>NC_134356.1:502890629-503502099 GCF_048569485.1 Anomaloglossus baeobatrachus | reverse complement strand
AGCATGACAATTCCAGTCATTTACATGCTGGAGCACACGCTAAACACTATTCGGAGTCAGGGGGTGGGACAAGAGGAAGGCAGTAGCCTCTCCAACATGTTTCACCACACTGGCATCATCAGGGGGCTGAGGCTAATACTCAGTATTAGCCTCAGCCCCCTGATGACGCCAGTGTGGTGAAACATGTTGGGGAGGCTACTGCCTTTTGTCTTTTAAATAGCGAACATTAGTGGTCATTTATGACTGGAATGACATAGAGATTACCTACACACATCAGTCTGAAACAGAAATTTCTCCATAAGGAATGATTGTCTATGTCATTAAAAGAAAGACCACACTTCCGGATCCAGTCCTGGCTGAGGATGCAGCATAGAGGGGAAGCTCCCGACACCCCTCTGACAAACCGACGATAAAGAACATACCCGGGCAAGTGAGAGAGCCGAGAGCAGCGCATCTGGGAGTAGGAAGCAAGCAGCTATGGAGCGGTACTTACTGAGGAGTGCTGGTGGCGGTGAGGGGCCCTGGAGGAGTGGAGATCCTGACTGGCAGCGTGGAGAAGAGTAAACTGCCATGGCGCCGACGAGCCTGATGGAGGAGGAGCCAGAGTCCCCAGTGCAAGATGTGGTAATGAAAGGCAGGAGAGGGAGAAGTGAAGGTGATGAGAGCGGGGGGTCGGGGGAGGATGGAGCAGGAGAGAAATCGCTGCAGGGGATTGAAGAGGGAGAAACACAATGGATAGAGGAAGGTGACATGGAGGAACAAGAGAGAGAAGAGGAGGAGTGCAGCAAGGAAAGGGTGCACAGAGACGCAGGAGACCGGATTGATCACTCAGACACGCAGTATAAGGTGTCTAATCATGATCAATGCCAGCAGAAGCTGCATGTCAGAAAAAGTAACACTCCTTCTAAAGTAAACAAGAAACAGCCGGCCACACCTATCTAAATCCTGTAAACAAATGGGGGAGGGTGGAAAATCCTCAGCACAGAATAAGAGAACTAAGAAAACAGCACCACCTGCAGGCCAAGACGAGCATGCACAAGAGCTTAATGTGGATTATAAAAAACTGGCTGAAGAAGTGACATCACGTCTGTCAAAAGAGATTAAAGTGGCCATTGAAACAGCCATACAAACATCCCTAGCAGCTATGCAAAAGCAGATTAGTGGCCACGCATCTAGACTGGCAGAAACAGAGCAGAGAATATTTGACTCAGAGCAGAAAATACTGGCTATGCAAGAGCAAATAGCAGCTCTAGTGAAATCTAACGATTATTTGAGAGATAAAGCGGAAGATTTAGAGAACCGATCAAGGTGCAATAATTTGCACATTGTGGGGATGCCAGAACGGTATCTTTGGGACAGCTGGATAACATATGTGAGCAGGAGTTACCTCAGGCCCTGGGCATTAAGGCTAAATTCAGAGTGGAAAGAGCGCACAGAGTGGGACCACTGAGACAACAAGAAGCGAATAGGGGAGAGGATCCAAACACAAACAAGAAAGCCCCGCTGAGAGCTAGGCAAGTGATAGTCAAATATCTTGATTATAAACATAAAGAGGAAATACTGAGGGCCTTTAGAGACAGACAGCGACCATTGCATTACCAAGGCAACAGACTGCTAATTTTTGGAGATTATTCAGCCGAAGTCTCCAGAAAGAGAAAAGAATTCAGCAAAGTATGTTCATTCCTGTATAACAAAAAAGTCAAGTGCCAACTGCTATACCCTGCCACACTGAAAGTCAGAAATCTCAATGGCTTGTTTGCATATTACAAAGACTATAAAGAAGCAGAGCGTACTCTCATGGCAGAACAGGATAAGAATCGGGCTGACGGACAAAAAAGAGGAAATAATGGAGAAGGGACCAGCAGAGGAGGATCCCCAAGAGGCCCAGGGAAAGACCCGAGAAGCTTTGAGGAGCAATCGCGGGTGGAGAGTAGAGAGGAAAGGAGATTGAGCCCAGTACAACAAAATAATTCTCGCTCGGAACACAGAGACTAACTGTTGGGAATGGTTCATGATAGCTGAACTGAATTAGATATTGCTGGTCCTGTTCTCGCACTCTTGCTCTCTTGCTTTCACTCTCTCGCTCATTTTAGGTTTCGCTTTCACGCTTACTTTCAGTTTCACTTTCAGTCTTACACCCATATTCAGTTTCACTTTCATTCTCACACTTACTTTCAGTCCCACACTCACTGTCAGTCCCACATTTTTTCCCCCTCACATATTCAGTCTCATTTTCAGTTTCACGCGTACTTTCAGTTTCACACTCACTCCCATATTCAGTTTCATTTTCAGTCCCACACTTTCAGTCCCACACCCACTTTGTCGCACATATTCAGTCTCATTTTCAGTTTCACGCTTACTTTCAGTTTAACACTCACTCCCATATTCAGTTTCACTTTCAGTCTCACACTTTCAGTCCCACACTCACTTTGTCTCACACTCTTTTTCTCTCGCATATTCAGTCTCACGCCGCTTACTTTCAGTTTCACTTCCAGATTCACTTTCACTCTCACTTTCACTCGCCTTTGTCCAGGAACGACTTCCAGGCGCAAATGAAGTGGATCTGTCTGCTCTGAGTGCTGGGACGGCCACCAGAAAGTAGAGTTAAGTTGGACTTGAAGTTCTTATAGAGGTCTTGTCGTACTGTACTATTTTCGACATATTATTTAAGGCTCGTTCATGTGACTCATGTGAATCCGGGGCTAGAACGTATACTCTAAGGGGGGTGACTAGGGAGCTCAACAGTTTGGCTAGGAAAAGGGGAAGTCATCAGCATGGCGAAAAGAGCCAAAAATTTCCCAGAAAGGAAAACGTGTTCTACAGTTACTTGTTTATTGTTATATTTGTTATACCTACAAGGTGGGGAAAAGATGTGTCAAGCCTGGGGGGCAAATTCTATACCTGGCAATAAATGTCTCGTCTCTTGTGAGTTCAGGGCCCACAGGGGAGGAAGTAGTAAGAGCAAAATACAAAGGCAAATATGGTACAAATAACTACATGGAATGTTAAAGGCTTGGTACTGTATATGGGGCAGAGGCACAAGGTAGGAAAGCGGGGACAATGATTCTAATACATAAACAGCTCAGCCATGAAGTAGTGACACACGAGGCAGACGATCAGGGACGGTGGCAACATTTAACAATCATTAGTCCAGCGGGTAAATTAAGTATCTACAATGTCTATGGTCCAAACTCCCAACAGAGCATATTTCATGATGGCATAAAGGCCAACATACTAGCAGATGGGGAGACCAACATCATAGTGGGAGGTGATTTTAACACAGTTCCAGACTCCGCTGAAGACAGGAGGAGGGTGAAGGAGAGGACAGGGGATGCGGACAGAAGGCCGGACCATAGGGAAGTAACATTAGAAGACGTGGGTTTGAAGGACATCTGGAGATTAGCTCACCCGCATGATAGAGAATATACACACTTCTCGCATCCTCATGATAGCTGGTCGCGTATTGATCAATTTTGGATTTCTCAAGGCCTAGTTTATGTGGCACAAGAACGTGTGATAGAAAACATGGTGATATCTGATCATAGTCCGGTGAGATTGGGTATCAGAGAGAAGTTCAAGAGAGGTACAGATATCATATGGAGATTTCCATCGTTTCTTCTCAGTCAAGATAATTTCCACAGGGTATTACAAGAGTGGTGGGGAGAATTCACAGAGGAAAACAAGGAACACAAAGGGAACCCAGTGCTATACTGGGAAACGGCAAAAGCGGTCTTGAGGGGTCGCCTGATTGGATATGCATATGACCAAAAGGAAAACCAATGAGAATTATAATGCCCAGAGTGAAGCAGTGTGGGTAGCATACACAAAGTATTTGGCAAATAGATCTCCCACGGCAAAAGACAGATGGTTGGAGGCGAAAAGGGGGTTCGATGAATGGGCCAAAAAAAGGAACAACTATTTTGGTCGCACAGGGAAGCAGAGCTACATAGATTTGGCAACAAGGTGGGGAGAATGTTGGCAAATTTGGTAAGGGGTAGCAGGAAAATGACAGTGATTTCCAAACTAAAAAGAAAGGGGGGGGAGGTGACCACAGATCCTAAGGAAATTAATAAATTGCTGGGAGATTTTTATAGAAAACTATATGGGCCAGGAAACAATGACATGACTGACGAGGCAGAGTGGTTAAGACAAGCGCACTTGCCTAGCTTAACAGAGGAAGATCTGAGTGACCTAAACGCAGATATCACAGTTGAGGAGGTGACTAGAACAATCGGGGAGCTTAACACCAACAAGGCACCAGGCCCCGACGGTTTTAACAGCGAATTTTATAAGGCTATGAGAGATCTGATCTCGCCGGATCTAACTGCTGTATTTAATGCATTTTTGGAAGGAGAGGAAATTCCTAACAATTCAAACGTAGCATATATCAAATTACTCCCTAAGGGAACCAAAGACCTTGATGATCCCTCTAGTTATAGACCCATATCACTTATAAACCAGGATTTAAAAATAATGTCTAAGATTATGGCTAATAGATTGGCCATGATTCTTCCAAGGATCATTACAGAGCACCAGGTAGGGTTTATTAAAGGGAGAAATGCTGTCACTAATATCCGGAAGACAATACTAGTGGTGGATGCGGTGAGATTGGAACAGATAGAGAGGGGTGCAAGACCCGCTCTAGTTACACTCGACACAGAAAAAGCGTTTGACAATGTAAATTGGAGCTGGTTGGACAAAGTACTAGAGGCCACAGGGATTGTAGGCAAAATGAGGCTTTAATTAGGGATCTTTTTTTTTTTTTTAAACATATTTTATTTGATGTCAGCAAGCACATATCATCAACAAGAGAACATGTTGTTACATTCCATAAAACGTCTCCGGATCGTACAATGCTTCTGTTACATAATTTTCTTTTTCATTGTCACAACAATTTCATCTCCATAGAATTATCTTTACAATAATTTACTCTAACTTAACAACCGAACCTATTTGTTCCCTTCAGTTGGTCCTTTGGATGCTCCCCATCTTCAGTGTCCCTAGTGTCCCTGCAATGTCTTCCACACAATACCAAGACGTGTGTTCAAATGCTTTAATTAACTGGGTGATTTTCCGTTTGTGTGAAGCTTTGTTCAATAAATGTTCTCCACTTTTTGAAGAATCTTTTAGTGGACTTCTCCTTATGTTTCTCAGAATCCAGTTTGTCGTACATCATTTTTTTTTTAAGGTATCAACTATTTCTGTATTTCTCGGAGTCTGTCTTATCAGCCAATTCCTAAGTAGGCATTTCTTGACTACAAGCAATACTGTTACTACTGTAATGTGAGCACTTGCTCTGTCAGTTTCCGTAGGGGCTTCTATACAGTGAAACAAACAGGCCTGAGGGGTGACGGGTATAACTACTTTCCAAATCCTCAATATGTACGCCACCACTTCCTCCCATACCCCCCTCACCTGTGGGCATTCCCATATGCAGTGAAACAGTTTTGCTTTATGGAGTCCGCATTTAGGGCAATGGTCCAAGAAATGCACTGGTGAGCTGCTATGTGGTATAGTAAAGGCGTATGTTGCGTTGTGTACTAGCTTAAATTGCATCTCCCTCCATTGTTCATTTATCATTACTTTCTTAACAGATTCCAACCCCCTTAGAATTTTATCATAGATGTCCGGATCGCCCAGAGCCGTCTCCCAGGTTTTAAATATTTGCTCTTTCCAGGGGCCCTGTACTTGATCTCTCAATCGCTGGTATATGATCGAAAGGGATTCATGTTCCGCTCCCTGACCAATCAATACATCAAAACTCCCCTTCTTCTCAGCCTTCCCAACCTCTTTTACCACTGATGTGTAATGTGTTGTTATTTGTAAATATTGTAGGTAATGGTGATTTTCCATGTTAAATTTTTCCGATACCTCCGTCCAGCTCAGAACTCTCCCCTCCTCTGTTTTCAGTAAATCACCCAACCTCCGTATCCCCCGCTGCTTCCATCCTTAAAATAATTTGTTTTGAGACCCTTGAGTAAAATTTGGATCCTCCCACAACAGGGTAAATTTTGAAAGACAATAAGGGAGTCTATACAGTTTTCTCAGTGCTCTCCAGGCCCCCACCGTGTCCTTTATTAAACAGCTCTGTTTCACGTACGTTGGTATTTTATCTAGCTTCATATGTAATACCGCTACCAAGTTAAAAGGGCTTGTTAGCTCCCTCTCCAGCTGAACGTTAGAAAAGAAGCTTGTCCCATTGATCCAGTCTTTTATATGTCTGGCAAGTGCCGCTAAGTTGTACAATCTAATCATGGGCATTTGTACCCCTCCATCTTTTTTCTGTAGACACAGCTTTGAGTAGGATACTCTTGGGCGGGATTTGCACGCTGCGACATCGGTAACAATGTGTTACCGATGCTGCAGAGATAATCCCGCCCCCGTCGCACGTGCAATATCTAGTGAAAGCTGCCGTAGCGATTATTATCGCTACGGCAGTTTCACACGCACATACCTGCCGTGCGACGTCCCTCTGGCCGGCGACCCGCCTCCTTCCTAAGGGGGCGGGTCGTGCGGCGTCACAGCGACGTCACACGGCAGGCGGCCAATTGAAGTGGAGGGGCGAAGATGAGCAGGATGTAAACATCCCGCCCACCTCCGTCCTTCTCATTGCAGCCGGCGGCAGGTAAGGTGAAGTTCCTTGCTCCTGCGGCTTCACACGCTGCCGCAGGAGCGAGGAACAACATCGCACCTGTCGCTGCACCGCATTATGGAAATGTCGGAGGCTGCAGTGATGATACGATAACGACGCTTTTGCGCTCGTTCATCGTATCAAATAGGTTTTACACGTTGTGATATCGACTGCGACGCCGGATGTGCGTCACTTTTGATTTGACCCCACCGACATCGCACGTGCAATGTTGCAACGTGCAAAGCCGCCCTTGGTCTCTTTCCCTGCCATAAAAATTTTACAAACGCTTTTTGCAACTTGTTGGTATCGGTGTGTTTCAGCAGTAAGGGAATAGTTTGTAGAGGATAGAGCAAGCGGGAGAAGCTGATCATCTTTATCAGATGTGCTCTGCGAAACAGGGACAGGAATTTTTCCACCTGTCTAGCTCTTTAGTTATTTTTTCAATTAGGTGTGGATAGTTAAGTCTATATAATGACATTGAGTCTCTGCCTATTTTAATTCCTAAATAAGTGATGTAGTGCGGGGCTATGGCTACTTCTATTCCCTCACCTTGCCTATTTCCCAGGGGTGTCAAATATAGAATCTGACTTTTACTGATATTTATCCTGTAGCCTGAAAAGGAGCCAAAGTATGTCAGTTTGTCTATTACGTTCTTCAGATGGTTGTCTGGGTCTGACATAAATAAAAGCATATCGTCTGCAAAGCAGGTTAGTTTTATCTCACTATTCCCCACCTTGATTCCTGAGAAATCTTCTGATTTTATTAAGTATTGGGCTAGTGGTTCAAGGGCCAAGTCAAACAGAAGAGGGGACAGGGGGCACCCCTGCCTAGTCCCCTTCTGTAGCTGAAAAGATTTTGACAGAAAGCCCATTGGGGAAATTCTAGCTTCAGGCGTAGCGTAAAGTGCCTCCATATAGTTCCGAAAAGCACCCATTATGCCAAATTTATCTAATACTAGCCCTAACCAATGCCAATTTACATTGTCAAAGGCCTTTTCCGCGTCTAAGGCCAATAACGCAGGGTTCCCCTTTATCAGGCCCGGTCTTTTTGTTCCATCTAGTACCGCCAACACTGTGCGAATGTTGAATACTGCTGACCTATTTTTAACGAACCCCACTTGATGTGGTCCTACTATCGATGGGAGGATCAATGCTAGCCGGTCTGCCAGGATTTGAGAGATTATTTTAATGTCTTGATTTATCAGCGATATGGGCCTGTATGATGAAGGGTCCGAGGGGTCTTTTCCTTGTTTGTGTATTACCTTTATATACGCCATATGCCCAGACTGTAGTAGAATTTTATTTTGGAGAGTGTAGTTGAAAACTTTTACTAAAGTGGACATAACATCTTCCTGTAGTATTTTATAAAATTCCCCCGTCATTCCATCGGGCCTGGGGCCTTGTTATTTTTAAGGTTTTTCACAACTGTTCTCACTTCCTCCTCGTTTATTGGGGCATTTAACATTTCCCTGTCCGATTCCGTAATTGTGGGTAATGACAGATTGTTAAGGAAGATGCCTCCTTCTGTGTCATTTGCTGGCCCTTGTTCATATAGTTTTTTGTAGAATTCTCCAAATATGTCATTGACTTTCTTTGGGTCTTTGTGGCTAGCCCCAGATGGGTCCCTCAAATGAGTTATGGATGTTAAAAGAGTTATTCCCTTTGCCATTCGTGCCAGAAGCGAACCTGCCTTGTTACCGAATCTAAAATAATGTGATGCAATTCTCTGGCCCCTCATCCTCTCTGCCCTGTCCACCCACAAGTCAAATTCTGCTTTCTCTTTTATCCACTTGTTCCTATTACCAATAGATGGATTATTAGTGTAGTTTGTGTATGCTTCCCTGGTCCTTCTGCTGGCTTCAGTGTATGCTTTAGTTGTTTTGTTTCGCAATGCTTTCACATATCCCATTATTCTTCCCCTTATTACTGCCTTAGCTGCGTCCCAGTATAAATGGGAGTTCTCCTCATGCGCCTTATTATCCCATGTATATTCCTGCCACCACATTTTCACCAGTTTTTGGAAGTTCTCGTCTTGGGCTAAGTGTGAAGGGAATCTCCACAGTATGTCTGTTCCCTTGGGATAGGTTTCTTCTAAGTCTAGGAGTAATGGGGCGTGATCTGATATCACCAGATCTTGTATGTCGATCCTCCTCATTTTGTTGAGTAGACCCTGTGTTAGTAGAAAATAGTCTATTCTAGACCATGTGTTATGGACGTGGGAGAAATGAGTGTACTCTCGGTCTGCCGGGTGTGAGTTTCGCCAAGCATCTACTACGCTAGTATGTTCTGTGAATAGATTCAGCACCCTGTCATGTGTCCTGGCTACCATGCGTTTGTGTCCTGTGCCCGATCTATCTCCTCTGATGTTCATCACCGTATTAAGATCCCCTCCTATTATTATGTTCCTCTCAGGGTCCTCCAAAACCTGCCTCTCCAACTCCAGGAAGAAAATCTTATTACTCTCATTTGGTGCATATACATTATAGATTTTGAGTCGTCCACATGGGGTATCAAGCAAAGCTTTTTGTATTCTCCCATCTCCATCATTTTCCTGTGTTATTACCTTACAATTTGCCTGCTTATGGAGTAGTATTAACACACCTGCTTTATTATTTTGGGCTGAGGATCCCATCACTTCTCCCACCCACATTTTGCCCATTCTGGTGAAATCCTGATTTTTCAAATGGGTCTCCTGAAGTAGGGCAATGTCTACTTTAAGCTTCTTTAAGTGCCTCAATATCATTTGTCTTTTGTGTGGCAACTGCAGGCCTTTAACGTTCCATGACACAATTCGCATCCTTATATATTACTTGAAATCTTACTTCTTATCCTATCTTAACTAAAACCTTCTTAAAACCTGTCTACCGCGTCTCTCTCTGGTGGTGCAAAAAAAAAAAAAGTCAATTAAACCAAGAAAATAACACCGCTATCCTATATCCTTCGTAGGAAAACACAGTTGCGGACTTCACTTTTTTCCCGCATGTATGTAGGGACTCCTACTGATCCCTCTTTCACTCCTCAAAATATGTTCGCTTTCTTGAGCTTCCACACTTCACTTAAAGAGCTGTAGGGGGAAAAAGCGCAATAGGGTCTTACCCGGTATGAGGGTAGAGAGACAGAAAGAGGTACACTCACCTGGTAGGGTTGTGAAAGTCACAACTCCTTATGATCGCATGTGAGTGCCTTTTTGTGGTTTAGCAGCGGCCCCGGAATGCAGTATATAAAATATAGGTCAGGTAAAAGGAAAACCGGTTTAAATGCCGCGCTAAAAACCACTGATGTTGTAGATGAAAAAGATTTCCTTTATTTCATAACTCTACGCGTTTCAGAGACATCTCCGTCTCCTTCCTCAGGAAAATAAATCATATTACAAAAAAGGGGCAACAGAGCCTATATAAAGGAAGACCAGTAGCCACATATGCATTTGAAAAGTGAACAGCCCATATGACTCAGAGCCGATGACTCAGCGCCGCATGGAGAAGAGAAAAAAAAAAAAAAAAAAGGGGAAAGCACACATTAAATCAGCACAAATGAACCGAAGGAATTACCGTGAAATAACATGAACATCTCAAGGAGAAAATTAGTGGATCAGTGAAGGATCAATAAAAAACATACAAATAATAATTATTGCGTGTTATTTAATAAAAGAGTATAAAAAGAAAAAAGTGGGGACGAGGGTAAAAGAAAAGCAGATGGTGTGCGAACCCAGAAAGTGTAGGTGATAGCACGGGGGCCAAACCTCTACACTAAACAGGAATATGGTTACTGTGGATTTGTACTTGGGGAAAGTGAACATAAATAATATGTGGAACAGGCACAAGGTGGTGGGATTAAAATACATAGAAAGTGCATATTTGCTAAAATAAATCTCTCTTATGTGTCTTTTGAATATATAAAAACGGCATATTTACATGTGAGAGGGACAGGAAGAGAAAAAAAAAACAAAACAAAAAAAAAACAAAAAAAAAAACCATGGAATACTATAGAGTAAAATCTACAGTGATTCAAATGAAGGTGTTGGGGATGTGTAGACAATAAGCTGGAGGAAAGAGAAAGGAATAGATAAAAACGCAATAGAAGCATATGGTAAAAACATAAATAAATGCAGGGCTGTCATGATATTAAAATTATATATAATATTATAGGTTGATATAAAATGGTATAAAAGACAATGAGTGTTAATGAAACAACACATAAATGAAGAGGGGGGTTTTAAAAAGGGAAAAATATATAAAAATATATACATAAAAATATATACAAATATATACAATGTAGAGTGTAGAGGTTTGGCCCCCGTGCTATCACCTACACTTTCTGGGTTCGCACACCATCTGCTTTTCTTTTACCCTCGTCCCCACTTTTTTCTTTTTATACTCTTTTATTAAATAACACGCAATAATTATTATTTGTATGTTTTTTATTGATCCTTCACTGATCCACTAATTTTCTCCTTGAGATGTTCATGTTATTTCACGGTAATTCCTTCGGTTCATTTGTGCTGATTTAATGTGTGCTTTCCCCTTTTTTTTTTTTTTTTTCTCTTCTCCATGCGGCGCTGAGTCATCGGCTCTGAGTCATATGGGCTGTTCACTTTTCAAATGCATATGTGGCTACTGGTCTTCCTTTATATAGGCTCTGTTGCCCCTTTTTTGTAATATGATTTATTTTCCTGAGGAAGGAGACGGAGATGTCTCTGAAACGCGTAGAGTTATGAAATAAAGGAAATCTTTTTCATCTACAACATCAGTGGTTTTTAGCGCGGCATTTAAACCGGTTTTCCTTTTACCTGACCTATATTTTATACACTTCACTTAAAGGCATGCTAAACATAGCTTCAGAAATATATACAAGTATCCCCAAGCCCTGAGGACTGAAAGTAGGTTGAACCTCGACCCAGTATATAGAGGCTCATTCCCAGGAGAGATGAAGGAAAAGAAAAGAAAGAAAAAGGAAACAAGAGGAAGAAAGGAGGGAAGAATGGAGGAGGGGTCCAGAGGATGGTTATGGGAAGGAGAAGGGTCGTAAATGGGGAGAGGTGTAAATGGGATGGGGGAGTTGATTGGGACGGGTGGGGTGGGAGGTAGTTTGTGGGTGGGAGAAAGTGTGTAGTCAGGGGGAGGGGGGAGGGGCAGGAGAGGGTTTGCTTGTGGGTGGCAAAGGGGGTGTGGGCGGTAGGGGGTGGAAAGTAGTTTGTGGGTGGGGGAGTGTAGTTGGAGGGAGTGGGAGGGAAGTGTGGGTATGGGGGTAGAGGGAGGCAGTTATGTGTTGGAGGGGGGTGCGTTTGAGTGATGGGATAATAACGGGGTTGGGCAAGACAGGGAAAGAAGAAGGACAGAGGAAGAAAGAAAAAGAGGAGAAGAAAAAAAAAAAAGAAAGGGAAAAGCGGGGGTATGGAGAGGGACTGTGGGTTTCTGGGTTATGTTAGAGTTAACGCTTTCAGGCCCACATCATGAACTCCAGACCCCCATACAAATCCCCCTCCCCCATCGCTCCTTTACAAACAGCATCAATACTCCACATTAATCATCAGCAATTTTGCCCCTGTATGGGCTATTTTATGTCCTCACCCCCTCTGGGGAGTAGCATCCCCACTCTTCGCCAGAGGCGACGCTTTTGCAAAAGTCTTGTCCACATAGCTTCTTGCCTGATCAGGGGCCATGAATGTCTCTGTACCTCCTCCTGGAGCAAAGATTTTAAGGATGGCCGGGAATTGCAAAGCAAATTTTATCTTCTTTTTGAAAAGCTCTGTGCAGACATCACTGAAGGCTCTTCTTTTCTTTGTGACCTCCGCCGAATAGTCACTGAATATCAGAATCTTATGTCCTCTTACCACCGTGGGGGATGTCTTCTTCCGAAATGCTTGTAAGATGTTAGTTTTATCCACAAAGTTCAAATATCTGACAATCACTGGTCTGGGTCTTGGAGGTGTGTTTGCAGTTGTGTGCTGGGCTGGGGGTCCCACTCTGTGTGCCCTTTCAGCCTTGAGTGTATCAGCAATCCCCAGAGCGTGAGGTATGTCCTCCATGCATATCCCCATTAGCTGGTGAGGGGTGATAGTTTCTGGGAGCCCGATGATTCTTAAGTTGTTTCGTCTGGAGCGATTCTCGAGATCATCAATTTTATATATAAATATATATTTATTGCACTGCCAGAGTGTATCCGTGCATGCCGGACTTTTCCCCAGTAGAGCTGGATCACCTGGTTTCCTCCTCTTCGATTTCTGACACTCCGTGCTCCTGGTGGTAAGCTGGACGTTGATTTATACTTTATTACCTATAAGTCGAAATTTTATGAATGGACATTATCATGGCTAATAGGGAAGCCAAAGCTGCCTCTGTGTTTGATGAAAGTGTTAATCCTCAATCATCATCAGGCTCCATGTTATCAGATATGCGTGAGCTGGAAAAATTATTGTTTATAGAAAATAAAACGTTGTGGGATTGTACAATCCTAAACAAGTACATCTCAAAGGATATGATTCCGAGAGGCCTTCGCATTAAAAAATCACCTACCACGATTTTTTGTTCTGCCTTTCAAGAGGAATGGAATAAAATTCTTAGTACCTGTTCATTGAACCTGATGCGACTCATTGTTAAGTATGAGGAACTCAAACTAACAGAACTTCAAAAGGACATTTCCACATTGAAGCAGAGTGTTGTCTCACAATATAACAAACTGGAAATTGATACTGCCATGGAACGAATTAATAAATCAGTTTCAAATTTGGATGACAACATTATGTTTTTAAAAAAGAAAAAGTTCCAAAGGGACCTCAATGACTATGCTACAAATAAAATTTATGATTGGCATGAGGATATTTTCTATAACAGGACACCAAAATCCATTCTCAAGAAGAAAAAATTTAATCGTGTTTCACGTGTAAGTTTCAGTTCTTCTGAGGCAGAAATGTCTGATGGACATAATGTGGACACAGATAATGTTTCCAACAATTCCTCCTTCAATGAATTGCCCAGGACTTTTGTACCTTCTAAATCAAAAAACGGAGGAGGGGGAGGAAACATCGGAGGAACCTACAATGTTATAACAAGAGGCAAGAAGCACAATTACCGCTAAATCAGAACAGTGTTCTTAATTTGTCATCGTGTCTTTTATCGGATGACCATATTGAACTCCTATCACGAGGTATGAACTTTGTTCCTGCACGGGACTTTAATTTATTTTCAACATTACTGGATATCAACAGATTAATGAGAATTCTTACTGTCAAAAAACATTTTTTTCATGATGATGTTGGAAAGGATTTTTTTAATGTGAATAATCCTGTGAGTATTAACCCTTATCATTCTTATGACTTTTCAGAACAATGTGCAGTGTTGTGCTTGGAGGATTTGAATGTGAATACTGCTTATGATAACGCCATTGATCAAGCTACCCAGTTTTTCCCAAAAAACCCTGCATTTTATCCAATAAATTCACGGGTTGAATGCATGGATAGATTTCAGGACCTGATTGAACAGGATTTAAAAAAGCTGCATGACAGTGTTCACACTCTACCTGCCAGGCACAATTTGTCTTTTAAATTAAGAAAAGCACTGCAGGATCTTGAAACAATGACTGACATTGTAATTAGAATGTCAGACAAGGTTGGGGTTGTTGTAGTAATGGATTCACTGGCCTATTGTACCCAGGTTGAATCCATGCTCAACGACCCCACTGTATACAAAAAATTAGATTTTGATCCCACTGAGAAATTTTCTGCATTGATTGTTCGATTGATTGATGAAGGTGTACATTTGAATTATATTACTGAGAAACAAAAGGATTATTTCATTGTACAACATCCTGTTACCCCGACGTTGCACGCTTTACCCAAGACACACAAGGGAATATCACCTCCCCCAATGAGACCAATAGTCTCAGGTATCGGCTCTTCTAATGAACATATGAGTGAATGGCTGGATTCAATACTGCAGCCTTTAACCCATAGAACTCCAGGGTACATCAAAGATAGTATTGACATTCTTGATCAGTTATCTAACAATATTTGGCAAACAGGTTTTAGTTGGCTTAGTTGCGATGTTATATCACTTTATACTACTATTCCTTTATCTGTAGCTATACAAGCTTTGATTTTTCATTTGAACAAATATAGCTCCTATTCTCCAGCGTTTCAAAATTATATTGTACAAGTTGCGCAATTTTTGATGGAGCATAATTTTTTTGTGTTCAACAAACAGTTTTATTTACAGTACCACGGAGTTTCTATGGGTGCTAAATTTTCGCCTTCAATTGCGAATTTGGTTATGGCTCATTGGGAGGAAAAATATTTGTATGATATTAATAACCCTTACTGTAAATTCATCCACTGGTACGGTAGATTTATTGATGACCAGTTATTCATTTGGAATGGTCCCACCTTATTAATTCCGGAGTTCATGAATTATTTAAACAATAATCAATTCAATTTAAAATTTACCCATTTTTGTAACAGTAATAAAATTAATTTTTTGGATTTGACTTTTACAGGCATGCCTAATCAGATTATATCTACTTGTATTTATCGTAAACCATTGGCTGGAAATACAATTTTACACGCTATGAGTAGTCATCCCAATCATACAATCACAGCTGTACCAGTGGGTGAATTTACTAGGGTTTTGCGTAATTGCAGTGAGCATTCTGCATATAATAATGAAGTCAGGTCAGCTGAATCCAGATTAAATGCAAGGGGTTATCCATCTTGGACACTTCAGAGAGCACGCAAGATAGTAGATAACAAAAAACGTGATCAATTGATAGATTTTTCAAATAAAAACTCTGAATGTAAAAATAATAATAATAAGAATAATACGAAATTGCATAATAAAATAGTGCTTTCTTTACAATACAGCACACAATTTAATCACATTAAAAACATCATTAAACGGTATTTACCCGTTTTAAATGAGGATCCTGTTCTTGCAACCATACTGCAATCTGGTTGCAGTGTGGTTGCTAAAAAAGCACCTTCACTGGGCAACATTCTTTCACCTAGTTGTTTTGTAAAAAATAAACCTGTTTCCACATGGCTTGAACACAAGGGATTTTTTAAGTGTGGCACTTCTCGTTGCCGCACATGTGAATTTGCTTTACCTTGTAGCTCATTTTCAAATGCTGGTGAGACTGCCACATATTCCATTTTGAGGTACATTAATTGTAATACCACCAATGTGGTTTATTGCATTAAGTGCACCAGTTGTAATTTACTTTATATTGGTTGCACAGTGAGAAAACTCAAGGTGCGTTTTAATGAACATATCCGGGACATTTACAATTCTAAGGGTACTGTTATTCCAGCCAGAAATCTCTCATCGGCATCCAGACATTTCATTTCACATCACAATTGCAATACTAATTCCCTGCGTATTTTTGGTTTAGAAAAAGTTAAAATTTCTCCTCGTGGTGGTGATATCCAACATCAGGTTCTCACACGTGAGGCTTTTTGGATATTTCATTTGGGAACTAGAATACCCAATGGTCTTAATCTGAGACGAGATGTTATGTTTCATTATTAAATCTTGGTAGATAATGTTTACATGTATATTTCGGATGATGGAGAGAGAAAAAAAAAAAATATATAAAACATTTTTTTTTCTCTTTTTTATGTGGAATTTTAATATTAAAAATTCTTTTTTGTGTATGTGTGTATATATATATATAAAGGAGATTTATATATTTTTTATTGTTGAATTTTTGTATTGTTGTTTTGTATGTTATCTACCCCATGTTGGCACATGTGTTTTCTGATTAAGCACACTCCTCCCATTGGTAGGAGTGAGTTTAAATACTTGTGAGCAAGATCTATTCACTTAGGCTTGACAAAGAACGCTGGCAGCGTTCGAAACGCGTAGCCTTATGCCACATATGGGCTCCCTATTTTTGTCATTGCGTCATTTTTCACGTCCTAAATAAAATTGCAGCAGTTTTACTATTATTCCGGAAGCTGGATATTTTTTCTTCTTTTTCATTGGACCCTTGCACTGTCAGAGTGTATCCGTGCATGCCGGACTTTGCCCCAGTAGAGCTGGATCACCTGGTTTCCTCCTCATCAATTTTATCTGCAAGTTGCTGGTTCAGCCTGGTGACTCTTTGCAGTTCGGCCTGCACCTCTCCCAGCTCATCTTCTGCAGTGCTGAGTCTATTCTCCACTGTAGCCAGTCTTTCTGATTGCTGTGAGATGGCTTCCTGCATTTGCTTCAGGGCATCAGACACTGTCTGCTCCAGCATTTCCTGAAGCTTGGGGGTTAACATCTTTACCACCTCATCAGCTAAGGGACTTGTAAGAAATGCTGAGACCTGCAGTGCTTATCTCCTGCTCACCCCCTCCCTCCTGCTGGGTAAGCTGATTACCAGGTTTATTGCTTTTCCTGGGCTTGGTCACCTCCGGAGCCATTTTAGCATTAGCCCGGCTGCTCCTTTGGGCTGGGGAAGATCCCTGTCCTACAGTCCGGTTATTGTGCACATACCTCTCCATTATGTCTGAGGGGCATGCACACTGTCTTATCTCCTCTTTCCCACCTCTTATCAGCTGGTTTGTGTGCTAGGACTGCAGGGGTCTTGATAAAGAAGCAGGAGCTCTTCTCACACACTGCCTTCCATGGGAGCTCAGAACCCGGAAGTCCACATTAGGAATCTTTACGCTAACTCGGGAGCTAGGATACACACTCCAGGTTTTCTATCAGACGTGTTCCCTTTGATGAAGGGAACAAGACAAGGCTGCCCGTTATCTCCCCTTCTATTCAACTTGGCCATTGAACCATTGTCAAGAATACTGCAGGGCCCAAATAGTTTTAAAGGGATTAAGGTAAGGGGAACTGAAATAAAGACAGCGCTTTTTGCCGATGATGTCATACTATATATGGGGGACCCTAACGTGGATTTGCCACAGATTCTAGCCCTAATTGAAAAATTTGGATTAGTCTCAGGATTCAAATTGAATAAAAAAAAGTGTGAGATCCTGTTCCTAAAAGGGGGGAATGCAAGAGATGGTTGTCTATGTGGCATTCCTATAGCACAGACATCACTTAAATACCTGGGAATTCATATAGGAAGAATGGTGGAATCAATTTACGAGATGAATTATGGCCAACTAATTAGGAAAATTATAGCACAACTAAAGGGATGGAAGGGTCTGCCTCTACCACTACTTGCAAGGTGCCACCTGATAAAAATGATGAGCTTTCCTAGGCTGTTGTACCCATTCCAGACGATCCCGATATTGCTAAAACTGAGGGACGTAAATAGGCTCAACTCAGCATATGCGGATTTTATATGGAGGGGAAGGAAACCTAGAATAAAGTTACGATCCCTGATGAAGTCAACGGAGGAAGGAGGTCTCAGTTTCCCAGATGTTCGGGGTTATAACCTGGTGTGTATAATGAGACATGTGTTTGATTGGATGAGAGGAACGAGCAGGCACTCAGACTATGGCATGGAAGCCAAGTATGCATCACCGTGGGATTTGGCGTCCATTTTACACTCCCCATTGTCCAGGGCGGATGGGCACATAAGGAACTCAATCTTATTCCGAGATACTATGCTAACATGGAAACTGGTAAGAAAGAAATTGGGACTGTCATGGAAAGTATCTAAGTACTTAAATCCCGGGGCATCTCCGAACTTTCCCATGGGACGGGAAAATAAGCTATTTACTAGATGGAAAGAGAAGGGCATCGAGAGAATGAAGGATGTCATGAATGTGGAGGAGAGAAGGTGGCTGACAGGACGGGAAGTGCTTGACAAGTATGACCTTAATAGCTCACATATCATCCAATATGAACAACTGAAGTATGGAGTATTTGTAGATTTGGGGGAGCTTGGAAAGGAATTGAATAAGAGTTTGATTGATGAGCTTATGGAAAGTGATGTAGCAAGTGTAAATGTTTCCCAAATTTACCGAACATTTCGGGGAATGGTTATATCTGTGGAGGATAGCCGTACTCTAACAGCATGGGGGAAACAATTGAAAGGGCAGGAAGTTGTAGAGGATATATTGAAGGGATGGGTACAGATGCGGAAACATGTTACCAATGAGAGATGGAGAGACACCCAATTTAGAATTTTACACAGGGCTATTATGGGCTTCAACTTTCCGGGAAGAGATATGCGGTGTCCTAAATGTCTAAGAGAAAAAACAGATCTGCTACATGGACTATGGGAGTGTAAGGAAATTCACAGGTTCTGGAATCAAGTTAGATTATTTGTCCAGGCAACATGGGGAATTTCTGGAAGTCTAGAGCTAATGGTGTGGATTTTTCATTCCTTTGAGGGAGGAGTAAGAGGGGGATCGGACATGCCGGGAAAGAAGAAATATACAATAATACATGACATAGCCATGATAGCCAAACGGTCCATCTTAAAGCATTGGATACAAAGGGAGGGACCATCCATAAAAGAGGTCATCGGTGAATTACATAATTGTTTGAGGCTGGAGAAAGTGGAAGCGGAAAGGGACAAAGACAGGTTGACACTCAAGTAAGTTCTTTGGGAAATGGAGAAACTTCATTGAAAGTCAATTTACTCAGGGAGAAATAGATAATTTGATGACACCTTTTGTACAATCGGAATGGTACCTTCTGAATGATATCCAGGACAACCTGGGTAAATTGAAAATCACGTAGGTGTGGGTTCCGGAGGGAAGGGGAGACGAGACGCTAAGGTAGCAACAAGACGTGCCAGAAAATTTGGAAGCATTCGGGGTTGGCACAGGGGCTTAATGATTCTAATTGACTTGTATTGCGTCTGTTATTTCTTAGTACTTTTGCCTTGGTTTAATAGAGACCATATCAATCAGATAAACAGTTTAAAATATCAAGTTGGGGCATCGCACCCTATTATGTCACATATTGTCAGACAAATGTTTTTCCTTGTGTAACCATGAATATCTTGTTATGTTTATAAAAAATTGGAAAATCAATAAAAAGTTTTGGAAAAAACAAAAAAAAAGAAAGACCACAGTGCTCAGCGTTTTAACTAGAATGTCCCTAGATCTTAATTAATGAAATAAAAGTTATATATTAGATAGATCAGTCTTTAGTTTAGGGCTTTAGTTGCCAATGGCAAATTGTAAATAGATTATGGATCAGCAAGGACTTTGCTACCTACCCCGGTGTCATCCTGGGGACAGTTAAGGCTGGCGTATTTTTGAATGTGCTTCATGCAAATCAACCTATCAAGTTTGCAACTGGGGCACAAGTGATGCCACTGAAGTGGTGTCTGTGGGGCCCAATTTTTGGAAAAAAGGGAGACTCTGCTTGGAGTCCCCTTGCTATGTTTTTAAAAATGAGCCAAGATGAACAAGTCATGGATCAGCAAGGACTTTGCTATCTACCCCGGTGTCATCCTGGGGACAGTTAAGGCTGGCGTATTTTTGACTGTGCTTGATGCAAATCTACCTGTCAAATTTGCAACTGGGGCACAAGTGATGCCACTAAAGTGGTGTCTGTGGGGCCCAATTTTTTGGAAAAAAGGGAGACTCTGCTTGGAGTCCCCTTGCTATGTTTTTAAAAATGAGCCAAGATGAACAAGTCATGGATCAGCAAGGACTTTGCTATCTACCCCGGTGTCATCCTGGGGACAGCTAAGGCTGGCGTATTTTTGACTGTGCTTGATGCAAATCTACCTGTCAAGTTTGCAACTGGGGCACAAGTGATGCCACTGAAGTGGTGTCTGTGGGGCCCAATTTTTGGAAAAAGGGAGACTCAGCTTGGAGTACCCTTGATGTGTTTTACATGAGTTTAGAAGGGCATGACATGCCTATATCTGTGTCTCCTCCTCTTTTTCCTCATCCAGCTGTTTTGTTTTCGCATGAGTATATGTCCTTGTCACTTTCCCATGTGTTTGTGGTGTCTTGGGAGTTGTTTGTCACCTTTTGGACACCTTTGAAGGTGTTTTCTATGTGTTTTTATGCGCTTGTGTTTGCCTCCCATTGTTTTCAATAGGGTTCGAGAGGTTCGTCAAACGGTTCGTCGAACATTCGTCGAACGGGGCCTCCGTTCGACGAACCGAACTTGAGCCTTCAGAGGTTCGCTCATCTCTAGTGACCATTATTCCCGGCCCTGGCACCAGAGAATCCTCACAGCATGCAGTGGGTGCAAACTTGTCGTTTTAGACCGGACGACCCCTTTAACCGCTTCACAACCTTTGACGGATCTATCCATCATGGATCGTTTGCCGTTAAGCCCTGCCCCCTGCCGCGAGCAGGGTGCGGCGATCAACGCACATATCAGCTGTTTCCAACATCTGACATGTGTGCCTGCATGTTACGAGTGGAATCGCATTCCACCCATAACATTAACCCCTTACATCTCGCTGCCAAAGTCTGACAGCGAGATGTATATACGCGCGGTGAAGATTTTCACTTACAGCCGCCCCCACCTGAAGTCACGTGAGTGATCACGTGACTTTCGGTGGTTGCCATGGTAGCACAGGGTCATGTGATGACGCCTGCAGCTATGACGTTTCACTTTCGTTTTCACTCAGCCTTGAGGCCAGTGAAGCAGGAAGTGACCATATCTGCTGTTTACAGCTGTATAGCTGTGATCAGCAAATAGATCAGAGAGATCGGATTGCTGATCGCTATAGCCCCCTAGGGGGACTAGTAAAATAAAAAAAAAAAGTAAAAAAAAGTTTTAAAAAATTAAAAAAAAAGTTCAAATCACCCCCCTTTCACCCCATTGAAAATTAAAGGGTTAAAAAAAAAAATATACACATATTTGGTATCGCCGCGTTCAGAAATGCCCGATCTATCAAAATATAAAATCAATTAATCTGATCAGTAAACGGCGTAGTGGCAAAAAAATTCCAGACGATAAAATTACGTTTTTTGGTCGCCGCAGGTTTTACGCAAAATGCAATAACAGGCGATCAAAACGTAGCATATGCACAAAAATGATACCATTACAAACGTCAGCTACAGACGCAAAAAGTAAGCCATCACTGAGCCATAGATCCCAAAAAATGAGAACGCTACGGGTTTCAGAAAATGGCGCAAAACGTACGCCACTTTTATTGGACAAGCTTGTGAATTTTTTTTAACCCCTTAGATACAAGTAAACCTATACATGTTTGGTGTCAACAAACTCGCACCGACCTCAGGCATCATACCCACACATCAGTTTTACCATATAGTGAACACCGTGAATAAAAAATCCCAAAAACTATTGTGCCATCACACTTTTTTTGCAGTTTTTCCACACTTGGAATTTTTTTGTTGTTTTCCAGTACACCATATGGTAAAACGTATGGTTTCATTTAAAAGTACAACTTGTCCCGTAAAAAACAAGCCCTCATATGGCAAGATTGATGGAAAAATAAAAACGTTACGGCTCTCGAAAGAAGGGGAGCTAAAAACAAAATCGCAAAAACAGAAAGTGCCCGGGGGCTGAAGGGGTTAAATTACCTGAATGCTTATCACAAAGGAAAATAATCAGAGTTTTAAACAACAAATCCAATATGTTTGTAGTGGAAAGGAAAGAGGATTTGCCATTTTTTACCGGATGGAAGAACAAACTTGTGAGACACAAAAGAGACACCATTGAATATAATGGTGTCCGACTAGAGTAGGCGTATACGCCTGAAAATGGTGCATGAAAGAGCAAACAGTGACTCTGTTTGCACCATTATAGTTAATTATCCCATTAATGTATACGCCAGAATCCGTTTTTCCAGGGATTCGGACGTAACCCCGATGGAAACGCTGAATGTGGAGAAGACTATAGTGTGAAAGGGCCCTAAACCTATTGAGAATAAAGATACATTCACAGATTCACATTCATTCTAGACCAAAATTGCTACTTTTAAATATAAATACGGAAAATGTCCTCCACTAAACTTCAACATTAATTAAAATAGCACTAAATCAAAGTATCAGAAATATAGGCTGTAAAGTAGAATACTAAAATGTCCATAACATATATGTTTTGTTCAAGTTTCATGAAAAAGTAATATAAGCAGTACATGCGATGTAAAAGGTACCACATTAAAAATGGGACTCTCTATAAGCCCTATCCAGCATAAAATAGTCATTGGAAAGCAATAAAAGTTGCAGTGTTGTTAATGTATGGGAACCAGTACTTAGCATAATAAAGATTGTGTACAATTTATAGATAACAGTCCACCAACTCTACCCTCACCTACTGTATCCTCACCTATGCCTTGTAGACTGTGAGCCCTAGCGGGCAGGGACCTCTATCCTCCTGTACCAGTTTGTGCCTTGTATTGTCTATGAATAGATGGCACTATAATAATAAATAATAATAATAATAATTACTTAGTAAATAACAAAAAAACTAACAAATCAAAAAAGGGCAACAGTATTTACCTGCAAAGGTCACAGAAACCAGTGCACTAACAGGATGCAGAAACTCCCTTCATAAAGATGGAAGCAGCACATCTGCAAAATACTGATAGGATAACCACTCACAACCTATCAATTCATGAAGGGGTGATTTCTTAGTATTAAAATTGTACACGAAAAGAATTTTGTAAAGGGTGCTGGTCAGACATGTTTTGAACAGTCAAAAAACACAAAAAAACTGAGCTGTAACAAATGTTCAATAAACATGCAACATTACAAGCATGTGAATTGCAGCCTCAAGACTAGAAAAAAACCAAGGAGAAAAATTGTAGGAAAAATACCCTGACTATAAATAAATAAATTGCAAGTGCTTAATAACAGGGTACTTAGTATATACATTTTTGCAAAAAGGTAAGAAGCTGTCTCACCTCGTCACGGTGTACCCATCTGAGACAGTCCCTAACCTACTAAAGTTAAAAACATATTCTGTACCTGACTTGTGTCATGTCCAAACTTCAATATGAATGGTAAAGTGGTCAGCTGGGTCCCAGATTAAATACACAGCAAAAAGTGAGACGCAGGTAATTGTTCAGCCTCAGTATCAGGAGGGCTGCACCCCCAACTTGCATAAAAGCAAGATAACAGACAAAAAACACAAAAAAAAAAAACTGAGCTGTAACAAATGTTCAATAAACATGCAACATTACAAGCATGTGAATTGCAGCCTCAAGACTAGAAAAAAACCAAGGAGAAAAATTGTAGGAAAAATACCCTGACTATAAATAAATAAATTGCAAGTGCTTAATAACAGGGTACTTAGTATATACATTTTTGCAAAAAGGTAAGAAGCTGTCTCACCTCGTCACGGTGTACCCATCTGAGACAGTCCCTAACCTACTAAAGTTAAAAACATATTCTGTACCTGACTTGTGTCATGTCCAAACTTCAATATGAATGGTAAAGTGGTCAGCTGGGTCCCAGATTAAATACACAGCAAAAAGTGAGACGCAGGTAATTGTTCAGCCTCAGTATCAGGAGGGCTGCACCCCCAACTTGCATAAAAGCAAGATAACAGACAAAAAACACAAAAAAACTGAGCTGTAACAAATGTTCAATAAACATGCAACATTACAAGCATGTGAATTGCAGCCTCAAGACTAGAAAAAAACCAAGGAGAAAAATTGTAGGAAAAATACCCTGACTATAAATAAATAAATTGCAAGTGCTTAATAACAGGGTACTTAGTATATACATTTTTGCAAAAAGGTAAGAAGCTGTCTCACCTCGTCACGGTGTACCCATCTGAGACAGTCCCTAACCTACTAAAGTTAAAAACATATTCTGTACCTGACTTGTGTCATGTCCAAACTTCAATATGAATGGTAAAGTGGTCAGCTGGGTCCCAGATTAAATACACAGCAAAAAGTGAGACGCAGGTAATTGTTCAGCCTCAGTATCAGGAGGGCTGCACCCCCAACTTGCATAAAAGCAAGATAACAGACAAAAAACACAAAAAAACTGAGCTGTAACAAATGTTCAATAAACATGTTTTTTGTCTGTTATCTTGCTTTTATGCAAGTTGGGGGTGCAGCCCTCCTGATACTGAGGCTGAACAATTACCTGCGTCTCACTTTTTGCTGTGTAATTAATCTGGGACCCAGCTGACCACTTTACCATTCATATTGAAGTTTGGACATGACACAAGTCAGGTACAGAATATGTTTTTAACTTTAGTAGGTTAGGGACTGTCTCAGATGGGTACACCGTGACGAGGTGAGACAGCTTCTTACCTTTTTGCAAAAATGTATATACTAAGTACCCTGTTATTAAGCACTTGCAATTTATTTATTTATAGTCAGGGTATTTTTCCTACAATTTTTCTCCTTGGTTTTTTTCTAGTCTTGAGGCTGCAATTCACATGCTTGTAATGTTGCATGTTTATTGAACATTTGTTACAGCTCAGTTTTTTTGTGTTTTTTGTCTGTTATCTTGCTTTTATGCAAGTTGGGGGTGCAGCCCTCCTGATACTGAGGCTGAACAATTACCTGCGTCTCACTTTTTGCTGTGTATTTAATCTGGGA
Source organism: Anomaloglossus baeobatrachus (assembly GCF_048569485.1). Taxonomy (NCBI): domain Eukaryota; kingdom Metazoa; phylum Chordata; class Amphibia; order Anura; family Aromobatidae; genus Anomaloglossus; species Anomaloglossus baeobatrachus. Next base: position 503,477,091 of record NC_134356.1, on the reverse strand, counting down.
CCCAGCTGACCACTTTACCATTCATATTGAAGTTTGGACATGACACAAGTCAGGTACAGAATATGTTTTTAACTTTAGTAGGTTAGGGACTGTCTCAGATGGGTACACCGTGACGAGGTGAGACAGCTTCTTACCTTTTTGCAAAAATGTATATACTAAGTACCCTGTTATTAAGCACTTGCAATTTATTTATTTATAGTCAGGGTATTTTTCCTACAATTTTTCTCCTTGGTTTTTTTCTAGTCTTGAGGCTGCAATTCACATGCTTGTAATGTTGCATGTTTATTGAACATTTGTTACAGCTCAGTTTTTTTTGTGTTTTTTGTCTGTTATCTTGCTTTTATGCAAGTTGGGGGTGCAGCCCTCCTGATACTGAGGCTGAACAATTACCTGCGTCTCACTTTTTGCTGTGTATTTAATCTGGGACCCAGCTGACCACTTTACCATTCATATTGAAGTTTGGACATGACACAAGTCAGGTACAGAATATGTTTTTAACTTTAGTAGGTTAGGGACTGTCTCAGATGGGTACACCGTGACGAGGTGAGACAGCTTCTTACCTTTTTGCAAAAATGTATATACTAAGTACCCTGTTATTAAGCACTTGCAATTTATTTATTTATAGTCAGGGTATTTTTCCTACAATTTTTCTCCTTGGTTTTTTTCTAGTCTTGAGGCTGCAATTCACATGCTTGTAATGTTGCATGTTTATTGAACATTTGTTACAGCTCAGTTTTTTTGTGTTTTTTGTCTGTTATCTTGCTTTTATGCAAGTTGGGGGTGCAGCCCTCCTGATACTGAGGCTGAACAATTACCTGCGTCTCACTTTTTGCTGTGTATTTAATCTGGGACCCAGCTGACCACTTTACCATTCATATTGAAGTTTGGACATGACACAAGTCAGGTACAGAATATGTTTTTAACTTTAGTAGGTTAGGGACTGTCTCAGATGGGTACACCGTGACGAGGTGAGACAGCTTCTTACCTTTTTGCAAAAATGTATATACTAAGTACCCTGTTATTAAGCACTTGCAATTTATTTATTTATAGTCAGGGTATTTTTCCTACAATTTTTCTCCTTGGTTTTTTTCTAGTCTTGAGGCTGCAATTCACATGCTTGTAATGTTGCATGTTTATTGAACATTTGTTACAGCTCAGTTTTTTTGTGTTTTTTGTCTGTTATCTTGCTTTTATGCAAGTTGGGGGTGCAGCCCTCCTGATACTGAGGCTGAACAATTACCTGCGTCTCACTTTTTGCTGTGTATTTAATCTGGGACCCAGCTGACCACTTTACCATTCATATTGAAGTTTGGACATGACACAAGTCAGGTACAGAATATGTTTTTAACTTTAGTAGGTTAGGGACTGTCTCAGATGGGTACACCGTGACGAGGTGAGACAGCTTCTTACCTTTTTGCAAAAATGTATATACTAAGTACCCTGTTATTAAGCACTTGCAATTTATTTATTTATAGTCAGGGTATTTTTCCTACAATTTTTCTCCTTGGTTTTTTTCTAGTCTTGAGGCTGCAATTCACATGCTTGTAATGTTGCATGTTTATTGAACATTTGTTACAGCTCAGTTTTTTTGTGTTTTTTGTCTGTTATCTTGCTTTTATGCAAGTTGGGGGTGCAGCCCTCCTGATACTGAGGCTGAACAATTACCTGCGTCTCACTTTTTGCTGTGTATTTAATCTGGGACCCAGCTGACCACTTTACCATTCATATTGAAGTTTGGACATGACACAAGTCAGGTACAGAATATGTTTTTAACTTTAGTAGGTTAGGGACTGTCTCAGATGGGTACACCGTGACGAGGTGAGACAGCTTCTTACCTTTTTGCAAAAATGTATATACTAAGTACCCTGTTATTAAGCACTTGCAATTTATTTATTTATAGTCAGGGTATTTTTCCTACAATTTTTCTCCTTGGTTTTTTTCTAGTCTTGAGGCTGCAATTCACATGCTTGTAATGTTGCATGTTTATTGAACATTTGTTACAGCTCAGTTTTTTTGTGTTTTTTGTCTGTTATCTTGCTTTTATGCAAGTTGGGGGTGCAGCCCTCCTGATACTGAGGCTGAACAATTACCTGCGTCTCACTTTTTGCTGTGTATTTAATCTGGGACCCAGCTGACCACTTTACCATTCATATTGAAGTTTGGACATGACACAAGTCAGGTACAGAATATGTTTTTAACTTTAGTAGGTTAGGGACTGTCTCAGATGGGTACACCGTGACGAGGTGAGACAGCTTCTTACCTTTTTGCAAAAATGTATATACTAAGTACCCTGTTATTAAGCACTTGCAATTTATTTATTTATAGTCAGGGTATTTTTCCTACAATTTTTCTCCTTGGTTTTTTTCTAGTCTTGAGGCTGCAATTCACATGCTTGTAATGTTGCATGTTTATTGAACATTTGTTACAGCTCAGTTTTTTTGTGTTTTTTGTCTGTTATCTTGCTTTTATGCAAGTTGGGGGTGCAGCCCTCCTGATACTGAGGCTGAACAATTACCTGCGTCTCACTTTTTGCTGTGTATTTAATCTGGGACCCAGCTGACCACTTTACCATTCATATTGAAGTTTGGACATGACACAAGTCAGGTACAGAATATGTTTTTAACTTTAGTAGGTTAGGGACTGTCTCAGATGGGTACACCGTGACGAGGTGAGACAGCTTCTTACCTTTTTGCAAAAATGTATATACTAAGTACCCTGTTATTAAGCACTTGCAATTTATTTATTTATAGTCAGGGTATTTTTCCTACAATTTTTCTCCTTGGTTTTTTTCTAGTCTTGAGGCTGCAATTCACATGCTTGTAATGTTGCATGTTTATTGAACATTTGTTACAGCTCAGTTTTTTTGTGTTTTTTGTCTGTTATCTTGCTTTTATGCAAGTTGGGGGTGCAGCCCTCCTGATACTGAGGCTGAACAATTACCTGCGTCTCACTTTTTGCTGTGTATTTAATCTGGGACCCAGCTGACCACTTTACCATTCATATTGAAGTTTGGACATGACACAAGTCAGGTACAGAATATGTTTTTAACTTTAGTAGGTTAGGGACTGTCTCAGATGGGTACACCGTGACGAGGTGAGACAGCTTCTTACCTTTTTGCAAAAATGTATATACTAAGTACCCTGTTATTAAGCACTTGCAATTTATTTATTTATAGTCAGGGTATTTTTCCTACAATTTTTCTCCTTGGTTTTTTTCTAGTCTTGAGGCTGCAATTCACATGCTTGTAATGTTGCATGTTTATTGAACATTTGTTACAGCTCAGTTTTTTTGTGTTTTTTGTCTGTTATCTTGCTTTTATGCAAGTTGGGGGTGCAGCCCTCCTGATACTGAGGCTGAACAATTACCTGCGTCTCACTTTTTGCTGTGTATTTAATCTGGGACCCAGCTGACCACTTTACCATTCATATTGAAGTTTGGACATGACACAAGTCAGGTACAGAATATGTTTTTAACTTTAGTAGGTTAGGGACTGTCTCAGATGGGTACACCGTGACGAGGTGAGACAGCTTCTTACCTTTTTGCAAAAATGTATATACTAAGTACCCTGTTATTAAGCACTTGCAATTTATTTATTTATAGTCAGGGTATTTTTCCTACAATTTTTCTCCTTGGTTTTTTTCATGTTTTGAACAGTGCCTGGCTTACAGCCTATTGGTAATGTCCATACTATTAGATTAGGCGGGCGAGTAAAGTGCGGTCAGGGTATTAAAAATAGCCCAAGCTCTGAACATCTCACGGAACACTGCTCAATCCATCATCCAAAAATGTAAGGAGCATGGCACAATTGCAAACCAACAAAGACATGATTATCTACCTAAACTAGCATTTCAAGCAAGGAGAGCACTAATTAGAGAAACAGCCTGGAGGACCATGATCACTCTGGAGTAGCTGAAAGATCCATAGTTCAGGTCAAAGAATCCTGTCATCCTGTCCACAGGACAAAAATTAGTCTTATACTCTGTAAATCTGGCCTTTGTGCAAGAAAGACATTTTTGAAAGCATGCCACAAGAAATCTTGTTTGTTGTTTGCTTTGCACAAAGCAATGTAGGAGACACAGCTAGCATGTGGAAGAAGGTACTTTGGTCAGTTGAGACCACAGAAGAACTTTTTAGGGCTAAATGGAAAATACTGTCCATAACCCTGAAACCACCATTCCCACCATCAAACATGGTGGTAGCTGCATCATGCTGTGGGGAGGCTTTTATTTAGCAGGGACAGGGAAGCTGGTCAGAGTTAATGCAAAAATGGATAGAGATAAATACAGGGCAAACCTGGAAGAAAAGCCTTTGTAGATAGTAAAACAGTTGTGACTGGGGCGTAGGTTCAACATTCAGAAGGACAACTACTCTAAACGTACTGCCACAGCTACAATGAATGGTTTATATCAAAGCATATTCATGGGAGTGAATGTCCCAGTCACAGACCAGACCTAAATCCCATTGAGAGTCTGTGGCAAGACTTGAATATTACTGTTCACCGACGCTCTCCATCCAATCTCACGGAGTTAAAGCTAATTTGCAGAGAAGAATGGGAAAAAATGTCATCCTCTAGATATGCAAAGTTGGTACAGAGTGACATATCCCAAAAGACTTAGAGCAGTAATTGCAGCAAAAGGGGTCCTACAATGTATTGACTCAGAGGGGGGTTTTACACGTTGCGACATCGCTACTGATATAACGTTGGGGTCACGTCGTTAGTGACGCACATCCGGCGCCAGTAGCGACATCGCAATGTGTAAAGGCTAGGTGGGACGATGAACGAGCGCAAAAGTGACAAAAATCGCTGATTTGTGTCACGTCGTTCATTTTCATAATGTCGCTCCTGCTGCAGATACGATGTTGTTTGTCATTCCTGCAGCACCACACATCGCTGTGTGTGAAGCCGCAGGAACGACAAACATCTCCTTACCTGCGTCCACCAGCTATGCGGAAGGAAGGAGGTGGGCGGGATGTTATGTCCCGCTCATCTCTGCCCCTCCGCTGCTATTGGCCGGCCATTTGGTGACGTTGTGGTGACGTCGCTGTGACGCTGAACGCACCTTTCCCTTGAAGGAGGGATTGTTCGGCGGTCACAGCGACGTTGCTGACCAGGTATGTGCGTGTGAAGCTGCCATAGCGATAATGTTCGCTACGGCAGCAAACACCATATATCGCATGTACGATGGGGGCGTGTGCTATCGCGCTGGACATCGCTAGCTGATGCTAGCGATGTCGCAACGTGTAAAGCCCGCCTGAGAGTGTGAATATAAATGCATGCCACAATTTTCATATTTATATTCTTAAAATATTTAGAAAATCATGTATAATTTCCTGATTTTAAATTTACTCTACATGTAGAGTACAGACCAAAAGTTTGGACACACCTTCAAAGAGTTTTCTTTATTTTCATGACTCTGAAAATTGTAGATTCACATTGAAGGCATCAAAACTATGAATTAACACATGTGGAATGAAATATTTAACAAAAAAGTGTGAAACAACTGAAAATATGTCTTATATTCTAGGTTCTTTAAAGTAGCCACCTTTTGCTTTGATTACTGCTTTGCTAACTCTTGGCATTCTCTTAATGAGATTCAAGAGGTAGTCATTTCACAGGTATGCCCTGTCAGGTTTAAAAAAGTGGGGTTTCTTGCCTTATAAATGGGGTTGGGACCATCAGTTGTGTTGTGCAGTAGTCTGGTGCATATACAGCTGATAGTCCTACTGAATAGACTGTTAGAATTTGTATTATGGCAAGAAAAAAGCAGCTAAGTAAAGAAAAATGAGTGGCCATCATTACTTTAAGAAATGAAGGTCAGTCAGTCTGAAAAATTGGGAAAACTTTGAAAGTATTCCCAAGTGAAGTGGCAAAATCCATCAAACGCTACAAAGAAACTGGCTCACATGTGGACCACCCCAGGAAAGGAAGACCAAGAGTCACCTCTGCTGTGGAGGATAAGTTTATCCGAGTCACCAGCCTCAGAAATCGCAGGTTAACAGCAGCTCAGATTAGAGACCAGGTCAATGCCACACAGAGTTCTAGCAGCAGACACATCTCTAGAACAACTGTTAAGAGGGGACTTTGTGCAGCAGGTCTTCATGGTAAAATAGCTGCTAGGAAACCACTGCTAAAGACAGGCAACAAGCAGAAGAGACTTGTTTGGGCCAAAGAACACAAGGAATGGGACATTAGACCAGTGGAAATCTGTGCTTTGGTCTGAGGAGTCCAAATTTGAGATCTTTGTCATTGTGTGACGCAGAAAAGGTGAAAGGATGGACTCTACATGCCTGGTTCCCACCGTGAAGCATGGAGGAGGAGGTGTGATGGTGTGGGGGTGCTTTGCTGGTGACACTGTTGGGGATTTATTCAAAATTGAAGGCATACTGAACCAGCATGGCTACCACAGCATCTTGCAGCGGCGTGCTATTCCATCCGGTTTGCTTTTATCTTGACCATCATTTATTTTTCAACAGGACAATGACCCCAAACACACCTCCAGGCTGTGTAAGGGCTATTTGACTAAGAAGGAGAGTGATCGGGTGCTATGCCAGATGACCTGGCCTCCACAGTCACCAGACCTGAACCTAATCGAGATGGTTTGGGGTGAGCTGGATCGCAGAGTAAAGGCAAAAGGACTAACAAGTGTTAAGCATCTCTGGAAACTCCTGCAGATACATGCAGATGCATGCTCCTGTCAGGAGAGTGTGTGGCTGTGCCGGGTGACGCGATGAGAGACTTGTGCAAGTGTGTGACTCTGTCCTTATTCTGATACATGGCCATGGTAAAGGCCGACAGCTGGGCACTGCAGCCGTAGGCTTTATCTGTGCTGGTATCAGAATACGGGGAGACCCTGCGCTGATTATTTTATTTATTAATTTATTTTTATACCATGATACTCACCCGCAGACAGTTGCACTGCTTTCCCCACCCACCGGCCGTTCTGGCGCCTGTGATTGGTTGCTGTCAGCTGACATGGTGACACTCAGGGTGGGGACGCGTCTAACTACAACCAAGTACACACGCCGGTGGGCGGGGAATGCAGTGAGTATTCAATGAGGGTTAATTGTCGGCTCTGGAGGGGAAAGCGTGACCTGGAAGTAGCTTGCCGCCATGACAGAGGTTTGGTGAGTACACCGCGCGCACTCCTACCCCCATCTCGCTTCTACCAACATTTTTAATCTCCGGATTCTGGTTCCCATAGACTTATATGACCGGATCTGTTTTTTTTTTTTTTTTTTTTTAAAAATACAGCAGGGACCTGCCGGTTCCGGCTTTCTGTGAGTTCGACCAGCTCTACTAAAGACCTAGCACAACCGCCTTCACCTTCTAAAAGAAGGTGGATCCTGTTCCTCCATGACGAATATAGCGAAAGCTATACCAGTCTTGGTGCATGGTGATTCAGCTTCTGGAGAACTGGTGTATGCTATGTTGGTATGTTGCAGAGATATCCTTGTCATTGTGTATTGTCTTCCTTTTCTTTATTCCCCCCGGTGCACATATTGTCTTTACCTTTGTGAGTGACAGCTGTGAGTTAGAGTTTGTGCTGTATACTCCCAGAGCTCCCCCCTACCAAACTGCTGTATATGCCCTCAGAGTTGTATGTTTCCCCCAGGCTGTATGTCCCACCCCAGAGCTTTATGTTCCCCCACCCTAGCGCTGTATGTTCCCCCAACCCCAGTGCTGTATATACTCCTCAGAGTTGGATGTCCCTTCATCCCAGAGTTTGTTACCCCCCCAGAGTTGTATGTTCCCCTAGAGCTGAATGTCCCCACCAGAGCTGTATGTTCCCCCCAGAGCTGTATGTTCCCCCACCCCAGAGCTAAATGTCCTCCTCTAGAGCTGTATGTGTGGCGCCCCTGACCTGGTCAGGCGCCACTGAGTACTGCACCCATGCTGGGTGAGTGCAAACAAGTAATCCAAAAGGCTGGAATAGGGTGTGTACGCACAGACACATAGTGACCAGGTCTTACACACCTTTGAGGGGACCCCTGGGCAGACCCAGGAGGGGGCGTGCCTCCGCATACAATCAAGGGGTGCGGTAGAGAGGCTGGAAGCTAGGTTGCAGCGGCAGTCAGGAAAAGGAGCTGGAGGTAGCCAGTCTGAAGTGGAGACGCAGCAGAACGGACACGCTAGTCAGACCCTCACGTGTAGTGGCCATTGGTGGGTGAGAATGGTCACTAGAAGTTGGACAGAAAGACGCTGAGGAAGTCAGCTGGTCATGTATGGAGACCTCTTGTGGCTAGGCACGCACGGGGAACAGGTCCCTAGAGTAGATATCCATTTATTTGGTCTGCTAAACCTGCCGGTGGGGGGAACAACAAGTCCCACACCAACCAACTAGAGTCCGAGCATCAGCAGCAACGAGAGTGCCCATAAGGAGGATCGAGCCTGGAGCCATCCTCCTTGGTCCACGCTGCCAGCAAACGGGCCAAAAAGGGGAGAACAAGCAGTTGCGACTTCCCTGGATGAACCCCACGGTACTTCAAGTCAGTGTGCGATCCGTGTGACATTCGTGCTGCCGGAGATGCCTGCGTGTGTGCGTGCGGGGTCATGAAAAGTCACACGGTCCGTCTGCAAACACGGACGTGTGAGGCACATCATAGAATAACATGGGTACGTGTGACATCGGTGTTAAAAACGGATGTCACGCGTACCTAAAACACGGACATCTGAAACCAGCCTACGGCAGCGCGCCGGATCCGACAAAGTGGAGAAAAGCCGGATGTGGGAAACCACTAGCTTACCCCGGCTCTCGGCACACGTGTGTCGGAGCCGACGTACACTGTTAACCAGCGTACACACCGGGTAACTATGGAAACCGCTTTGCATAGTTACCCGATGTGTACCATGGTTACTACTTACCCCGGCTCCCTGCCCATTCAGATCGTTGGTCTCCTACTGTCATGCACGCCGATGCGTGCTGCACAGCAGAAACCAACGAGCAACAAATGAACCATTATTATTCAAGACTTACTGATTATATTATTATTCAATCTGCTAACCTACATACACATTCTAGACTACCCGATGAATCAGGCCACTAACTAGTAGATATATATATATATATATATATATATATATATATACAGCAGTCTCAGTATGCTCTGTGTTGCCATGTCTGTTAGTGATGGCCACCAATCAGCGTGGCACAGCCACATGCCTAGGAGGAGCTGGACAGTAGACAAGTGGGGGAGGTGAGTGAGGCTGCTACTGGCTTCCCAATTTTAATAATATCTCTAATGTGTCTGTGTGCATGTATGATGTGTACACTGTGTGCAGAATTATTAGGCAAATAAGTATTTTGATCACATGATAATTTTTATACATGTTGTCCTACTCCAAGCTGTATAGGCTTGAGAGCCAACTACCAATTAAGTAAATCAGGTGATGTTTATCTCTGTAATGAGGAGGGGTGTGGTATAATGACATCAACACCCTATAGAAGGTGTGCCTAATTATTAGGCAACTTCCTTTCCTTTGGCAAAATTGGTCAGAAGAGAGATTTTACGGGCTCTGAAAAGTCCAAAATTGTGAGATGTCTTGCAGAAGGATGCAACAGTCTTGAAATTGCTAAACTTTTGAAGTGTGATCACCGAACAATCAAGTGTTTCATGGCAAATAGCCAACAGGGTTGCAAGAAGCGTGTTGGGCAAAAAAGGCGCAAAATAACTGCCCATGAATTGAGGAAAATCAAGCATGAAGCTGCCAAGATGCCATTTGCCACCAGTTTGGCCATATTTCAAAGCTACAACGTTACTGGAGTATCAAAAAGCACAAGATGTGCCATACTCAGGGACATGGCCAAAGTAAGGAAGGCTGAAAAACGACCACCTTTGAACAAGAAACATAAGATAAAATGTCAAGACTGGGCCAAGAAATATCTTAAGACCAATTTTTCAAGGATTTTATGTTCTGATGAAATGAGAGTGACTCTTGATGGCCAGATGGATAGGCCAGAACCTGGATCAGTAAAGGGCAGAGAGCTCCGCTCCGACTCAGACACCAGCAAGGTGGAGGTGGGGTACTGGTATGGGCTGGTATCATCAAAAATGAACTTGTGGGACCTTTTCGGGGTGAGGATGGAGTGAAGCTCAACTCCCAGACCTACTGCCGGTTTCTGGAAGACAACTTCTTCAAGCAGTAGTACAGGAAGAAGTTGGTATCGTTCAAGAAAAACATGATTTTCATGCAGGACAATGCTCCATCACATGCATCCAACTACTCCACAGCGTGGCTGGCCAGTAAAGGTCTAAAAGATGAAAAAATAATGACATAGCCCCCTTGTTCACCTGATCTGAACCCCATAGAGAACCTGTGGTCCCTCATAAAATGTAAGATCTACAGGGAGGGAAAACAGTACACCTTTTGGAACAGTGTCTGGGAGGCTGTGGTGGCTGCTGCATGCAATGTTGATCGTAAACAGATCTAGCCACTGACAGAATCTATGGATGGTAGGCTGTTGACCATAACGAAAGGTGGCTATATTGGTCACTAATTTTTTGGGGTTTTGTTTTTATATGTCAGAAATGTTTATTTCTAAATTTTGTGCAGTTATATTGGTTTACCTAGTGAAAATAAACAAGTGACATAGGAATATATTTGGTTTTTATTAAGTTGCCTAATAATTCTGCACAGTAATAGTTTCCTGCACAAACAAATATCCTCCTAAAGCCTGCTTTACACCTTACAATTAGGTGTGCGATCTCGTATGCGATGTGACACGCCCAGATCGCATATGCGATTTAATGAGATCGCACGTAGGTCGTTCATTTGCTGTCACACGTGTGTTAGTAGTCAATGTTAAATTGATCAATTTTGTGTGCGATCCTTTAGATCATGTGTTCTGTGACGTATGCATTGGGCACCTTTTTTTTTTTTTTTTATTGATTTGCCAAGCGTGTGTAATGTGTAGGGATGTGTTTTTACTATGTCATTTGCCATTCAGCTCTGCTACATGGCTGCTGACAGCAGACACAGACAGCCATGTAGCAGAGCTAAATGGCAGATGACAGCAGACACAGAAAGAGCCGCACGATCAGAATGAACTCGGGTTAACTTCACCCGACTTTATTGTCATGCTGCGGCTCTGTCTGTGTCGCGTCCTGATTAGCGGTTACCCGTGAAGGACTCACCGGTGACCGCTAAACTCCTGAGTAACTGAATTGAGCAGCCCTTTCTCATATACTCACCGATCCCCGATCTCTGGCGCGGCGCTGCACGGCATTCACACTGCTCCGGCAGCTTTTACTATTTTGAAAAAACCGGTCGCTCATTAAACAATCCCGTATTCCGTGCTTTCCCGCCCACCAGCACCTATGATTGGTTGCAGTGAGACACGCCCCCATGCTGAGTGACAGGTGTCTCACTGCAGCCAATCACAGCCGCCGGGGGGCGGGACTATACTGTGTAGTGAAATAAATAATTAAATAATTAAAAAAACGGCGTGCGCCCCCACCCCCCCCCCAATTTTAAAACCAGGCAGAAAAAGCCATATGGCTGAAGGCTGGTATTCTCAGGATGGGGAGCTCCGCGTTATGGGGAGCCCCCCAGCCTAACAATATCAGCCAGCAGCCGCCCAGAAGTGCCGCGTACATTAGATGCGACAGTTTTGGGACTGTACCCGGCTCTGCCCGATTTGCCCTGGTGCGTTGGCAAATCGGGGTAATAAGGAGTTATTGGCAGCCCATAGCTGCCAATAACTCCTAGATTAATCATGTCAGGCGTCTCCCCGAGATACCTTCCATGATTAATCTGTAAGTGACAGTAAATAAACACACACACACACCTGAAAAATCCTTTATTAGAAATAAAAAACACAAACATATACCCTCGTTCATCACTTTAATAAGCCCAAAAAAGCCCTCTGTAATACTTATATATGTTCTGAGGATTTCGATAGCGTAGGGCAATGACAATCAGAGACGAGTTCCTGGTACAAGATGTTTTATAATATGTAACCACGGTAGATACACAACGGAAAACACAGCAGTACAAATACACAAAATACCTTTCCGAAACGGAGCGAAGGGAATTCCCGGGGCCACGCACCGGACTCCCCCAGGGAGACCACCAGAGCGAACCCCTATACAGGGACTGTCCGGCAATCACCCCGGAAGGCCTAAATGCGCCGCAGCCGGGACACAAGGGGCAAGCGGTAAAAGTCCAGGAGTGTCCGTACGGAATGATTGTCCAGAGTGGTTACGAACCAGAGAGAACCGGGCAGAGTGCTGACCAAAGATGGCAGACGGAATCCGGGCACAGCTTAGAGAAACCGGGTAAGGTCCAGAGTCGGTCGGTCGGTAGTCTTTAGGAGGATCCAAAGGCAATCAGGATTAGCAGCAGCAAAGCAGGAGCACACAGCAAGCAGTATACTCAGGCACTGGACTAGGCTTAGAGGCGGCCTTTTAAGCAGCTGGACAGGAAGTAGGGCAACAGAACAGTAAACTCCATGTTAACCGAGGGCAAGCTCATTCAAAAGAGAACTGGAAAACCTGGAAACCTGACACCCTCCATGTCCGGCGTAATCCAGGATGGTCCTACGTTGCTTCCAGCTCTGCTGCATGAAGGTGACCGGAGCTGCAGAATACACCGCCGCTAATAAAGGATTTTTCAGGTGTGTGTGTTTATTCAGGATTATTCAGGTGTGGCTGCCAATAACTCCTCATTACCCCGATTTGCCAACGCACCAGGGCATCTAATGTATGCGGCAATTCTGGGCGGCTGCTGGCTGATATTGTTAGGCTGGGGGGCTCCCCATAACGTGGAGCTCCCCATCCTGAGAATACCAGCCTTCAGCCGTATGGCTTTATCTGGCTGGTTTTAAAATTGGGGGGGACCGCACGCCGTTTTTTTAAATTATTTAATTTTTTATTTCACTGCACAGTATAGACACGCTCACCGGCTGCTGTGATTGGGTGCAGTGAGACACCTATCACTCAGCATGGGGGCGTGTCTCACTGCAACCAATCATAGGCGCCGGTGGGCGGGGAAAGCAGGGAATACGAGATTGTTTAATGAGCGGTCACCCGTGAAGGACTCACCGGTGACCGCTAAACTCAAAATAGTAAAAGCCGCCGGAGCAGTGTGAATGCCGTGCAGCGCTGCGCCGGTGATGGGAGATCGGTGAGTATGAGGGAGGGGGGAGAGGGATAGACTGACATGGACAGAGAGAGAGGGACAGAGATAGTGACCGACTGACAGAGATTAGTGAATGACAGACATTGTGAGGCGCTTCAGAATGCAGCTTTTCAGCTGCGCTCTGAAGCGGACCTTTTTTAAGCTGCGGTGCAGAGCGCACACCTGCGCACATAGCCTCAGACAGCAAAATCGTATGAGGGATGTCACACGTTTCAATTGACTAGGTTCATACAACAAAACGTCCAATGTATGAGGAATAAACGACGTGTATACGATCATCGTATTTGCGTTCAAACTTGATCGCACGTAGGTGTCACACGCAAATACGTCACGAACGATGCCGGATGTGTGTCTCTTACAACTTGACCCCGACGACGGATTGAAAGATCTATTGAAGCATGTAAAGCAGGCATAAGATAGCCAAATCTTAAAAAAAACACTCCAACTTCCAAAAAATATTAAGCTTTGATATTTATGAGTCTTTTGGGTTGATTGAGAACATAGTTGTTGATCAATAATAAAAAAAAATACAACTTGCCTAATAATTCTGCACACAGTGTATTATGTATGTCAGTGTACATGACTGTGCATAAATGTATGTCTGTTTATATGTATTTTTGTGAATTTATCTTTAAATATGTATATGTATGTAGGCCTGTATGTGTATGTATCTGTATCTGTGTGTGTCTGTGTGTGCATTGGGCCCACTGAGATTCTTTCACCTAGGATCCACAAAAATGTGGAGCCGGCCCTGGGTGCCAGTATGGAGAGGAGGGTTCGTTAGGATGGAGTCACGTTGTGCGAGTATCTGATTGTACTGACTGGCCACAGCTCTCCTGACAGCCTCTGCTGCATAGAAATACATGAAGCTGAGCCGCTCCTGTCAGGAGAGAAGCCGTCCAGTTAGTGCTATCAGATACTCGCTGAAACAGGGCTGGTGATGGAGCAGTGTAGGTGGCTGGTATGGAGCAAGGCGGGTGATGGAGTGGTGGAAGTGGTTGGTATCTAGCAGGGCAGGTGATGGAGTGGTGGAGATGGCTGGCATGGAGCAGGACATGTGATAGAGCAGGGCAGTGACTGGTATGGACAGGGGCATGTGATGGAGAAAGGCAGGTGATGGAGCAGGGCAGGTGGCTATCATGGAGCAGGTTAGGTGATTAAGCAGGGCAGGTGGCTGGCATGGAGCAGGGCAAGGTGATGGAGCGGTGAAATAGCTTTCGGGAAATAGCATGCTGGCCCTTTAAGAGCAGAACAGGTATGCACAACCTAAGCATATTCCCAGGGGAACTGTGTGGTGTGCACAGGCCCAAGGAGGAGGCAGCAGAGGAACACGTGGACGGCCGTGGGAGTGTGGGGAGGACGCAGTCCGGCAACAATGGTGAGCAAGTCAGCGTCCCAGCAGGAGAGAGGCAGGGTAGTGCATGGATGCCGGTGCTACACATGGCTGAGCTGCAGGCCTCAACTTTGCATTCACTGATGCTGGTAGCTGAGGCAGTGCAATGATTGTAACTTGTCTGTCACAGAAAATGTAAGCGCATGCGCCTTACCCAGGAATCTGGCCACCTTTTACAAACTACAGAGGGGGCAGTTAACCTTTGATTGAGGTGTAAATTATAGCATTGGAAATCCCTCTCTTCTTAAGAATGGAAAGATTTTTGAAAAGTAAAGCCCTCATTTAATAAGATGAGACAACCCCTTTAAGGGGCAAGCAGTTCTCTACCAGTTCATTGCACCATATGTTTAGCAGAGTAAGCTTATAACAAGTAAAATAAATCTTCTAAATTTAGAACTATGCTGTAGTTCTGAACAGTGAAGTGGTATAAAATTAAATCAAGCAATATCAATTTATTCATTTAACTGCTGGAAAATGTTCCATAATGAGATCAACCTGTGCTGGCATCAATGTGAACCTCTTTAAAGTTCATTCATCAGTTACAATGTAGCACTAGCTATGCTTGCCGTGATGGATAAGTCAATATGCCTGCAACCATGCAAATTGTGTTATAAGCATGACTGCCTGCCCGCACTTGCCAACATACATTACATTCTCCTGTGCTTTTCACCAAAAGATTTTTATTGTGAATTGAAAAGGAAATTGAGAGAAGAAAATTAAATAATGTTGTGAAATGTGGACATTTTTGCTTATCTGCTGTTTATATATTTCATTAGGCATTTAGTAGTATTGCTGTATAATAAACACTCTTGCCATCTGTTTGGCATGTAGCCCTTGCTGTTTGCTGTTATGTACATTATATTCATTATTCATTCATGCTGTTCTCCAGTTAATGGTCTTACCTAATTTAAAGAAAAATATAAGCCCCAACATTGTAAAAGAAAAATTCCACATTCAAATATATACATATATATATATATATATATATATATATATATATATATATATATATATATTGTTTTAATTAGATCAGTATCGGTGACATTGAGTTGTTTCCATCTTTTATTCCAAAAGTGCAACGTAATTTGAAGAAGAATAAAGAAACCAAATTTGCTAAATAAAATTTGTCAGTTTTCTAGCCTAAAGTGAGTCAGAATTAAGGCATACAGGAATTGCTCCACAATTAATAAAAGGGAATCTGTTACCAGGTTTTTGCTATGTAATCTTAGCAAGCCATGATGTAGTGGCAGAGACCCTGATTACATTGATGTGTCACATATTAGGCTGTGTTTTGCTATTTCAATCAGTGTTTTATCAGCAAGTGATTATCACAACAGGACTAGGAGTTTTATCCCTGGTAATCCAACCATGTCCCCAGCACTGATTAGCAGCTTTCTGTTACTATACAATGTCCACAGAAAGCTGTGGTGTGAGTGGGGTTATACAGGGCTCAACATCTCATCGTGGCTTAATATGAAACAGAGAAAACTGGGATTCTAAAATATCGACTTCACCTAGTAAACTAAGTGATACACTGACAAGCAAAAGGGTAACAATGTTTTGACCTTTTGACTTTTAGGCTTCATATCTCACCATCCACTACAGCTGTGAGTGTGAGACTGCCTTCATTTTAATAGACGATCATTTTGGTTATTTCATATATAAATTTGACCTGCCACTATTTAGCATATGATTAGTTATGCAGATTCTTGTCATGTCACTGCAATGTTACTGTTTTGCTCCTAAAAATCTAAATTTAATTTTTATTTATTATTATTTTAGTATTTTGTAAATCTTCTTTGCGTCAAATACTGTCTCAATCTTTCTGAGCATGCTCTCCATCAGATTCAAGCATGTATTGACTGAAATCTGATCCTACATGTTCCCAATGTTGGTGGATATGTATTCAGCTTTTTCTTCCACTCTACCAACAATTGTTCGATTAGGTTGATCTCTGGGGCCTATGGCAGCCAATCCAGCTCCTCTACTTCATTGTTATTGAACTATTTTTTTGCCAATCTTGATTTATGTTTTGGGTTGTTTTCCTGGAAGACTATGTCTTCCTTTTCATACTCATAGTACGCTAGTGTACAAAGTAACTCGTCTTGTAGGATACTCACATACGTTGTAGCTCAGAATTGAAACCACCAAGTCCTGGTCCAGTATTTAACGCCTTTGGCTGTGAAACAACCTCATATCATCAGGCTTCATCCACCGATCTTCACAGTTTAATTTCTCAATCTGTTAGCCCCTTATTCCCTTATTTTTTTCCAAACCCATTTGCACCCATGAGAGCCTAATCTATTGATTCCATATCATATTGCTCCAAATCATCCATTTTCAGTCTTCTACTGTCCACTTTGTACTTTTTTTGTAAACTTGCCCTGAGCCTTTTTATGACAATTTTGAAGTTGAGACTTCTTCACCTTTTTTCATGCCACCATTCCAGACTTGTCTAATGTACTTCCACAGTGCTTGCATGGACATCTGTGATCTCACTATTATGAAGCATACAGGCCACTTTCACTACCATGTTTGTCACATGAGAACTGTTAGACCTTCTGATGAGCCAACTTGTTGACTCCAATATTTTGCCTGGATGTCCACCTCTTGGCTCTTGAATGAATGAATGGACGGACATCATGTCATATTCTTCTAACTGTCATGGCACTCATTTGATGCAGTTTGGCAATTTTCTTGACCGAGAGACTGATATCAATGAGCTTGATGATGCTGTTTCTCTTTTCTTGGGAAATCTTCATGGTTGCTCGTCAATTCAAACCAATAACCTGTCACTTGGGAATCAACCTAATAACACTGAGCTATTAGGGAATGTGAAAAAAGATTGTAATTTGTAGTAAACAGGAAAAAAAAAAAGGATTTTTCTACCACCAGGAGCAAAACTATAACAATGCAGTGACATGACAAGGATCTGTATAATTAATCCTATGCTAAATAGTTGAAAGCCACGTTTATGTATGAGATAGCCAAGGTAATTGTTTATAAAATGAAGGTAAGGTAGTTGTTTCACTTTCGAAGCTGTAGTGGATGGTGAAATATAGAGCCTGAAAGTCAAAAGTTCAAAACATTGCTACTCTTTTGCTCATCAGTGTACATCTTTGAAGCAGGGTCTCTATCCCTACCTACCTTGACTAGCTCCTTCCCAGAGGGATATCAGGCTATTTTCCGTGTCGAGACTCCTAACAGAGGCTCCATTGATTTTTTTTATTTTTTATTTACCTCATTTTGTTGTCAGATTACATAGGAAAAACTTGCTGACGGATTTCTTTTAAGGGGCTTGTCTTACGATAGTCCAAACTGCACTACAATTTTGGCTCAAAAACTTGACTAACGTGAACCAACTTTGAAGAAGGTTACACCAGACAGTCTAAAGATGCCCCATCTGTGTCACCCTGCATTAGCCACTACAATAAATTTGGCATATCTTGTCAAATTCCAAGGCTAATTTTATGACTGGATAATGAGTTGTTCACTACTCAGACAAACTCTTCTTAGAGTGTTTTCCCTGTTAAAATACTACATACTAACTCACCTTCCATGCTGGCGCTGTTCCAGCAGTGTCAGCACTCGATCTGCTGGGGCTCACATGACATGACATGTCATGTCATGTGAGCCCTGCACCAAATCAGTGCTGGCCTAAAGGTCAATTTCTCGTGCGATCGCACCCGCCCCCATCGTTTGTGCGGCACAGGCAATTTCTTGCCCGTGTCGCACAAAGTTGTAAACCCCGTCACACGTACTTACCTGCTGAGCGACCTCACTGTGGGCGGCGAACATCCACTTCCTGAAGGGGGAGGGACATTTGGCGTCACAGCGACGTCACACAGCGGCCGGCCAATAGAAGCGGAGGGGCGGAGATGAGCGGCACATAAACATCCCGCCCACCTCTTCCTTTCGCATTGCCGGCGGGATGCAGGTAAGCTGCAGTTCATCGTTCCCGGGGTGTCACACGGAGCGATGTCTGCTGCCTTGGGAACAATGAACAACCGGCGAGCAGAAGGACGTTCGATTTTTAGGAAATGAGCGACGTGTCAACGAGCAACGATAAGGTGAGTATTTTTGCTCGATCACAGACGCTCGTAGCTGTCACACGCTACGATATGTCAAACGATGCCGGATGTGCGTCACTATCGACATGACCCCGACAACATATCGTTAGATATATCGTAGCGTGTAACGTGCCCTTTACTCTCCCCGCTTTTAGAAGCATCAAACATCAAGAGGACGTGAACTGCCAGACTCCTTCAGTTCGAATCTTTCAAAGGTGGTGAGAGGGAAACAAAAGCTGATTGGAAGCAGGGCTCGCATGACGTAACAACCTCACATGACCCCCCCCCCAAAAAGTGAGTGGAACAGCGCCAGTATCGGAGGGGAGTATAAGTGTTTTCATTTTAACAGGGGCTAACACTCTGAATGAGAAGGGGTTGTCCGAGTAGAGGACAACCCCTTTAATAAATGTGCCCCAGTGATCTTTTATAGTTTTAATTGCATCATTACTTTTGTTTCCTGGCACTGCTGGCTGCAGTAGCACGTGACCAAGTTAATGAGGGAAGGCCGTCGCCAGATGCCTCTTGATAGAGATGATCAGAAGAGCACACTGGAGATAAATTAAAAAGGGGTAAGCGGATAGCCTGGGCAACCCTATATGCACATAGCATGCATATTCCATACACTATTTTAGATTAGCAATCTGAGTAAAAAGAAATGTTTTATTTCCTTGACTTAACTATATTACGCCTGTGGGTCCAACCTATGAAGACATCATTACAGAAACTCAGAGTGTTCGAAAGAGCTTAAAACAGGACTATGACATGTGAGTACCTTTCTCTTAATTGGAGGTGTTTGTGGAGAAGTATGTTTCTGTTATGTACTGATAAAGATGTGAGTGGAGATTCAGCTTTTGGTTTTCATTTTTTCTAATAGTGACGTTTTATTCTTGCACATTATTCATTGTTTCAATTATTTGCACCCTATTTTGGTTAACCTGATATTAAAACTATAATTTATAATTTTTTAAAGCTACCAAACTACATAATAAACAGTCCTAGTGCATTTATGCGATCTATATTGCCTACAGATATAATGCACAAGTAAATTGTAATAAAATATTTGGATTTTATTATAACAATTTAGAATATACAATGAAGTTTAAAAGAGAGGTTAAACTGGTGACAACAAAATCCCTTGAGAAAGACAGTGAAATGCACGTTGGGAGTTCCCACCTGGACACCTAATATGCTGTACACTTACTATTAATCTGTACCTCTTCATCTTTAGTTGTCAACTACTGATTATTGATTTTCATGTTTTTTATACACTTGCAGATTTTATATTTAGATTTCTACTTTTATATGCATTTATCTGATTTCAGTGCACACATATTCAGTCCCCACTAGAGATGGGCGAACCCACTGATGTTCAGGTTCAGCAGGTCCAGTCGGATTTAAAAAAATATCTGGTTTGGGACAGTACTTGAATGCAAACATCTGATCAGATGCCAAACCTCATAAGTCTGTAGGGACCCGAAAATTGTGGTGGTGGTAGAAAAGGCCAGGGGAATTAGAGTAGGAGTGTTATAATTACTGAGTCTCCTGTGCAGCTGTAACACTACTTCCAGGTCCACTCATTAACCCTCATACATATTCACTGCTTTCCCAGCCCACTGTCAGGCCCCTTGTCTGTAAATGGTTGCAGTGAGATCATGCCCCCATCCTGTGTGACAATGTCTGTGATTGGTTGGAATACACGCTTTCTGCGTCACTATAGTGGTGTAAAAATAATAAAATAAATTGGTGTAACGTCCCTCATTTTGTGATGCCCAGTACAGAAAAAGCATACAGCTGCAGCCCCCAGCCATATGCTTATCTTGTCTGTGTGTCAAAATAAGAGGGACCCTGTGCAGCTTTTTTTAATTATTTAAATACATCATTTTAAAAAATAGTGTGCGGTCCCCCCAATTTTGATGCTCAGCCATGATAAAGCCGACAGCTGGTGGCTAGTGTCCTCAGGCTGGGAAAGCCCATGGTTATTGAGCCTTCCCAGCCTAAAATAGCAGCCTCCAGCAGCCCAGAATTGTTGCATCCATTAGATGTGACAATTCCGACATTTTACCCAGCTCAACGGAATTGCCCTGGTGTGGTAGCAATCAAAGTAATATGAGGCGTTAATGACAGTTCACAGCTACCACTAAGCCCTAGATTAGTTAGTAATGGATGGCATCTATGAGATCCCACCATTATTAATAGTGTAAGTGAAAAGAAATAAACACAAACACAAAAAAATCCTTAATTTGCAATAAAATAAAAAAATAACCTCTTTGTCCATTTTAATAACCTCAAACACCTAGTCCAGATGTAATCCACATGAGGTTTTATGATGATCTTATCTTTGCTACATCCTGAAGTTGCAGCTTGTGAGCACAGAACATGACCGCCCGTCAATCTCAGTCAGTCTGTGCCTGAAGCCTCAGCTGTCATGGTGACATCACTTTATCTGTGGTCACAGATGGAGGTTCCCACAGTACCCCACCTGTGACCCCAGACAAACTAACCTCAGGTGACCTCAATGAACTCAGTGACCATTCTTCAGGTGATTCAGTTCAAGGAGAACTGCATCTCCTGGCAGAAAAACTTGTTTTTTTTGCCAAAAGATGCAGATAGTGTGCAGAAATTTATACAACAAATTCCTGCACCAATACTGCATCTCCTGGGAAAAAAAATTGCTGCATCAAAATGCGATGCAGTTTTGATGCAATATTTTGCCAGTTGATGCAGATCTGCTGCTGAAAATTCTACACTAAATTCCTGCAACAAATCTGAATCTTCTGGCAAAAAGCGCATCTAAATGTAAAGTAGTTTTAAAGCAATATTGATGCATTTTTTTGACAAAAGATCGTGCTTTGATGTATTTTTTGCCAGGAGATGTAGTATTGGTGCAGGAATTTGGTATATAAATTTCAGCAGCAAATCTGCATCTCTTAGCAAAATATGGGGGGACCCTAAGCCAATTAATTAATTTATTTTTACACCACTATAGGGATGCAGGCAGCGTTTCTGCTTCCAACCAATCACAGACGCTGTCACAGGCTGGGGGAGCGGTCTGACTGCAACCGATTACACTGTAAAAAGATAATAGCGCATATGAGGAGCACCCGTGGAGTGATATCTTTATATTTGTTTTTAGAATTGCTCACCTGATTAGGTTGTGCGCCCTTGCACAACCTCGGTGGTAGGTGTATAATTCCTCTGGGAGATGAGGGACTGTGTCAGCTGGCGTTATCCGATATTTTGCTGGGTGGACCCGGGTGATTTACCGCTGGTGGTTCCTGGTTCACCGACTCCTTGATTCCTGGAACTCCGTGCGAACCTGCGTCCTCCCACTGGTTTGTTCAAAGAGAACTGATGGAACCTATTACTCGCAGCAGCTCTGGCCGGATTCCCTTGCGGGAGTATGCATATGTTGAAAGGAGGACCGGTCTTTTGAGCGCTAGTAATAGGTCTTTAGTCTTGATCTTTATAGAATATTAAGCTTTATTGTTATCAACATAAAGCTCTTGTTTTCACAACGCGTTTCAGCAAGATCCCCTGAGACACCTGAGGAAAGCAAGGGGATCTTGCTGAAACTCGTTGTGAAAACAAGAGCTTTATGTTGATAACAATAAAGCTTAATATTCTATAAAGATCAAGACTAAAGAACTATTACTAGCGCTCAAAAGACCGGTCCTCTTTTCAACATATGCAACCGATTACAGACACCGGGACTGACCATGGGCAGGGGAAGCAGTGAATATGTATGAGGGTTAATGAGCGGACCCGGAAGTAGTGTTCCAGCCGTTAGGGATAGTCGGTAAGTATAACGCTCCTGTTTTATTCCTTATTTTCCTTCTTTTCCTTTATTTTTTTTTAATTATCTAGGTTGCTGAATCCAAACATTTAGGCCGGTTTCAGACGTCCATGTCTCAGGTACGTGTGACATCCGTTTTTAAAACGGATGTCACACATATCCATGTTATTATTTGCTGTTAATCACAGGTCCGTGTTTTCACACGGACCGTGTGACCTCTCATGACCCTGCATGCATACATGCAGGCATGTCCGTTTTTATCCGGCAGCATGGGTGTCACACGGATCGCACACTGATGTGATCCGTGTGATATCAGTGTGACACGTACCGGAGAAAACACGGGTCTTTTTTAATAAAAAGATTTTCTATATTTACCTCTCTCAAGCGATGCAGTCTCCGGCTCTTCTGCCTCCCGCTCCTTATCGCCGCTCATTATACTCACTCAATATTCAGTGCCCTGTGGAGCTGGAAGCGGGGACAGTGCTGGGGACTTCAGTGCCGGGGACCGCATCACTGGAGACAGCAGTGTGTGTGTGTTCAGTGTATACATGTATGTGCGCTATGTGTGTGTATGTGCTCGGTGTATCCATGTGTGTCTGCTATGTGTGTATACAAATGTGTGTATATGTGCTCAATGTATACGTGTGTGTGTGTGTGTGTGTAATGAGAACCTGGAAGCCGGAACATCGCGGGGACAGCATCGGGGACTCATCACAGTTCCCAATGAACTCTGATGAACCCGTGAAGCTGTAGCGCGGGTGTCGCGGGGGTCATCAGGATGTCATCAGAATTCATTGGGAACTCTGATGACCTCCGGGATGTCACTGTGCTTGCAGAATACTCACCTGTCCCTGCGGTGCTGTCCTCGGCGGTGCTGTATCCAGCGGTGTACCCGCGATGCTCCGGCTTCAAGGTCCTGAGTGCGGTGAATAATCGATGAATATAATGAGCGGCAGTCAGGAGCGGGAGGCAGCAGAGCCACAGGTAAATATGGAAAAGCTTTTTATTTTACAGGCACGTGTTTTCTCCGGTACATAAAATTCCTTTGACATTAACATGCTGATTATACTGCCTATTATGGCCAACTTTATTATTTTATTTTCTCAATTTCTCAAAGTATATGTTTATTCTTTTAGGGGATCATCTCTTTAGGTGATACCTTATTTTGTTACAGCTAAATTTATTATTTGTACCATTTGTACTAGGAAATTTTTTGTCACCAGTGTAAACTCTCTTTTTTAAACCATTATTAGAGATGGGCGGACTCGCAGGTCCCTGTTCTCTTTTTTTTTTAATCCGGATCCTGTCCGGAATCTAGCCCCATATAAGGCTATGTAGATCAGAAATTCAAATTGGTGGTAGAAGGGATAGGGGAATGGGAGCTATCATGCTGTACTTACCGAGACTCCGGCATGGCTGTACGCTGCTCCCAGGCCTCACATTCACTTCCTGAGCTGCTAATTACTGCTCATACATATGCACTGTTTTCCCCTCCCTCTGGTACCTGTGATTGGTTGCAGTCAGATGCACCCCACCCTGAAAGGAGCATGTCAGCTGACTGCATCCAATCACAGGTGCCAGGATGGTCAGTGGGCGGGGAAAGTAGTGTAACTGAAAGAGCCCATACACTCTGCATCTACCGTGAGCCTAGAATGTACAGACTCACTCCAGGTTAGTGTGCGTTATTTGCTTGGTTAGTGGGTGTCGCGATGTTTTGTCTCGTCCACCAGAATCATGCAAGGGGGGCTTCGACCCCCTGCACCCAACCTATCTGGGGGTCTTACCTCCACACCCCCGCTTCTATTATAAACAACTCCATGCTCATGTGGACTTAGAAAAATAATGTTTACGGCTGGAAACATCAGACCGTATTTTGAACATGCCCCTATCATGTGATGGGAGCATGTCGAAATGATGTCATGCCTAGAAGGCGCCCGTACACTCTAGCATCTACCGTCGTATCACGGTGTAAAAATAAATAAAATAATTGGTGCAGGATCCCATAGTATTCTGATACCCAGTACAGATAAAACCATGGCTACAGGCTGTAGCCCCAGTCATGTGTGTATCAAAAGAAGAGGAACTGCATGCAACTTGTTTTTTGTTTTTAGTTTTAATTATTTAAATAAATAATTTTAAAAAATGACATGCGGTCCCCCCCAATTTTGATACCCAGCCAAGATAAAAAGCTCAACAGCTGGGGGCTGGTATTCTCAGGCTGGGGAGAACCAGCCTAAAATTATCAGCCTCCCGCCGCCCGGAATTGTCGCATCCATTAGATGCGACAAGCCCGGCACTTTACCTGACTCTTCCCAATTGCCCTGATGTGTGCGGTGGCAATCGTGGTAATGAGGGGCTAATATCAGCCCACAGCTGCTACTAAGCCCTAAATTAGTGATGGCAGGCCTCTGTGACACCCCCCATAACTAATCTGTAAGTGAAAGTAAACAAACACGAACACTGAAAAAATCCTGAATAAATTATTTTGTTCTATTTTTAGATTAGAGACAAAAATCCAAAAAGAACTGGCAGAAATTCAACAACAGAATGTGAATGTGAAGTACAAAATTGAGAAGTAAGTGATGATGTGCAGTAATGTGGAAGTTACTGATGAGATGTAAAGTAGACATGTGGGAAATGTTATTTATTAACTATTTTGTTTGACATAACTCAGATTTAAAGGGGTGGTTCACCTACATTTATTATTGGCCACAATGGTGGTATATTGAGAAACAAGGTTTCTCTCATATACCTTGGCTTGCCATTAGTGCCTTTGAGCAGCACTATTGCAGTCCACTCTTCCCCATCGCCTGACCCCCGGGTGAGGATCCAGTGATGCCACAGCCCCAGTCTAAGAGAGTCACTGGGCTGTGGGCGGAATTTCACCGCTCGTCACAGCGCAGCACCTCCCTGCTCACTCCTCCTTTGCTTGCAGAGCACGCAAGCAGGAGGGATGCTGGACGGTGATGAGCGGTGAAACACCGCCCTCAGGCCAATGACTCACGGAGACTGGAGCAGGCTGCGGTGATGTCAGGTGAGCAGGCAGTTGACGTGACATCACCGGATCCCTGAGTTCACGGAGCCTGGGGGTCAGGCAATGGGGAAGAGTGGACTGCAATAGCGCCGCTCACAGGCACAATTGGCAACACAAGGTATTTGAGAGAAATCTTGTTTCTCAACATAATATTGTTGTGGCCAATAATAAATATGGGTGAACCACTTCTTTAAGGGCATAAAAATTGTGACAATTGCAAAATTTTCTAAATTTTCACTAAATTTCCAATATTTTAACAAACAAATGCAACAAATATTGGCTTAAATTTACCACTATCATAAAGTACAATATGTCACACAAAAAATTCTCAGAATCACCGGGATCCATTTATTTATTTTTATTTATTTATTGAAGCGTTCCAGGGTTATAACAAAATGGGCTGGTCATTAAAGGGAAAGAGGTTAACTAAGAATTGAGAGTTTTGATAATGACTGATCAATTTTGGCAGAGAAAGAAGTCAATTTGTAAGAGAAGATATATAACACAGTTGCTCATTTTCATGTGCACTGTTGATTTATGAAATGAAAATTAAAACGACTGTTACGTTTTAACCTACCTCAGATATTTGATACTCGTACTACAGAAATTTTACTGGAATTATGAAGTGACTTTTGGAGTATTGTTGATGATGATCTACACCAGAATTTAAGGTTCACCAGAATATAACCTTGATCGCTTATAATTTATAACTCTACTATAATCATACTAATCTTCAGAATTTAGCAGCAGTATTGTAAAGACCAAAGCCTCACACCTATTAAATAGTAAACCACAACATTAACACAAAAATAAAAATGGAACATGGAAACACCTAATCCACACAGTCAGGGTATATGTTGGTTTTTCAGTCAGCGATCTGAAAAATTAATTTAGACCACAGATTGATGCTCTAAATAAAATCCAGACTATAGGTCAATCCCTTACATATGTTAGTCCTAACTTTTAATTAATAAAATGACACTAAGTTTCAGTCTGCAGTATACATTTTTTCACTCATTTCAGAACCCTTAATATGCTATTTACAGATTAACGCTTAGTTTCCATGATCTTCATTCAATACGCTTTTGGCACCTTTTAAAAAAATATATATAACGGATCCGTTTAATGGATCATCCCAACAGTTGACATTTTTAAATGGATCCATTATAATGTACGGTAAGTCAATGGAGCCAAAAATCACTTAAAAAATGTTTTAACAGGTCCAGATAGAGAGAAAGTGAGATCGTTTGGACAGCGGGTTAGGTTTAGGCTAACCCTATCCTTAACCAGCTCATAAAATTATCTCTTTATCTATCTATCTATCTATTTATCTATCTATTTATCTATCTAAAAAAAGAAAAGACAAAAAGTTTGAAGCAGCACAAAACAAAAGACTTTTTTTAGGGTGCAATGTTCCCACTTTGCAGTTTCTTCAGATAGCCATCCACGTAAAAGACAAAAATAGGCAGGCAGCACTCCACAGAATTTTAAATTAGCTGACCTTTATTGGTCACATAGGTGCAACTATGAATCAATGTGACCAATAAAGGTCAGGTAATTTAAAAATCTGTGGAGTGCTGCCTGCCTATTTTTATCTTTTTTATCTATCTATCTTGCTATTTTATCTATCTAATAGAGCCGATCTATCTATTCTATTTATCATCTATTATATCTATCTTTTATTCTTATCTGTTCTGCCTATCTATCTATCTATCTATCATTTATCCTATCCTAATAGATTTTTTACTATGGTATTCTATTGTATCAATATAGTATTTATGGGCAACAGATCCATTAGTGTATAATGGGAGTCAATGACATTAATCCGTTAACGGATGCATTCCTAATGGATCCGTTCACCATTGACTCCCATTATACACTAATGGATCTGTAAGACATCCGTATTTAGATCAATTGGAAAAAGTCCTGAATGCAGAACTTTTGGTCTGTTTTTAACAACGGAAGACTAACGGTTTGGCCCTAACAGATTACACATTTTGGACCATCTGTTAATGGATCTATCACCAAAGTCAGTTAGGAGTATACGGATCTGTTAACTGTCCCGTTTTGCATTTTTTAAATGGATTGCATTACAGGACATTGGAACATAGCCTAATCTAGTTTAACATTTTTCTATTATGGAATTGAACTCTGTGTATCCAGAGTGCTATTTTCTTCATTAGCTGATACAGCACAGCTTCTGCACCCATTTCCTTTTCATGTCCTTTCCTCCTCTGTGTTATTTTATCTGCTCTTCCTAAGACTGTACATGCTTTTTTCTCTATCCAAAATGTGGATCTCTATATACTCCACACTCCCTACTGCTATCTTTTAGGTCGCGGTAACACTAGCGTATGGCATCAGATGCGATATGCTAATGACACTCGGCTCCAAATCTGCTGCGAGCGTGAGCCAAGTGTCACTCACTGTGATCTGATTCTCTCGCATGTGAAAATCGGAGCTCAGGTGAGGAGAAGATGGAGAGATTAATCTCTCCTTCTCCATTGTCTTTCTCTGCATATATTGAACTGCTGATGACATCAGTGCTGTCCGATGTTTCACACACACACACACACACACACACACACACACCCATAGATGGATATGGGTGTATGGGAGGGAGCCATCATACGCTGCCAATCACTGAATGCTGCAAGTTTTTGATTAGATAAATTGATTAGAGCTGAGGAAACACTTGCAGAGCCGACCTGCATCATTGACTAACAGTGGTCAAAGTGCAATGCCTATAGGCCCATAGTATGATGCTCCCCCTGCTGGCACATATTACAGTTAGGTCCAGAAATATTTGGACAGTGACACAATTTTCGCGAGTTGGGCTCTGCATGCCACCACATTGGATTTGAAATGAAACCTCTACAACAGAATTCAAGTGCAGATTGTAACGTTTAATTTGAAGGTTTGAACAAAAATATCTGATAGAAATTGTAGGAATTGTACACATTTCTTTACAAACACTCCACATTTTAGGAGGTCAAAAGTAATTGGACAAATAAACCAAACCCAAACAAAATATTTTTATTTTCAATATTTTGTTGCGAATCCTTTGGAGGCAATCACTGCCTTAAGTCTGGAACCCATGGACATCACGAAACGCTGGGTTTCCTCCTTCTTAATGCTTTGCCAGGCCTTTACAGCTGCAGCCTTCAGGTCTTGCTTGTTTGTGGGTCTTTCCGTCTTAAGTCTGGATTTGAGCAAGTGAAATACATGCTCAATTGGGTTAAGATCTGGTGATTGACTTGGCCATTGCAGAATGTTCCACTTTTTTGCACTCATGAACTCCTGGGTAGCTTTGGCTGTATGCTTGGGGTCTTTTTCCATCTGTACTATGAAGTGCCGTCCGATCAACTTTGCGGCATTTGGCTGAATCTGGGCTGAAAGTATATCCCGGTACACTTCAGAATTCATCCGGCTACTCTTGTCTGCTGTTATGTCATCAATAAACACAAGTGACCCAGTGCCATTGAAAGCCATGCATGCCCATGCCATCACGTTGCCTCCACCATGTTTTACAGAGGATGTGGTGTGCCTTGGATCATGTGCCGTTCCCTTTCTTCTCCAAACTTTTTTCTTCCCATCATTCTGGTACAGGTTGATCTTTGTCTCATCTGTCCATAGAATACTTTTCCAGAACTGAGCTGGCTTCATGAGGTGTTTTTCAGCAAATTTAACTCTGGCCTGTCTATTTTTGGAATTGATGAATGGTTTGCACCTAGATGTGAACCCTTTGTATTTACTTTCATGGAGTCTTCTCTTTACAGTTGACTTAGAGACAGATACACCTACTTCACTGAGAGTGTTCTGGACTTCAGTTGATGTTGTGAACGGGTTCTTCTTCACCAAAGAAAGTATGCGGCGATCATCCACCACTGTTGTCATCCGTGGACGCCCAGGCCTTTTTGAGTTCCCAAGCTCACCAGTCAATTCTTTTTTTCTCAGAATGTACCCGACTGTTGATTTTGCTACTCCAAGCATGTCTGCTATCTCTCTGATGGATTTTTTTCTTTTTTTTCAGCCTCAGGATGTTCTGCTTCACCTCAATTGAGAGTTCCTTAGACCGCATGTTGTCTGGTCACAGCAACAGCTTCCAAATGCAAAACCACACACCTGTAATCAACCCCAGACCTTTTAACTACTTCATTGATTACAGGTTAATGAGGGAGACACCTTCAGAGTTAATTGCAGCCCTTAGAGTCCCTTGTCCAATTACTTTTGGTCCCTTGAAAAAGAGGAGGCTATGCATTACAGAGCTATGATTCCTAAACCCTTTCTCCGATTTGGATGTGAAAACTCTCATATTGCAGCTGGGAGTGTGCACTTTCAGCCCATATTATATATATAATTGTATTTCTGAACATGTTTTTGTAAACAGCTAAAATAACAAAACTTGTGTCACTGTCCAAATATTTCTGGACCTAACTGTAAATGGCGTATATATTAACCAGATGTTAATTTAGGGCCCAGGACAGTTTTCCACTATAAAATGACCCCAAATATTTCTTAAAATAATCTTTATTGATTTCTGACTAAAAAAACACCCACAAACATTGTACAATAAGAGTATCAAAGTTAGGTACCAACAATACCCTCAATACATTGGCATCAATAATTGGTCATATGTCAAAGGTCAAAACCATAATTAAATTCTCCCCATCTATCCCCCACTCCAATACAGATATGATATAACCAACAATAGTCGCATGAAGTCATGCAATGAAACTGGATGGATGGAAATGAGGAGGAAAGGAATGAAAGACAGAGATAGTCAAATTAATATGGTGGTTCATATAAACACTCCATTTATGCAATCATGTATTCATTCATGACAAATCAAAGAATTAGGCTATAGGATCCCTTGGTTTTCCTCTACCATTGAGTGCAAATACGACCCAGTTTAGTGATCCCTTTAAGATAAAAAATAACTCAAAAGGCCACTTTTCTTCAAATTGTATAGATATTCATTAGCATCCAAAATTCACAATTCAGATGACTTTATCAAATTGATGGATACCAATAAAATCCAGACCTGGTCATAGTCATGCGACTATTGTTGGTTATATCATACCTGTATTGGAGTGGGGGATAGATGGGGAGAATTGAATTATGGTTTTGCCCTTTGACATATGACCAATTTGTGATGCCAATGTAGTGAGAGTATTGTTGGTACCTAACTCGGACATTTTTATTGTACAATGTTTGTGGGTGTCTTTTTAGTCAGAAATCAATAAAGGTTATTTTAAGAAATATTTGGGGTCATTTTTGAGTAGAACACATATTAAATGGCGCTATCAGAGATTGACAACTGTATTTAACAGGTTGCTAGCCTTGTGGGGAGCTCCACTCCACCCACGTCTGTTAGCGGGACATAATGGAGCCTGCATCAAAGTCAGGGCACTGGCATATGATGTACTAGTATGTAATATGATGGTAATAGGTTAACCTTATTTTAAGAAAGCAAACAAACTAAAACAAAATTATGTGCCAAGGTATACATAGTCGTTAACTCCTTAATGACTAATGATGTACATAACACGCCACGAGCAGATGCCAGTTCCATATCATGACGTGCTATGTACATCATGGATTTAAACATCATTGTGTGAAAACACACAGTGACAGTTCCGTGCCGGCAGCAGTCACTGACAGCTGACCAGAACGGGAATAGATGCAAGGACCAATTACAGCCGTCCCCTCTCTCTGATCACTGTGAGTAATCAGTCAATCTCACTGACTAATCAAAGCATGTGATCAGTGGAAATGCTGAAATATCAGCACTTCCTACACACACCGTACCTATTTCACCCTATACATAGATGCCGCGATTTATAGCTCCCTCTCTCTCCCCCATCGGCACCCCCGAGAAGAGATCACTGTGAGCTGATGGTTGTCATGGCACACGGAGTTCAAGCAATGACCTCCAGGTGTGGTAGGTATGGTGGCCTGTTAGACCCAGCAAGCGATGGGCAGCGTATAACAGACGTTCTATCACTGTAATCTGACAGGTCTGATGCATTGCTATACATGTCAATTGCAATGAATGAGACCAGTGATCAAAATAATACAAAAAATCATAGAATCATACAAATGTTAAAGTCCCATAGAGGGTCTAAGTAAAAAATAGTAAAATGTAATTGAAAAAAATTATATATTATATATATTACATCAATAGATAGAGATATTCATGTAAAAACAAAAATAAACTAATAACGTACACATATTTGGTATCGCTGCATCCAGAATGACAGCATCTATAATACTGTCCTATTTATCCCCTACAGTAAAAAGCACTATAAAAAAGTGGCAAAAAATTATGCTTTTTCGTCATACCTCAAAAATAAAAGTGAAAAAAGATCAAAAAGACAAATTTAAATAAAAATGGTATCACTTTGTTATAACCAACATTGTTGGTTATAAATGACTTAGTGACCAAATGTAGAACTGGTGGAGGAAAGTTGAACTAGATGGACCAAGGTCTTTTTTTCAACCTAAGTAACTATGTACTATGTAACTTCTCCCAAAAAACAAGCCACCATACCGCTCTGTCACCGAATAAAAAAGCTATAGCTCTCAGAATACAGCAATACAAAAACAATACTTTCCTAGAAAATGTTTTTATTGTGTTAAAGTGGCAAAACATAAAAAATTATATAAATGTGATATCGCTCTTATCATACTGATCCAAAGAACAAACCTGTCTTATCACTTTTACTACATGTTGAACAGTATTTTTTATTTTTTTTTTAAAAAAAAAACATTTTGGAACTGCTGTTTTTTGTTCATACTGCATCCCAAAAATTGTTAAAAAAATATTTAGTGCCTGAAATTGGTACTAATAAAAACGACAACTCATCCCACAAAAAAAGGACTCACATGACTGTCACAGAAATATAGAAAAGTTATAGCTTTAATAATAAGGTGATGCAGCTGTAAAGAAAAATCTAAAAATTCTTTAGTGTATAATAGCCAAACATAAAAAAAAAATTCTATAAACCTGGTATTTCTGCAATTAAACTGACCTGAAGAATAAAGCCATCTTTATACCGCATGGTGAATGGCGTAAAAAAAAAAACAACACAAAAGATCACAGTAAAGCTCAGCTCATATTTATCCTGCTGAGCGCTTACAGCAGGGTTTCCATGTAAATCTCGGAAATACGTGACTCCAACAGAACCCCCAACGGAAGATTTACTATAACGGAACAGATGGAAAAACTTCATATTCTCTTTTGCCTATGATCCGGCTGTGCCCATCTTTTTAGGTGTGCATAAAAGTGGAGTCGACCACCTTTTATGTGCACATCCTACAAGCCTGACACTGCCAAACAGAAGTCACACAGAGTCCAGAGAATCTCTGTTTTCTCATTAGTAAATTGATCCTTCAGAGATTTCATCTGAATCATGTATTTTGTAGATTTAGATGAAATGCCAGATGTAAGTGCCCAGCTCAGAGAATGGGATAAATGCAAACTGATCCAAAATGTTCTGTACCCCAAAATGCCATGAATAAAATCTTCTACTCAGCCCACAAAAAACAAGTCCCCACTCAAGTTCATCATCTATTAACAGAAATATAAGGGGTTTCCATGTTACTGGTAACACAAAGGCCCTGGTAACGGGGTATGGCTCCTCACCCCCCCAAATGAAATCCAGCAAAATCTACACTGCCAAGTCCAAATGAATGCCCGCGTCCTTTCTGAGCCCCATAGTGTGAATTTACGAGGTGTAGTTCTCCAAATACTCAAGCTGGGCACAATGTACAGGCACTACAATGTATTGGACATTACAATGGCCGATTTCCATTTCCAATCTGTAACAACCATTGCCGCTTGTTTCTAGAAAACACCCATGGAGCCAACATCATCACTACACCCACAGATGAATTCCCAGAAAGGTTTATCTCCAAATTAGGGTCACTTGTGTGAGGTTTCTACTTTTCTGGTACTTAAAGGCTCTGTAAATGGAGCCCACAAACTAGGAAACTTGGAAATTGTAGGAAACTGCTCCAAAAGTCAAATAGCACTCGTTCCCTCCCGAGTCTCACCATGTGGCCAAACAGTACTGTACAGTCTCATATGTAGTATTGTCACATTCACGAGAAATTGTGTAACAATTTTGCAATCATTTTTTATCCATTTCCTTTTACGAAAATGTAAAATCTGGGGCTAAAACAACATTTTAGTGGTAAAAGTGTAATTATTTTCCTCATTGTCCAATGGTATAATATTTTGTGAGACATATGTGGTGTCAATATGCTCACTTCACCACTAAATGATATCTTTAAGAGGTATAGTTTGTAAAATGAGGTCACATATGGTGGGGGCTCAGCTTAAGAAACATAGCACCTGCAAACTAAAACAAATAAGCTCTTTGGTATTGCGCTGTTTACCTTCTGAGCTTTGAAATAAAATTGAGGCTAAAACATTTTTGGGGAAAAAAGGTCATTTTTAATTTTTACTGTTCAATATTTTAAAATTTTGTGAATCAGCTGCAGGTTCAAGATGCTCAGCACACCTGTACTGTAAATACATTTCTCAAGGGGTGCAGTTTCCAAAATCCCTTTTGGGGGGTTTCCACTGTTTAGGCACATCAGGGGCTCTACAAATGCAACATGGCGTCCGCTATCTATTTTTGTCAATTTTGCACTCCAAAAGTCAAATTGTGTTTCTTCCTTTCGAAGCCCTGCCATGCGCCCAAATAGTAGTTCTCCATCACAAATGGGGAATCAGTGTACTCAGGAGAATTTGCACAACATATTTCATGGTCCATTTTCTCCTGTTACTTTTGTGGAAATGAAAACTTTGGGGCTAAAGCAACATTTTTGTGGGAAAAAATGTATTTTTCCATTTTCATGGCTCAAAATTATAACATTTGGTGAAGCATCTGGGGGTTCAAAGTGCTTACCACACATTTTACTTTATTCCTTTAGGGGTATAGTTTCCAAATGTGGTAACTTGTGCGCAGTGTCCACTGTTTAAGCACATCAGGGGCTCTGCAAATACAACATAGACAGTTTTGTAATTCCAGAAGTCAAATAGTGCTCCTTTCCTTTCCAGCCCTGCTGTGTGTCCAAACAGTAGTTTTCCACCAAATGTAAGGTATCAACTTACTCAGATGAAATTGCCCGACAAATTGTATGGTCCATTTTCTCCTGTTGCCACTGTGAAAATACAAATATGGGCCAAAGCAACATTAATAAACTTCTTCAATGTTGTTTTGAGCACTTTGAGGGGTGCAATTTTTAAAATGGTGTTACTTTTGGGTATTTCTTGTTACTCAAAGTCACTTGATATTTAATATAAGCCCTAAAAAAATTGGTTTTGTAAATTTTGTTGGGAAAAGGAGAATTGCTGATAAACATTTAACCTTTCTTTCTTCCGAACAAAAAATATTTTTTTTTTCCAGAAAACGGTGCTAATGTGAAGTGAATGTTACGTATTAACAATTTTGTGGTATAACTATCTGGTTTAAGGGCATCAAATTTACAAGTTTGTAATTTGTGAAATGTTTACATTGTTTGTTAAATTTCCAATATTTTCATAAAAAAATGCAAACAAAATTCAGCAATATTTACCACTAACACAACTTGTCACAAAAAAACAACCTCAGAATCACTGGGATATGTTGGAGTTTTCCAGAGTTATTACTTCATAAAGTGACATTGATCAGATTTGATAAATAGGGTTGGTCATTATCGTACAAAGTAGCTCGGTCCTAAGGGGTTAAATACATTTGACACCCCTCCCAGGCCAAGCCTCTTAATTATTTCAGACTCACATTGAAACTCTAAATACAGACTCAGAACAGGTCTCTGAATTAATTCAGACATCTACTAGACCCCAAATAAATTCTGAAATCTGAAGTCCAAACCACTAAATAAATTGAGACCAGATCCCCAAATTAATTTGCATCACAGTTTAGCTATTAAAATTAATTCAGACCTATGATCTGAGGTTGCCCGATAATCACTGAATTTTGGCTAGAGGTGGTATTGCTTCTGTCCTCCCTGGCCTCCTTCCTTAAACCTCTTGATCCAGCTCTCTGCCTGTTTGGAGTCTTGGACGAGGGAACCTGGTCACATCACCACAAAATATTTCTTCTGGAATACCCATTTATGGCCAGGAATCTCATTGCCCTGCGATGGATGGGCAGCCCCCCTCCGCACCCCAATGAAGGTGCGTGTATGGGTAGGGCTAATAAATGCAATGCTCCCCTATGAACAGACAGTATATCAACATAGAGGTCGCCCTGAAAAATATAATAAGGTAAGGAAGATGTGGAATTCCTCTCCTCTGACGCCACCCGCCTAATAACTGTCTGAATTAATTGGTATTAATGTTGAATGTTCCTTGGTTGGCGCCTATGGCAGAAATGGTCACTGTGATATTGTTATTATGTATTCTATGCTTTTCTTCTTTTGTTCTCTGTGTCCAGGTACTGGTAATATGTGTATCTCTGTACAGAATCCTTTTACAGTTTCACGTTTAAGCTTTGTACATGTCCTTATTTGTACCTGGTTGATTTCTGTTACTTAATAAATTAATTTAAAAAATTAATTCAGACCCCAAACTACACACCTAAATTAATTCATGCCACAAACTAGATTTTTTTAAAAATAAATTTAGACCTCAAACTAGACCCCTAAATAAATACACTTGAGTCCAAAGTCCAAAAGTAATTCAGATCTCAGATCAGACCCCTAAATTAATACAGTCCACAGACTAGACCACTGAAAAATTCAGACCCAATTTATAAATGTTGTCAGACCCCATATCAGGCCCCTAAATAGATACAGTTCCCAAGACCCGAGCCCAAGTTAATAATTAATACAGTAGACACTAAAATAAACTCATATTCAAGACCAGACCACTAAATAATTTAAAACTAGCCTCATAACTTTATATAGATCCTTGACCAGACTGGACTTCTTTATTCAATTTAGATCTCAGAAGCAATCCAAAAATTAATATACCCATAGCCTATAAAGGGATGTCCAGCTTTAATTTTTTTCCAATTCATTGGCAAATAATTCAGATGTACTTACCCACTTACTGCTCCAGGGCCAGCTCTCTGCTGCTGTCCCTGGTCTTTGTTGATATGGTTGCAGCGGTGATCTCATGACCATGTAGCTGCTGCTTTTAATCAGTGGGCTTAAACGTTTGGTGCTGTGTACATCGGCACCACTGTTGAATCTATTGGCTGCAATGATTATGTGGTGTCAACATCCCCTCTGAAGACATGTCTCCAAAGACCGGAAGCAGCCGCGGACAGCCAGTGTTGGAGCTACAGGGGGAAAGTCCATCTGACTTTATTTTCACATAGAAAAATATACCGTATTTTTCGGACTATAAGACGCACTGGACCATAAGACGCACCCTGGTTTTAGAGGAGGAAAATAGGCAAATAAAATTTTAAGCAAAAAATTTGGTCATGACACACTGTTATGGGGCGAGTATCTGCTGCTGACACTGTTATGGGAGTAATGTCCCCAAATTCTCTACTAAGGTACCCCAGCCTGGTAATGATCCTCCTGCCTTGTATATACAGTATACGCCCCTCATCCTGGTATAGCCCCCATCCTGCTATATACATTCATCCTGGCATATGGCCACATCTTGCTATATACTGGCATATGGCCGCATCCTGCTATATACCCCATCCTGGCATATGGCCCCATCCTGCTATATAACCCATCCTGGCATATGGCCCCATCCTGCTATATACCTCCATCCTGCTATATACCCCCATCCTGCTTATATACCCCCATCCTGCTCATATACTCCCATCCTGCTATATACCCCCATCCTGCTCATATACCCCCATCCTGCTCATATACCCCCATCCTGCTCATATACTCCCATCCTGCTCATATATCCCCATCCTGCTCATAATATACCCCCATCCTGCTCATAATATACCCCCATCCTGCTCATATTCCTCCATCCTGCTCATATACCCCCATCCTGTTCATATACTCCCATCCTGCTTATATACCCCCATCCTGCTCATATACCCCCATCCTGCTCATATACCCCCATCCTGCTCATATACCCCCATCCTGCTCCTATACCGCCATCCTGCTCATATACCCCCATCCTGCTCATAATATACCCCATCCTGCTCATAATATACCCCCATCCTGCTCATATACCTCCATCCTGCTCATATACCCCCATCCTGCTGATATACTCCCATCCTGCTCATATACCCCCATCTTGCTCATATACCGCCATCCTGCTCATATACCCCCATCCTGCTCATAATATACCCCCATCCTGCTCATAATATACCCCCATCCTGCTCATATACCTCCATCCTGCTCATATACCCCCATCCTGCTATATACCCCCATCCTGCTATATACCCCCATCCTGCTCATAATATACCCTCATCCTGCTATATGCCCTCATCCTGATGTACACCCCCATCCTGGTATACGGCCCGCATCCTGTGGCACATAAAAAAATAAACGTTCATACTCACCTTACTTCACTCCCTGCAGCATCACTCCTCCTCCATCTGTGTCTGCAGCAGTGCAGCTGGAGTGCGGAACCAGCCATGATCCCTGCAGCATTGCAATGTCCTCCTGTCTGTGCCGGCTGCGTGTGGACACGTGCGCACAGCGATGATGTCATCGCTGTGCGCACCGCTAGTCTCCACACAGCCGCCGCCGGCACAGACAGGAGGACATCGCGGTGCTGCAGGCTATAGTTGCCAGGGGTGATCATGCGGGCCGGCTATTTACTATGCGCGCATTCCATGCCCATCACCCCACCCACCTGTCAGTGCTGGCTTCAGCGCTGAGAGATGATGGGCGGGATGATGGGTGTGCATATTAAATGAGCGAGTCCACGTGGTCACGGCATGCTGCTACAGCCTGCTCGTGCCGCCTATGACCCGCTCCACCGCAGCACCCTCATTCCCCGCAGCCCTACATTCAGACTATAAGACGCACCCCGCACTTTCCCCCAACATTTGGGGGGAAAAAAGTGTGTCTTATAGTTCGAAAAATACTGTAAATAAAGAAGGACAGCCTCTTAAATTCAGATCTCTAAGAGGTTCAGACCCAACACCAGAATATAAAATTGATGCAAACCCATGATGACTCTAAATCCATCTATATACTTACTCTCTTTTGCATTTGAGCTCCATTTTAGTTACTTGCTTTCGCAGCATTCTGTCACTTGCACCATCAAGATGTTAAGTGCATTGCTACATAATAAAAGGGAGCCTGTTAGAACAATTTTACTACTGGAACTAGCGGTATGGCTGTATAGTTGACTAAGTTACATGAATTTACCTTGATTTTTCGCTTTACTAAAACATTTACCTCCATGCCACTTGTTTCAAGAGCCGGGTTTGTTAGAACCCCATCAGGACTTTGGGGGGCTTTACACGTTGCGACATCGCTACCGATATATCGTCGGGGTCATGTTGTTAGTGACACGCGTCGGTAGCGACATCGCAACGTGTAAATCCTAGGTGCGATGATGAACAGAAGCGTACAATATCGCTGATCTGTGTAACGTCGTTCATTTCCATAATGTCAGTTCGACCGCAGGTATGATGTTGTTTGTCGTTCCTGCAGTTCCACACATCGCTGTGTGTAAACCCGCAGGAGCGACAAACATCTCCATACCTGTGTCCCGATGGCAATGCGGAAGGGAGAAGGTGGGCGGGATGTTATGTCCCGCTCATCTCCGCCCCTCCGCTTCTATTGGCTGGCCGATTAGTGACGTCACGGTGACGCCGAACGCACCTCCCCACCTTGAAGGAGGGATTGTTCGACCATCACAGCGACGTCGCCGAGCAGGTATGTGCGTGTGAAGCTGCAGTAGCAATAATGTTCGCTACAGCAGCAATGCCCACATATCGCATGTGCGACGGGGGCGGGTGCTATCACGCTGGACATGCAATTGCTAGCGATGTCGCAACATGTAAAGCCTGCCTTAGTGTGGTAGCTCAGGAAGCAAAGAAAATATCTACCGCCAATAGGTGACAGAAAATGTAAAAAAATTGGAACAATCTGTTTTTGTGTAGTTATGGATTATGAAGAGTGCTTCATATTTCTATAAAAACAATTTAAATAATTATCTTATTGTCCTGTTAAATATTCTTTATAGAATGAAGCAGGAACTTTCCAGTGGTGTAAAGCTGAATAGCACACTTCTTTTGGAAAAACTGGTATGGAATTTTTAAAAATAAATGTTTTCCTAATAGTAACATTCTTCATCACTAAGGCCTGTGCCACACATCCGTGCCTCCGGTACGTTTTTGGCATTTTTTGCACGTACCGGAGACACGTGCTGATGTTGACATACTATTTTTAATCTAAAAAGCCTCACGTCAGTGTTTGCGCACGGAGCGTGTGTCCGTTCCGTGCGTACGTTTGTGCGTGTCGAAAAAGCGCTGACATGTCCGTTTTCCACCGGCATCACGTCCTCACGGATCCATTAAATCCTATGGGTCCGTGTTTACACGTACGTGATACGGATGGCCTCCGTATGCTATCCGTGTGGTCCGTGTCCGTGTTTTAATTAGAAAGTTTGTTACACTCTGAAATACTTTCAGGTGGCGTTGCTAACATATTTTCTTGCACAAAACTAACTGTGCATTTGCAGAAGGAGTGAGCAAGCAAGAAGTTGGAGTTCTGTGTATTGCAAGATCTATTTTGAGCAAACTTTCGTCTTCGAAATATAATAATGGCACCACGGGTGGACACGGAGAAACTTATAACAGCTGTCGAGACTCACCCACCATTATGGGATACACGTGTAGATGGTTACCATGACCGACTGACAGTTGATCGCCATTGGAATCAAGTAGCTGAGGAAGTGTACCCCAATAATGCATGGTCTAGATGTTCTCCTGCAAAGCGTGCTAAATATGGTAAGTTGTTGTATTTTTTTATATTTTTTTATTTAATATCTATATTTGGATTTATTCATACTTTCAAACTGTGATTGTTTTGGCATAGTTATGTTGTCTTTTAGTGTAAAATCCTATGAGAAGATTTGGTGTATGTACTACTCAATATATTGAGTTCCTGTACACTTTTTTCATAGTATCACCAAACTTTCATCAGTGTAAAAAATCGAAGTATACTTAAATTTGTAATCTGACTTGGAATTCCTCATGAATTTACTTAATTAACTGATTAAACTGTCATGTGTTTTAAAATTCCCTGTTGGATTAGTCAAAATTTAGTATCACACTTGAAAATTATTTTTTTTTATTTTTTAAAAAATAATTGATTAAAATGACATGTCAATATCATTACCTACATGTATCCAATAATATTTTGAGTAATTTTTAGCCAAATGTCATTGCAAAAACACCGAATTATAATTTAAATATAGATGACAATGACTTAAAATATAATTATTCAGAAATATTATTTGGTTTTGTGTGAATGTCTAAACATGTTTTTGAATGAAGAATATCTAAATAAATTATATTTCATCCTAAGTATTTGACCAACATAATTGTGTTAAATTGTATATTAAATTTCGCAAACATTATTTAAATTAATGTGTGCAGATTTATGGAGAATGTTGCAAGTGAC
This sequence comes from Anomaloglossus baeobatrachus, assembly GCF_048569485.1. Lineage (NCBI taxonomy): Eukaryota > Metazoa > Chordata > Amphibia > Anura > Aromobatidae > Anomaloglossus > Anomaloglossus baeobatrachus. Next base: position 503,436,084 of record NC_134356.1, on the reverse strand, counting down.
ATATTTGTTAATTTTCCCCAGTTGACTTGGTAAAAAGGCGTTGGCGTTCAGCCCGTGATCAGTACCGAAGGGAGTACAACCCTATGCCATCCTCATCCAGCCAAGGCCGCAAACGCCGATATGTCTACTATGAACAAATAAGCTTCCTAGCACCCATCTTAGAAGTTACACAGTAAGTTTTTTTTTTATTTGAAAAAAAAAAAAAAAAACCCCTGAAGAAAATTGGACAAACATCAATGTTAAGATTGTAATATGTTTTTACATTTCTTATAGAACGGAGGATAATCTTGACGAATCTGATGATGAACCAACAGCAGGTCCCTCTGCTACAGCCACCTCAGCATCAGAACAAGAACCTGCCAGAGAAGACATTGAAATTCCTGAGACTCAACAAGATGCAGCAACTGATTCACATGAGGGTGGGACAGAGAGTGCACAAACCAACACCCAAGGCTCATCAACGCAACAAACAAACACACCAGCTACACAAGCAACACAAACAAATGTACTTCCACGTTTTGCACCACAACCTCTACGTGCAAGAAGAATCCGCAGACCTGAGGAAATGAGATCCTTACCGGAAATAATTGACACACGCATTATTCACATAATGAACACTTTAATTCCAGAAACAGATGCCGAGCGTTTTTGTCGCTCTTTATCAACTAGCTTAACCAAAATTCCTTCAGATAGACAGGAACGTGTAAGAGCTGCTATGCTGACCCTACTGTCAGCTAGTCAGGCAGAACAGGAACCAGTGAGAGTGTATGAGGCCATAGAAAATTGGCGTACCATTATGCAACAACATACAGTCCCAAACACAACAGACAATCAAAACACAATTTCAACACAAACAACAATGGCAACTGTAATAGTCAATAATCCACTATTACAACAATCTGGACAACCTTCAATGGCTTCAAGTACGTTATTCCCAACACCAATTAGACAAGGGTATGTTGCAACCAATACTGGTGCCTTAAGCACAGTACAAAGTGCTACCTCTCAGCAACCCTTGAACTATATGAATTTACAACCAACTCAAACTACTAGTTACTTTACTCAACCCACAAATATTGGTGGTTTACCTAATTTGTTTCCAGGTTCAACATACCCACAATCATTCATGATGCCTCATTATCCAATCTCAACTATGTTACCTACACCACACTTACAAACCTCAGTCAACTATCCTCAAGGTCAACAACATACACACACACAATACCCAATTACCCATGTAGATCCACAGGTCTACTCAACCACAGGCAATGTGTTGGGACAAACCAGCATGCAACAGACTGTTCCACACACTACTGTAGCTAGTAATAGGAATGTTGTTCAGCAAACAACTGTTTCCATTCCTGAAAATACCATTTCTGAGGCCACACAAAACAACATACTCAGCAACACTCAGGTTACTTCACTAGAAGATCTTGTTGACTTGTGATGCACATTTTTGCTAATCTTAGCAATCAAACAACAAATCTGATGAATGTGTCAAAATGTTAAAAAAGAGGGATTTCCAAAAATGTGCAAACTCAGAGTTGAAAAGATTTTAAAAAAATGTGTGATTATACTTACTGACGGATCACATATATGTTTTATGGCCTTTATGTTTGGAAATGTATTAACACAGTTTTACCCAACCAATTTGATGGTTAGATTAGTTCTAATAATCTGAAAACACAGCTTACAATTTTTTGGTCTATGTCAATGTCCAACATGATAGCAACTTAATTGGCCGACATTTTTGAACATTGTAAGCAATGCACACATTTTCTTTACAATGACTCTTGTATGTAAAGTATATTTTGTATGTTATGAAGATTAGCATTAAAATTTTCGTTTTGAAAAATTTAACACAAAATGAACAATATGTACATTTTTAATGTGGATGTGATAAAATAACATCCTTAATTTATGGATTAATATGCTTATTCGTAATAAAAGATTATGTTTTTGAAGAAAAAAACCATGTTTTTTTTGGATATTTAATAATAATATAGCATTTTTTCAATAGACGATTAACATTATTAATGTTGTAATTTACAAATAAGTTTTCTAAAACATGATATTAACACAGAAATGTACATACACATACATACAACATTCAGAAAACCATGTTGCTAACAGAAATGTCAGTTTATGAATAACGCATTTCCCCTTTAATACTTGTTTGATTTAAGCTCAGAGATGTTGAGAAAAATTAACCAAGTTCCTATAATAAAATAATTTGATATTTTTATCAACAAAAAACCATCACAATCTTAACAATCATCACTATTATTATTATCATCAAAACAATTAAAGTAATCAGTAAATAAATTTCTAATTTGTAAACCAGATGTCACGGAATTATGAGACATAGGTTCACCTGTGGGATTAACAACATGGTTTATCTGAAATTCATCATCCACATAAGTTCCTCCTTCATGTATCCGACAGTAATTGTGAAGCACAATGGTAGCCTTGAGTACAGATGTGACAAAGGTTGGCTGCAACTGAATCGTTGTCTGATAAATGCGCCATTTGTTAGCTAAAATACCAAATGCACACTCCACATAACGTCTTGCTTTAGTTAGCCGATTATTAAAGTACTGTTTCCTGTCATCAATGGATCTCCTTGGATATGGTCGCATAACATGTTTGGATAATGCAAATCCTGCATCTGCTACCATCACATATGGTGCCAACGGTCCAGATGTACCAGGTAGGGCAACTGGAGGGGGGATCAATAATGAATTTTCTTGCAGGCGTTGGGCTAATCTGGATGAACGGAAAATACGGGCATCTGAGGCACTACCATAGGCCCCAATGTCTGCATAAATAAATCGGTATTCTGTGTCAACCAATGCCAAAATAACAACGGAAAAAAACTTATGAAAATTGAAATAACGTGACCCAGAGTTTGGTGGCTTTTTAACTCTGAAATGCTTGCCATCCAAAGCTCCTATGCAGTTAGGAAAGTCAACAGAGTCCTTGAAGCCCTTAGAGATTTTCAACCAATCTTCTCTGTTTGGCTGAGGCATCATTTGTTCTTTTAAATGTTGCCATATCATGTCGCATGTGTGACGTACTATAACGGCAATGGTTGATCTCCCCAACAAAAAATCAAAATGTAAAGCACTAAAAGATTGACCAGTCGCCAAGAATCTATGAAAACAAGACAAAGAATGATTTACAATTAACACTATTTTTTTAAAATTCAAAAAATCATAAGAAAACACAAACATTGAATCAAAAATGAGATTACATCAATAAGGATCAATTACACATTTCACTGTGAAAAATAACACATTTACACAAATTACAAAAAAAACAAATATATTACCTCAGAGTCACCATAAATCTCTCCTCTGGGGAAATGGAAAGCCGCATCCAAGTGTCCTGATGTTGCAAATGAGGTCGTAAAATATTTAGTAAGTAATCAAAACTCTCAACTGACAACCGGCAGTATGAAAAAAACTTATCTGGGAAATTCCGTAACTCAAAAAATAAAGTATGGAAATGACCATGCATAGGCCGCATCATCATTAGTGGATGCACCCACAATCTGGTTCTTCTTACATTATCATAATGCAACATGTGCCGTCTAACGCCAAAACGACGAGATATAATCCAACATAAAAACACTAAGGCCTCCGTGGATAATGGCATTGCCACTATTTTGTCTCAACACATAGGTGCTCCAAGACATAATACAAGCAGGAAAGAGCTTATAGTTAACTTATATTTATGTCCTAATCACATACACCTATGTGTCATTTAATTCCAAGTAATCACCATTATCTCAATGTGTGAAACATGTGAAACACGCACAAAAAACGGACTGCACACGGAACACACACTGACGTATTTCACGCACAGGAAAACGCACACACGTACACACGTATGACACACGATATGCATACGGACACCACACGGAGGGGAAAAACGGACTGCAAATACGGAACACGGACACAAAAAACGGACTACACCAAACGTACGTTTTTTACACGTGAGTGTGGCAGAGGCCTAAAGCTGTGCAGTGATGGTGTTACATGTAAATCCTTCAAGGTACAGTAAAAATACTTTTAGACCTGAAGGAAATGCTGCATGATAAGAATTCTTTCAAAAATAGAAGTGTTATTAGTTTATTTTTATCAGTTAGCAAAATAAGTGAATAAGCGAAAGAGAAATTTAAATCAAATTCGCATTTAGTGTGACCATGTTTTGTTTCAAAACAGCATTCATTTTCTAGGCTCATTTGCACAAAGTCAGGAATCTTGTAGGATTATAGCCAAGTGTATAAGTAGCCAATTATACCAACCAGTAGATTTTAATATAGTCAGTAATTTAAATAAAAATATATGTAGAAGAGTCTTAAACTTTGGTGCCAATAAGGAGCCAAAATGTGCTACAAAGGTGAGGTTGCGGATGACCGTTTATGTCATAGAATATACATCATGGCAAGACTGAGCACAGAAACAACACACAAGGTAATTATACTGCATCTGCAAATAGAGATGAGCGAACCCAAATGGTAACGTTCAGGGTTTATACTGGACAACTAGTGTCCGGTGCTGAACCCTGAACACGGACTACTATTCAAATTTGGCACTGGAATAAAGCTTGGAGAAAGGCTGCAGTGCAGCCAACTAACAAGGTCCCCAGTCTGTGGGAACTTCCGTCCCCATCACAGCCATGTGAAATATTGGCATGGCTGTGATTGGTCGGTACACCACATGACCTGCAGTAACGTCAATGAGGTCACCGCAGTTCATGCCGGCCAGCTGTTATCTCTGGGGACCTCCATAAGGTTACTGTAGTTAACATCTTCCCAGCTCTCATGCAGAGGACAGTGTGAAAGCTGGCAGCTGTGAAATCCGGTGATCGCACTGACATCACCGGTTTTCACAGCTGGAGGCTCCCACGCTGCTCTCATTGTGTTTTAGAGGCCGCAGTGAGCGATCACGTTTTCTAATGTCACTGCCCACCGCAGTCTCCAGATGTAGCAGAGCCGAAGATTGTTGGACATCGTTGTGAATTATGTCGGACTTTCGTGGGGTGTTTTGGGGGTTAATATGTGTGTGAAAGAGGGTGTCTGTGTTTTTTATTTCAAATAAAGTTTTTTTCTATGTTTGTGTTTATTTTTTTAACTTACAAGATTAGTAATGGGGTGTCCCACAGACACCTCTCCATTACTAACTCAGGGCTTGATGGCAGCTGTGAGTTTTTGATAAATCATAGTTGATATCAATCCAATATACTGTATTACTCTGATTGCAACCACACAAGGGCAATTGGGATGAGCCGGGTATAGTGCCAGAATAGGTGCATCTAATGGATGTGCCACTTCTGGGGCGGCTGTTGGCTGTTATTTTGTGGCCTGGGAAGGGTCTAATATCCCTAAACCTTCCCAGCCTGGTAATTAAAGCCCCAGCTGTCTGCTTTACCTTGGATGGGTATCAAAATCGTGGGGACCCCATGCCATTTTTTTCAATTATTTATTTAAGATGTGGGCTTCCCCTATTTTTACTTAACTAGCCAAGGTAAAGCTTACAACTGGGGTCTGCAATTGTCAGACTGGGGAGAGGCATACATATTGGGCCATATTGGACACAAACTTCAGTTATCAACAACCTTCTATGTAAAATATGCAAAGGGAAGGGGTTAAAAATTGGTTTAATAAAGGAGAGTATTTTATGGTAATCTGCAGTTGTAATACCTTGTAGATAAAAAACCCTCAAAAGTTAAAAAACTCACAAGTTATGTCATAGTTGCTGATTTTTCTGAATCCCCTTTAATTTTTTTGATAAAAATCAAATAAGGAGGTGGAGCTAGCCGATGGCGAGATAGGATGCGGGAAGAAGGAGCTCCCGCTTACCCAGCAATATAAACAGAGTCAGAGACCGACATTCAGGAGCAGGAGACAGGCGATGATACGCAGGAGAGGGCGGACGGCGGAGGCAGGAGCTGCAGAGGCAGAAGAAGCGGGAATCCCCCGATATTTCAGCTCACAGGCAGAGCGGACAGCCAGCAGCTCCTTACCAAAGATGGCGGCGGCTGAGAATCCCACGCGGCTGCAGGATGGCATGGAGGCCTCACAGGAGCTGGACACCAATGCTGGTAGGGCAGACGTCTCCCTGACCACCGTGCCCCAGAGCCCACAAATGGAGACCCAGGGGGGGACCAGCAGCACACAAAAATCCCCAGACAGGGAAGGACATAATACCAGTAAAACAACTCCAGAAGCAGTAAAAGTGGGAGGGGGGAAGGGTGCTGCAGCTACTGCTACAGGAAACATCCACAAACAGCCCCAAGTTAATAATGCACAACAGAGTCCTGGAGGGGGGCCCAGATCTCAGCAACATGCAAAAGGTGGAAATGGGAGCCCAGCCCTGAGGGCAACTCAGAGAGAGGATGAGCCTTGGAACTAGAAAGAGCACATAAGGGCTATACCAACAAGGAGGGAGATGGATTCCCTGCTGGGAGAGCTAAAGGCCTCACATAAACAAGACATGTACAACTTGCATATATACAGAATAGAATCTGGCTCACATATGGGTTAGGTGCCTCCGAGAAAAAAGTCAAATATATAAAGAGTCAGCTCGGGCACTCAGAAAACATGAAAAAAATAGAGAATGTTGATGCTTTTGATTCCAATTTTATTCATGCAAAGGTTTATATTTATGACGTTTTGGCCATACAATTTGGGCCTTTATCAAATAAATGTTCACACAGGAAACGTATATGAGGCTAGACTGGTGAAATTGAGTTCACATGTGTTGGCCAATGGACCTTAGTAATCAACCTTTGCTATTGTCTATATGGTATACCTCTTGGAGACACAACGTTCATTAGAGTGCTGTGGCGTATGGCCCACTTTACTATTATCAATGGGATGAGTCTCCCATGGGCCTCATGTTCAATAAATTGCTGTGGTGTAGGACCCACCAGGTTGCACAATATGTGTCAAGATCAATATTATGTAGTATAAGAATAAGACTCCAAGTCCTTGGAACTTATTCCACTGTCAAGGTCTCCTTAGGGTATGAAAGCCCTGTATCTACAGCCCCCCTGTAGAGATCTGGATATGCAAGATGCAGTACTCTGGACTCCACGGGCTCCCACCCCATACACAGCCTTTCATCCCCACGGAATCACCACTGCATCTTGGACTTGGAGTCTTATTCTTATACTACATAATATTGATCTTGACACATATTGTGCAACCTGGTGGGTCCTACACCACAGCAATTTACTGAACATGAGGCCCATGGGAGACTCATCCCATAAATAATAGTAAAGTGGGCCATACGCCACAGCACTCTAAGGAATGTTGTGTCTCCAAGAGGTATACCATATAGACAATAGCAAAGGTTGATTACTAAGGTCCATTGGTCAACACATGTGAACTCAATTTCACCAGTCTAGCCTCATATACGTTTCCTGTGTGAACATTTATTTGATAAAGGCCCAAATTGTATGGCCGAAACGTCATAAATATAAACCTTTGCATGAATAAAATTGGAATCAAAAGCATCAACATTCTCTATTTTTTTCATGTTTTCTGAGTGCCCGAGCTGACTCTTTATATATATGTACAACTTGCAGTCAGAAATTAAGCAAGTGGGTCAGAGGATGACTGAAATAGAGGAAGCCTAAGAACAAATATTCTCCCAATTAGACACACATCATCAAGTGCTGTCAGATCATTCCTTACAATTACAGGACGTTCTAACCCACTTGGACGACATAGAAAACCGCCACCGCCGTAACAATCTACGCATAAGGTGGCTGAAGGAATCAGTGGAACCAGCACAGCTAGAGAAGTGGGCTCAAAAATACTTCAACAATCTCCTTCAGAGAGACCCAGAGCAGCATATTGATATAGACCGGATCCATAGGGCACTGGGCCCTAAACCGTCCGACCCCGCATGCCCAAGAGATGTAATTTGTAGAATCCATTTCTATAAAGAAAAAGAAGCTATTCTCAAGAGCTGCAGGGACAATGGGGTGGGCTCCTACCAAGGGACTTCCCTGCTGGTTCTCCCAGATCTGGCACGCAGAACCTTGCAGCTGTGCAGGGTCCTGAGACCACTACTTTCTGCTTTATGAGACAAGGATATCCCATACAGATGGGGGTACCCTTTTCAGTTGTCTGCAAGGAAAAATTTGAAAACGGCAACTCTCAAAGGCCTGGGGGATCTTCCAAATTTTTTGGGGACTTTTGAGCTGCCCATGATTAATCTACCGGACTGGCCAACACCGAAAACATCGGTACCTCTTCCACCTAGAGAGCAGTGGAATCAAGTTCAAACCAAGAGAGGCAGAAGATCCCCACAGTCTGGCTATCGCTGATGTGACTTGTGCTGCCAAGTTTGGTTGAAGGAGCTGAAAAGGGGGAGTGGGGTTATCCCCTTATTCTTTCTGCACTATGCTCACCGATAGTGTCCTTACACATGTTGTTTGTCTCTCCAACAGAGAGATAGTACTTAATGCATCTGTCTTCTTCTGTTTAGTGAGAGCTCATATTACCCTAGAATTTAGTTCCAATCATTACTTGAGCTCTTACCTTCAAAATGCTATATTTACTGATTAATATTTCGTTATATAATGATGTTTTATTAGTCTCTGTGTTCCATAAAGTTTCAAATTGGGGTGTTTCAGGCCTTCCCATTCACAAAATGCTTGGATGGGAGGAATTATGGATATCCCATAGTTTGTACATTGGCCAGGGGGCGGGGGTTTTCAACCTGTTGCTGGAGGCTTCTCTCACCTCTCTTAGGGTTGTAGTGTCTTGCTGTACTTGACAAGAGTCAATATAGTTGTTTGAGAATTTTTCTTGAACTAACCCACAGGTTAACATTTTTCTTCCTTTGTTAACCTCTACTTTATCTACTTTCACTACTTTCATTTTTCTTCTTTTTCCTCTTTATCTTATTACTAAATATCCTTTATACCATGGTGTCACATATAACCTTCTGTACGTATAACGCTAAGGGCTTAAACAAGCCGGAAAAAAGGAGCCAGATCTTGTTCCGTTTTCATAAATAGAATGTTAAAATTGTTATGTTACAGGAGACACATTTTAGATCAGGTGGTGTTCCCAGCTGTAAAATAAAAAATTATCCAACATGGTTCCATTGCCCCCACCCGAGCCGTAAGGCATGTGGGGTCTCGGTGGCATTTCATTAGTCCTTTCAACCTGAAGTAGTTGACTCTTGCTTCGGCTTGGATGGAAACTATCTCTTCCTTAAGATATCTTTTTTGGGCAGTATTTATACCATTGCTAATGTTTATTTTCCTAACCAGGGACAGGTGGCGTACGCTTTGGAGGTATTTGGGAAACTTTCAAAATTCTCCGGTGGTTCCCGTATTATCCTTGGTGGGGACTTCAACATGATTCTGGACCCAGCAGTGGACTCGTCTTCAGGCAGGTCAGCTGTCCCTCACTCTGCTATACGTAAGCTTAAAAAAGAGTTTGTGTCTCTTAGACTGGTAGGTCTTTGGTGGATCCTGCACCCCGGAGTTAGGGATTATAGCTTCCATTCACAAGCACATAATAGCTAAACGAGAATAGACTATTTATTTCCCATGATCTTTTGGACAATACTCCAAAGTGTTCATTGGATACCTTTTTGTGGTCAGATCATGCGCCAGTTTATGAAGAGGTGGGAATGATAGATAGAGGCGGTTTGGGATATACCTGGAGACTTAATGACAACTTACTGAAGAATGAAGCGTGTTTAGAAGAGATCCACACAGCAATTACAAACTTCGGGGCTGACCATGCAATGGACCTGACACCTGACCCAATAAAATTGGAAGCCCTGAAGTGTGTAATTAGAGGCATCTGTATGTCTCATGGTTCCAGACTCAAGAGGGAAAGAGCAATGGAACTAAAGGAATTATTATTACAACTGGGTCTGAAAAAAACAATAAATAAAAACACACCAACCGACGTCCTCAAAGCAGAGATATCTACTTTACGTCACCAAATTCTATCCATCTTAGACCAAAAATCCTTGTGTGCCAGAGACAGAGCTCAGAAAAATTTCTTTGAATTTGGAGACAAAAGTGGAAGACTGCTTGCCCGGACTCTACATCCCAGACAGGCATAGCCTCCAATCCTTACCCTTAACACAAAGTTGGGGACCCAGATCCATTCCACATCTGACATCCTAGCTGAATTTAAGAAATATTATGCATCACTATATAACATACTATCACAATATATGTCAGATGATGTAAATTTTGACCAGAACACACGAGATTACATACGAGAAAATAATCCAGGGAGGTTGGGAGTGGAGGAGGCAGAGGAGTTAGAAGCTGATTTTACGGAATCAGAACTTAAAAAAGTTATTAGTGCTCTTAAAGTGCAGAAGAGTCCAGGTCCAGATGGCCTCACTCCTCGGTTTTATAAACTATGTGGTGAGACATGTGGATCTCTGATGCTGAAAGCTTATAATTTTATATCTAAAACATGTGGCTTTCCTGAACAATCTCTCCAAGCCCGGATAGTGGTTATTCCCAAGCCGGGGACGGACCCCTTAGTATGTGCCAACTACAGACCAATATCGCTTATTAATATCAACGTTAAACTATACTCCAAGATGATTGCACTTCGCCTACACCCACATATCCCAAAATTAGTCCACAAGGGCCAGGTGGGGTTTGTTCCCGGGAGCAGGCACGGGACAACACTATTAGAACCATATTTTTTATTTCATGGGCTAGAAAACAAAAAATCCCTGCTTGCTTTTTGACGGTAGATGCTGAAAAAGCATTCGATAGGGTTCTTGGGGTTTCCTTGATGCCTCCCTACAGGGAATAGGGATTCGTTCTCAGTTGAGAAATTGGATAATGGCACTATACCAAACTCCCACAGCTCAGGTGAGCATAAATGGTTGCTTGTCCAGCCCACTTGAGATTAGAAACGGCACCAGACAGGGGTGCCCATTGTCCCCATACTTGTACATCATAGTGATGGAGTTTTTAGCAAACACTATTAGGAGGAATCCTTCCATCAGTGGAGTACAGGTGGGTTCCTGTTCCCATAAGATGGCTGTGTTTGCAGACGATTTACTGCTCTATGTTACTCAACCGAGGATAAGTTTGCCGGCTGGTCTAGTGGAATTTGAGAAATTTGGTAGATTGTCCAATTTTAAGGTCAACCTCCAGAAAACGGAGATATTGAATGTTTCACTCTCTTCTGAAGAAGAGAGAGCGCTTAAACCTTCCTTCCCATTTAAATGGAGTAGCAGTTTTATTAAATATCTAGGGATTAAAATACCAGCAGACCCCCAAAACATATATGATCTAAACTTTACAGACCTTTTGCAATCCATCCAGAGGGACCTCACAAATTGGCACAACCTTCCAATCTCTTGGTTTGGTAGAATTAACACTACAAAAATGGATATTTTACCCAGAGTTTTATATTTATTTCAGACCATCCCATACAATTTGGGAGAGCCCTTCTTCCTTAAACTAAGAAGGATGATACGGCATTTTACCTGGCACGGTACCAAATCTCGTCTGAAACATTCTCTAGTAACACGCTCATGATGGGCAGGAGGGACGGGACTACCTGACTTTAAAGCTTACCATGCGGCAGCTGTAGGAAATTGTATTCTAGACCTATTACACAATAAAGAGAATAAATTATGGGTAGCAATGGAACATACTTTGGCTCCAGCTAGTGCATTGGGAATTTTTTGGCTGTCTTCGGGTGACCATTTATTGAACATAGCACTGACCCCATTCCTCCTCTCCCTAGCTGGCACATGGTGCACCATCAATAGGAGATTCGGTTTGACCAAGAATCCGGGACCTCTGACGCCTCTGGTGGGTAACCCTCAGTTCCCCCTTTGGCTGCACGAGCTCCACCCCAGTCTTATTTCTGTTTACACAATGGGAATTCCCCATGTTAGGGATGTAGTGTCCTCCAAAGCCTGTAGAACATTAAACTTCCTACTGGGAGATAGAAAGATGGAACCGGGACACTGGTTTCTTTATCTTCAACTCCGAAGCTACGTGGACTCTTTGACACCGGGGTTCAGATCTGATGAGGAAATAACCCATTTTGAAAGGCTATGTATTGCTCAGGAGACACAAACTCATTTATCTCTACAATCTATAAAATAGTGTCGCTACAGAGTGGGGGAGGGGGCCTGCCTGGATACGTGGACTAGTGGCATAGAGAGTTGGGTCGTGTTTTTCCTGAAAAAATTTGGAACAAAACTTTCACCTTAACACACAAATTAACGGTATCCAGTAGGATACAAGAACTAAATTTATAAAATCTAGATCGTACAGAATGCCGGACAAACTTCATAGGATTTTTCCAGAAGTTGCTGACGAGTGTTGGAGGTGTCGGGGATCACCAGGGACAATGCTACACGTTTGGTGGACATGCATAGTGGTTAGAAAACTGTGGGACGAAATTTTCTCCCTATACAACCATCTTACGCACTCGAAAGTGATCCCTACGCCAGAGATAGCATTACTTTCCATGTTTAATAGATCAGTCCCCAAAATACGTAAAGATCTCCTATCTTACTTCGTAATCTCAATGAGACAGATTATTCCCAGACACTGGAGAACATCTTATGAGTTGAAGAGGGTAGATTGGGTTGAAGCAATAGATACTCTACGTCGTATGGAGGAGCTGAGGGCATCTGATACAAACACAACTCAGACTTGGTTCACAATCTGGTATCCCTGGATTGAATTTAGAGAATCTCAACAATTTCAGATCTGGCTAACCCAAGGTGTTCTAGAATAGAAGGGGCCTACGATGAGTGGGTCATGTGACCGAGGTGAATGGTGGGGTGACATCATGGTAATACTTTTCTTCTGTCTTCCTTTTCTCTTTCCTCTCCCTACTCTCTCTTCCTGCTTTATGTCTTACTTCTCTTTATTACTTTTTATTTAATTTTTCTTTTATTCTATCTTAAGGGAATCCTAGAACGGGAGTTCCTGAAACTATTTCTTATAGTTTAGTAGTGTAAGATAATCACATATGTTACAGTTTATGAAAGACAATTAATATGAGGAGTTCTCTTATTGTTTTTTTAAAAAAAAAAAAAGTGATGCTCTCATAGGGTTTCAGGGATCAGTATAACATCGTTTAGATTCCAATGAGACTCTAGAAACCTTATTACCTATATGCAGAGGATGCCATAAGCGTCGAAACTTATTGTTGGACTGCCTCATTACTTTAAACATACATTACAACAATTGTAACTGTTAATTGAAACTTATTCCTTTTGTACCCTTGTTTTGATACAAATATAATAATAATAATAAACATATATTAAACATAAAAATCAAATAAAAAAATTATGCTTTAAAATTGTGCCAAAAAAACAAAACCCTGCAACCTGTCCAAACATTCATAAAGCCACAAAAAAAATTGTATATATCTCTAATTGTCCTTAAAATGTATCTTACAAAAAAAGCCAGAGAATGGCTTTGTCAATAGAAAAATAATATGATTATGGAAAAAAACACACACTGAGGCATGAAATCCTAAAATAGGCTGGTCCTTATTAAGGCAACTACTTAAGGAAGAATCAGTCTACTCTTTATATTTACTGTATGTGAGCCAAATGAAATAGCACTAGTTAAAGGGGAAAACAGACCCCTGCTGAAACATAAGTAAAACTCAGGTTGCTCTGCTGTTCTTGGAAGACACCCTGCCAAAGCCAATGCTTCCGATGATTTGTATCTTCTCCTTGATGTTCCTAACTGTACCTTACCATGTATTGTTTGACCGAGGAAGGGTTAGTGCTACAACGGCAAAAGATGTCACTGTAGACTGTAGAGTAAGGACCTGCACTGCCTTCAAAAGACAGTGGGCAGTCACTTAAGAGTTAAATGCACAAAGGATTGTAATTATAGTATAACATACGTGTACATAGTAAGTGAATTAGTAAATATAGATACAGAAATATTTTCAGTATTGCTATGAACCGGTATCTGGCTGGGAGTCCTCTTTCTCACACAGAAGCCAGAGGACCTACAGTCCACAATCCTCATGGGGCATTTCCTTGTAGGACCTAATTAAATTGATTTGTTTTTGTTAGATGTAAAAATGGGAGACCCCCCTCAGACTTTTGTGACTATTTTTCAGCTGTCATGGAAAACAGGTTAACGAAAACTGACTCCAGCAGCTGTATTTCATTTTGAAGTTATGAGTTTTGTAATGTAACTTCCCAAATTAGGTTTCAATGGGACCTTCCTAAAGCCGCGTGGCACATCCATCGGATTTTCTAGCAAAGTGCGTAGCTTGGATCGTCTGTACATTGAACATCCCTGTGCTGCAAGCAACCAGAAACAGCTGTATCATACTGTGACATTATGACTTCATTTAGGAACGGTACAGTACTTTTTCAAATGCGATTTAAAGTATAAACAAAGCTTGTTAACCAAGGCCAGAGTAACACCAGACTTGGACAAGCCACTAGTTATGCTATAAAATAAATATAACTGAGAATCTGACTCAGGCAATGTGATCAGCTAAACTGTTTACAGATGTGCAGAAAGTGTCAGTTTAGCTACTGGCCAGAAATCATATTCAGCAGTCCCTCTGCATTAAGTATATATGCTTTATTTAAGATATTCAGTGGTTATAGGCTAATATTATCTTCCATTCTTAAAAAGGGTCTCCAAGAATAGAAAAAATAAATAAATGAATATATGAATTCCTAAATATTTTTAGCATATCACAATTTTTTTTTTATAGAGAAGTAATCACTGTAGTACATGAATATGGATGCCATCTTGTTATACTGTCAGAAAGCTGTCCAAGAATCTTAATAGAACAGGTGCCTGTTAGCATATGCAGTAGGAAGCTCCCTTGATGTGATCTGCTAATAACTTATACAATGTACTGTAAAGCTTCTGGTCACTACGCTTTCAGATTGAGAAAAGTGTGACAGACAGCAGTGTGAGCAGCCTCTTCTTACCTCAACACTCTGTTATCTCCAGTATTAGATGAAAAAGACAGAGTGTAGAGCAGAGTGAGTAGCCTGTTCTTACCTCAGCACCCCTGGTATCTCCAGTATTAGATCAAAAAGACAGGGTGCAGAGCAGGGTGAGCAGCCTCTTCTTACCTCAGAAACCCCGTTATCTCCAGTATTAGATAAAAAAAGACAGGGTGGAGTGCAATGTGAACAGCCTTTCCTTACCTTAGCACCCCTGGTATCTCAAGTATTAGATAAAATAACAGGATGGAGTGCAATGTGAACAGTCTCTTCTTATCTCAGCACCCCTGGTATCTCAAGTATTAGATCAAAAAGACAGCTTGGACAGCAGAGTGAGCAAAGTCTTTTTACCTCAGCACCCTTTGTATCCCCAGTATTGGATCAGAAACACTGAGTGGGCATCAATGTGAATGGATTTTTCTTACTTTGGCACCCTCGTATCTCCAGTATTAGATTAGAAAGACAAGGTGGACAGCAGTCTGAATATCTTCTTCTTACTTCAGCAGTCCTGACTTCTTCAGTATTATATTATATACAGGGCTTATATTTGCATGATGAGCTCAATTTTTATAGGTCCAATTTTTCTATACATAACATATGATATTGTCAGAGTTCCGAGTTTTCCAGTTTTCTTTTGAAAGAGCTTGCCCTTTGTTAACATGGAGTTTTCTGTTCTGTTGCCCTACTTCCTGTCCATCTGTTTAAAAGCCGCCCCTAAAGCTTAGTCCAGTGCCTGAGTATATTGCTTCCTGTGTACTCCTGCCCTGCTGCTCTCATCTCCTGATTGCTGTTTGGATTCAGTGGAAACACCTGACACCAGCTCTGGACTTCACCTCTCATTCTACTGTGCTCGGACTCTGTCTGCTGTCTCTGGACGGCATTTCTGCCTGGTCCCTTCCGTTTATATCCACCCTAGGACTCACATCACGTACGGACATTTTCTGGACTATATCTGCTGCCCTTTGTGTCCCAGCTGCTGTGCATTTAGGCCTTCTGGGGTGATTGCCGGACAGCCGCTGTATAGGGGTTCGCTCTTGGTGGTCTCCCTGGGGGAGTCCGGTGTGCAGCCCCGGGAATTCCCTTTTGCTCTGAACCCAGCAGGTATTTACTGTGTTTATGTTCCACTGTGTATATACTGTTCTGTGTGCATTTTGCAGTTACATATTACTGTGTATATCTTTGTTCTGTTTACATTTTGCAGTTACATATTACTGTGTATATCTTTGTTCTGTTTACATATTGCGGTTACTTATTATTGTGTATTTTCTGTTCTGTGCACATTTTGCGGTTACATATTGTAAAACGTCTTTTGCACCAAGAACTCGTCTCTGGTTGTCATTGCCCTAACGCAATCGAAATCCTCAGTACATACAGTAGTATTACAGATATATGGGAAAAAGTATTGGGCACATCTTAATAATTGAATTCATATTTTTCCTTCAGTCCCATTTCCACAGGTGTATAAAATCAAACACGAAGTCATGCAATCTGCCTTTATAAACATTTGTGATGGAAGAGCTTATTCCAGAGAGCTCACTGAACGCGATAGTATTATACTATAATTCAACAAACAAATCAGTTTGTGGAATTTTTCACTGCAAATATTCTACAGTAAACTGTAGTTAGTGTTATTGAAAGTGGAAGCATTTAGTAAGCACAGCATGTCAGCCACAGTAGATCCCACATAAAGTACAAAGCAGGATTGCTGACTGCTTAGGTACATACTGCCTAAAAGTCACCAATGCACTGCTGACTCAATGGTTTCAAACCACCTCTGGTGTAAGTGTAATAGGGTGGTCAGAAGAAGATACACATATTCAGTGCTCCACAGCATTTGTGCACCAACATTACTATTTGCTGGAGGATCAGGGTTACCAGGACCCAAACTGTAAGGCGTGTGTTTCCTTGAACGAAGAGGTGAAAGGGGACCCCAGTCAGGTGACAACTGTGGTGCTGTTACCAAATTTAAAAGGCTTTGCCGGCGACAGGAAGGCAAAGTTGAAGCCAAGATCCTCAGGGGAATGGACATGTGCGTAGCAGAGCAGGCCCGTGTCATCTGCAGGGGAATCATCTGGAAGCGTACTTAGCCCACAGGTACCAGAAGCCTGCACAACATTCCCAGAGGACTCTGAAGCCTGCATACTTTTAGCAGAGGAACCTGAAGCTTGCACACCATTGCCAGAGGAACCCAAAGCCTGCATACCATTGCCAGTGGGACCTGAAGCCTGCATTTGTCACCAGAGGAACCCAACGAGTGCATATTGTCACCAAAGGAACCTGAAGACCGAGTATCGTTGCCAAAGGAACCCAAAGACTGAATATTGTCGCCAAAGGTAACCAAAGACTGAATATCGTTGCCAGAGAAACCCGAAGACCAAACACAGTCACTGGAAGAGGAATAGCCTATGCAGTCAACCACTGAAGATTGAACATCGAGAACCAGAGATTGAGAAACGAACATTTGTTCCTGAGTAAGATCCAAGTGAGACGGACCATTACTTCCCACCTTAACGGATGGTACTGAGAGAGAGAATAGCTAATTACTAAAATCAACTGTTGGTGTAGTGCATCACCACACAACTGCACCACATTTAGTGAACCACTAACATACAGTGCCTTGCAAAAGTATTTACCACCTTCTTCTCCCACTTTTTGGTGTTTTGCTACCTCACAGCCAGAAATGTCTCTATTTTGTTTTTGTTGAGGATTTGCATCAGTTCATGTAAAGAATATGCCTACAACTGTGAACATTTGATTTTCATTTTATTTGAAGCAAACAATGAACAGGACAAAATAACTGAAAACTTCAGTGTGCATAAATAGTTACCCTTCTAAAGTGAGTACTTTGTAGAGCCTCCTTTTGTGGCAGTTACAGCTGCAAGTTGCTTTGGATAAAGGTGGTGTCACACATAGCGACGACAACAACGACGTCGCTGCAAAGTCACCATTTTCTGTGACGTAGCAGCGATGTCCCATCGCTGTTGCTGTGTGTGACATCCAGCAACGACCTGGCCCCTGCTGTGAGGTCGCCGGTCGTTGCTGAATGTCCTGCTTCATTTATTGGACGTTGCTCTCTCGCTGTGAAGCACACATCCGCTGTGTGTGACAGCGAAAGAGTGTCGAACTGAAGCGAGCAGGGAGCAGGGAGCCGGCGACTGGCAGTCTGCGGTAAGCTGTAACCACGGTAAACATCGGGTAACCAAGAAGCCCTTTCCTTGGTTACCCGATATTTACCTTAGTTACTAGCGTCCGCCGCTCTCACGCTGCCAGTGCCAGCTCCCTGCTCCCTGCATACGTAGCTAGAGTACACATCGGGTAATTAACCCGATGTGTACTCTGGCTAGGAGTGCAGGGAGCCAGCGCTAAGCAGTGTGCTCTCACGCTGCCAGTGCCGGCTCCCTGCTCCCTGCACACTTAGCTGGAGTACACATTGGGTAATTAACCCGACGTGTACTTTGCCTAGGAGTCCAGGGAACAGGGAGCCGGCACTGGCAACGTGAGAGCGGCAGACGCTAGTAACTAAGGTAAATATCGGGTAACCAAGAGAAGTACTTTCCTTGGTTACCCGATATTTACCTTAGTTACGCTTCCACGCGTCGCTGCTGGCTGGGGGCTTGTCACTGGTCGCTGGTGAGATCTGCCTGTTTCACAGATCACCAGCGACCATGTAACGACGCAGCAGCGATCCTGATAAGGTCAGATGGCTGGTCGTGATCGCTGCTGCGTCGCTATGTGTGACACCACCTTAAGTCTCTATGAACTTTCCAAATCTTGCCACTGGAATGTTTGCGCGTTTCGCAAGGCAAAACTGCTTCAGCTCCTTCAAGTTTTCTCTGCTCAACAGCAATCTACAAGTCTAATCACAGATTCTCAATTGGATTAAGCTCTGGGCTTTGACTAGGCCACTCCAATACAATTACACGTTTCCCCTTAAACCACTTAACTGTTGCTTTACCAGTATGCTTTGGATCAATGTCTTATTGGAAGGTGAACCTCTGTCCCAGTCTCAAATGACAGACTGAAACAGGTTTTGCTCAAGAATATCACTGAATTTCGTATAAGGCCTTGTGCGCACTGGGAAATGAAATTTCCTTGAGGAAATTCCGCATGCTCTCAAAGATTACCGCACCCGTGGTAAAAAACCGCGGGAAACCGCACCCGAAAACCGCATGCGGTTTGCCGCGGTTTGCTGCGGTTTTACCGCGGTATTGTTTGCGGTATTGCCGCAGTTTTGCCGCGTGCGGGTTGGGATGTGCTTTATTGCATTCAATGCAATAAAGCACATTGAAGAAAAAAAAAAAGTCATTTAATTCTGAGATAGTAGATAGACAGAAGAATAGATAGAGGGATAGATAGATAGACAGACAGATAGAGGGATAGATAGAGGGATAGATAGAGGACAGATCGCTGCATTTCCCACGGTCGACAGTGAGTTCACATTACGTGGGAAATGACCGGTAATTACCTCTGCTGTCTGCTGCTTTCATTCAGCGCTGTGTCTGTGACAGTCGCGGCTGGATGGAAGCAGCGCAGGACCTGTGGATTACGCCGGAGCGGTGGATTACGCCGGAGCTTTGTTTCGGGGGGGTTAATAAAATGGTGAACGAGGCTTGTTTGTTTTATTTAAAATAAAGGATTTTTCTGTGTGTGTGTTTTATTCACTTTACTTACGGGTTGATCATGTCAGCTGTCACATAGACGCTGCCATGATCAAGCCTGGAGTTAATGGCGGTGGTCCCCCACCACCATTAACCCCTTGTATTACCTTGCTGCCACTGCTACACGGCGGCAAGAAGAGCCGAGGACACGCCGGTAGTGCCGCATAATGCATGCGTCAGTGCCGGGGCAGCTGCGGCTGATATTCTCGGCTGCGGGAGGGGGAGTGAGGCGAGGGACATTATCCCTGCCCCTCTCCCTCCCCAGCCTGAGAATACCGGGCCGCCGCTGTGTGCTTACCTCGGCTGGAAGGTAAATATGCAGCGGAGCCCACATTCTTTGTTTTCTATATTTCCGTTTTCTTTCTATGTGTGTTCTATGTGTCTGTGTCTGTGTTCTATGTGTCTGTGATGTCTGTGTTCTATGTCTGTGTGTGTTTGTGTTTACTCTCTGCTCCGCTTCCTCTTCCTGTAATGACATCACTTCCCTGCAAATCGCAGACAGGCGATGTACATTACCGGAGGTAAACCGCGAAATACCGCAGGGAATAACGCAGCAAAACGCAGTGAACCGCACAGAATTTGCTGCCTGCGTTATTCCCTGCGGGATTTCACGATTACATTGGAGTCAATGGAGTGAAATCCCGCAGCGATGTGCGGAAAAGAAGTGACATGCACTTGTTTTTGCTGCGGGATTCCCGCAGCAAAACATGCAGCTGTCAAATTCCGCCCAGTGCGCACAGGATTTTTTTTCTCCATAGGATTTACTGGTGATTCACTGCAGAGATGTTATGAACATTTTCTGCAGCGAAACATGCAGAAAATCCGCGGAAAATTCGCGGCAAAATCCGGTAAGTGCGCACATAGCCTAATACATCTTCCCCTCAACTCGGACCATTTTCTCTGTCCCTGCTGTTGAAAAACATCCCAAGAGCATGATGCTGCCATCACCATGTTTCACTGTAAGCACGGTATTCCTGAGGTGATCAGCTGTGTTGGTTTGCACCAGACATAGCATTTACCTTGGTGGCCAAAAAGCTCAATTTTGGTTTCATCTGACCACAGCACCTTTCTCAAAACATTTGGTGAGTCTCCCCCATGTCTTTTGGCAATATCAATTGAATCTTTAAATTTTTGGCTGCAAGTAAAGACTTTTTCTAGCTACTGTTCCATAAAGTACAGTTCTATGAAATGCACGGTGTCATGGGTGCCGGTTGCAAATAACTTAAATAATAGAGCTTGCAACCGAAACCCGGGGTCCGCGATGCAGCTATAAGCTGCTGCTAAGTTATCCACAAGGCAAAGCAGAACTAAAATAATGATAGAGGTGTTCCACTCAAACGTGTGTTACTCCTAGTACTAAACTATGAGTATAATGGAACAGTAATATTCCCCCCTGTTACGTTACAGGGAATATGCAAAATAATACTAAATCGCCGTAACCTCTGTTGATAGCACAGAGGAATGCTAACTAAATAAAATTAATGTGAGGAGGTGTGATAACTGCACAATCTGTCTATCTGCACAGGTAGCCTGCCTGGACAACCGGTCTTAAGGGGGCTTTACACGGTAGCGATATCGCTAGCAATTTGTAGCGATAGCGAGCGTGTAAGTACCCGCCCCCGTCGCGCATGCGATTGTTTGTGATTGCTGCCGTAGCGAACATTATCGCTACAGCAGCATTACACGTACTTACCTGGTCGTCGTCGTCGCTGTGACTGCCGAACAATCCCTCCTTCAAGGGGGAGGGACGTTCGGCATCACAGCGACATCACCGCAACGTCACACAGCGGCCGGCCAATCAAAGCGGAGGGGCGGAGCTGAGCGTGATGTAAACATCCCGCCCACCTCTTCCTTCCGCATTGGGGCCGGCTATATAAATCTGAAAATAAGGAGCGCTGATAGTGTAATACCAGAGTGATCGGTGAGGTTAAACTATAAGTATACACTCACCTGAACGGGTTGTGATAGTCACAACCACTAATGCACATAAGATAATGGCGTCTGCTGCAGCCCCACATGGATGAGCATACAAAATGGAGTCGAGAAGGGGTTAAAGCCACGCATCAGCCGAAATGAAGATGTAACGTGTTGATGAAGATAAACTTTCTTTTTTCCATAGGTCTACGCGTTTCAAGGTAAAACCTCTTCTGCAGATTTTCACATCTAATGCAAGTCTGCACAGGACACTCAGCATACCTTGGAATTGACAGGATTCCATTTGGTGTGAACCCAGAAGCAGGCAGCTGAGTAGCTTAGCAGAGGAGGTGGAGGAGAAGGAAGACGATGTGCCTCCCTCACAGACACAGAGGGATGCAATGAGGACCACTGCATCCTCAGACACCACTCTGGCTGTGTCCAGCAGCAGTGGCAGGTCTACATTGTCCACAAGTGGCATGAATGCGCTGTTGCAGAAGGCACAGTTACTGTGTGCTCACTTCCACCGTTTTCACCCCGTGGCTAATCGATTTGCATCGCTACAAAGGTCTTTCAGCCTACCAGTTAACCACTTGATATGCAATGTGCCAACATGGTAGAATTCCACTCTGCCCATGTTGCAGCGACTATGGCAGCAGCGAGTCCTGGTGCACTATATAATGATGCATAGCCTGGGACACCGTTATATGTCCAGATGTGAGGCAAATGAATATTGTGGAATGGGCACAGATGAAATGCCTCTGCACCCTCCTGCACAGATTCAAAATGGCTACAAAGATGGTTAGAGCTGATGATGCCGTTATCAGCATGACTATTCTGGTCATCTACATGTTGTAGTACACTTTGAATAGTCTGCGGGAGGAGGTGGTGGTACCAGAAGAAGAGGAGGAAGAAGAGGAGGATGAGAAAGGGATTCCATTTTCTGTAAGGTCCAGACAGTCGTCCCACAGGCAGGTGTCATGGGAGGGTGGAGTCCATAGATCGAGAAGGGCTCATGGTAACAGACAAACTGGTAGTGAAGGTGCAGGAGCTGAAGAACAAATGGAGGAGGAAGAGGTGATGGGGGCAAAAAACTCAGGAGATGAAGAAAATATTGATCTTGTCTCTGTTGTCTGTGGTTGGTGAGAGGTTAATGGAGGAGGCAAGCTTGAGTATTACCCTGCCACCAACACAACATGGACTTAGACCTAATGGAATCATATGAGCTCCTTCTTGCTGCACTATCTGCAACATGATGTCCATATTGTTAGGATTAGAAATAGTGCTGACTACTGGGTTGCCAGTCTTTTAGATCAACGGTATAAGAGTAAATTTAGCAAGATGCTTCAACCCCTGGAAAGTCCCAGCATCCCGCGTGAATGCAGGAGTATCAATACAAGCTTGTAGATCATCTTAACAGTAGTTTTCCACAAGACAGCAGTGAGGCACAGTATGCATCATATTTCTAGAATTACAAACACAGGAACGCCGCATCACCATCACAGAAACATTAGCAGCAGCAGTTCAAGTGGTAGAAGCAATTTCTGTGAGGTTTGGCACATATTTTTTAGACCATCGCATGCACCAGCAGAACAGGGTAGAAGTCTGACATATAGTGAACGACTGGAGTGGATGGTGCAGGAGTATCAAGAGTTCAATATTGATGCCATAAGGGGAGACTATACTCTTTTGCATTTTGGTCTTAAAAATAGAACAGTGACCTGAGCTTACCAGTCAAGTCATGGAAGTTTTGGCCTGCCTGGCAGCCAGTGTTCTCTCTCTTCAGTGCTGCTGGCGGTGTAGTGACGGATAAGCGCATCTGTATGTCCAATGAAAGTGTAGACCGCCTAACTTTCAGAAAGATGAACAAGTCATGGATGTCCAAAGACTTTGCTACCCCAGTCCCAGACTAGACGATTGTGTAGTGCCAGGGATTTGGCCGCACCAGCCCTACGTCTGTCTGTCATCTTTCTGTCTCTGGTGAAGGTAGAAATACTGGTTCAAACATTGTTCCTGGGTCGGTCCTACGCATCCATGTTGTGTTCGACTATTTGTAGTCCATGCCAATTGTTGTCACTTTCCCTGTTGTCTGACCTCTATTTTTGGAAATGTGGAGTCTCCAAGTAGGGTCTCCAAATAGTCTATTACCTGTACTGCCAGAGGTCTGGGAGAACCAGCCCTATGCTTGTTTGTCATCTTTAAATAAATAGCCACTGGGTATAGATTCAATTTATCAGATGATAAGTAGCAAATTTTTCACTTACTCCAGAAAATGTTTTAAAATTTAACTTTTAATAATTCCACTAAAATGTGATAATTGATCACAAATAACAAACAGTCGACATAAAAGAATATAATATATATATATATATTAATAATTAATATATTATAGAAATAATATATATTCTTTTATGTCAACTGTTTGTTATTTGTGATCAATTATCACTTGGTTGTCATCTTGCTGTCTCTGGTGAAGGTAGAAATGCTGGTTCAGGCCTTGTTACAGGGCTAGTCCCATGCATCCATGTTGCGGCATTCGACTTTTTGTAGTCTATGCCATTTGTTGCCATTTTTCCTGTTGTCTGACCCTAATTGTCTTTTGCCTGTACTGCTAGCAGGGGTGTGGAAGCAAGATGCCTAATCCTGTCACCCATCCACGTCTTGATTTTTAAAATGAAAATGTCAAGCCACATCCTGTGTGTTGCACTATGAGGTAATGGGGGGTCTAGTGATGCCACTGTGCTGCTGTCTGCCTGAAATGTTTTTAAATATCAAGACTCCAAGATGGGTCTGCAAGTTGTGTCTCATGTGTACTGGCAGGGGTATGTGTCAAGCTGCCACCAGGGGGAGCCGGAGCTCTGCAGCAGAAGACACTACACAGAGCAACGAGAACCAGGAAGTAAATACACAGTGTTCTCGTACACTGCCGCACAGCACAGCTGGAAAGCAGAGCTACGGGGCGTGCGAGGAATAGTCAGGCAGGCTGGGTCAAACACAGTACGGACAGAAGCAGGACCGGAGGAATGAGCAAAAGCGGAGTCAAAGTCAGGCCGAGGTCAGTACCAGAGGAAGCAACCGAGTGGGGAGGTAGGAGAGGGGACAGAGGACTGGAGGGATGACCAGGGGACGGAACACAGACAAGGGTACGGGGGCACAGGAACAGACAGATCAGGATATCACTCACAGGAAAAGCAATCATAGCCAAAGCAGTGCTAAGCTTATAGCCAGCGCTGGTTCACTGGAAATGTCAACTTTTAAGGCATCCAGGCTCCGGAAGTAAGGTCCAGGAGAAGACTCCGCCCCCTAGCCATGTGGACGGGGAGGCGAACCATGACAGTATGGGAGCATCAGCCCTACACCTGTCTCTCACCCAGCTCAATATTTCTTATGTAAAGAGTCTAGGAAGCTAATGGCTATGCCAAAACAGTGGCGATGCACTGTAAATCGTATTTTTGCTGTTTTGGAAGCTTTTCGACCCCCCTAAAGGTGTTTTCTCTGCCTTAGGTTTGGCCTCCCAAATAATCCAATGGGGTTCAATAACATTCGGCGAACATCAGGAAGTTCGCCAAAGATCAGCAAACAAACATTGAAATCTTCACTTATCTCTATTCAAAACAGCATTAATTCTTCTTGCATACAGTTTTTGAAAGAACTTTTCTGGGTGTAGATTTTTGCCATCCCTCCTACTCCTCATGTAATACAGGAGTGGGGAACCTCCAGCCTGCAGGCCAAATGCGGTCTGTGATGACCTCTCCTGCATCCCCAGTGCATATTCCCAGGGACCACAGTGCTTGAGCGGCAGCTGCAACTTGCTGGCTACCGTCCCTTTAAACCCTGCATGCAGCATTCAAAGCTGAATGCTGTAATGATTATGTGACACCCTGGCCTATCAGGTCGTCACAGGGGTGCCGTGCAATATGCCCTTCTGCATGGTACCCGCTCCTCCTTGGTTACGGGTCCTGTCAATTTGGTGTTGCTACCAACAGGTGTACCAAAATCCTGAGGAACACTCTGCACCACACCCACCAACCACCCATTGGGCAGCTTGAGGGGAATAGGGCCACCCAGATGGAGGGATGGAAGAGGGGGGGCAGAGAGGTCAGTCGGAGAGTAGAAGTTGAACAGTGAGCAGCGGTGACAGGATAGGTCCCACTGTGGAGCTGGGCTCCTGTACCCATCTCAGGTGCCAGACATTGGTCTGGCCGGAAGGAGCTGGAACCCCGGTCACAGGGGGTAGTGACAGGGGGCACGGTGCTGCTACAGAGAGCAGGCCGGCTGCCTTGTGCTACAACCGGGCAGGGGCCAGGGCATGACGGGGTACGCGGACCATAGACTGAGAAGAAGCTTCACGCAGCCCAGTAATTTATACGACGGGAACGGAATCTTCAGGAACCGTTCCCCACCCGCTCCAGAATCGGGGTACTAGCACAACGAGGGGGATAGGACTTCCCACAACTGTCCAGAAAATCCCAAGCGTGAACCCTGAGAGCAAGCTCACCCTGCTAGCCACGCAGGTAGCGGGACCCGAATCGCTTCATGTGAGAGGGATCCACACGTAGGACACACAGTGCCAAGGGACAAGGCTTCAGACCAACCTGCAACATCAAAGGGGCACGGACCCAGCATACTTGCCGAAAGAGAGCAGGATACTCAAGAGTTTGGTTTACCTGGTGTCAGCGTCAGTGACTTTAGACTGTGTGAGTACCCCATATCCCTTTTCACCCGACAGGTCCCCCACTCCAGCCATCACCGGATCCCGGGGCACCACTCCACCTGCCCACGGAGGGGTTAACATCTTGAGCTGCAACACACCATCGTCCCTGGGCTCTCCCCAAATGGCAGCGGTGGTCCCTGACGTTACCACACACTGTGGGTGGCGTCACTAACATTATCCCATTCACCACCCTAAAACAACCCTTTTTATTCCGGGGTAGCCGCGCGACCCCGCCTCGGATCCGGAGACCCCTCGAGCCACTCTGGATCCGGGTCCGAGCAGCCCATTGGCTGTTGTGGGAGTGGCACAATTACACTGGAGGATTACGTCCTCATGCTGGCCAGTGCCAGCATGAGGCTGTACTTTGTGAGCATGGTAGGCCCACAATGCACTCCCATCCCACGGAAGAAGAGCAGGTGCCCCAGTACAAACAGTGCTCTCTGTGCCCCAGCATCCACCAAGGTCTATTTGTGCCCCCAGCATCTCCTCAGGTCTGGCTGTGCCCTCAGCATCTCTCCAAGTCTTTTTGTGCCCCCAGCATCCCTTCAAGTCTGTTTGTGTCTCCTAGTGTTCCCCCCAAGTCTGTCTAAGCCCCCAGCATTCCCCAGGTCTGTCTGTGCCCCCCAAAGTCCATGTGTGCCCCCCAGTGTTCTCCCAAGTCTGCTTGTGCCCCCAGGTCTGTTTGTGCCCTCAGCGTCCTCCAGGTCTCTTTGTGCCTTCAGTATCCCCCCAGGTCTGTTTGTGCCCCTAGCGTCTCCTAGGTTTGTTTCCGTCCCCAGCATCCCCAGGTCTGTTTGTGCCATGTTTGTGCCAAGGTCTTTCTTCCCATGATGACTATAGTTTATTGCTGTTTTCTGTGTGCTGTTGTGTACCAGTCCTGCTGGTGATTATTTTGTGTGGTGCTTGGAGTTGTGGAAGTTCTCCCGTCGTCTTGTCATTTCCTCCCTGCTCTTATTTTCCTCCTTGCCTCTTATTGTATTATACCTCTGTATGACCATGCTGTGAGATAGATAAACAGGGGAAACCAAAACTCTATCTCTGTTGGTTTAATCACACTCCTTTCCTGAGCCTCCCTGTGGTAGGGAGAGAGAGGGTATAAGATCAGAGTTGGTCAGGAGCAGGGCCAGGAGGGCGGCTCAGGCATTATTCAGAGGTAACTCTGATATCAGGGATAGCTAGGGGAACTCTAGCCTGAGGTGAGGGCCAGTCTAGGAGACGTTGCCCCCAGCTTTTTCCAAAACATCCGTGACAGAGAATATATACCAGTTTTGTAGATATTTGAGGGGTTTGTTGTTATTTTTTACAAACAAACCCTTGTTTTATGCTAGAACTGCAATTGGTTTTACACTTAAAAATATTATTATTTTTTTTTTACAATACTTAGTCCTAAAAAGTTATTAATTGACAAGTAGCTTATCAGACAACACCTCCTGTGGTATTTGATAGACTACCATATATGCCATGCTGTGGGCCATTGTTAGGCCTTCAGTTTCCATAACCACCGATTGTCACCAAATGACTGAATTGCAGAGCAGCCGATGGAATGACAAAGGATGCACTTTCCTTCTGTCAAAATCCATGCATACCAGTTACACTATTGACAGCAGTATCTGAGCGGTTAAAGTGCCCAAATTGGAGCTAGTTCTGGCTTAAACACATGCAGCAGACATTCAGCTGTATATTACACCGGCCAACTACTGTGGATGGCACATGCACAACTTCTGTATGTCATTATGCGGTAACTAACACTACATCACCACATACTGTTTACGCCTATTTCCAGGAAGTGGTTGATACAGAAGGCCACAAAGTAGGGTAAGCCATTGATCAGGAGTCTCAAACTCGGCTGGGTATATGGGCCACACAATTTAATTTGGGGGGGGGGGGGGCACATCCTTTGCAGGACAAAGTGCCATTTTTAGTGATACTATATTTTGTTTCTATAGACCTTTTGATCACTTTTTTTTCTTTTTTTAAACATCTTTAGCTTATTTTTTAATTACATTCTTTGCATGGGTTACGGTACAGTTCTATAGCTTGGGTCATTGCATATGTGGCGACAACAAATGTACTTTTTTGTTTACTTTGGTGTAAATAGAAAACAGTATTTTTAATAGTAAAACAAATTTTCATGCCTTCTTTTGAATTTTTCGTTACATTTTATCCTCTTCTTGTAAGTAATATCGTCTTACAATTAGCACCATATAGTAATTTTGGCAAACATCTTGTAGTAATGTGCCACATCCTAGTCGCTATCTTGTAGTAATATGCCAATCCAAGTCCTCACCTTTTAGTAATGTACCTCATCCTGGTCCCATTCTTGTGATAATGTACCCCATCCTGGTTCTCCTCTTGTAGTCCTGCCCAAACATTGTCAATTTTTTAGTAATATGCCCATCCTGGCCCCCATCTTGTAGTATAGTACCCAATCTTGGTCCCCATCTTGTTGTAATATCCCCATACTGGTCCCCTTCATGTATCAATGTCCCATCCTGTATTAATGTCAAATATTGCGCCATTCTATACATACACATAAGAAAAAGATTATTCTCCTCTGTCATCATTTACGTCGGTGTCCTCTTTTCTGTACATGCGGCCTGCAGCCCAGGGGGCCACCCAAGTCAGTGCTCTACTTCGGTAAAGGAGTTTATGGTGTTTACGAGCCACATGAAGCAGAATAAGTGGAATAAGAAGATCACTCGAGGATAAAATCTTGATTATTCAACTCGTTTCAGAGTCTTGAATACTCCTTCTTCAGGAATCAAAATCACTGATGTACAGTACATTCTTTGGCCTAGGGAAAGTGTCAGTTCCCCACTGAGATATGTACCCTATTGTACTTTTAGCCCCATTTTAGTTGTGAATATGTTTTCCAGTTTGGGGCTCCCTCTTGTGGTCAGTGCTGGCGGTGCTGTTGATTTGTGGAATGAAAGTCTCACACCTGCAGAGGACTGGCAATCAGGGTCAGATTGGGACTATATAACTGAGTAGTTTTCTCTTGTTTCTTGCCGGTGCTCAATGGTCTTCTGTGTGTTAAGGACATTCTGTAACCAGCCATGCTCACAACCAGAACTCCTCTCAGAGAAGTGATCTATGTACCTCTGCTGTTTGGTTTCCACTTTCTTGGTGTTTTTTTCTGCTTTGATACTAATGCTTGATTCCTATTTAGTCTCTGTGGAGTTCTTGGTGGAATAGGATCATTCCCTGCTGGGAGTGTCTGTATACTTAGCTCCATGATTCTGCAAGGTATTGTGTTTGTCATGCTTGGTATTAATTTAGTCCCTCATCTGTATTAGTGTTTTTGGATCCCAGTAACATTTGAGTACTGATTCAGTGGGAGAGAGGTTGTGTGACCTCAGGATTTTTCCATATCAGAAGTGCTGGTATTTATTAGGGTTTTTACGGTTGCAGACAGTTGCTCCTTCGTATCCTTTTCTATAAAGATAGTTTGGGCCTCACCTTTGCTGAATCTGTCTTTTCTGGCTTAGTATTGTGGTTTTCTATATCACTGTAGCCTTTACATGTGGGGGGCTATCTATCTATCATTGGGGACTGCTCCGAGGCAGATTGGCTTTCTCATATTTCTATCTGTGAGAATATTTAGTTTTCCGGATGTGTCGAGACGACTAGGTCATCGTAGGCTCGTCCCACGGCTACTTCTAGTTGTGTGTCAGGATTAGGTCTGCAATCCGTTAAGGTTCCAGCCACTCTGTTACTATTTGGGATGCTGCATTTTTTATGCTCCTTGGTCCCTGAATCATAACAGATTTCCCCCTGAGGCTAAACACAATTTTTATGGTAAAAATGTAATTTTTGTCTTCACTGCTTATTGATATAAAGTGTTGTGGCACACCTGTGGTGTCGATATGATCACTCCACACCTAGATTGATTCATTGATCATTCTGCTATTCTGGCACCTCAGGGGCTATGCCAATATGACATGGCACCTGCAAACGATAGCAACAAAATCTGCGTTATAATATGGCACTTCCTCCCTTCTGAACTTTCCACTGTGCTTAAAAAGTAGTTAGCAACGGCATGTAAAATGTAAAGTGTTGGCGCACTGTGTGGTCAATTTTTTCCTATTCATTATAAAAATTAAAAACTTGGGGCTAAAAGAATATTTAGTGTTAAAAATGTAATTATTCTATATTCACCACACAATGGTATAAAATTTTGCTAGGCAATCTTGTGTCAAAATGTTCACTGCACCCTTGGATGAATTTATTAAGGGGAGTAGTTTGTAAAGTGGGGTCACTTATTGGGATGTGTCAGCTTTGTGTCATGTCAGTGGCTCTGCGAATCTGACATGGCACCCTCAAACCGTAGTAGCAAAATCTGCACACCTTCCCTTCTAAGCTTTGTACTGTTCCTCAAAATTAGTTTTTGACCACATATGGGGCACTGGCAAACTTAGGAGAAATTGTAACATTCATTGTCACCTATTACCCCTTTTAAAATTAAAAACTTGGAGTCCCCAAAAAATCATTTTATTGAAAAAAATAGGAATTTTTCATGTAATAAGCCTAATGTTATACAATTCTATGAATCACCTGTGGGTTAAAAATGATCACTACAACCCTAGATAAATTCCTTGAGAGATATAGTTTCCAAAATGGTGTCACTTGTGAGGCTTTTTGCTGTTTTGGTATGTCAGGAGCTCTTCCTATATGACAGAGTCTATTTCAGCTAAAATGGCTCTCCAAAATTCAAATGGTGCTCCTTCCTTTCTAAGCCCTGCAATGTGCCCAAAAAGTTGTTTTCCATCACATTTGTGGTATTAGTTTATTCATAAGAAATGACACAACACATTTCATGGTCCATTTTCTCCTGCTACCTTTTAAAGCTAAAGCAAGCACGTGTGGGTTCAAGGTGCTCACCACACCTTTAAATAAAATCCTTGAGGGGTGTAGTTTCCAAAATGGTGTCACTTATGGGGGTTTCCACTGTTTAGGCACATCAGGGGCCCTGCAAATGAGGCATGGCATACACTATCTATTTAAATTTTGCATACCAAAAGTCAAATGGCGCTCCTTCCTTTCAGAGCCCTGCCATGCACCCAAACAGTAGTTTTCAACCACATAAGGAGTATCCACATACTGAGGAGAAATTGCACAACAAATTGTACAATTCATTTTCTCCTTTTACCCTTTTGAAAGTGCAATAGTTGGGGCTAAAACAATATTTTTGTGGAAAAAAGTACAATTTTAATTTTTTCTTTCCACATTTCTTTAATTCCTGTGAAGCACCTAAAGGATTAATAAACATATTAAATGTGGCTTTGAGTAGTTTGAGGAAAGTGGTTTTAAAATTGTGTCACTTTTGGATATTTTCTGTGACATAAGCCCCTAAAAGTCACTTCAATGTGGTCCCCCCCAAAAAATGTTTTTTTAAATTTTGTTGGAAAAATGAAAAATTGATTATAAACTTTTAACCCTTCTAACTTTTTAATGTTTTTGTGATATGACTATCTGATTGAAGAGGATAATAATTCAAAGTTCAAAAATTGCAAAATATTCAAATTTTTTGTCAAATTTCGGATATTTTCATAAATAAACGCAAATTGTATTGACAAAAATTTACCATTACCATGAAGTACATTGTGTTACGAAAAAACAGTCTCAGAATCACCAGGATGTGTTGAAGAGTTCCAGAGTTATCACCACAAAGTGACACTGGTAACATTTGGCCAGGTAAGGAAGGTAAAAACAGCCTCGGAGGTGAAAGGGTTAAGTTAGAACTTTGACTGATCCTATCTATACTTTGCAGTGTGTTTGTGATCACAGAACAGGCTTGATAGCTGCCTATATTTTGGAGGGGCTAAAGCTGAATCCCCACTAAATATTCATGAACAGGCATTTTGATTAGGATGTTTTACAATAATAACAAGACAGTGTGAGTTATATAAAGAAAACCCTCACATACTGCTTGAGGCACTTTGGAAAGAGAAGATGGCATCTTTAACAACTGGCGTAATGTTACTATTAGAATGAAAAGAACCACTTGAACTAAAAAGATGCGTGCAAGCGTAAAGGCAACAAGGATCTATAAATATAGAAAATGCTGAATGTAGCATCGGAGAGGCAATTAAAATAAAAAGTGATCCTTTAGATGAATGAATTATATGGCTGATTTAGCTTTATGTTGCTTGTCAACACTGTCTACATCTTGTCTGGGTTCAAAATACTATCACAATGAAAAGTAGTTTTGTGAGGAGACCAGCAGGTCAGCATTAAGGATATGCAAACGAACCCAGCATTTTCTGTGTCACAGACATGTAACGCTGATGACAGGAATGCTTTGTGGGCATAAGATATGTTGGAATTACAAAATAAATAACATCTACAAAGGAAAAGAGAACAACCGCCTAAACATGCTATAGAATTAAAGCATTTGAAGTATGTAAGTGCGCACATTTGGGATCAAATAGTAAAGATTGACTGTTGGGTCCACACATGTTTATTGCAATATGCTTAGGTGGCTCTAGCACAGCATGACAACATGCTTTCAGCAATTGTATTGGATTAAGTATGGAAATTACACAGTCTGCTGTATAACGTGTCTATCAAGTCTAATAACAATTAGAATGAGAAATGCAAAAACAAGGAAATATGATTGAGTGTATAAATACAGAAAGTATAATAAATCATAACCAAACTGACCCTAAATATTCAGATCAGCACCCCTAGGAAACATAAGAGAACTTGATGAAAGTCGAACATAAAATAGGAATTTATACTGGCTGCTATACCACATAATAGGAAGAATGTTGTTTTCATACTCTCAGATTAGACATTATATTTATATTTTGGTTACCCACACAGTACCAGCAGATATGTAATAAAAATTTTAGGTAAAAATGTGGCATGCAATCATATAAAGAAAACACTGATGTGGATTAACATAACTCTATCCCCTGATGGGTGCCTTGATGAGCGATACATTTGTCATGCGTGAACACCAAAAGCCATTTTGCGTCATGACATTAAGAAATATGCTGAATCCAGAAATAGCAATTAGATTTCCACTGACAAGAGTAATTAGATGTGCGATATGTTTTGGATAAAATATCCCCCTTTCTGCGTAGATGGGACAGGACAGACACAGTCAAACAGCATTTGTTAGAGCTAAAAGGCTTAAAAGTGTCTAAAAAGTATAATTATATTTTGCAGAAAAATGCTTTGATCTTTATTATACATAAATATGTGGCAGATAAAAAAGATGAAGGCTTCAGTTACACAAGCTTTAGGAAACAGCAAGCATCTAATCAGCGCTTTACATCTCAATTTCCAGGAAATGTACTTAGTACCTACCAGTTTCCGAAGTGCCATTATGACTCAAAATATACAGTGAAAAAAAAAGAAATTGGAGTAGCCAGTTTATTTTGCCAACTGAAAATAGATTATTGCATTACCTTTCCTAGATGAAAATAATTGCAGAACATATATAGCCAGGGTTTTACCAAGCTTTTATTTTGGTTGCACACTACATCTGATCACACTGTTGTTACCACCAGTGCGAACCATTCAAACACTGCAAGCAGCTCACACTGGCCGAGCACCGAGCCTACCCGAGCACAGCGATGCTCATGCTAGTGGTCAGCATACATAAAACATTCGAACTGTGAACCCCGAAGTCTGTTGTTTTTTTTAAGTCAGTGTTCAGCCTGAAAACCGAACACCAAATATCGGGTTCACTTATCTCCATTCACAACATATTTTATGATGGTATGTCGTAAAGAACCTTTTGTGTGGGCATATAGTAAGTTACACATAACAGGTGCCAAAAAGAGATGAGAATCAAAGGAAAATATGAAATATAGATGGGCATGTTTACCTTTGTGGTGAGATATTTACAGTATTTAAGACAATGGAGGCTAAAAAACAGATTTGTAACAGCAAATTCACCTGTCAGCCAACTGTAGGTATATAATTTTACAGGTTGATTCATCTCCAGATCTAGAGACTACCAAGGGTAGGAGCTAGGGAGTAGACCATATCAAGATCGAAAACATCATGAGAGATCAAGATTAAAGAACAACACAAAATGTCCTAAATGTGAAGGTCATTGTGTCGTCCTATGTGATTATATCCTAACAAGAATAAACTAACTGTATTTTAAGCTTATTTCATAAATGTATTCTAAAGCACATAAAAATGTAAATGAGATAAATGTAAAAGAACACGGATCAAAATTAGAGAACACTTTCAGATACCTGCAAATTATTGGTGTTAATCTGGCACCTGGCGCTAATTTCCTTCAGTATCTAACAAACACTATTTAACTGGCAGCCTAACTTTCCAGTATGCACTGACGTTGTAAAAATGGTGTGCCATTCCAAAGTGACTGAAACACTTCGACAGCAGGTTGTCCAGATGAAGGCCAAATGGGTGACCATATCAGCCATAGTAAGAGAAGTTGGTCATTCCAAGTCTGTGATTTTGAGGATATTGCATCTTTACAACATCACAAACTCTTTCAAGTCCCAAAATAAGGCTGATCGCCCTCGAAAGACAAATGCAAGAGAAAACAGGATAATGTGGAGACTCTCCATGGGTAATCACTTTAACACTGTTGTTGGAAGTGCTGAGCAGTTCAGCACTGAACAGGGCAAGGATCTGTCTCGGCATACAGTGTCACAACATTAAAGAACATTTGGACTGAAAGCCCACTTTGCAGTAGACAAACCTCTCATTAGCAGAAAGAATCAAAACACTAGACTCCCCTTTGGTGAGAAGCAGTGGACAGAGGAGAATTGGTTCACAGTTCATTTTAGTGATGAAAGCAAGTTCAATTTATTTGGGTATGATTGGAAACATTATCTTCATCGACAAACTGGAGAAAGACTGAACCCAAAGTGCATTAAGAAGTCAGTGAAAGGTTGTGGGGGAAGTGTCATGGTTTGGGGAATATTTTCTGTAGCAAGAGTTGGACCTCTCATACAGCTAAATGGCAA
Organism: Anomaloglossus baeobatrachus; assembly: GCF_048569485.1. Taxonomy (NCBI): domain Eukaryota; kingdom Metazoa; phylum Chordata; class Amphibia; order Anura; family Aromobatidae; genus Anomaloglossus; species Anomaloglossus baeobatrachus. The sequence continues at coordinate 503,400,863 of NC_134356.1, read as the reverse complement.
GTGTGTATAAGAAACTTCTTCAACAACACGTGGGTCTTTACTTGCGTTCATCACTCAATCAACCAACAATTTTCATGCAAGACAATGCCCCTGTCACACAGCAAAACATATAAAGCAGTTCCTTGAAACAGAATCATTGAAATAATGAAATGGCCAGCCCAGAGTCCTGATTTAAACCCAATAGAAAACCTCTGGAAAATCCTTGATGAAAAAGTTATGGCCAAGAAACCTACAATAGCCAAAGAACTATCAATTCAAGATTCATAAGACACATATTACATCAATGGTGTTAGAGACCAGCTCAAAATAAGATGGACCCACCTATACTATCTGGTGTAACACTCCAAAGAATGCTTGGAACACAAATATATGGCCAGAGCAACCAGATCAATTAACCCAAGAGTTAGATGAAATATATCAAAATATTTTTTGGATACATTAAAACACATATACAACAAACATTACATATAATAGAGGTCACAAGGAGTACACAAACACCCCACGAGAATGACCAGATGATAATGGTGATTTAAATTGTATATAGTGCAGGCCAGCAAATAAATACATGTGTCAATACAAATATTCAATATATCAATTACAAAGTGTCCATATATCTGTAGGTTAGTACGGCCATATAGTACACTGCTCAACCATATGGAGGTCCCCACATGCAGCCCAGGAGTACAAGAGTACACCCCAAGAAGCAGGGGAATGACCAGATAACAATGGTAATTTCAATCATACATAGTACAGGCCAACAAGTAATTAAATACATGCATCAACACAAATATTCAATACATCAAGTACCAAAGTGTCCATATATCTACAATTAATACGGCAATATAATGCATGGCTCACCCATATGGAGGTCCCCACACACAGCCCGACGCGCATTTCGCGAGATGCTTTGCCAAGGAGGGATGCTTGAAATTTAGTTATAATCATTCTTTGTGTTACAGTCATTGTTGTTCTTTACTTTTGATCATCACGTTTTGGGCAAAATAAGGGTTTATGGTGATATACTTCGGATATATTGTAAAACACTGTTCTAGGGGCATGGTGTACCCTTTACAAAAAAAACCCCTTCAAATGTTGATCAATCAATTACATTATTTCAGAAAAAAGCAAGTGATCATACATTGCTGTCTAATTTTGATCTCCAGTGTATATTGATAGCCTGTTTCTTTTATCTTATTAAGATAGTTAGCCTATAAAAAGTAACTCAAAGCAAATTTGGAAAAGTCGCTCATTAGAGTTGCCGCATGTTGCAACCTTACACATGTCAACCATTGTCAAAGAAACATGTCATCACGACATTTACAGGATGTTCACCAAGCTTTTTTTTTTTTCTAGCAAATACAAAAATTGCATGTTTTAAACAAACAGACCACACCTTTCGTGCCAAAATCCATTACTGCATTTGCAAGGAATCAGTCTTTATTGAAATATGCCAATGACAACCTTTTTGTTTTGCATCTTCCTCCACTCCCATCTTGATTGACAGCGCTAGCCATACCGGAGCCACTGGTAAGTGAATATAGAAAGAAAATAAGTAGATAGGAAAGTGCACTGAACTGCTCGGCCTCGTATGGGTGAACCAAGTACCTCTCTTATATGGTTACCTTTTTCTAAGAGACTCCCTTTAAAAGCTGAACAGTTTGGTTTTGTGAGATTTTTTTAATGAAGTGCATTTGTTTCAAGAAACGTTAGAGGAAAAAAATGTGGAATCACTCAATGTTAAGTAAACAATCATTAACCAAAAGAAATCCCAATTATGCTATGTTCACATGTTGAATTTTTCCTAAAATTTTTACTGTATATTTTTACTGTGAAAAAGTTGCATCATTTTACTCTACCAGCAAAGTGAATGAGATTTCTGAAATATCATACACATGCTGCTTATTTTGTCCTTGCAGTCTTGAAAAAGTTTCTAATCTGTAACATCTCAATTATTATAGATTTTTTTTGCAGCAATTTTCACCCGTTCATATGAATGGGAAAAAAACATGTTCTCATGTCAATGTTCTCATGGCTCCATCACAATTTCAGACAAAAAATCTCAGCATGCTGTGCAATTTAGTGCAGTAAAATTCTGATGGTATTTGATATAATAGATCCAGCACTGTAATTGTGTTTTGTTGATCTGTTCCTATGAAAGAGTAGAAATAAAACACATGTGAATATACCCTTAGTACTATGATGTTCTTCCACGGGCTTTTTTGACTAATGATAAAAAATACACTAAATCAAACTGATCAAATGCCGCCCCGGCCTGGCCCAACTTTCCTACGTCTTTTCATTTGGTTGTAGTCGCAATGCGGCTTAGACTGCGTCCTGACGAGTATGAGTTTATACACCATTCCTGGTGAAAAATGTGAACACTGTATTTGTAAATGCATTATCAGATTGAAAAATTACTTAAATCAAACTTTTTTGTTTTTCTTTATAATATCTATTGAAACTTTTCCCACAATACATAATGGATAGTCGTAACATATAGTAAGCCTCTCGAGCTGCACATCTCATCTTCGACTTGACCAAGTTCTTTCCCAGTTAATGAGTTTTCCCTTCATACTATAGCATATTGGTAAATATTTCACAATTTTATGTAACAAATTTAACCACCCCTTCACTGTTGGGATTGCATTTGAAATAGTCACCATGTTTATTAGTAGCCTTGTCCCAAAAAGTAGCTTAAATTAAGCTTTTCTAAGCAACAAAAGCAGACCTTTTTTAAACCATATACAAAAGTCCTACAAATTACACTCAAGGGAAGTGAATAGGCCGCCTTCCTATAAACAGTTTGAATTACTGTAGTACAAAATTTGTTGCTAACAAGAGCACCTTGGGCATTTCTTTAATTGAATATATTTTATTAAATAATATTTAGCTGAATGTAAAAGTTAACTTTTATTAATTTACCTAAATAAGGAAAAAATTATTGAATTGCTTATACAGTGGAACCTTGCTTAACGAGAACAATCCGTTCTGGGACTGTGCTTGTTCACCAAGTTACTCGTTCAGCAAAGCAAGATTTCCCATAGGAAATCATTGCAATGCAGACAATTCGTTCCACAACTTGTTAAATGTCCCATCCTGGTCCCCTATTCTGTCATTCCACACATGCACAAACGCACACAAACACGTACAAACACACACACAAACACACAAGCACGCACGCACACGCACATATTATATGCTCACCTTACCTTCCGTTCCATCGCCGGTCTCCTGGGACTTGCTGTTCTCTGGTATGGGGCCGGGCTGTGTATCGGGTTACCATAACGACGAGGGAGAAACTTCCGCGGCCAGAGCGCTGACGTCAAAGGCAGAGCCGCTTGCCTCTGATTGGCCAGCGCGCTGCCTTTGAGTAGCGGTGACAGGAAGTTCCTGCTTCGTCGCTATGGATGCCAATGAACAGCCTGGAGTGGAGCGGAGCGGCGAACGACAGGACCCAGGAGGCCGGCGATGAAACGGAAGGAACACTATATTATATGCTCACCTTACCCTCCATTCCATCGCAGGCCTCCTGGGTCTTGTAGTTCGACGTTACGATGTACCCGGGAACTACAAGAACCATGAGACCGGCGGTGGAACAGAAGGTAAGGTGAGCATAATACTGTATGTGTGTGCGTGCATGTGTGTTTGTGTGTGTTTTGTGCGTACATGTGTGTGTTTGTGTGGACTGCAAGTGCGGGTCAGAGCGCGGTGGATGTACGGAACCGGAAGTGTGTGCGGTGAGGATTTTGCTTGTACAGCAAAGCTTTCTCGTAAATCGAGTTACAAATTTACAGAAAGCTTTGCTTGTTAAGCAAAATTCTCGTTAAGTGGGTTACTCGTTAAGCGAGGTTCCACTGTACAAGTTATATTGTTTTTATTATCAGATATGCAGCGGAAATAAATAAATCTATAAACTCCTGTTAAAATGCTGGTTTTTGTAAAAAATATAAAATGCAAAAAAAATCATACTAAGGCCTTGTGCGCACTAGAAAAAGGATTTTCCTCAAGAAATTTCGAGTCTGAAAGATTAGCGTACATGCGTTCAAAAAACGCACCAATAACGCACCGAAAAATGCATGTGTTTTTACCACGTTTGTGCGTGTTTGCAGCATTTTTTTACCATTATCTATAGCAAAATACGCAGATACCTGCAGAAAAGAAGTGACATGCACATTCTTTTTCTCAAGAAATTCTGCAGAATGTTCTTGAGAAAAAAACGCAGTGTGCGCACAGCTATTTTTTTTTCATAGCTTTTGCTGGGGAATGTCTGCAGAAAGGTTACAACCATTTTCTCAAGAAATTTCTGATGCAAAATCGCAAAAAAAGCGGGTAAAAATGCAGTGTGCGCGCAGGGTTTAAGAAGAATCATTTAACAGCTTCTTCTACCTTTACCCCTTGAATGACATAGGAAATACAGTTATGCCAAATGTTGTGTCCCTGCCTTTGATGCGGGTTCATATGCCAACCCCGCATCTTTCCCGGAAGATGATGGCTGAATTATTCAGTCATCATCTGCCGCTAACATGTTAACATGTTAAATGCAGCATGAAAACTCTCTGACAATGATATTTAACACCTAGAAAGAGAAAAATCAGAAAAACTGTCGGTTTTGCAGTGGTCTCTTAATTTTTGCCAGAGCTGTACACGCAAAAAAAAAAAAAAGCAAAAACATCAGAATTTTTTGGCGTGGTTCCTGCAACATTGCAATAAGATGCTATTAGAAGTATCATAGTATCATAGTATCATAGTATCATAGTATCAAAGCCAGGGAAGGAGTCTTGCGAGGATAATTTGCATACTCCCAGTGCCTTCTGGGATAAGTGAAGAGTCACCGCGAGCTCAAGGAGAACCGGGTTTTGGCCGTTACAGCCGGAAGGAAGACTTCTGAAAACCGCGCGCCGAATTTTAGCCTGCCTTCTTCATTGTGAGCGTGAGTGAGCAAAGTGTGAGCAAAAGTAAGTGTGAGTAGAATTGTTTGTATTTAGTTGTTTAATTACTTAACATTTGTTTAGTGCTATCCCCATTAGAAAATGTGCTCCACTATTGCTAATGCGATCCAGTGTACATCTTGTCTCATGTATGCAGTCCTTGAAAAGCCGTTCGAGGGTGCATACTGTTGTTCGAGATGTGAGCAAGTTGCACATTTGGAAGCCCAGATACTGGATCTAAATGAGCAGCTGGCAACTCTGAGATGCATTAGCAATATGGAAAGGAGTGTGCTGCTCACTGAGCAGCAGCTTGCTGGGTCAGATGTGGGGGAGGATCGTAGTAGGGAGCGGCAGGACAGTGAGGTAGGTAGCTGGGTGACAGTTAGAAAGGGGGGTAAAGGGAAAAGTGCTAGGAAGGCTAGTCCTGAACTGACACACCCCAATAGGTTTGCAAACTTGGCAGATGAGGGGGATGTCATTACAGGGGTAGCATTGCTGCAGCAAGGCATGACCTCTGAACGCCAGAGGAGTGTCTGCTCCAGTAAGGGGGGGAATAGGAGTGCAGGGCAGGCAAGACAGGTACTGGTAGTGGGGGACTCAATTATTAGGGGGACAGATAGGGCAATCTGTCACAAAGACAGGGATCGCCGAACAGTGTGTTGTCTTCCTGGCGCTCGAGTTCGGCACATCGCTGATCGGGTTGACAGATTACTGGGAGGAGCTGGGGAGGACCCAGCGGTCATTGTACACATTGGCACAAATGACAAAGTTAGAGGTAGGTGGAAGGTCCTTAAAGATGATTTCAGGGAATTAGGTTGTAAGCTTAAAGCATGGACCTCAAAGGTGGTATTTTCGGAAATACTTCCTGTGCCACGAGCCACACCAGAGAGGCAAAGAGAGATCAGGGAGGTTAACAGGTGGCTCAGGAATTGGTGTAGGAAAGAGGGTTTTGGGTTCCTGGAGAATTGGGCCGACTTTTCAGTTGGCTACAGATTCTATGCTAGGGATGGGCTGCATCTTAATGGGGAAGGTGCAGCTCTGCTGGGGCAGAAAATGGCTAGAAGGTTGTTTAAACTAGGAATGGGGGGCGAGGGTATTCACTTTATAGAAGGGGAATGTAGTGCAGATAGTGACCAGGGCACAAGTAATGAAATTGGGGGTGGTACGGGGGGAAGGGTTAGGACAGTTAATACAGTAAGCAGGAATACAGGTACAGAGTCATACGTAACGTGCATGTACACTAATGCCCGAAGCCTCACAAATAAGGTGGAGGAATTAGAATTAATATTGTTGGAAGAAAATTATGATATAGTGGGGATATCAGAGACATGGCTGGATGAGAGCTATGACTGGGCTGTTAATTTACAGGGTTATAGCCTATTCAGGAATGACCGTACAAATAAGCGAGGGGGAGGTGTGTGTCTATATGTAAAATCATCCTTAAAACCCATCCTGCGTGACAACATATGTGAGGGTACTGAGAATGTAGAGTCCCTATGGGTGGAGATAAGGGGGGGGGGAATGAATAATAAAATACTGATAGGGGTGTGTTATAAGACGCCGAATATTATGGAAGAGGTAGAGAATCTCCTCATAAAGCAAATTGATAAAGCAGCGAGTCTCGGAGAGGTAATTATTATGGGGGACTTTAACTATCCTGATATAAATTGGGGAACAGAAACTTGCAGTTCCAGCAAAGGAAATAGATTTTGATAACAATGAAAGATAATTACCTTTCACAAATGGTACAGGACCCCACAAGAGGGGGAGCACTACTAGACCTTGTACTAACCAATAGGCCAGACCGCATAGCAAATATACAAGTTGGGGGTTACTTGGGGAATAGTGATCACAAAATAATAAGTTTTCATGTATTCTTTAGTAAGATGTCTAGTAGAGGGGCTACAAGGACACTAAACTTCAGGAAAGCAAATTTTAAACGGTTGAGAGATGATCTTAGTGCAATAAACTGGGATGATGTACTAAGTAATAAAAGTATACAAAGCAAATGGGAGACTTTTATGAGCATCCTGAATAGGGCTTGTGCAGAAAATATACCCTATGGGAACAAACATGCTAGAAATAGGAGGAAACCCCTATGGCTAAATAGAGCTGTAAGGGAAGCAATAAAAGAAAAACAGAAAGCCTTAAAAGAATTAAAGAGGGTAGGTAGTGATGAGGCATTATATAATTATAGAAAATTAAATAAAATATGTAAAAAGCAAATTAAGTTAGCTAAGTTTGAGACAGAGAGACTCATTGCGAGAGAAAGTAAAAATAATCCTAAAATATTCTTTAACTACATAAACAGTAAAAAACTGAAAAGCGATAGTGTTGGCCCCCTTAAAAATAGTCTTCGTGAAATGGTGGAAGGAGATGAGGGTAAAGCCAACCTTCTGAATGACTTTTTTTCTACGGTTTTTATACAAGAAAATGCCATGGCAGATGACATGACCAGTGATACCATAAATTCACAATTGAATATTACCTGCTTAACCCAGCAGGAAGTATGCCGCCGCCTCGAAATCACTAAGGTTGACAAATCTCCGGGCCCGGATGGCATACACCCCAGAGTACTACAGGAATTGAGTTCTGTGATAGATAGACCATTATTTTTAATCTTCTCAGATTCCTTAATAACAGGGTCGGTACCGCAGGACTGGCGCATAGCAAATGTGGTGCCAATATTCAAAAAGGGGACAAAAACTGAGTCGGGAAATTATAGGCCGGTGAGTTTAACCTCTACGGTTGGTAAAATCCTTGAGGGTTTCTTGAGAGATGCTATACTGGAGTATCTCAAGAAAAATAACCTTATGACAGACTATCAACATGGGTTTATGAGGGATCGATCCTGTCAAACTAATTTGATCAGCTTCTATGAAGAGGTAAGTTCAAGCCTGGACCAGGGAAATGCAGTGGATGTTGTGTATATGGACTTTTCAAAAGGTTGGTACATAAAATGAGAATAATGGGGATAGGGTAAAATATGTGTAACTGGGTTAAAAACTGGCTCAGTGATAGGAAACAAAGGGTGGTTATTAATGGTACGTACTCGGACTGGGTCTCAGTTCATAGTGGGGTACCACAGGGGTCAGTATTGGGCCCGCTTCTTTTCAACATATTTATAAATGACCTTGTTGGGGGCATGCGGAGTAGAATTTCAATATTTGCAGATGATACTAAACTCTGCAGGGTAATCAATACAGAGGAGGATAAGTTTATATTACAGGGAGATTTATGTAAATTGGAGGATTGGGCTGAGAAGTGGCAATTGAAGTTTAATGTAGATAAATGTAAGGTCATGCACTTGGGTAGAGGAAATAACATTTATGATTATGTACTTAATTGTAGAACACTGGGTAAAACAGACACAGAAAAAGACTTGGGTGTATGGGTGGATGGTAAACTTCACTTTAGTGGACAGTGTCAGGCAGCTGCTGCCAGGGCTAATAAAATAATGGGATGTATTAAAAGAGGTATAAGTGTTCATGAAAAAAATATAGTTCTACCTCTGTACAAGTCACTAGTGTGACCGCACTTAGAATACTGTGTACAATTCTGGTCACCGATATATAAGAAGGACATAGCTGAACTGGAGAGGGTGCAGAGAAGAGCGACCAAGATTATTAGAGAAATGGGTGGGCTGCAATACCAAGACAGGTTATTAAACTTGGGGTTATTTAGTTTGGAAAAACGAAGGCTTAGGGGGGATCTAATCACAATATATAAATATATGAGGGGACAGTACAGAGACCTTTCCAAAGATCTTTTTACACCTAGGCCTGTGACTGGAACACGGGGGCATCCGCTACGTCTTGAGGAAAGAAGGTTTAATCATAATCACAGACGAGGATTCTTTACTGTACGAGCAGTGAGACTATGGAACTCTCTGCCGCATGATGTTGTAATGAGTGATTCACTACTAACATTTAAGCAGAGCCTGGATGCCTTTCTTGAAAAATTTAATATTACCAGTTATGTATATTAGATTTTATGACAGGGTATTGATCCAGGGAACTAGTCTGATTGCCGGATGTGGAGTCAGGAAGGAAATTTTTTCCCCATTGGAACTTGTTTGCCACATTGGGGTTTTTTTTGCCTTCCTCTGGATCAACATGTTAGGCTACGGGTTGAACTAGATGGACTTAGAGTCTCCCTTCAACCTTAAAAACTATGATACTATGATTGATACTATGATAAAATTAATGGTTTCACTCAAAAGTACAAATTTTCCCAAAAAAACCCTAATACGGTCATTTGGATGAAAAAATAAAAATGTTACGGCTCCCCGAAGAAGAGGAAAAAAATAAAAATGAAAAAACGGAAAATAGCCTTGAAAGGGTTTATGTCATGGATAATCCAAATCCATTGAAAAATTATCTAAAATCTTTTCAGGTGGAAAAGGTTAAATTAAGTACTAAAATTATGTGTTTGCGTGAAAATACCCATCCTCAAATAAATAGTTTGTTGAATCCTCTTTGACATTAAGACAGCATTCATTCTTTTTGGATAGGAGTCTATTATATGGCATATGTAGAATTGAAAATATTGACCTACTCTTCTTTACAGTAGCTCCAAATCTGTCAGATTGCGAGGGCATCTCCTGTGCACAGTGCCCTCTAGAGGTCAACCGAAAGATTTTCAATTTAATTCTGGTCTAAGGCTGGGCCATTCCAAAACTCTGATCTACTTTTGGCAAAGCCATTCTTTTGGATAATATGGCTCGATTCTTCTGTAAAATTATCTTTTTTTTTTCCATTTCCCATTTTTTGCTGATTTCTCCAGTAAATGTCCTAACAATTCTTTTAAGTATTGATGACTGACTTTTTCCTTAGTGAGGTGTGTAATGAATTGATTTGTATAATAAAGAGGAATGTCTTTGTGAAACTCCAAGTTAAAGGTAGGGTGTCGCTTTTTTTATTTTTGTAGTAATAATAGTGATTATAAAATCAAGTATTTTTAATACAAAATCAAATTCACTGTTTATGTAGTTTTTATTTAATTCTAGTTTTACTGAAACACTTGGGGCTGCCATCTTGGATTCTCTGTGTGTAACGACAGTTAAGCGGGCTTTACACGCAACGACATCACTAACGTTGGGGAATTCGTGATGCACATCCAACCTCGTTAGCGACATCGTTGCGTGTGAAACGCAGGAACGACCTGTTAATGATCAAAATTACTTACCAAATCGTTGATTGTTGTCCAGTCGTTCCTATCCCGATTATCGTTGCTGTTGCAGGACGCAGGTTGTTCGTCGTTCCTGCGGCAGCACACATCGCTACGTGTGACACCGCAGGAATGAGGAACAACATCGCACCTGCGGCCGCCGGCTATGAGGAAGGAAGGAGGTGGGCGGGATGTTCGGATCGCTCATCTCCGCCCCTCTGCTTCTATTGGGCGGCCGGTTATTGACTAGGCAGGTAAGTATAGTGTGACGGGTCCTAGCGATGTTGTGCGCCACGGGCAAATTGCTGACGGGGGCGGGTGCTTTCACCAGCGACATCGCTAGCGATGTCGCTTTGTGTAAAGCCCGCTTTACTCACCTGAAATACGGCAGCCTCTGTGCATAGAAGACCGTTGTTGCTCTCCGACCCTATGACGAAGCGAGAGGCGAAACGCACGTCGAGGTGCTGGGCACTGTGGTCTGCCATCTGGGTCTGTAAATTAATGACTCCTGATACCTACCAGTTCTAACGGAAGCCTCTTTCTCCTGGCACTAGGTTGATATACATACCCTATGAATGCTGTGATGATCTCTTTGAATGATGCATTGTTCTAGATGTTGGAAAACATGTTAACCCTATGATTGTTTATATTCATGCTCATTGGGCCGTATAATTGGCTACCATTTGAGATCTATGTTCCAGGTTGAATGCACATCCACTGAGTTGCACTTGCACTTTATCTTAGCTGTGTTAGGTTATCAGGTCTGTTTATATCTATTGATACCCAGCAATCTATATATTTATGTTGTATTAATACATAAATAGATATCATGGCTTTTCCACACTGCACCAGTTTTGTTTTTGCATGATTTTATGGGGTAGGGTTCTTTTAAAACTTTTTGTGAGTACCAGCATTAAATACATTTTGTAATGTAAATATGATGGAATAAAATATAAATTTTCTAACCATAATGGATGTTCTATGAATTATTGAATGGTTATACCTGCAGAACACTTTTTTCCGGTTATACATATGACAAATATGGTGGGATCTGCGTTGTCTAATTAATAGATAGATATGGATCTCTATCCTCTTTTTTGGTTTAATGTTCTATTGGGCGGCCGCTTAGTGACTAGGCAGGTAAGTATAGTGTGACGGGTCCTAGCGATGTCGAGCGCCACGGGCAAATTGCTGACGGGGGCGGGTGCTTTCACCAGCGACATCGCTAGCGATGTCGCTTTGTGTAAAGCCCGCTTTACTCACCTCAAATACGGCAGCCCCTGTGCATAGAAGACCGTTGTTGCTCTCCGACCCTATTCTGTAACACTGAGAGCTCTCTGCCGTGATCTAGACACGCCTTCTGGGCTGTACAGATAACAGTAGAGGGAGGAGATCGCCGCAACCATTTTGGAGCTCACATCGTATGCTGTGTGCTGCACTTTCCCCCTGTCACCCACTCCCCCAGCTCTACCTGACGCCACTACCATCTCACCCCGCTGACACTCCACCTCCCCCCGCCGAAACCCTCTACCCCATATACCCTCCCCTCGCCGACACTCCCCTCTCTGCCGCTCTCCCCTTCCTCACGTCACTCTCCTCACTCTTGTGTGCTCATCTTGGGCCTAGCAACTCAGTGGGGGCACAGTATACTGAGTAGCGCAGTATACAGCAAAGCACGGAATACAGTGGAGTGTGGTAAACAGCAGGGTGCAGTATACAGTGAAGCGTGGAATATAGCGGAGCACGGTATACAGCAGGGTGCAGAATACAGTGGAACACGAAATACAGCGGAGCACAGTATACTCAGGAGCGCGGTATACAGTACCCAGGAGATGTGGTATGATCAGACCATGTCTCTGTACGGTCAGACACGGCCATTACACAGTACATAGCAGGGGCACATATATAAGATTATCTCAGCAAAGGAACATTTTTTTTAAACATTCAATTGTGGAAATTATTATTATTTCAAGATTTATAGATTAAAATGAGCTTTGTTGTTGGGAAAACCCTTTTAAAGAGACTGTGTACAATTATTAGGCAATTTGTATTTTTTCTGATTCATTTTATTTTTGAACAACTACAGTGCTATTGGTTAATTCAAAGAGAAAATGTATATGTGCATAATTATTGGGCAACTATTATTGTGCAGATACAACTAATTGAAAAATGTACATTTTCCCATCTTGTTTTACCTGTAAAAGTGAGAACAACCACACAACTGAATATGTACAAAATTAAATTTATGACCTGTCCCCCAAAAATATATCAGTGACCAATATAGGCACCCTTCATTTCAAGTCATAAGACTTCTATTCATCATGGAATCTGTCAGTTTCTTACTCTGTTGACAGTCAACCACAGCCTCCCAGATACTGTTCAGAGAGGTATACTCTTTTCCTTCGCCATAAATCTCCTGTGTAAGCAAGGCCCACAAGTTCTCAAGAGTGTTTCGGTTAGGTAAGGAAGGGCCCATGTCATTATGTTTTACCTTTAAAGGGAACCTGTCACCAGATTTGGGGCCTATAAGCTGCGGCCACCACCATTGGGCTCTTATATACAGTATTCTAACATACTGTACGAGGAACCCAAGCCGCTGTGTAGAACTTATAAAACACTTTATAATACTCACCTAGGAGGTCGCGTTGGTGCAGACTGGTCAAATGGGTGGCGCTGTTCTCCGGTGCCAGCGCCTCCTCTTTCGGCCATCTTGGTCTTCCTTCTTCTGAAGCCGGCGTGCATGTGGCGTCCTACGTCATGCACACATGCACACAGGCAGGTATTGAGGCCTGCGCAGGACCTCAGTGCCGGCCTGGGTTCTTATTTACGTCATGTTAGAATGCTGTATATAAGAGCCCAGTGGTGGTGGCCGCAGCTTAAAGGCCCCAAATATGGTGAAAGGTTCCCTTTAAGGCCTTTAGTGGCAGCCGAGCAGTAGAGTATTTTGATGCATGGACAAGTGAACATTCCCCCATAGAATATAATGGGTGTATGTTCTATCCATGCAAAACTCAGATAAAGCATGCACATTAAACATGGCTGAATGGGTCTTTAGACATCTTTGTATGTGAATAATAAAACAAAAATGTATTTCTCAGAATATGGCGACATAAAAATATGTTTTGATTGTGAAAAAGTAGAAAAATAATATGCAATATAAATGTGATACTGCTGTAATTGTACTGACTGGTAGAATAAAGTTAACATGCTTTTTTCCCCCACAAAATTAGCATCCATCTATATATATAATTGCCTTATTCTGTCTGTCTGTCTGTCTGTCTGTCTGTCTATCTGTCTGTCTGTCTGTCATGCTCCGAAATTGTGTCCTTACGGTGACACAAAGCTGATTGGCCGCTGGGCTCGCCATGGCCCCGCCCCCCCACACGGATTGGCCTCTCGCCCCGGCTCTCTGCAGGCCCCGCCCCCCTCACGCAATGCACGCTCGCTCAGGCCCAACTGACACGGAGCTCCGATTCCCAGGTGAGTACACACACACATCAGATCACACTCACTCTCACACTCACTCTCACACACACCTCACACATCACAACATGCTGGGATATCGCTTGCTTCTACACCGGCTCCGTCAGGATACCGGCAGCGCCAGACATAACCTTGCGATGCTGGGATCTTGACGGAGGCCGTGAAAGCTGGTAACCATTATACACATCGGGTAACTAAGGTCCCTTAGTTACCCGATGTGTATCATAGTTACCAGTGTACACCGGCTCACACTCACTCTCACACACACCTCACACACACATCACATCGCATCCACACATCAAGGTCCTGCAGCTGCGGAACATACACACACATAACAGCACACACACACACACACATACACACACAAATCAGATCACACTCACACACACCTCACACATCACAACGCATCCAAATACTCACAACATCCTGGGATATCGCTTGCTTCTCGGCGGCGATACTGTGCTGTTGTGAGCTTCCAGGACCTGCCGGGGGATCACATGGCCAGAAGCATGTGATATCCCCGGATGTTGTGAGTATCAGCGCGTATGTGCAATATCATCAGTGTGTGTGTCTTTGTGTGTGAGTGTATGCGATCGGGTGGGTGTGTGTGGGTGTGTGTGAGTGTATGCGATCGGATCTGTGAGTGTCGGCAGAGGAGCACGGCGTGCTGGAGGAGGCTGAGAGGAGAGAGGCTGAACCTGGGGAAGGCTGGGATGGGGAGGCTGATGCTGGAGACGGAGAGGCTGATGCTGGCGCAGCATGGTGGATGGAGCACCTTTGGTAGTGCGCAGCATGGCGGATGGAGCACGTTTGGGAGTGCGCAGCATGGCGGATGGAGCACGTTTGGGAGTGCGCAGCATGGCGGATGGAGCACGTTTGGGAGTGCGCAGCATGGCGGATGGAGCACGTTTGGGAGTGCGCAGCATGGCGGATGGAGCACGTTTGGAAATGCGCAGCATGGCGGATGGAGCACGTTTGGGAGTGCGCAGCATGGGGGATGCAGCACGATGGGGAGTGCGGAGTATGGCGGATGGAGCACGTTTGGGAGTGCGCAGCATGGAGGATGCAGCACGATGGGGAGTGCGGAGTATGGCGGATGGAGCACGTTTGGGAGTGCGCAGCATGGCGGATGGACCACGTTTGGGAGTGCGCAGCATGGCGGATGGAGCACGTTTGGGAGTGCGCAGCATGGGAGATGGAGCACGATGGGGAGTGCGCAGCATGGCGGATGGAGCACGTTTGGGAGTGCGCAGCATGGGGGATGGAGCACGATGGGGAGTGCGCAGCATGGCGGATGGAGCACGTTTGGGAGTGCGCAGCATGGGAGATGGAGCACGATGGGGAGTGCGCAGCATGGCGGATGGAGCACGTTTGGGAGTGCGCAGCATGGGGGATGGAGCACGATGGGGAGTGCGCAGCATGGCGGATGGAGCACGTTTGGGAGTGCGCAGCATGGCGGATGGAGCACGTTTGGGAGTGCGCAGCATGGCGAATGGAGCACGTTTGGGAGTGCGCAGGATGGGAGATGGAGCACGATGGGGGGTGCGCAGCATAGGGGATGGAGCACGTTTGGGAGTGCGCAGCATGGCGGATGGAGCACGTTTGGGAGTGCGCAGCATGGGGGATGGAGCACGTTTGGGAGTGCGCAGCATGGCGGATGGAGCACGTTTGGGAGTGCGCAACATGGGAGATGGAGCACGATGGGGAGTGCGCAGCATGGCGGATGGAGCACGTTTGGGAGTGCGCAGCATGGGGGATGGAGCACGATGGGGAGTGCGCTGCATGGCGGATGGAGCACGTTTGGGAGTGCGCAGCATGGCGGATGGAGCACGTTTGGGAGTGCGCAGCATGGCGGATGGAGCACGTTTGGGAGTGCGCAGCATGGGAGATGGAGCACGATGGGGAGTGCGCAGCATGGCGGATGGAGCACGTTTGGGAGTGCGCAGCATGGGGGATGGAGCACGATGGGGAGTGCGCTGCATGGCGGATGGAGCACGTTTGGGAGTGCGCAGCATGGCGGATGGAGCACGTTTGGGAGTGCGCAGGATGGGAGATGGAGCACGATGGGGGGGTGCGCAGCATACGGGATGGAGCACGATGGGGAGTGCGCTGCATGGGGGATGGAGCACGATGGGAAGTGCACACCTCCCCCCAACACACACACATACGCGCGCGCGCGCACTGCACAACACACCACACCACACACACACACACTGGGAACCACAAACAACTGCCCTACACAGACACCCACACACACAGACAACGCTGCACACACAAATATACGCACATACCGCACAACACGCACATTGCACAAAACATACCTCCCCCCAAAACACACCACACACACACAAACTGCGCAACACACACACAACGCTACAGACACACAGCGCTCCACAAACAACGCAACACACAAACAACACCGCTCTCACCCCCCATCACACCCAGACAACATCCAGAACATGTACAGCGCCCTACACAAACACTTGGTAACTACACACAACAACATCTATAATATATATATATATATATATATATATATATATATATAACAAAAATCATACATGAACTACACAATACGTAAATTCTAGAATACCCGATGCGTAGAATCGGGCCACCTTCTAGTAAACCAATAAAATAGTTGAAAAGTGATGACTTTTCATCAGACAAACCCACATTATTTTCATATCCGTGATTTGTGTATTTACTATGAAGTGTAAATACTGATTTACCAAATTCTGTGCCTGGATTCTATAATGTTTGCCAGTAGATACATAAAGCCCTTTGCATGTACTTTGCTAATGAATCACCTAGATCCATTGTCTCTTTTTTTTTTTATTAATCAACATTTCAAAATAAAATCAATAATTCTACTGTATATATATATATATATATATATATATATATATACAGTCAGGGCCAGAAATATTTGGACAGTGACACAAGTTTTGTTACTTTAGCTGTTTACAAAAACATGTTCAGAAATACAATTATATATATAATATGGGCTGAAAGTGCACACTCCCAGCTGCAATATGAGAGTTTTCACATCCAAATCGGAGAAAGGGTTTAGGAATCATAGCTATGTAATGCATAGCCTCCTCTTTTTCACGGGACCAAAAGTAATTGGACAAGGGACTCTAAGGGCTGCAATTAACTCTGAAGGCATCTCCCTCGTTAACCTGTAATCAATGAAGTAGTTAAAAGGTCTGGGGTTGATTACAGGTGTGTGGTTTTGCATTTGGAAGCTGTTGCTGTGACCAGACAACATGCGGTCTAAGGAACTCTCAATTGAGGTGAAGCAGAACATCCTGAGGCTGAAAAAAAGAAAAAATCCATCAGAGAGATAGCAGACATGCTTGGAGTAGCAAAATCAACAGTCGGGTACATTCTGAGAAAAAAGGAATTGACTGGTGAGCTTGGGAACTCAAAAAGGCCTGGGCGTCCACGGATGACAACAGTGGTGGATGATCGCTGCATACTTTCTTTGGTGAAGAAGAACCCGTTCACAACATCAACTGAAGTCCAGAACACTCTCAGTGAAGTAGGTGTATCTGTCTCTAAGTCAACAGTAAAGAGAAGACTCCATGAAAGTAAATACAAAGGGTTCACATCTAGATGCAAACCATTCATCAATTCCAAAAATAGACAGGACAGAGTTAAATTTGCTTAAAAACACCTCATGAAGCCAGCTCAGTTCTGGAAAAGTATTCTATGGACAGATGAGACAAAGATCAACCTGTACCAGAATGATGGGAAGAGAAAAGTTTGGAGAAGAAAGGGAACGGCACATGATCCAAGGCACACCACATCCTCTGTAAAACATGGTGGAGGCAACGTGATGGCATGGGCATGCATGGCTTTCAATGGCACTGGGTCACTTGTGTTTATTGATGACATAACAGCAGACAAGAGTAGCCGGATGAATTCTGAAGTGTACAGGGATATACTTTCAGCCCAGATTCAGCCAAATGCCGCAAAGTTGATCGGACGGCGCTTCATAGTACAGATGGACAATGACCCCAAGCATACAGCCAAAGCTACCCAGGAGTTCATGAGTGCAAAAAAGTGGAACATTCTGCAATGGCCAAGTCAATCACCAGATCTTAACCCAATTGAGCATGCATTTCACTTGCTCAAATCCAGACTTAAGACGGAAAGACCCACAAACAAGCAAGACCTGAAGGCTGCGGCTGTAAAGGCCTGGCAAAGCATTAAGAAGGAGGAAACCCAGCGTTTGGTGATGTCCATGGGTTCCAGACTTAAGGCAGTGATTGCCTCCAAAGGATTCGCAACAAAATATTGAAAATAAAATTTTATTTTTTGGGTTTGGTTTATTTGTCCAATTACTTTTGACCTCCTAAAATGTGGAGTGTGTGTAAAGAAATGTGTACAATTCCTACAATTTCTATCAGATATTTTTGTTCAAACCTTCAAATTAAACGTTACAATCTGCACTTGAATTCTGTTGTAGAGGTTTCATTTCAAATCCAATATGGTGGCATGCAGAGCCCAACTCGCGAAAATTGTGTCACTGTCCAAATATTTCTGGACCTAACGATATATATATATATATTGTGAGGTATCAACCGGCTGTATTACAAAGGGCCGGCATGTTTTGCAGAAGCGTGGGTGCTCTGCAATGTGAAGCTGGCTGGGACCTGTGGTTCCACAGGATTGCATTACATGTAGAGCCATGGAAGGGTGTGTGATGCTGATTACACACTCCTTACCACCTGTGAGTGTGGCTCCAGGGGTTAAAGCAATCCTGTCTCTGAACCTGGGTGAAGTGTGTCTAGGGCAGTCTAGAGAGAGACTGGCTCTAGACGTCCAGTGTGTGTGCTGGAAACAAGCGAGAGCAGAGCCAGGAGCTTTGGGTGTATCAGCCTGCATGGAGGCTGATCACAAGGCTCTGATATAGAGTCTGAGGTGAGTGCAGCCAAGCCAGGGCTGAAGGGCCGAATCTCTCCTGGAGGAGACACAGACAGGGGTCTGCAGAGGGCCCTGGGTGCTGGAAGGAACCCTGGCTAGAGTTGTACGCTGGCAGGAGCCAGAGAGTGGGGAAGTTGCTAAACTTCCATTATGGACTTATTGTTTATGTTTGAGGGCAGTTTATGCTGAGTGTTTTTAAATAAACTGCCAGAATTTCTATGAAGAGACTGTGTACGTGTGCTGCTGAAGCTACCTCACACCGCTGCAAGCGAGTGAAACCCCCACGTTGCAGGGCGCAACGTTACATATGGTGTCTCGAATGCGGGCATGCGGTCTGGTTGCTAGGGGCAACGCAGCCTGGTTGCTAGGGGCAACGGCCTAGGACATATTCCTGTGGATACGGACTGCTTGCGGTGGGTCGGCGGGTCCACGAAAATTTTTTGAAGCGGTTTGCGGTGGATCGGCAGGTCCACGAAAATTGTCTGCGCACTCAAGCAGCTGGCGGTGGATCGGCGGGTCCACGAACAGGGACAGCGCTCTCAAGCACCTGGTGGTGAATCAGCCAGTCGTTGGGGACCCGTGCTGCAGTGGCGAGAGTCCAGCGACTGGAGGTTCCAGGCCAGCTGGAATTGCAAGGCCCTGCTTGGTGAGCAGTGATACACCACAGGCTGGAGATCCTGGTTGTACGGGCGGTACAACCCGGAAAGGTTAGTGGTTCTCTAACCCCCCCCCTGTCTTTGACCACCGGGTATTACCCATTGGAGCGCCCCTCCTGTGCCTCTTTTTCGTTACAGCATGGAGGAGCTCCTGAACCAGCTGCTGCAGAGCCAGCAGCACCAACAGCATGTGCCTGGAGGTCCAGTGGGGGCTAAAAGCCAAAAAGAGGGAATGGTCCCTGCGGATGTTGTGGAGGAGCTGTACCAGTTCCTGGTCCAGGGACAGCAGGAGCTGTCGGTGTGTAGCGATGTCACAGCCATGGACCAGTTTGAGCGTTCCCTTCAGGGGCCAGTATGGACACTGGGTGCCCAGGGAGACAAGGGCAAACGGTGTGAACTGGGGGCTAAGGACATTGCATGGAAACCGCAAAAGGGGGCGGAGTCCCAGAAGGGAATAGTTGCCCATAAGGGGGTGGTTGCCCATAAAGGGGTGGTTGCCCATAAGGGGGTGGAGTCCCATAAAGGGGTGGTTGCCCATAAGGGGGTGAAGTCCCATAAAGGGGTGGTCCCCCAAAAGGGTGCGGAGCATCCCAAATCCAAGGGTGAAGTGGCACAGATGGACTGTAGCCAGGGACAACAGTGTTCATGCCACAAGTGTCCTGTTTGCAATATAGACCACCCATCCAACGAGAAGCCACGTCTGTGTTCCGTGGAAGTGGATGGGGAATCTGTAACAGGGGTCGTAGACTCAAGGAGCTTGGTGACCCTGGTGAGGGCCACTTCTGATGTCAACTTGATTCCTGGAAGGAAGATCCACGTCGGCTGCACCCACAATAATGAGACAGAATACCCGGTATCCAGCGTGGTCATTAAGACAGCCTGGGACAGTGGTTCTCATGATGTTGGAGTAGTCTCAGATTTACTGCACCCAATTATTATAGGTTGGGACTCTAAATTATTTGTGCACTTGTGGAAGCAGGGGGACGTATACGGTTGCTTGTGTAAGAGCCGGAACAGCCCAAAGGAAACCCCACCACATTGGGAGGTGAAAAGGGGTCCTTGTTGTGCAGTTATGTGTGGTAAGGAGGAGATAGCACCTCCTAAAATTGACTGTCCTAAGTTAGGGGTGACCAAAGAAAATGATGGACAGACCCAACTTAGTGACGTAAGGACTAAGGGAATAACCGATAGTGTGACCGTTAAAAACGGGGTAGCTCCAGAAAGGGAGGCAGATATCTGGTTAAGTGGGGACATGATAGTCCAGGATGCCAGGGGGAGTGATGATGACTCCAGTAAAGACACTGACTCTAGTAAGGTGACAAACGAGTACAGTGTGGTACAGATGGGCGAGAAGGGCAAAACTTCCTCCCGACGCCGAAGACGTAATAAGCGCCGAGAGGGGGCACAGTGTAGGCCGTCTGAGGGTGCAGAGAAAGTGACATGCCTGGTTAATGAAGACATGGTGCTAATAACACCTGCTACGGTAGAGTCAGACGGTGATATCCTACAAAAGACTGAGGAATCAGAGATTGAACTGACACATTGTGACGACAGAAATCAGCGCGTTGCAAGTGCGGAGAAGGAGCCAACCAAGGACGTAATGGTGGTGGTCCCTATGATTTCAAAGTGTGAAGTTGATAGTCTGTCAGGCGAGAATGGTATAGGAAATGGAATCCTAGAGAGTGTGGGGGAAGGAATAATCCCCAACAGTCGTGGTGAGCAGACTGGTGAACTACCAAGTGCTGGGGTAGATGACAGCGACTTTAGCCCCAAAACTCTCAAAGGAACAGAGTGCCATGTTGAAGGGTGTGACACCCAGGCTGAGGGTGACACTGCACAGACCCCAGAGGAAGGTGAAGATAATGCAGTGAAGACCCAAGAAACAGCTGGCGCTGAAGTGAAGAGAGCCTCTGAGGAGGTGAAGTCTGGACCAGAGGTCTCATCCAGGACTGGGAGCCTGCCTGACCTGCTTGGTAAAACCACGATGGAGTATATAGAGAAGGTCGTGGGTAAGGAGTGTAAGAAACCCAAACGTTCTGAAGCTGAGATGGAAGAAGCCTCAGAAATAGTGTGTCGTAGACCAGAGAGGTCCGCAAGTGAAGAGTCATTCAAGAGGATGAGCAAAGACCATCTGCAACAAGAGATACTTCTTAGGCAGGCTACTGAGAGTCGAGTAAGGGAGCTGGAGAAAGAAGTGGCTGAGCTCCGAAGTCGCTTGGCAGAGTACCAGTCCAAGTCCCAGGGAGCCTTGGAGCAGATGGAGCAGCGAGTGTCAATCCTGACCAAACTTGTTGAAGCTGGGGAGGCCCAAAGAGAGCTGACTCTGGAAGCTAAACTTGACAAGCATGTGGCAGGGATGAATGAGACTTCTGTAGTCAAGTGCATGGTGGATATACCTGAGGACTTAAGAGAAGCGTGTGCCACCGGGTACATGCATGACGAATTTAAGAGAGCTGTGGAAGCGTGTGAGGTCTACTGTACCCCAGGTGCTGAACAGTTAGTGATATTGTCTACCAGTAAAATTACTGGGCAGCGGGTGGCTATTCTAAAGGACATGCACTTCAGATGTGTTCGTATGAAGTGGCAGGTCCAACTGCAAAAGGAAGAAGCCACTAGACAGCTAGAGTATAAAAGGAAAGCGCAGAGTCTGGCGGAAGATATCGTCCAAGTACCCCGGGCTCTGGTGGGGAGAGTCATTGGAAAAACCGGACGAGTCATGCAAGACATGGTGAATAAGTCGGGATTGGTGAGATTAAGAATCCCTGCTGCTAATGAGAGAAAGATACCCAGGGAAGCTGGTATGGTTCCGTTCCTCTGTGTCGGGACTGTAGAGAGTCTTGGAAACATTCGAAGCCTTATTGAATATCGGGTACACCATGTACGTGACATGGAGTGGTTGTGGCAAGAAAACCTGAAAATTAAGGAGCA
Organism: Anomaloglossus baeobatrachus; assembly: GCF_048569485.1. NCBI lineage: Eukaryota > Metazoa > Chordata > Amphibia > Anura > Aromobatidae > Anomaloglossus > Anomaloglossus baeobatrachus. Next base: position 503,378,770 of record NC_134356.1, on the reverse strand, counting down.
GCTTCGCCAACTGTGTGGGGGACAGCAGCCGTCTTCCACCCGTTGTTCAGGGGACAGAAGTGGAAGATGGCGTGTCGGTCCAGTAGTTCAGACGCGCGATAAAAGGAATCGCCGACAGAGAAGTAACCTACAATGTACTGTAGATAGTGGCCGCTATGAGCTTAGAGTTCCCGACAGTAGCCTTGGGGGTACTCGAGAAAGCCTAGGTTCGGACAAGACTGTAGGTTTGACTGGGGACGTGTCTCTCTACTGCGGTGACCCTGGGAGGGGGTCAGGGAGAGAACGGTCTGGAAATGGGACGTCCTTTAACCCTAGGTTGACAAGACAGAGTTTGGTGACAGTGTCGGGCGATGTCTCAGGGACTACTGCTCTTGGACGGCCCTCTCGACTGGTGGGGCATGGCAGCGGGAATGCCCTGTCTCGCGGCCCCAGGTCATTGGCAAGTGTTCTCCCCTACGGGTTTGAACAGAGGGGGAGGGTATGTGAGGTATCAACCGGCTGTATTACAAAGGGCCGGCATGTTTTGCAGAAGCGTGGGTGCTCTGCAATGTGAAGCTGGCTGGGACCTGTGGTTCCACAGGATTGCATTACATGTAGAGCCATGGAAGGGTGTGTGATGCTGATTACACACTCCTTACCACCTGTGAGTGTGGCTCCAGGGGTTAAAGCAATCCTGTCTCTGAACCTGGGTGAAGTGTGTCTAGGGCAGTCTAGAGAGAGACTGGCTCTAGACGTCCAGTGTGTGTGCTGGAAACAAGCGAGAGCAGAGCCAGGAGCTTTGGGTGTTTCAGCCTGCATGGAGGCTGATCACAAGGCTCTGATATAGAGTCTGAGGTGAGTGCAGCCAAGCCAGGGCTGAAGGGCCGAATCTCTCCTGGAGGAGACACAGACAGGGGTCTGCAGAGGGCCCTGGGTGCTGGAAGGAACCCTGGCTAGAGTTGTACGCTGGCAGGAGCCAGAGAGTGGGGAAGTTGCTAAACTTCCATTATGGACTTATTGTTTATGTTTGAGGGCAGTTTATGCTGAGTGTTTTTAAATAAACTGCCAGAATTTCTATGAAGAGACTGTGTACGTGTGCTGCTGAAGCTGCCTCACACCGCTGCAAGCGAGTGAAACCCCCACGTTGCAGGGCGCAACGTTACAATATATATATATAATCTATATTGTGGGTAGAGATGAGCAAACCCATTGAAGTTCGGTTTGGCAAGTCCAGCCTGACTTTAGATGAAGTTCGGTTTGGTATCTGGACTTGACCTGAACCCCAATGAAAGTCTCTGATTGGGCAGTTTGGGTCTCTGCCCACATGGAGCCAGCCCTGCTGTTGTTCTCCCGTGTGAGCTGTTCAAACACTGCAAGCAGCTCACACTGGGTTGAGCACCGAGTGTACCCGAGCACAACGATCCTTGCGCAAGCGGTTGACATACAAAGTCTGTGTTCGGTATGGACACCGAACACTGAATCTTAGGTTCGCTCATCTCTAATTGTGGATACTGGCTGCTATGGGCTTTAGGCCATGTGCACATTGTTCCTCTTCTGGTTTTCAGTTACAAATACAAAGGGAAAAAACACCAAAAAAAGCTCAACTTTTAGGTGACGTATAAAAGAGGAGCCAAAGCATTTAAACTTTTCAGAAATGACTGGAACTTCATTATATGGAGAATGGCGCAAACATAATTTGGATGTAGGAGCCCTGCTTTAAGGCTGCTTGTTTTTAACACTGAAGGAGAACAATCAAATGGATACTTAGCAGAAATGCTCTGCTCTACTTTCAGCATATATGTTTTCCTGTTAGGTCAGGAATGATGTCATTTTCTGTAAAAATAAAGCTTCATAGAACATAAGCATTACTGTTTTTACAGTCTTGCACTTCATTACTTTCAAGACTCATGCAGTATGTATCAATTTACTTAATAAAATTGTTCTCTTTTCTTTTAAATAGCAAAAGATGCCGTTTTCCAGTAAACTTTTCAGAAAAAAGGATTTGACCATACAAGATGTTCTTGATGCTGACGAGAGTGCACCAATCACTGAGCAAACATTAGTAATACTTTAAAGTCTTTATGTTGAAGCCAACTTCCATTATGTCATTTATTGTTGCATTTTCAAACAATTAAAGATTATTTTGAAATTAATTCTTTATTTCCAGTTTTATTACAGTGATGTTTGCAAAATATGCTATTAATCATGTCTGTATGCTAATCTTCAGTTGCAGGTCATTGTTGGACACTAGTCCGTTATATTCTAAGACGGTCATCCTTGGACACTAGTCCATGATATTCTAAGACATCAATTGTGAACATTGCAGCGTTATATCTACCAAATGTATGAATTTCACTACATAACAGGAACACATCAAGACTGTTCATATGGTCTCGACAATTACCAATGCTCCACTTCCAGGCTTTGTGGCAAACAGGCTCTGTTTCTGCATTTCCGATCGGCGGCCATCAGTTTTGTAATACAAATCTTGTACTTGTGTTAGGAACACATTCAGCTTGTTAGCCGGGACCATGGAAACAGTGCAACCTCCCCATCCAGCCCCAGTTAACCGAGATCCAATGGCACCAGATTTCCTAAAAGGAAATAAAGTTAATTTAGATCTTTTTTTAGTTTGCGAAAACAAAACAGAGATTTACAAGGTGAAAGTAAAAGCCTACAAACTGAGGAGGATTTCTAAAGGAAAAGTGAACATTTTTCAAAAAACAACTTATGAAACATATTTTGTTTATCTGATTCCAGTCCAAAATTTGACTAAACGTGTCAAATTCAGGGAATATTTATTTTTAAATAACACAGGTATGCAAAATTTGGGTTTAAAAAAAAAAATCAAATCCAATGACTAATTCTTACATTTTTTTATGCCATCATTTAAAAATAAAAAAACCCGAAAAACACTTCTATTTTTAACTATCATCACATATGGATTTTGTACAAAATGCACATGAAATTACGTACGCGCAAGATCAGCAAGAAAAATATTTATCATATCCAAAAATGTACACAATATTATATATAAAAATGTATTGCACATTCATTCTGCAAATTTATTGAAAATTAATTATTTTGCCTTTTTCCTTTTCTCTTCAAAGCTTCTTTTGATCCCTTTTGTTCTTATTGAATGCCTGCGGATCTTCTCTCTAATTTATCCAGCAGTAGATCTCCATCATGTTCATGTTCCATGTACCTTGGTATCGTCGTTCCATCTCCTTGATATGCTGATGATATCTTTCTCCTTGCTCTTTGGTAACAGCACCAAGGTTTTCAAAAAAATAATCCATATGGGAATGGGAAAAAGGTAACTTCAAATTCATCAGACAAGGCTTAGAAAGGTTTCAGCTCATTCTCTTCTATGGACTTATATTTGAGATTTTTGTTGTTACCCAGAAATTTCTTCATGACTTCTTTAAAAAGATCCCAACCTTTTTTCCTCAACAGCTTTTATTTTTGTTTCAATCATGTCATCCTTCATGAGTTTCCAAATATCCAGGCTCAAAAAAATGTCTTCACTTTTGCTTTGGACAGTCCCTGAAACTTGGTACACAGTTACTTAAAGTCTCTCCTTTTTTCGGTAGCATTTTCACAAACTGATTCATAAAGTGCAAGCTTAATGTGGAATGCTGGCAGGAGAACTTTAATTGGTTCAACTAAACTTTCCACAACTATGTTCTTGAGTCCAGGTTGCAAAGATGTTCTCTTTGGTCAACTTTTTTGGCTCCAGTGATGAGCTCTATCCTGGCTGTCCCATCACACAAAAAGCATGGGTACTTTGTGTATACTCCTCTCTGCCCACAGATCAAAGAGAGAATTTTGAGTCATAAGATATTGACTATCCTTGATCCTCATAGTTACATTTCTTGACAATAAAGTCTAATTTCTCATAGCTTTCTTTAAGTGCACAGAATACCCTACAGGAACTGAAACATACTTGTGGTCATTGTGCCATAGCACAGCTTTCAAACTTTTCTTTTAATTAATCTAAAAAGAGTCTCCACTCGCTCACATTGTACTCAATGTTACATTTTTTTCATGAGCCCAGAAACACCCCTGCAATACAGTAGAGCACTGTCTTGAAAAAAGTAAGAAAGAAATTCCTTTTCTCTGCTTCTGTACCCTGAAAAACAGGTACTAGGAGCTAGCAGGTAATTTTCTTTCAATCTAAAGCCTAAATGTTCTGCAGAATGTTTAGGAAGGCCCAAGTCCCTGACTGAATCATTTAATTTGAGCTGTGAAAAAAGTAGTGGCTTGTTGGGGCTATGGAGTCAGTGTTATTGAAAAAACAGTACGTGATGGAATTGTTTTGATATTTTTACTGAGTGCAGCAATTAAAAGTATATAAAAAATCACCTCTTCATTTTCAAACAATTTTACCCTTGCAGACCTGTGTAATTGACTATATAGTTCAATATACATGACAGAGGAAAGTGGGTTTATACCACGCTAAAAACCACTAATGCCGGTGTATTTAAAAAATTTTCTTTTATTTTACAGTCCACTGTAAAATAAAAGAAATTTTTTTAAATACACTGGCATTAGTGGTTTTTAGCGCAGCATAAACGCGCTTTCCTCTGTCATCTATTGAACCATGTTACCGACAGGGCCGCTGCTGAACTATGCAGACGCTCACATATGCGCATAAGGGGTTGTGACTGGCACAACCACACCAGGTGAATGTACCTCTTTTTATACTACCAACCATCATATCGGGTAAGACCCTATTGCGCCTTTTGTTCCCATCTCCAGCAGTTAATTGACTATATAGTGAGGAGTATTTTTTAATACATTTTTAAATACCATTTATTGTTTTTTTCATTTAAACCGAGTACCATTCTCAACTGGTGCTGCTTCACTGGAACAGTTTTTCTTTTTGTTGCCCTTTTATTCCAAATCTATGTCCCCAGTAATAAATGTGAACTTTTTCATTTAAACAACTGGGCGTATATGACAGGACTTGTCTGTTGGCGCGGGGTGGTTTGAATAGCCAGTGTCAAAGGAGAAAAAGCAAATGCTCACAGAGAACTTATATGGTATTAGCTGAGTTTGCTGGAAAGAAAGTAATGCATCTTTATTTCCAGGTGCATAACTTTGAAACATAGGGGAACAGAAGAAAAGGAAAAACGGTTCCAGAGTCAGTGGTGCAGCACTAATCGGAGAAGGTGCTCAGTTTAGATTACAAACATCTAGTGAAAGGTCCTCTTTAAAATGGACGAAGACTATAACTGCTCTTGCATGTAATTTCCTGCTGAAAATGTCCTCAAGAAGTGTGAATTACTTATATCACTTGTGAGATTTACACTCACTCTGAACTACAGCTCCCAGCAACCACTGGCAGATAGACCTTGAGTAATTGCCAAACCACATAGCGAGATTTCATGGTTGCCTAATCCTGAATTAGAACATCCGTTATATTGCATGACGCACAGTCTTAAATGTCAAAGTGAATCACTTTGGCATTATCAGACATCTAAAAAAAAAAGTATTGCGTTTGAGGAGTTCCAGAAGACATGGGAGGCTGTCAATGTTCTCATAAAATAAAGATATATCACCAAATTATACTGAATATAATCTGGACTAAAAGGGAGAGTTTACAAAACCAGGCTGCACAGTTATTTATACCTACTGAAAAAAATAGACAAAACAACAATTCTTAATATCACATCCTGAAGGATTACAAAGAATTGTAAGTAAATAAAATAATGCTTTACCAGTGAAGACACTCACTACAGTAGTCAATCTAGATCTGCTTTGACTAGAATGAGATAACTTACTGGTGACTAGTAATGATAACCAAATTTCTAAATGTATTTCTCCCCACCCACCGCAGGTAAAGGGTCTGGCTGCTTAACCCCCTAGTTGTCAGCTGTTAGAGCACAATTTCCCTATATAATTAGTAATATAAAATGCACCAGTAATACATCAAATGCTTCACAATTTCTATTTGCCAAATATGTGTTGGGGGTGGAAGGGGGGTGGGGGTTGTCCACTGTTCACTTCACCCCTGTCTTTTAAAAGTGGGCTTTGTTTTTATATTAACCCCTTCATGACCGGCCGATTTTTCACTTTCCGTTTTTTTTTGTTTGCCATTCTTTTTCTGAGAGACGTAACTTTTTTATTTTTCAGTCAATATGGTCATGTGAGGGCTACTTTTTTGCGGAACGAGTTTTACCTTTCAATGAAACCATAGGTTTTACCATATAGTGTACTGGAAAATGGCAAAAAAAAATCCAAATGCAGAAAAATTGCAAAAAAAGTGCGATATCACTATTGTTTTTGAGATATTTTATTCACTGTGTTCACTGTATGGTAAAACTGATGTGTGGGTGTGATGCCTCAGGTCAAGGCGAGTTCGTAGACACCGAACATGTATAGGTTTACTTTTATATAAGGGGTTAAAAAAATTTCGAAAGCTTGTCTGAAAAAAGTGACGCACGTTTTACGCCATATTCCGTGACCTGTAGCGTTCTCATTTTTCGGGATCTATGGCTCAGTGACTGCTTATTTTTTGCGACTCGAGCTGACGTTTTTAACGGTACCATTTTTGCGCAGATGCTACGTTTTGATCGCCTATTATTGCATTTTGCGCAAAAGTTGTGGCGACAAAAAAAGTCATTTTGGCGTTTGGAATTTTTTTACCGCTACGCCGTTTACTGATCAGATTAATTGATTTTATATTTTGATAGATCGGGCATTTCTGAACGCGGCCATACCAAATGTGTGTATATTTTTTATTTTTTTAACCCTTTAATTTTCAGTGGGGCGAAAGGGGGGTGATTTGAACTTTTATGTTTTTTTTTAATTTTTTAAAACTTTTTTTTACTTTTTTTTTTATTTTACTAGTCCCCCTAGGGGGCTATTGCGATCAGCAATCCGATCGCTCTGCACTATCTGCTGATCACAGCTACACAGCTGTAAACAGCAGATACGTGCACTTCCTGCTTCCCTGGCCTCCGTCGAAAGCGAAAGTGAAAGTAGTTCATGTCTAGAACAGGAGTCATCACATGACCCTGTGCTACCATGACAACCATCGGAAGTCATGTGATCATGTCACGTGACTTGCGGTATCGGGCGGTAAGTAAAACTTTACCACGATCGCGTTTATAATGGCGCTGTCACATATTGACAGCGCCATTTCAGGGGTTAAACGGCACGAGCAGATAACGATTCTGCTCGTGCCTAGCAGGCACACATCTCAGCTGTGAAAATCAGCTGAGATGTGCGCCGATCACAGCATGCTGCTGCCAGCAGACCGCGGGCAGTAACGTTATGACCGCTAGGACGTAATTTTACTGCCGCGGTCATTAAGGGGTTAATGATCATTCCCTGTATAAGTGACAAGTTATATATGTATAAACTGCTAAAAAAAATAAAAATAAGAGAAAACTTGAATCCTTCGTTAATTGAGATCTTAAATGTCATTAAAATTTTTAAAGATCTAAACTGTATTAATTCAATGAAAACAAAATAATGAAACCAAAATCATAAACTAATTGAGGGCTGGATTCCAAATCACCCTTAAAATCAAAGTAAAAAAATAAAATTACAGGCGGATCCAATTAGTCATGATCATATGAGGGTTTGTGGAACCCTCCAAGGATATGCTTTATGCTTTCCCTGTTGCAAGCAACATAATGTTGAGCACAGTGTCTCCAGACTCTTTTACATCTGTCAGATGTGCTCAGTTGGAACCTGCTTTTATCTGTGAAGAGAACGAGGCACCAATGGTGGACCAGCTAATTATAGCGTTCCTTGATGAATGCCAATCGAGCTGCTGTACAGTACTGGGCCAAGAGCAGAGGTCCTTCAACATGACCTTGGGTCCTAATACCACCCTTATGGAGTCTGTTTTAAACTGTGTGGTCAGATACATGCACCCCTATAGCCCACTGCAGGCCATTTTGTAAGACTCTGGCAGTGCTTCTTTGGTTCCTCCTTACACAAAGGATCATTTATCATTCCTGCCTCAGGGTTGATTACCTAGAGCCTTTTCTGGGTCTTCTCATGTCCTGTTATAGGCTCCATGCTCTTGAGACTATGCTGGGAGTCAGTGCAAGCCTTCTTTAACAGCAAGTATGGATGTGCCATCCTGGAGGAGCTGAACTACCTGAGCAATGTGAGTAGACAAAGTACTGCCTCATTCTACGAGTAGTGACATGGATGCTAGCAAATCTAGAGAACAATCAGGAAGGAAAAGAAGAGAATAATTATAGCCAGCACCTGCAAAACCATTCCCGTTGTGGGGACGTCTTTCTATTGCCTTTCCAGTGTGCCTGTTGGTACTTTCATTTGAACCAAATCAGGAGAAATTTACAATCATTTAGGCTTCCTATCTGGATAGATTAATCTAGCTGAATTTTTTTTCACTTGAGAATATATAGTGACACTTAAAGGGAACCTGTCAGTTACAATATGCACCCTGAACCACGAGCAGTTCTGGGTGCATATTGCTAATCTCTTCCTAACTGTTCCTGTAATCACCAGGATAGAGAAGAGATCTTTAGAAAAAGTACTTCTAAAGATCTTTTATCTTATGCTAATGAGCACAGGGACTAGTCCCAAGGGTGTTATATCCCCCGACGAGCCGCCCTCTTAGCATGTTAAACTAACATGTAATTCAATGCAGCGTACCTGTGTTTGCTGTGACCGCACTTCTGAATGCCGGGCACTTAAAGTCATGCGCAGTAGACCTCTCTGAAGTCAGGACGCGTACTCCTAGCTTCATACTGCACATGACTGGAAGTGCCTGGCATTCAAAAGTACGGTCACAGCGAACTCAGGTACACGTGGCACCGCTGGTGATGCTGCATTGAATAGCATGTTAGTACACCCCTGTATGTGTGCTAAAATGCTAAGAGGGCGGCTAGTCGGGGAATATAACACCCATGGGACTAGTCCCTGCGCTCATTAGCATAGTATAAAAGATCTTTAGAAGTACTTTTTCTAAAGATCCCTGTATCTGTGCTAGTGTATACAGGGACAGTTAGGCCCTGTGCGCACACTGCGTTTTTACCCGCATTTTTTTTGCATTTTTGCTGCAGAAATTTCTTGAGAAAATAGTTGTAACCTTTCTGCAGACATTCCCCAGCAAAACCTATGGAAAAAAAAATATCTGTGTACACACTGCGTTTTTTTCTGAAGAACATTCTTTCTGCAGAATTTCTTGAGAAAAATAATGTGCATGTCACTTCTTTTCTGCAGGTACCTGCGTTTTTTGCCATAGATAATGGTAAAAAAACGCAGGGACCAACCTGCGGAAAAAATGCACCAAAAATACACAAAACGCACAAAACTGCGGTAAAAACGCTTGCGTTTTTCGGTGCGTTATTGGTGCATTTTTTAACGCAACTGTGCTAATCTTTCAGACTCTCAAGAAATTTTTTGAGAAAAATCCTTTTTCTAGTGCACACAGGGCTTTAGGCAGGGATTAGAAATATGCACCCAGAACTGCTCGTGGTTCTGGGTGCATACTGCACCTGACAGGCCCACATTAAGTCTTCCCTCAATTTTTTAAGCAGTGTATTAAGAGGTTGATTCATAAAGTTAGTATTTTGTACACCAGTCTTGATCAAGATTGGGCTGGAACAAGATTTGCCAAATACATCAAGAGGCATAAGCCGTTTAATGAATTTCGGGCATCTTTCATCTGTTGTGTACCCGCTTAGCCAAGCCACTCTTCCTAAGCTCTGGCTATTTTTCAAAAAGCTGGGAAAGCTGGCATAAACACACCAACGTTTATGTTTTTATGCAACTACAAGTGTCGAAATTTTATTTTTCGAACTTTCAAAACAGATTTACACCAGATTTTTGGCAGAAACTGTTTAAATGAATCAGCCCCTTGGTGTTTAAAATCCTCACTATTTTCAAAATATTAGTTTGCGTTCAGTTATTGAAGACACTGTTACATGCACAAGCTGCAAGGTACAAAGTCAGTCCTGGTCTCAGCTGAGAATTAGATACAAGTGTACTTGGTCTAAGCCAGGGGTCTGAAACACGCGGGCCGCGGGCTGCATGCGGCCCCTCAGGCTGCTTCATGCGGCCCCTCAGGCTGCTTCGTGCGGCCCCCAGGCCCGTGCCCCTGTTCACTATCACGGCCGGTACAGGGGCCGCAGCCACTGTCTGTACTTTGTTAGATGAATGTTTTGCCGGTGTGCGCTCTCAGTCAAGGACTCTGCGCTCTCGCGCCGGCAATACAATCATCTGACATAAATCACTGACAGTGGCTGTGGCCCCTGCAACAGCCGCGATAGTGAACAGGGGCACGGGCCTGGGGGCAGCACGAAGCAGAGATGAGGCAGCCGAGGGAGCGCGGGACAGGTGAGAAGAATGGTGTGTGTGTGCGTGCGTGCGTATATATATATATATATATATATATATATATATATGTATATACGTGTGTGTGTGTGTGTGTGTGTGTGTGTGAAGGATGGCACATTAACCCCTTAGCGACCTATGACTTACTGGGTACGTCATGGCTCCCTGGTACTTAAGGACCCATGATGTACCCAGTACGTCATAGCGAGATCGCGGCCCCGGAGCCCTGGTGGCTGCAATCGCTTTGCATTGTAAATACCTTAGATTCGGGGAGGAGGGGACCTCAGGAGGGGTGGTGTCTCCTCCCCGGACCTACGGAGGCTGTGATTGGCAGAGTGGCGTTCGTCAGCCAATCACAGCTACTGTAATGTTTCAGCCATTGAAAATAGCTGAAACATTGAAATCCAGCCATGTTCATTGTAGCTGTAGCACCGATCATTGGCTGGAGCTGGGTGACATCAGTTTCTCCCTCCCCCAGCTCTGATTGGAGAGACCGGCCTTGTGACCGATCTCTCCTATCACTGTGGATCTGGGGCCGGAGACCGCTCCCTCAGCTCCACTCCGGTGTCTGTGGAAGGCGAAGGGAGCGATCGATAAAGGCTACTTTCACACATCAGTTTTTTGCAATCAGGCACAATCCGGTTTGTGCCTGATGCAACGGATCCGTCTCTGATTGTGTAAAAACTGATGCGACGGATCCGGTAAAAAAACGGATCAGTTTTTGCTTTGTTTTGTTTTATATGCTGAGAGAGAGAGACCCCATCATCACTGCACAACCGCGCGCGCACCATCACCGCACATGCACCGGCACTCCTGCACGCACCATCACCGCACATACACCGGCACTCCCGCACGCATCATCACCGCACATACACCGTCACTCCCGCACGCATCATCACCGCACATACACTGGCACTCCCCCACGCACCATCACCGCACATACACCGGCACTCCCGCACGCACCATCACCGCACATGCAGGCACTACAGCCCCCATCATCACCGCACATGCCCCGGCATTACCTCAGTGACGTCCCCGCTGACAGCGCGACTCCCTTCAGTTGCTGCGTGGCGCTGATAGAGAGCGGCGGTGTTCTACTGCCGCTCCTGTCAGCTTCATGTAGCAGAGCTGAAATAGTCGTGGGACCTCTGTGGATTACGTCGGACCTGGAGGGGTATTTGGGGATTTTAATAAAATGGTGAAAGAGGGTGTTTTTTTGTCTTTTATTCCAAATAAAGTATTTTTTGGGTGTATGTGTTTATTTACTTTCACTTACAGGTTAATCATTGGGGGTGTCTCAGACGCCTGCCATGATTAACCCCTTATTACCCCGATTGCCACCGTACCAGGGCAATTCAGGATGAGCCGGGTAGAGTCCCGGGACTGTCGTATCTAATGGATGTGGCAATTCCGGATGGCTGCTGGCTGATATTGTTAGGCTGGGGGCTCCCCATAACGTTGAGCTCCCCATCCTGAGAATACCAGCCTCCAGCCGTGTGGCTTTATCTTGGCTGGTATGAAAATTGGGGGGGACTGCACACCGTTTTTTTAATTTATTTATTTTATTGCAAGATATAGACCCGCCCACCGGCGGCTGTGATTGGTTGCAGTGAGACAGCTGTCACTCAGCATGGGGGCATGTCTGACTGCAACCAATCATAGGCGCCGGTGGGTGGAGAAAGCAGTGAATACATGGTTGAATAATGGGCGACCGGCATTTTCAAATCAGGAGAATCCGCCAGAGCTCTGTGACAGCCGTGCAGCGCCGCAACGGTGATCGATGAGTCAGTGAATGAGTGAGGGAGTCAGTGAGTGAGAGAGTTTGAGAGAGAGTGAGGGAGTGAGAGAGTGATTGATTTTCTGACAAGCAATGAATTTATATCACTTCTGGGCATGCTCGGAAGTAAAATCAGGATCCGGCACATGCTTCCGGTGTTTGATGCATGCCACCGGATCTGGTGCGCATAGACTTTCATTATGCACCATGCCGCACAGCGCCGCACCCGGCACTATGCAGTTTTTTGCTGCTGGCAAAAAATCTTCCTCTCTGCGTCCTTTGCGGCCGCCGGAGTGACGATTTTTGCCGCATCCGGCAAAAACGGGATCAAACGCAAGTACATGCGGCACAATCCGGCGCTAATAAAAAAAAGTCTATAAGGAAAAAATGCACCCGGCGGCAAAAAAAAACGGATGCCTTTTTCCCGCAAATCGCCTGATTGTGCCACAGAGCAAAAACCTGATGTGTGAAAGCAGCCTAAGTTATAGCGCCCTGCCCACTTTCAGCTACCGCCGCCACTGCCCCCCCACCCATTACTACAGGATGGGGACATTGCTATAGAATAGGGACAAGGTGGGCACATGACTACAGGATGGAGACAAGGTGGGCACATGTCTATAGAATAGGGACAAGGTGGGCACATTACTAAAGCATGGGGACATTACAAGGATGGGCATAATACTATTGGATGGGGACATTACTATAGAATGGGGACAAAGCTGGGGACATTACTATAGGATGGGGACTAGGATGGGCACAGTACTACAGGATAGGGACATTACTACAAGGGGACAAGGATGAGAATCATTACTATAGGATAGGGATAAGGCTGGGGAGATTACTATAGGATGGGGACAAGGATGGACACATTACTATAGGATGGGCACATTATGATAAGATGGGGACATTACTATAGGATGGGACAGTACTATAGGATGGGGACAAAGTTGGCACATTACTACTATAGGATAGGGACATTACTGTAGGATGGCCACATTACTATAGAATGGGACAACTATATGATGGGGACAGTACTACAGGATGGGGAGATTGTTACAAGGGGACAAAGATGGGGAACATTGCTATAAGATGGGGACAAGGCTGGACACATTACTACAGGATGTGCACATTACGATAAGATGGGGACAAGGCTGGGGACATTACTATAGGATGGGGACAAGTAACCACATATACCACATATTTTGTTTATAGTAATCAGGATAGCACCTGTCTAACATTGAAACCACTTATATCCTAAAAAGAATACATTGATGCTCATATTCCTTAAAAATTATATTTTTTATTTGTACCAAAAATTAAAAAAATACAGATATGGACAATAGGGCACAGCAAGGAAAGAAGAAATACAACTGCGACTTCCATTCATTGGGGAGAAGGTGAGTGGGGGCCAACAAAGTCCCTCATATTAGTAAAGAAGATCATATTGATCAGGGATCATTAGTCTACATACAGTTTAACTATATTATATTATATTAAAGGTCACTGTATTCGTAGAGGTTGAGCTAATAGTTTATATCCAGAGTGATAGATAGACCAAAGGGCGTCGACAACACCCTAGTGGATTAAACAAATTACTCATAATAAGCGTCACCATCCTTTGGTCTCTATCTCCGTGTACCTGGCAACCCACACATGTGATGAATATCATGTTATGTCACAGACCATCAGAGATCCGACTCTCAACAGAATGTATATGGGGTCATGGTCAAATTTATATAATATATTGTATCTACGCTGGTCCGTATCTCCCACAATGATATACCAGGGAGATGGAAAAATCCCCAATCTCTGGCTCACAATCTGAGTCAGAAAAGACGTATTGACCAGCCCATACACAGATATTCTATCAGTAAGCCAGCCTGGTGAATATGTTTAGCTAGTCCATATCCCCCAAGGTAATATACCAGGGAGATGGGACAATCCCCAGTCTCTGGCTCATACGGTCTGGGTCAGAGAAAGACCATATACCCCAACCGACATCTAGATAGTCAGTCAATTAGACAGTTTGCTAGATATCACATACCCCTACCCACATCCAAGGGGCAGAGGGGTGTGGGTTGTTTTTGGTTGCCAGTCCACAGACTAACTATAGTGTTCGCTGCAGATTGCAGCCTCAGCCCTTCGTATACAAATTACAGAGTAGCATGCAAAAAAACAAAAAGTAACTTGTACAGACCTTACAGCAGTGATTGCGGCTCCCACCCTCCGCGCCTCAACGCGTTTCACCACCTGGGCTTCGTTAGGAGGCGGAGCATGCTACTCTGTAATTTGTATACAAAGTGCTGAGGCTGCAATCTGCAGCGAACACTATAGTTAGTCTATACGCCCTTTGGTCTATCTATCACTCTGGATATAAACTATTAGCTCAACCTCTACGCATACAGTGACCTTTAATATAATATAATATAGTTAAATTGTATGTAGATTAATGATCCTTGATCAATATGATCTTCTTTACTAATATGAGGGACTTTGTCGGCCCCCACTCACCTTCTCCCCAATGAATGTGAGTCGCAGTTGTATTTCTTCTTTCCTTGCTGTGCCCTATTGTCCATATCTGTATTTTTTAAATTTTTGGTACTAATAAAAAATATAATTTTTAAAGGAATATGAGCATCAATGTATTCTTTTTTAGGATATAAGTGGTTTTAAGGATGGGGACAAGGATGGGCACATTACACCAGGATGGGGACAAGGCTGGGGACATGGATGAGCACATTACTGTAGGATGGGGCACAATCAGGGCTGTATTTTGCCTTCATGCTGCCCTAGGCACTTTAAGTGGTCGCGCCCCTTAGTGACAACGTAAAACTGAGTTTTCGCACACGACATCTGTTTAAGGCAGATCTACTCTGTAAAACACTTGAAAAAGTATCAATGAGAAATGAAAGGCACTAACCCCCCCCCCAATGGGGATCACCACAGGCACATCAAAACATAGCATGAGTATAAAATATTCCCACCACGCCGTCCCCACTTATATACTGTGACTGTCACACTGCCCCTAATAAACTACACACTGTCCTCCCTTATAAATTATATCCACCACACCTTCCTCAATTATGAAATATGATCTGCACATTGTCCTCACATCATGCTGCCCCCTCCTCACAATGTCCCATGCATGCTGCCCCCTCCTTACAATGTCCCATGCATGCTGCCCCCTCCTCACAGTGTCCCATTCATGCTGCCCCCTCTTCACAGTGTCCCATGCATGCTGCTCCCTCCTCACAGTGTCCCATGCATGATGCCCCCTCCTCACAGTGTCCCATGCATGCTGCCCCCTCCTCACAGTGTCCCATGCATGCTGCCCCCTCCTCACAATGTCCCATGCATGCTGCCCCCTCCTCACAGTGTCCCATGCATGCTGCCCCCTCCTCACAATGTCCCATGCATTCTGCCCCCTCCTCACAGTGTCCCATGCATGCTGCCCCCTCCTCACAGTGTCCCATGCATGCTGCCCCCTCCTCAGTGTCCCATGCATGCTGCCCCCTCCTCAGTGTCCCATGCATGCTGCCCCCTCCTCACAGTGTCCCATGCATGCTGCCCCCTCCTCACAGTGTCCCATGCATGCTGCCCCCTCCTCACAGTGTCCCATGCATGCTGCCCCCTCCTCACAGTGTCCCATGCATGCTGCCCCCTCCTCACAATGTCCCATGCATGCTGCCCCCTCCTCACAATGTCCCATGCATGCTGCCCCCTCCTCACAATGTCCCATGCATGCTGCCCCCTCCTCAGTGTCCCATGCATGCTGCCCCCTCCTCACAGTGTCCCATGCATGCTGCCCCCTCCTGACAGTGTCCCATGCATGCTGCCCCCTCCTGACAGTGTCCCATGCATGCTGCCCCCTCCTCACAATGTCCCATGCATGCTGCCCCCTCCTCACAGTGTCCCGTGCATGCTGCCCCTCTCCATGAGCTCCTAACGCTGCCTTCCTTTTTTCCATAATGACACCTGCCATAATGACATGCTGCCCCACTCATCATACTAAGACCACCACACTAGCGCTTATGCTGAGACCCACACACACACACTACCCCACTCTTGATATTGACTCCCCTAAATTGTTCCACTCCATACTGAGCCCACACATGCTGCCCCTTCTCCATAATGAGCTCCCAATGCTGCCCCCTCTTATTCTGAGTCCTTACACTCCCCCCATCGATATTGTCATTACTCTATCCCTCAACCCTTGTCCTCTGTCTCTAGCATTGGCCCCTCTCTCCCATTCCCACAGCAGCAGCCTATCTCCCCCCGCCTCCAGCAGCAGCCTCTCCCCCAGCATCAGCCTCTCTCCCCCAGCCTCCCCCAGCATCCCTCAGCATCAGCCTCCCTGCTCCCAGCTTATCCCAGCATCAGCCTCTCTCCTTCCAGCCTCCCCCAGCATCAGCCTCTCTCCTCCCAGCCTCCCCCAGCATGAGCCTCCTCCAGCATCAGCCTCTCTCCTCCCAGCCTCCCCCAGCATCAGCCTCCCTGCTCCCAGCTTCCCCCAGCATCAGCCTCCCTCCTCCCAGCCTCCCCCAGCATCAGCCTCCCTCCTCCCAGCCTCCCCAGCATCAGCCTCCCTCCTCCCAGCCTCCTCCAGCATCAGCCTCCCTCTTCCCAGCCTCCCCCAGCATCAGCCACCCTCTTCCCAGCCTCCCCCAGCATCAGCTACCCTCCTCCCAGCCTCCCCCAGCATCAACCACCCTCCTCCCAGCCTCCCCCAGCATCAGCCTCCCAGCCTCCCCCAGCATCAGCCTCCCGCCTCCCAGCCTCTCCCAGCCTCAGCCTCCCGCCTCCCCCAGCATCAGCCTCTCTCCTCCCAGCCTCCCCCAGCATCAGCCTCCCTCCTCCCAGCCTCCCCCAGCATCAGCCTCCCTCCTCCCAGCCTCCCTCAGCATCAGCCTCCCTCATCCAAGCCTCACCTTCCCCCTCCCAGCCTCCCCCAGCATCAGCCTCTCTCCTCCCAGCCTCCCCCAGCATCAGCCTCCCTCCTCCCAGCCTCCCCCAGCATCAGCCTCCCTCCTCCCAGCCTCCTCCAGCATCAGCCTCCCTCTTCCCAGCCTCCCCCAGCATCAGCCACCCTCTTCCCAGCCTCCCCCAGCATCAGCTACCCTCCTCCCAGCCTCCCCCAGCATCAACCACCCTCCTCCCAGCCTCCCCCAGCATCAGCCTCCCAGCCTCCCCCAGCATCAGCCTCCCACCTCCCAGCCTCCCCCAGCATCAGCCTCCCGCCTCCCCCAGCATCAGCCTCTCTCCTCCCAGCCTCCCCCAGCATCAGCCTCTCTCCTCCCAGCCTCCCACAGCATCAGCCTCCCTCCTCCCAGCTTCCCCCAGCATCAGCCTCCCTCCTCCCAGCCTCCCCCAGCATCAGCCTCCCTTCTACCAGCCTCCCCCAGCATCAGCCTCCCTCAGCATCAGCCTCCCTCCTCCAAGCCTCACCTTCCCCCTCCCAGCCTCCCCCAGCATCAGCCTCTCTCCTCCCAGCCTCCCCCAGCATCAGCCTCCCCCAGCCTCAGCCTCCCTCCTCCCAGCCTCCCCCAGCCTCAGCCTCCCTCCTCCCAGCCTCCCCCAGCCTCAGCCTCCCTCCTCCCAGCCTCCCCCAGCCTCAGCTTCCCTCCTCCAAGCCTCACCCTCCCCCTCCCAGCCTCCCCCAGCATCAGCCTCCCTCCTCCCAGCCTCCCCCAGCATCAGCCTCCCTTCTCCCAGCCTCCCCCAGCATCAGCCTCCCTCAGCATCAGCCTCCCTCCTCCAAGCCTCACCTTCCCCCTCCCAGCCTCCCCCAGCATCAGCCTCTCTCCTCCCAGCCTCCCCCAGCATCAGCCTCCCCCAGCCTCAGCCTCCCTCCTCCCAGCCTCCCCCAGCCTCAGCCTCCCTCCTCCCAGCCTCCCCCAGCCTCAGCCTCCCTCCTCCCAGCCTCCCCCAGCCTCAGCTTCCCTCCTCCAAGCCTCCCCCTCCCCCTCCCAGCCTCCCCCAGCATCAGCCTCCCGCCTCCCCCAGCATCAGCCTCTCTCCTCCCAGCCTCCCCCAGCATCAGCCTCCCTCCTCCCAGCCTCCCCCAGCATCAGCCTCCCTCCTCCCAGCCTCCCTCAGCATCAGCCTCCCTCCTCCAAGCCTCACCTTCCCCCTCCCAGCCTCCCCCAGCATCAGCCTCTCTCCTCCCAGCCTCCCCCAGCATCAGCCTCCCCCAGCCTCAGCCTCCCTCCTCCCAGCCTCCCCCAGCATCAGCCTCCCTCCTCCCAACCTCCCTCAGCATCAGCCTCCCTCCTCCCAACCTCCCCCAGCATCAGCCTCCCTCCTCCCAGCCTCCCCCAGCATCAGCCTCCCTCCTCCTAGCCTCCCCCAGCATCAGCCTCCCTCAGCCTCCCTCCTCCAAGTCTCCCTCAGCATCAGCTTCCCTCCTCCAAGCCTCCCCCTCCCCCTCCCAGCCTCCCCCAGCATCAGCCTCCCTCAGCATCAGCCTCCCCCTCCCAGCCTCCCCCAGAATCAGCCTCTCTCCTCCCAGCCTCCCCCAGCATCTGCCTCTCTCCTCCCAGCCTCAGCCTCTCAGCCTCTCTCTCTCCCCAGCCTCCCCCCAGCCTCAGCCTCTCTCTCCCCCCAGCCTCCCCCCAAGCCTCCCTCTCCCCCCAGCCTCCCTCAGCATCAGCCTCTCTCCTCTCAGCCTCTCTCTCCCCCCAGCCTAACCCCCAACCTCAGCCTCTCTCTCCCCCCAGCCTCCCCCCAGCTTCAGCCTCTCTCTCCCCCCAGCCTCAGCCTCTCTCTCCCGCCAGCCTCTCTCTCCCCCCAGCCTCCCCCCAGCCTTAGCCTCTCTCTCCCCCCAGCCTCCCCCCCCAGCCTCAGCCTCTCTCCCCCCAGCCTCAGCCTCTCTCTCCCCCCAGCCTCAGCGTCTCTTTCCCCCCCAGCCTCCCTCTCCCCCAGCCTCAGCCTCTCTCTCCCCAGCCTCAGCCTCTCTTCCCAGCCTCCCCCCAGCCTCAGCCTCTCTCTCTTCCCAGCCTCCCCCCAGCCTCAGCCTCTTTCTCTTCCCAGCCTCTCTCTCTTCCCAGCCTCAGCCTCTCTCCCCCCAGCCTCCCCTTGCATGATTATAGTGGACAAAAAGAGGCATCGCAACGATCATCAACTAACCTGTAAGGTGCCCATACATTCTAGGCTCTGCCTTACCTGCTCCGGTGCCCGCCGCCCTGCTCTGGCTGGCTCCTCTTCTGGCTGGCTCCAGCTTCAGACGCGTCCTCCTCCGCGGCGTGTGTCGTCTGCAGCATTGGACGCTGCAGCACGGGGCAGTGAGCTGATTGTCGTGCCCGCGCACCTCTGACCCCGGAAGTGCAGGCGATGGAACTTCCGGGGTTAATCAGCTCACTATGCCTGGCGCCCGCCATGTATTTAAATAGACAGAAGTGCGCCTCTCCTCCCTCTCAACGCCCCCCTTCCCCCGAACACAGCCGAGTGTAACGGAGGGAGTGACGGGGGGCGGGGATGTAAAAAAAAAAAAAAAAATAAAAAAAATTTATATATATATATTTTTTTTTTCTTTTTTTGCTGCCAGAAAGTGCCGCCCCCCGCAACGTGCCGCCCTAGGCACGGGACCACGGGTGCCTAGTGGCAAATACGGTCCTGGGCACAATACTACAAGGGGGCAAGCATGGGCACATTACAACAAGATGGGGAACATTACTAAAGGATGTTGGCCAAAATTTCTATATAGTGATAATTGTAACTCTATTAGTTACTAGAAAGGGATAAAATGTAAAAAAATAAATAAATAAGGCATGACATTTTTTTTCCCATCAAATTTTTTATTTTTTTTTATATTTAAACAAAGAATGTGCACCTTTATTATAATAAACAAGTGAAAAATGTTCAAAATCAGTGATCCAAAGGTGTGTAAAAAAAAATATATGGTACCAATAAAAATGTCACTTTGTCTTGCAAAGAATGCGGCCCCCCAAATTATTTTTTTCCTCTGTGCGGCCCAGATACCCAGCCGAGTTTGAAGCCCCTGGTCTAAGCAATGTGCAAGCTATATTATCAAACCTCTCTGATATCCCTAAAATGGTTGCTGTCACTCACTTTATACATTGCAGAGGACAGCATTAGCAAGAGAAGACTCACATGGCCTTGGGCATGATTGGGCAGGCCTTTCAGCTGTTATATAACACTAGAAGGTGGCCCGATTCTACGCATCGGGTATTCTAGAATTTACGTATTGTGTAGTTCATGTATGATTTTTGTTATATATATATATATATATATATATATATATATATATATATATGTTGTTGTGTGTAGTTACCAAGTGTTTGTGTAGGGCGCTGTACATGTTCTGAGTGTCGCGGGGGGTGAGAGCGGTGTTGTATGTGTGTTGCGTTGTTTGTGGAGCGCTGTGTGTCTGTAGCGTTGTGTGTGTGTGTGTTGTGCGGTTTGTGTGTGTGTGGTGTGTTTTGGGGGAGGTATGTTTTGAGCAATGTGTGTTTTGTGCGGTATGTGCGTATATTTGTGTGTGCAGCGTTGTCTGTGTGTGTGAGTGTCTGTGTAGGGCGTTGTTTGTGATTCCTAGTGTGTGTGTGTTGTGCAGTGCGCGTGTGTGTGTGTGTGTTGGGGGGAGGTGTGCACCTCTCATCGTGCTCCATCCCCCATGCTGCGCACCCCCCATCGTGCTGCATTCCCCATGCTGCGCACTCCCAAACGTGCTCCATCCGCCATGCTGCGCACTCCCAAACGTGGTCCATCCGCCATGCTGCGCACTCCCAAACGTGCTCCATCCGCCATACTGCGCACTCCCCATCGTGCTGCATCCCCCATGCTGCGCACTCCCAAACGTGCTCCATCCGCCATGCTGCGCACTCCCCATCGTGCTCTATCCGCCATGCTGCACACTCCCAAACGTGCTCCATCCGCCATGCTGCGCACTCCCAAACGTACTCCATCCGCCATGCTGCGCACCCCCTATCATGCTCCATCCGCCATGCTGCGCACTCCCAAACGTGCTCCACCCGCCATGCTGCGCACTCCCAAACGTGCTCCATCCGCCATGCTGCGCACTCCCAAACGTGGTCCATCCGCCATGCTGCGCACTCCCAAACGTGCTCCATCCGCCATGCTGCGCACTCCCAAACGTGCTCCATCCGCCATACTGCGCACTCCCCATCGTGCACCATCCGGCATGCTGCGCACTCCCAAACGTGCTCCATCCGCCATGCTGCGCACTCCCAAACGTGCTCCATCCGCCATGCTGCGCACTCCCAAACGTGCTCCATCCGCCATGCTGCGCACTCCCAAACGTGCTCCATCCGCCATGCTGCGCACTCCCAAACGTGGTCCATCCGCCATGCTGCGCACTCCCAAACGTGCTCCATCCGCCGTGCTGCGCACTCCCAAACATGCTCCATCCGCCATACTGCGCACTCCCAAACGTGCTCCATCCGCCATACTGCGCACTCCCCATCGTGCACCATCCGGCATGCTGCGCACTCCCAAACGTGCTCCATCCATCATGCTGCGCACTCTCAAACGTGCTCCATCCGTCATGCTGCGCACTCCCAAACGTGCTCCATCCGCCATGCTGCGCACCCCCCATCATGCTCCATCCGCTTGGGAGTGCGCAGCATGCCGGATGGTGCACGATGGGGAGTGCGCAGTATGGCGGATGGATCACGTTTGGGAGTGCGCAGTATGGCGGATGGAGCACGTTTGGGAGTGCGCAGCATGGCGGATGGAGCACGTTTGGGAGTGCGCAGCATGGCGGATGGAGCACGTTTGGGAGTGCGCAGCATGGCGGATGGACCACGTTTGGGAGTGCGCAGCATGGCGGATGGAGCACGTTTGGGAGTGCGCAGCATGGCGGATGGAGCACGTTTGGGAGTGTGCAGCATGGCGGATGGACCACGTTTGGGAGTGCGCAGCATGGCGGATGGAGCATGTTTGGGAGTGCGCAGCATGGCGGATGGAGCACGTTTGGGAGTGCGCAGCATGGCGGATGGAGCACGTTTGGGAGTGCGCAGCATGGCGGATGGAGCACGTTTGGGAGTGCGCAGCATGCCGGATGGAGCATGATGGGGGTGCGCAGCATGGCGGATGGAGCACGTTTGGGAGTGCGCAGCATGGCGGATGGAGCACTTTTGGGAGTGTGCAGCATGGCGGATAGAGCACGATGGGGAGTGCGCAGCATGGCGGATGGAGCACGTTTGGGAGTGCGCAGCATGGGGGATGCAGCACGATGGGGAGTGCGCAGTATGGCGGATGGAGCACGTTTGCTCAGCCTCTCTCCTTCCAGCCTCCCTCAGCATCAGCCTCCCCCTCCCAGCCTTCCCCAAGATCAGCCTCTCTGCTCCCAGCCTCCTCCAGCACGCCGTGCTCCTCTGCCGACACTCACCCACACCCGATCGCATCCACTCACACACCCACCCGATCGCATCCACTCACACACACCCGATCGCATCCACTCACACACAACCGATCGCATCCACTCACACACACCCGATCGCATACACTCACACACACCCGATCGCATACACTCACACACACCCGATCGCATACACTCACACACACCCGATCGCATACACTCACACACACCCGATCGCATACACTCACACACACCCGATCGCATACACTCACACCCACCCGATCGCATACACTCACACCCACCTGATCGCATACACTCACACCCACCCGATCGCATACACTCACACCCACCCGATCGCATACACTCACACACACCCGATCGCATACACTCACACACACAGACACTGACGATATCGCACATACGCGCTGATACTCACAACATCCGGGGATATCACATGCTTCTGGCCATGTGATCCTCCGTCAGGTCCTGGAAGCTCACAACAGCACAGTATCGCTGCCGAGAAGCAAGCGATATCCCAGGATGTTGTGAGTATGTGGATGCGATGTGATGTGTGAGGTGTGTGTGAGTGTGATCTGATTTGTGTGTGTGTGTGTGTGTGTGCTGTTATGTGTGTGCTGTTATGTTATGTATGTTCCGCAGCTGCAGGACCTTGATGTGTGGATGCGATGTGATGTGTGTGTGAGGTGTGTGTGAGAGTGAGTGTGAGCCGGTGTACACTGGTAACTATGATACACATCGGGTAACTAAGGGACCTTAGTTACCCGATGTGTATAATGGTTACCAGCTTTCACGGCCTCCGTCAAGATCCCAGCATCGCAAGGTTATGTCTGGCGCTGCTGGGATCCTGACGGAGCCGGTGTAGAAGCAAGTGATATCCCAGCATGTTGTGAGTGTGTGGATGTGATGTGTGAGAGTGAGTGTGATCTGATGTGATGTGTGTGTACTCACCTGGGAATCGGAGCCCCGTGTCAGTTGGGCCAGAGCGAGCGTGCATTGCGTGAGGGGGGGCGGGGCCTGCAGAGAGCCGGGGCGAGAGGCCAATCCGTGTGGGGGGGCGGGGCCATGGCGAACCCAGCGGCCAATCAGCTTTGTGTCACCGTAAGGACATGTCACGGTGACACAATTTTGGAGCATGACAGACAGACAGACAGAATAAGGCAATTATATATATAGATAGTATAGCATAGCTAATAAGGAACTGCAGTACATTTTCTGGTGAATTTGGAGAGTGAGAGGATATCACAACTTAGCCATATAGATAGAGGGGAAAAAAACATAAAACAATGAAGATGGTGTGTGTGTGTGTGTGTGTGTGTGTGTGTGTGTGTGCGCGCGGCGTGTGACACAGCACAGTAGTGAAGAACATTTATATTTGATGAAAAGATATTAATACAGATTAAAACTGGAGTCACACAAGTGTACAGCCTAATGACACTCACGTCAGGCTCTGCTGCGAGCGTGGGCCTAGTGCAGTGATGGCGAACCTATGGCACACGTGCCACCAGGGGCACGCAGAACCCATTCTGCTGGCACGCGCGCTGTCGCCTGATCCCGCCGCTTTGATCTGCTGGTGCAGTCGCGCCAGCAGATCAAAGCTGTGTTGGAGCGGAGGAGACATTTCTCCTCGCTCTGAAACTCCTCCTCCCCCAGGCTGCAGGTGTGTTGCCTAGGAGACGGAGGAGCGTCAGGGAGCGGTGCCGGCGTAATGACGTCTTCTGGCCGCGTGGGAACTGAGGACTCAGCGGCGCGTGTGCAGGAGGGTAAGTTGTTTGTTGCTTTTTTTTTTATAACTCGTGTGTGGCTGTGCCAAGGTGGGGATGGGGGTGCCAGTGCCAGCATGGGGGGTGACACATATGCCAGCATGGGGTGGGAGAGAACACACATGCCAGCATGGGATGGGGAGAAACACACATGCCAGCATGGGGTGGGGGGAAAACACATGCCAGCATGGGGGGGGGGGGGAGAACACACATGCCAGCATGGGATGGGGGAGAAACACACATGCCAGTATGGGGTGGGGGAGGGGGAACACACATGCCAGCATGGGAGGGGGGGCGCACGTGCCAGCATGGGGTGGGGGAGGGGGGACACATGCCAGCATGGGGTGGGGGAGAAACACACATGCCAGTATGGGGGGGACGCACATGCCAGCATGGGGGGACGGGGAGACGCATGCCAGCATGGGGGGGGGGAAACATGAATGCCAGCATGGGGGGGGACCACACATGCCAGCATGGGGGGGATGACATGCATGCCAGGATGGGGAACAATGCATTCCAGGATGGGGAACAATGCATTCCAGGATGGGGAACAATGCATGCCAGGATGGGGAACAATGCATGCCAGGATGGAGGAAACATGCATGCCAGGATGGAGGAAACATACATGCCAGGATGGAGGAAACATGCATGCCAGGATGGAGGAAACATGCATGCCAGGATGGAGGAAACATGCATGCCAGGATGGAGGAAACATGCATGCCAGGATGGGGAAAACATACATGCCAGGATGGAGGAAACATGCATGCCAGGATGGAGGAAACATGCATGCCAGGATGGGGAAACATACATGCCAGGATGGAGGAAACATGCATGCCAGGATGGAGGAAACATGCATGCCAAGATGGGGAAAACATGCATGCCAGGATGGAGGAAACATACATGCCAGGATGGAGGAAACATGCATGCCAGGATGGAGGAAACATGCATGCCAGGATGGAGGAAACATACATGCCAGGATGGAGGAAACATGCATGCCAGGATGGGGAAAACATGCATGCCAGGATGGAGGAAATATGCATGCCAGGATGGAGGAAACATGCATGCCAGGATGGAGGAAATATGCATGCCAAGATGAGGGGGGGGACGCACATGCCAGCATGGGGGGAAACACGCATGCCAGCATGGGGGGGAACATGCATGCCAGCATGGGGGGGAACACACATGCCAGCATGGGGGGGATGACATGCATGCCAGGATGTGGAACAATGCATGCCAGGATGGGGAAACATGCATGCCAGGATGGAGGAAACATGCATGCCAGGATGAGGGGGGGACGCACATGCCAGCATGGGGGGGATGACATGCATGCCAGGATGTGGAACAATGCATGCCAGGATGGGGAAACATGCATGCCAGGATGGAGGAAACATGCATGCCAGGATGAGGGGGGGGGACGCACATGCCAGCATGGGGGGAAACACGCATGCCAGCATGGGGGGGAACATGCATGCCAGCATGGGGGGGAACACACATGCCAGCATGGGGGGGATGACATGCATGCCAGGATGTGGAACAATGCATGCCAGGATGGGGAAACATGCATGCCAGGATAGGGAAAACATACATGCCCCCGTCGTTCGTGCGACATTTGGTGATCGCTGCCGTAGCGAACATTATTGCTACAGCAGCATCACACGCACATACCTTTTCAGCGACGTCGCTGTGACCGCTGAACAATCCCTCCTTCAAGGGGGAGGTGCGTTCGGCGTCATAGCGATGTCACTGCGGCGTCACTAAGCGGCCGCCCGATAGCAGAGGAGGGGCGGAGATGAGCAGCCGGAACACGCTACCCACCTCCTTCCTTCCTCATTGCCGGTGGACGCAGGTAAAGAAATGTTCTTCGTTCCTGAGGTGTCACACATAGCGATGAATGATGCCGCAGGAACGATGAACAACCTCGCTACTGACCAGACAACGATTTCTGATAAATGAACGACGTGTCACAGACCAACGATTTTTAACTCTTTTGCGATCGTTTAAGGTCGCTCATAGGTGTCACACGCTGCGATGTCGCTAACGACGCCGAATGTGTGTCACAAACACCGTGACCCCAACGATATATCATTAGCGATGTCGCAGCGTGTAAAGCACCCTTTAGATTGCACACAGGTGCACTTCCTTTCATCAAGCCTGTGACTTATGAAGGTAATTGCATTCACCAGAAATTTTTAGGGGCTTCATATCAATAGTTGTGAGTACATATGCACATGGCAATTTTTATTTATTTTATCCTATAAATTGAATTTTTGCCTATATATTTCTCACTTAATTTTGATAACATAGACTATATAGTCTTGATTCATAGCATATGGCACTAATAGCACAAATCGGATTAGAAATATATTTAATAACAGATTGTAATGTAACAAGATAGCTAAAAAGCCAAGGGGATCAATACTTTTGCAAGGTACTCTACAAAGCTTCTCCTATATGTTTCAATGTTAAACATGTACAGCACATGGATGCCATCTGTATGTAGTACATGTTTTTCATGGACCCATAGACTTGTATTGGCAGTAATTATCAGTATAGCCAGAAGAAAAAGCAAGTCTCCATATGTTTTGCACAGACATAGGGTCTGTGTAAACGGACATGTGATTAACCCCATAGATTATAATGGGTACGTTTTGTATCTGTGAAAAAAATGGATGCAACACATACAAGCCATCCACATACAAGCCATCCACATACAAGCCACACAGACGTCTGAATGAGGCCACAAAGGGGTCGGCAGCCAGGAAAGTGTGGCTTTGAGCCCGAGCACTGCGGCGGTCCCCGGAAATAGGCCCAGGGCTGCAGAATACTTCACCACCCCTGGTGACGGCAAGTAGGCCCTTCTCGGTGGTCCAGGGCCACGGCACTTGCCCGGGTGCGGCGGGTGTTAATGCCAATACAGGTACAGGCGTCCAGCCTCTAAATGTAAATAACAGCACTCCTAGTCACTGACTGCAAATAAATATTTTGCAAAGTACAGTATAAAGGCATTAAAAGTATATAGGGGGAGATTTACTAAAATTGGTGCTTTATATGGCGGTCCATCACGGATCTGGAGTATAAAGTACAACATTTTTTGCACAATTACCAGTCTTAATACCATTTTTGGGGTGTATTCTAATGTTAGGTTATTTTCAGAAATTTCTGTTTGAAAATCAGTTGCAGCCATCTGTATTAGGTTTTTTCTGCAGCATGTTTGTCTGGAAACTATATTTAGGACAGTCACATAAATTCCTCCAACAATATCTCTGCTTCCAAATTAACCTTTAAATTCACTCATACCATTTTAACCCCTTCCTGATAGATGAACCAATGTTCATTTTTATTTATGTTCTTCCAAAAGCATAATATCGATTTTCCTGTTGACATGAGAGCTGGTTTACAGGACAAGTTGCACCATTCACTCTACCATATAATGTACGGAAAACCAGAAAAAAAAAATTCCACAAAAAATTCCAAAGGGGTTGATTACAAGTACAGAGATACCACACTTGTATGCTTAATTTAGTAGTGGTTGAGCAAAAATCAGACCTTTGTAGTTATAATTTGTGGGTAGATATAATGTTTGCTCACTTTTTATTGCATCTTTAGGGCAAATAAGTAGTCATTCTAATGTTTAGAATTCTTTTTTGTTGGAAGAGAATCGGTCATCACGGTTACGCATAGTAAACTATAGGAATGCTCATAATGGTGCTGTTATACTGATTTAATACACACGTGGTCAGAATTGTTGGTACCCTCGTTTACCGGAAGAAAAACCCACAATGGTCATGAAATAACTTGAATATGACAAAAGTAATAATAAATAAAAAATCTATGAAAATGAACAAATGAAAGTCAGACATTGCTTTTCAACCATTCTTCCACAGAATATTTAAATAAAATTAAACTTATGAAACAGGCCTGGACAGAAAAGATGGTACCCCTGAAAATAATGTGACAAAAGGGACATGTTAAATCAAGGTATGTCCACTAATTAGCATCATAGGTGTCTACAATTTTGTAATCAGTCAGTGGGCCTGTATATAGGGCTAAAGATACTCACTGTGCTCTTTGGCGACATGGTGTGTACCACACTCAACATGGACTAAAGGAAGCAAAGGAAAGAGTTGTCTCAGGAGATTAGAAAGAAAACTATAGACAAACATGTTAAAGGTAAAGGTTATAAGACCATCTCCAAGCAGCTTGATGTTACTGTGACTACAGTTGCATGTATTATTCAGAAATTTAAGATCCATGGGACTGTAACCAACCTCCCTGGATGTGTCCGCAGGAGGAAAGTTGATGACAAATCAAAGAGACAGATAATACGGATAGTAACAAAAAAGCCCCAAAAAACTTCTAAAGAGATTAAAGGTGAACTTGAAGCACAAGGAACATCACTATCAGATTGCACCGTCCGCTGTTTGAGGCAAAGTGGACTTCATGGGAGAGGACCAAGGAGGACACCATTGTTGAAAAAAAAATCATAAAAAAGCCAGACTGGAATTTGCCAAACTACATGTTGACAAGCCACAATGCTTCTGTGAGAATGTCATATGGACAGATGAGATAAAAATGGAACTTTTTTGCCAAGGCACATCAGCTCTATGTTCACAGACGGCAAAATGAAGCACATCAAGAAAAAAAACATTGTCCCTACTATGAAATATGGAGGAGGCTCAGTAATGTTCTGGGGCTGTTTTTCTGCATCTTGCACAAGATGTCTTGAATCTGTGCAGGGTACAATGAAATGTCAAGACTATCATAGGATTCTAGAGAGAAATGTGCTACCCAGTGGCAGAAACTTGATCTCAGTCGCAGGTCATGGCTCTTACAACAAGATAATAACCCAAAACACACAGCTAAAAACTCCCAAGAATGGCTAAGAGAAAAACATTGGACTATTCTGAAGTGGCCTTCTATGAGCCCTGACCTAAATCTTATTGAGCATCTTTGAAAAGAGCTGAAACATGCCAACTGAAAAAGGCAACCTTCAAACACGAGACAACTGGAGCAGTTTGCTCTTGAGGAGTGGACCAAACTACCTGTCAAAAGGTGCAGAAGTCTCATTGACAGTTACAGGAATCATTTCATTGCAGTGATTGCCCCAAAAGGTTGTGCAACCAAATATTAAAGGGGTTATGCGGCTTATTTTGCATTTTTTATTATTTACACTATTGGGCTACATTAGGGCAGGTAAGTAGATAGAGAGCACTTTCCTGCCCTGCTGTCAGCCCCTCTCCCCCGGCTCAGAGCGGTCATGTGACTGCTCCTGCTGTGATTTTGCTACTTCCGGTCATTGAATGTCAACATGGGCAGGACCATGTTGACATGCAAATCTGGGAACAGCTTGTTGCTGCCCTCCTGGGCTGTACAGTGCGATGACCCCCGGCCCCCTCCCAATGCGCTGCTGCTATCTGTGTCCTGTATGTGCTGACAAACACAGGGTTGCCCTCTGTGTCTAGGACACCATCAGTGCTGTTTGCCCGATGGTGTCCTCAGCTCATTATGTTATATGGTGCCGGGTAACTGTGACCCCCCTCCCCCGTGCGCTGTCTCTCTCCTCGCTCTGTGATGAATGCAGCCTCCCGTGCTCCTTGCTTCTGAATACAGTCAGAAGCAGGGATGTCACCTGACACCTGTCAACGAACAACAGCACTGAGCTCTGTATAGCTCAGCTGTAAGAACACTGCAATCATCACAGCACGGAGAAGAGACAGCATGTTGCACGGGTGAGAAGGGAGAGCGAGCAGGGGGGGAGGGAGCAGAGAAGAGCGTGCACGGCTGACAGAGTGGGGGGGCAGAGAAGATAGTTCATGGGTGACACAGCAGGGGGGCAGAAACGAGACTTCATGGGGGTGAGAGACAGGGGAGTGCTGGGGGGCAGAGGAGACAGTGCAGTGGGAGAGAAGGGAGTGCATGAGGGTGGATTATGTATATTATATAACTCTAGATGTATGTGTATGTGTGTGTGTGTGTGTGTGTGTGTGTATCCTATAGACTCACATTAGGGGCTATATATAATTTTCATTACATAGTACTCATTTATTTATCAGGTGCTGGGGCACAGAATACTGACAGGGAATGTGTGTTCAGGGGGCAGGCAGGGGGTGGGGCTGGACACTGAGGCCAGGTGTGACTGTGAGTCAAACGGTGCCAGCTGTGACTGTGAGTTTGGCAGTCAAACATGTCATGTTAGGTTGTGCTGAATGTAAACAAAGAGCTGCAGAGAATAAAGTGAAAAATCAAGAGAAACAAAAGTTAGAAAACAAAAAAATAATGTAGGGGATGTTTTATATGACAATACAGCACAGATAAACTTAATTTTTTTTTTGGAGTTTATGTCGGACAACTCCTTTAAGTTAAGAGACCATCATTTCTGTCCAGGCCTATTTTCTGAGTTTTATTTTTTAAAAAAATTCTGTGGAAGCATAGTTGAAAAGCAATGTCTGACTGTCAATTGTTCATTTTAATAGATTTTAAAATTAGTATTACTTTTGTCAGACTGAAGTTATTTCTGTGACCGTTGTGAGTTTTTCTGTCATTAAACGAGGGGTACCAACAATTTTAACCACGTGTGTACATACATTCTGTGATGAAATCTGCAGCCTATTTTTTCTTTTAAAATCATCAGAAGTTTTGGTCTCCATGCATTGTGTTAGGACTGTAGGGCGGCACAGTAGGTAAGGTCTTCAGCTCTCCCACGGCCCCTTGCTGCCACTGGTGTCGTTAGCCTCTTCCTTATTTAAATTTTGCTCTGGCACGAACCTAGCCACAGGCGGCACTTGCACCTTGAGCTACTCGCAGTCTTCAGGAAAATGGCACAGGTGTCTGCACATGTGCAGATTTAGAGCTCAACTCAATGAAGAGCAAAGATTTCAATATGTGCATACGCTGCCAATGGCACCATTTTACTGAAGACAGACGAAAAGTCAATCTGCGCATGCGCTGTTACCAGCGCCACTTTACTGAAGTGCACCATGAGAACAATCTTCTTAAAAATGCCACCCGTGCGTAGTACGTGCCAGCTCAAAATTCAAATAAGGAAGAAGTAAAAGACACTAGAGGCAGTGGAGGGGCTGGGGCAGAGCCGGAGACCCTATTAACAGTCTTGCCCTAACGTACGAGACGAAAACTTTCAATGATGTTTTAAAAAAAAAAACCAAAACAACAGACTGAAAATTTTTGAAAGAATGTATGTATTAATTCAGTATAACAACGCCATTATGGGCATATGGCATATTTTTAGTTTACTATGCATAACCCTGACAGGTTGTTTTTAAGCATTCACTTTATTGGATATGTAATTTTATATTTTGATAGATTGGACTTTTATGGCTGTGGCAATATCAAATACTTTTTTATTTTTTTATCTTGTTACTCTTTGATGAAACGAGGAACAATTCAAACTCTTAAATTGTTGAATGTTTTAAAAACTTGTTTTAATTACTTTTTTAGTTGTTTTTTTTTCTTTAGTAAAGTAGGAGACTTCAATATGCCAATATTTAGCAAAATTAACAAAGATGGCTGGCAACCCATTTAGCAGCTTGAAATTGCGTACCTATGGGGAATGTGCCCCCTAACAGAAGCCGCAACAAGAACTCGGCACTAATAAAATACCACCATTGTAACAAGCCTAAATATTCCTTAATCAACTATGAATGGTAATATTGAAAAGTGCCACAGCCCTCTTGTACAACATCAGCCTTGAACTGGAGGCTCACATAAAGTTACAGAGTGGGGTTGCAGAGAGGCACCATCAAGCACAATGCCAACCGTCAGATAAAGTGCTGGACTATGGAGCAGAGCAAATGTGAAGTGAAGAGACAAATAGCTGGTAGTCTCATGAAGCAGGACACAAATTAATTGGTGCTAAAGAAAAACCACAAAAGAAGTCTATATTAAGCCGAAAAAATAGTTCCGCATTATTGACTTGCGTCATGGCAGTCAGCATCCTTTGCCTGCTTACCATATTATTTTCGCGGGTACACAACACCTGGGACTTAGTTTAATGGTATACATATTTTCCACCAAGTCCACCCTATACTGCATATGGTGTTTAGTGACACGTGCTAGTTTTAGATATGAGACATACCACCAGGGGTTCATCCAGTTAATGACATCAATACACTCTAAAAACCTCAAGTGTTTTCCTCCTCTTCCAACACCTCCTGAGGAAGTACAAACAAAATGTGTGCTAGTACTTGTAAGTAGTTATTCATCTGTTACTTTTGGTTTAGTGTGCCCTGCATTGCATGCAGTAACTAAATTTATCGTAATAACTATATTTGTTTGTTGTAGCACTTTTATTAATAAAATATTTTTTTTGGCTTAATATAATTTTCTTTTGAGGCTGTTGTTTAGCACCAACTTTTTTTGTGTCCTACATCAATTTGAGTTACAGGCAACCTAACTATTGTTGCTTTGTATCCCATATAGAGAATTTTCTCAATTTGTTCATAGTCTCATGAATCAGTTTGGGTTTGGTAAATGACAGGATAATGTTACTGGACTAACTGCATTGTCACCAGATTTTTCCCTTATGAGCTGCATCCAGCACCATTGAGCACATATACAGTATACAGCATTCTAAAATACTGTATATAAGAGCCCAGGCCGCTCTGTAGAATGTAAAAAGCACTTTTATAATACTCACCTAGGGGGCAGTCTGGTCCAATGGATATTGCTGCTCACTGTCCAGCGCCTCCTCCAAGTTGAGCAATCGTCATTCTCCTTTCCAGCCCTGTGTGGGTGATGTGTTCTGCGTCATTCATAAGTCATCCATTGCAATCCTGCGCATGCGCACTTTGATCTGCCCAGCTGAAGGGCTGCTCAAAGTACTGTAGTGTCTATGTGCAGGTGGTCTTTGACCTTTCCTCACGCCTGCGAATTACAGTACTTTACTCTGCCTTGAGCCAGGGTAGATCAAAGTGTGCATGTACAGGGGCGCAATGGAGGCGTCTGTGTGAATGACGGAGGACGCATCATCCAGCGATCGCTTAAGATGGAAAACGTGCCAGACCAAGAGCAGCAGCACTCATTAGACCAGACCGCCCCCCTAGGTGAGAATAAAGGTCTTTTTTACATTCTGCAGAGCAACCTTCTAGAATACTGTATATAAGGGCTCTCTGGTGGTGGCCACAGCTCATAAGGGAAAAAAAGTGGTGAAAGGTTGCCTTTAAGGCTTCAGAATACCAAGATATTTTGGACAACTGTATGCTTCCATCTTTGTGGGAACAGTTTGTAGAATGTTGTTCTCTGTCTAGCATAACTGTAATTAATGCACTTAGCATGGTTGATAATGGCATGGTTTGGTGAGTTTAGTGTTGAAAAACTTTAACTGGCTAAATCAGAGCTTTGATCTCAACCTCAAGAAACACTTTGGCTGTGAACTAGAACTGAGACTCTCATGAAACCTGTTCTTCTGGATTAATGGACCAATTTTCATACTGGAAAACTCCCAAAATATTGTAAAATGTTTCCGAAAAGAGTGGAATCTGTTTTACCTGCAAAGGGGGTGACCCCAACTCCATATTAATGCCTATTAAAATTAAAAAAATATATGCCATAAACTGATGCAATTTGTGCCAAGAGACTATCTTACATTGCATGCATCACATGTTGTTTTTTGCATTTCTTTATCCTTTCTTTCCAGTCATTCTCATTCTTAGACACTTGCGTTGCACGGCTTAGTGGGAAACACGTTATGTAGCAATGGGTCATTGCTCAAAATGCAAAACCATGTGGTAAAAATTGTGGGAAAATTTGGAGTACAGAGTATGTAATTGAATAAATGATGTTATACAGGACAGTTTAACCCCTTAACGACCGCGGGCAGTAAAATTACGTCCTAGCGGTCATAACGTTACTGCCCGCGGTCTGCCGGCAGCAGCATGCCGCAATCGGCACACATCTCAACTGATTTTCACAGCTGAGATGTGTGCCTGCTAGGCACGAGCAGAATTGTTATCTGCTCGTGCCATTTAACCCCTGTAATGGCGCTGTCAATATGTGACAGCGCCATTATAAACGCGATTGCGGTAAAGTTTTACTTACCGCCCGATACCGGACGTCACGTGACAAGATCACGTGACTTCCGGTGGTTGTCATGGTAGCACAGGGTCATGTGATGACTCCTGTGCTAGACATGAACCACTTTCACTTTTGCTTTGTACGGAGGCCAGGGAAGCAGGAAGTACACGTATCTGTTGTTTACAGCTGTGTAGCTGTGATCAGCAGATAGTGCAGAGCGATCAGATTGCTGATCGCTATAGCCCCCTAGGGGGACTAGTAAAATAAATAAAAAATAAATAAAAAAACAAGTTTTAAAAAAATTAAAAAAAAAAAAACCTAAACGTTCAAATCACCCCCCTTTCGCCCCATTGAAAATTAAAGGGTTAAAAAATTAAAAATATACACACATTTGGTATCACCGCATTCAGAAATGCCCGATCTATGAAAATATATAATCAATTAATCTGATAAGTAAACGGCGTAGCAGCAAAAAAATTCCAAACGCCAATATGACATTTTTTTGTCGTCACAACTTTTGCGCAAAAAGCAATAACAGGTGATCAAAACATAGCATCTGCGCAAAAATAGTACCGTTAAAAACGTCAGCTCGAGTTGCAAAAAATAAGCCGTCACTGAGCCATAGATCTTGAAAAATGAGAACGCTACATGTAACGGAATATGGTGTAAAACGTGCGCCACTTTTTTCAGACAAACTTCTGAATTTTTTTTAACCCCTTATATAAAAGTAAACCTATACATGTTTGGTGTCTACGAACTCGCACTGACCTGAGGCATCACACCCACATAGCAGTTTTACCATACAGTGAACACAGTGAATAAAATATCTCAAAAACAATAGTGCTATCGCACTTTTTCTGCAATTTTTCTGCATT
Organism: Anomaloglossus baeobatrachus; assembly: GCF_048569485.1. Classification (NCBI taxonomy): domain Eukaryota; kingdom Metazoa; phylum Chordata; class Amphibia; order Anura; family Aromobatidae; genus Anomaloglossus; species Anomaloglossus baeobatrachus. The sequence continues at coordinate 503,343,664 of NC_134356.1, read as the reverse complement.
TGGAATTTTTTTGCCGTTTTCCAGTACACTATATGGTAAAACCTTTGGTTTCATTTAAAAGTACAGCTCGTTCCGCAAAAAATGAGCCCTCACATGACCATATTGACTGAAAAATAAAAAAGTTGCGTCTCTCAGAAAAAGAATGGTGAAAAAAAAAACGGAAAGCGAAATATCGGCCGGTCGTGAAGGGGAGAAGTAACACAAACAGCATGAGCCACTATGATAAATTTGCTGCATTTTAAAATGATCAAAGTTTACATTGCTTGTCAATTAGACAGTTTAGTAAATCTGCCCCTATGTGTGAAGGGGACTAACAACTTTGTTTTGTTTGTTTTTAATCCTTTGTGGAGGTTCCTAAGTATTTATTGAGGCCCTAAGTATATGGCTTTAACACAATGTAGCTGAAAGATATCTGTATAGGGATGCTTCTCTTGCTACTGACCATGATCCATAAGCCATTGCCTTGAAAAGGGAACCTGTCAGGTTGCCTATGCCCTCCAACCCAGCAGTAGTCATAATTGTATGACCAAATTCCCTCCCTAACCAGCACTGTATAATGCTATTCACTAATACGGTATTAATGTTTTTGTGTTTTTTTAAAAAAAACTACTTATAAAGCTCGCTTTACCTATGCTAATTAGGACCTTGACTAATCACAGGGGCATTAATTCCCCTGAATAGTCGGAATTCATGATAACATGATTTCTACTAGCTGGTGTCACCGCCAGCTAATGGAAATCTCACGCATGCACAAGGCTCATTTAGGCCGTGTCAGTGTGCCTCACAAGCAGAGTGCATGCATCCCGGCTTCATTAAGTGCACTGCACATGACCGGAAGTTCAGAAGACGGGTCATGCACATGTCTTCTGAACTTCAGGTCATATGCAGTGAGCCTAATGAAGCCGGGAAGCATCCACCCTGCTTCTGAAACTCAGACGAAATGAGCTACACACATGCAAGAGATTTCCATGAGCTGGCGCTGACACCAGCTAGTAGAAATCATGTTATTACGCCCACAGGGGCGTGATAACATGGAAAAAGGGCATGCCTACTCTGGAGAACTAACTCCCCTGTGACAAGTCAAGGCCCTAATTAGCACAGGGAAAGCTAGGTTTATAAGTTGTTTTTTTAAATATTCATATTAGTGAGTAGCGTTATACAGGGCTGGTTAGGGAGTGAATTTGAGCAGACAGGTATCAATGCTGCTGGGTTGGAGGGCAGAGGGGACCTGACAGGTTCCGTTTAACAAAAGTTACCTGTCTGTTTGGCTGGTATGATGTTTTTTAATATTTTCCATAGCAGAATGTGAAAGTCAAACACGCTAAACATCTGTCTAAAATACATTTTTTAAATGTTTCAATGAGATTAGTTTTTATTACGTAAAATGCACTTGACTCAGAATATAGACCTTAAGAATCCTCAAGTTCTAACTATGATACGGTGCCAGTGGTATTTACATAAAACATTCCTTTGGAATTTTGTTTTGTAAAGTAGCACTATGGCATGACACAGGGCTAGCCGCAACAGACGGGGCTCGTACATTCTGGATCACCACTGTTTATAAATCTGTTCTCTGCTGGTGTAACTTCCAGTAACCCTGGCTACTCTGGTTAGGTTCTGCGTGCTATCTTCTTGTTATTTAGAAGTTAGATGCAGTTTGGACAGCTCTCATATTCTTCTCCTCATTATTTTGCCTAAATCAAAATTGTTTTGGTTTTTTAACATTCAATTTAGCAAAGAGAAAGGGAAAATATGTTTATGCTGCTTTCCTGTCACAAAAGTGACTCTAAGATACAAGTATATACAATAACAAATTAATAAAAATAAAGACCAGGTATATGAAACTTCAGATTTGGTACCATGAGCGCTAATCGCATCCACCCCTGGCATGTGTTTCCGTTTTTCATTTGTTTTGGCTCCCTTGGAGATTCAAATTCTGTTAGTTCAAATTATAGACTTTGTAATGATTTTTGAGAACGGCACACAATTTCATGGAAGTTTTCTAGTTGACATCACTTGTAGACCTTGTTTTAGCATGGGTGGTGTCTGGTATAGAATTTCAGCTTACTTCGTCCCCCAGTGGTTTGGACATCCAGATTTTACAATAATCTGTCGTTAGTTTGCCAGAGGGATATTTGGTGCGGAACTCTAATTTCATTCCCATGAGAAAATTGCTGTCATTTTTAGAAGAGCATCTGATTGAGTTTGCTCCTTTTATATTACGTTACATATCCTGCTATAATGTATAATACATAGATGTGAACTTTTTATTTCAGTAAATGGCTAAACAGAAAATAAATGTTCATATTATTTTTTAATATTTTGTCCAGTATGAAAGTCCTGTAAATTACTTCATTAGAAATTTGACTTCATTCCTAAAAAAAAAGGCATGGAAGTGGTTTCCAAACACTCGCGATTTTTAACCAGTTAAATACCGCTGTCAATCTCGGATAGTGGCATTTACCATGTGCCAGCAGGGGGGTGCATAATTCCTCCTGCCCATCGGTGCGTCCAGGAAGCGCTCATGATAGACTGGGGTTCGCTGATGACCCCCATGTCTATCCTCCGATGAACACTTTCCTTTACCTAGCATTCATAAGAGATTATGATTTCTTCTACACATAGCTGATTTTTTTTTAACTTTTAATTGTAGTTACTAGTCCTGTTAGGAGACATGAAGCTGAAGTCGATTGCTTCTGCTATACAGAATGGTGTATCAGCACTATGCAAGCCCGCAAAATAAGGGACACGACTTAGGATGTACCAATATGTCCAAGGTCGTGAAGGGGTTAAAAAAAAAGCAGCCGATGTTGAAATTATTTCCAATAGTGCACGGTAAAAAAAAAGTGAAAATATCTGTTTAATTTTTGATGAAATCATATGTCAGCATGATTTCCCAATAAAATATTAGACCTTTCAAAAATAAAAATAATAAATAAATATTCAAACTCTACACCTCTCCATCCATGGAAACTGATTTTATAGGAAGCAATAGCAAAATTACAACTCTGCATAGATTTTTAATTGGTGCAAGTCATTGAGTGTGACTGCCCACTGCAGAGTAAGCGAGACTTTACATCTATAGATTATAGTTTATAATGAAAGTATTTCCAGAACTTTCTACACAATTCTATTTAATAATTCCTGTATAAGCAAAACTATCATATCAGTTATAGATATGTCAGTACATCTGCCAACATGCAGTATACAATCAGACAGTTACTTGTCCCATAAACCATTGCATTTTTGGATAAGAGTGGCTACTGCAATACATCAATCCTGGCAGTTTGACTTTTTTTTATCATACTGTTTAAATACCGTATTTTTCGGACCATAAGACGCACTTTTTTTCCCCCCAAATGTTCGGGGAAAGTGGGGGGGTGCGTCTTATAGTCTGAATGTAGGGCTGTGGGGAATGAGGGTGCTGCAGTGGAGCAGGTCATCGGCGGCACGAGCAGGCTGTAACAGCCTGTCGTGACCACGTGAACCTCATCATTTGCACGCCCATCATCTCAGCGCTGAAGCCGGCGCTGACAGGTGGGCGGGATGATGGGCGGGGGGTGCGCGCATAATTAACAGCCGGCCGTGATCACCCCTGGCAACTACAGCCTGGAGTGATCATGTGCGGCTGTATTCACTGCTCCCCGCGCATCCTTATCAGCGCGAGGGGTAGGAAGTACGGAATACTCACCGTTTCCCTGCAGCACCACGATGTCCTCCCGTCTGTCGGTCAGCTGATCTGTGTAGAGAACGGTGAGCACAGCGATGACGTCATCACTGTGCGCGCCACTAGTCACGCAGGTCAGCTGACCGGCAAACAGGACGACGAGCGGTGCTGCAGGGAAATGACCGGTGACGGCTCCACACAGATCAGCGGCGCTGCTGCCGCCACAGACAGAAGGAGGAGCAATGCTGCATGGAGCGAAGAAAGGGGAGTATAAGCGCTTATTGTTTTATTGTGTGATACAGGATACATGCCATATAGCAGGATAGGGGTATATAGCAGGATGGATGGGGGTATATAGCAGGATAAGGGCATATACCAAGATGGCAGTATATATCAGGATGGGGGCATATAGCAGGATGGGGGTATATAGCAGGATAAGGGCATATACTAGGATGGCAGTATATATCAGGATGGCAGTAAATATCAGGATGGGGGCATATAGCAGGATGGGGGTATATAGCAGGATAAGGGCATATATCAGGATGGCAGTATATATATATGGATGGCAGTATATATCAGGATGGCAGTATATATCAGGATGGGGGTATATAGCAGGATGGGGGTATATAGCAGGATGCCAGTATATAGCAGGATGCCAGTATATAGCAGGATGGGGGCTATACCAGGATGAGGGAAATATACTGTATATACAAGGCAGGAGGATCATTATCAGGATGGGGTACCTTAGTAGAGAATTTGGGGACATTACCCCCATAACAGTGTCAGCAGCAGATCCTCGCCCCATAACAGTGTGTCATGACCACATTTTTTGCTTAAAATTTTATTTTCCTATTTTCCTCCTCTAAAACCAGGGTGCATCTCATGGTCCGGTGCATCTTATAGTCCGAAAAATACGGTAATTTTAGAGTTTGAAAGATCAAATGTGATACTAAATATGTTTTAATCTTTTCTTTTATTCCATGATTTTTGAACAAGGAAAAGTGGTGAATTGGGCCTGTATTTATACCCCTGAAAGGGACTCTGTCAGCAGGTTTCTGCAATGTAACCTAAAGACAGCATGCTGCAAGAGTTGAAACAGAAAATTCAGCCGTGCGTGTCCTATCTCCCAGTCTTTTTTTGTTTACCTGCAATGTTAATATAAGCCTCTTTATCTTTAGTGGGTCTCAGGGGCCAGCGAGCGCTATTCAAACTCCACCCCTTCTGCGATTAGCAGCTTCTGTCTATGGAAATATTCACTGAAAGCCTGGTGTGGGTGGGGGCAGCTCTCCCAGCACTACTGCATACAAAATCTAAAATCTTTTACTGTGCCAGAATGGCTGCACCCAGTAATCTGATACATCATTGAACTCAGAGCCTCTTGATGAGGCAGCAAAAACCTGCTGACAGATTCCCTTTAAATAATTTTAGAGTTTGAAAGATCAAAGTTTTAGAAACATGATTATACTTAGTATGTTTTAGTCTTATTTTTTTAAAAAAATCTTGATCTTTGAACAAGGAAAAGAGAGATTTATTGGGTCTTTTTTAAAACTACATTTTTTTTTACTTTATTTTTTTATTCCCCTTTGAGGACTTAAACCTGTGATGCTATATCACACAATATTATATTCCACAATAAAATAGTATTGCAGGATATAGTATAACTGATGTTCTCCTATGAAGCTCAGACCGAGTCTGGGCTGTATAAGAGGACAAGGATAGCAGCCGTCCCCCAGCAGCCATGATAACTTACCAGCAGGGATGATGGAAGTCAGAACGTGCACGCACTTGCAAACAAATGACTGACAGCAACATAGTTTCCTAGTTTTCAAGGTTGAAGGTAGACTTAAGTCCATCGAATTCAACCCATAATTTGATGACTAAATGGAGCTAACGACATTCGTTGCTGTTAGTGGCAGATGGTGGCCAGATACCACAGCCAGTGTTTGCTCCTGCATGGAGCGGGCTCAGCTCCTGAGTCTGCTTCATATGGTCTGTGATCTGTTACAAAAAATGTGTTTATATGATAATTACTATAACGTCTGTAATTAAAAATAAGAATGGATGCAAATATTGTCAGATCCTAATGTTGCAGAATTTCAAGTTTTGTATAGTAAATCTCAATTAGTTTTTAGGTAGTTATTTTTCCTGAAATTGGCCTATAAATAAAATGTATTAAAATGTCGTACTCACGCACTACCCGACAAGCATGTATTATTTCCGTTTCAATTATTTTTTTTTTCATTATGTTTGTAGTTGTATCTCACAGACAGCACTATCTACAATTTCATACAAATCATTATAAATTATATATACATTGAATAGAAATGTATCCGAGTTATTGCATGTGTTTTACAGACAGAGAAATGTGCTTAAAACATTTAAATTGTGGTTAACCTCACAGAATCTAACTTTCTAACATTTAACTATTTGCTCCCAGAGAGTGCTGTACAGTACTACTGTGACCTGCCAAAAAAAAGAAATTAGTCACTTTCTAACTATGGCGCCAAAGGGGTTGATATTGTGGTAACCAATGTCATTACTTCATCATCTAATCAAACAGGAAGCCAAAAGCTTTTTTCAGTGTAGTTGTCAAAACTTACAGACAGATGTCCACCAGCTGATCCAATTCGGAGCAGCTGCATTCATACATGTCTCTGCAGCTCACATGGCTCTGGTTCATGAGGTCTCCCAGCAGCTGAACAGCATTGGCAGGTGCTTCATCACAAACTTTCTTAAAAGCCAGAACTCTTGCGGCCTCACTGTACACGTGCTTAGCTCTTTGGTATAGTCTAAAGGTGGACACTAAGGAAAAAAAAGGAGATGCTTAAAGCTGAGTACTACACACTATTTTTAACCATGTCTATTAATAATTATGTAACTGCCTTATCTTTCTATACAATTAGGCTGTGTTACTATGATACGTTTGCAAGTATATATTTATTGCTTAAAATATATCCTAGTGAAGTGCATACAGTGGAGGTCAGGCAGAAAATACTTTTAGGACACGTTCACACGTCCAGTATTTTACCTCAGTATTTGTAAGCCAGAATCAGGAGAGGAACAATTAGAGGAAAAGTATAATAGAAACATGTCACCACTTTTACATTACTTACCCACTCCTGGTTACAAATACTGATGTAAAATACTGAACAAATAATCAAAGTGACGTGTGCAATGTAAACAAGAATCCCTGGTAGACCCCACAATTTGCCAATACAGATAAGGATAATGTACAATGATAGCACAGATTACCTGTAAGATGTCCAATGTACACGTGCATCACACTCCCCAATGTACGTTTCGCAGTACCTTATTCAGGAGGTAAGAGACTCTCACTTTGTTACCTTATACTATTTTGCTGCTCTGGTTCTGTCATTATTTGGGATTGTATATGGTCGCCGTGGTTAGACATCTAACACTCCAGCACTTTATTATCAATAGTGACTACACATTACCATCTGCTGCTATATATATATATATATATATATATATATATATATATATATATATATCACTTCACCAGGAGAAATTATTTGTTACCACCCGCTGCTATGTAGCTAATTTACACTCACATCCTGTCTTTTTTATTTTACAGCACTTTTTATTTAATTAATTAATGGAATATATTTAAATACAATTATAAACTTTTTTGTTTATATGTTGTAGTACTGTCCAGGATCTACTTGGTGGCATATGTACACATTTATAATTGTTGAAGCGGTAATTTGATTGATTAGTGGCTTCCTTGTATGTTATTTTGCACAGTCTCTGGTTTTTGTACCTACCATTATTGCCATTATTATACTTGATTGTATACTATTAATTGGTATAATTTAAATTGTGCGTTATCCATTGATATTTCATTGTGTTCATGTGGTTTTTACTTGTACCTGGTTTTTCTTATATTTATCAATAAACATTTGTGATTTTATTTATACAAAACTTCATGTCGGTTTTTCTTTTTTGGTGAATTTGGCTATAAAAGGTGTATGCATAGAGTTGAAACCAAAAGTTTACATACACTATCTAAAAATACACATATGCATGTTTTTCTCACTGTCTGACATGAAATCAGAATAAACCTTTCCCGTTTTAGGTCAATCAGGATTGCCAAAATTATTTAGGTTTGCCAAATGCCAGAATAATGAGATAGAGAATGTTTAAGGCATGTTTATTACTTTCTGCAAAGTCAAATGTTTACATACATTTCATACAAATGTCAAACACTGACAGCGCAATATAAAGGGCCGCAGCAGGGATTGCATGGTTCCCTCTTGCTATCGGTGGCTCCGTGACGCGATCACGGGGCACCAATATGTTGTCATGGTAGCGCGGGGTTAGCTCCTGATCTCTAATGCTGCCATGACTCACTTCCTGTGAACCGACAGAGCGCTGGCACTCACAGGAGATGAGCATTTCTGCTGATCAGAACTATGTAGAAATACAACTATCATTTCCGGTAGCTGAATCAAAGAATTTCTAACAGCAGTCAACCTATAATTGTTTTTTGTTGTTTTTTGTTTTTTTTTTAAATGTACCCTTTAAGTTACCTACTATTCTTATTTGATTATCTAATGAAATATTTGAGTCTTGTGTAAGTCACAATTATGGACAAAGGATCTAAGTAAGCTAATAACACACAGAGAGGTGGACAGAATAAATACTACTTAGCACACGAAAGTTCCTTACTGTTACATTTCAAGTTACAACATCTGTTTGAATATTTCCAAAGCATAAATACGGGAAATATCATAAATGTTATAATCCAAGGAATGGCAATTTTCGTCACTTCAGGTACTGCAAAACTACAACTACAGTCAAATTCATTTATGATGTGACGGTTTTTGTCTTGTCTTAACCTGAATATTGCTGCTTCTTTTCCTACATTTGTAATAAAAAAAAGTGAACCCTTTGAAATTATCGATATTTACATTCATGGGTTCACTAACTCAATAAAAGACAAGAACAGTAGAACAGTCTGTTTTTTTTATTATTATTATTATTATTATAGTTCGAATATGTCTATAATCGTGAAGTGGATAACAATCATGCTATATATTACTTGCAATCACGGCAAAAATGAAGTAATTGCAAAGTGGTAACTTCTTCTGACTTGGTCATTTAACGTTCCAAACAAAATATGCTCTCAGAAGAGTGGATGTTTTTCATACCTGTATTATGGAAATTAACACCTAGACCTCCCATGACTCATTAGGTCTGTTAAAGAATATCCAAACTTTCTTACTGTTTTTTTCAAAACTAGTAAGCACTTGAGTTGCTTGCAGATAGGTGGGGGTCTGGATTCAGAGACCGCCACTGATTGTGCACTAAACAACTGTGAGATGCACACTTCAGCGGAAAGCAGCACACATCTCCTATATAAGCACACACACAACGCACAATATGGATTCTCCACTGATCTGCAGGCAACTCAAGTAAATGCAAAATATTGAAAATCAATAAGAGTTTAATTTTTAAAAGGGTGGTTCAGCCTTGGGGTCATGCTATGTGACTACAAACATGTGAATTCTCTCAATACCCATTGTCAGAATTCTCCAGTGCCGGCTCAAGGAGTATGCTGGCGCATGACCCCCAAATATGCGGTTTACATACATGCGGTCAAGAACAGACTTGATGTGTGCGGCCTGTCTCAATACAAGTGAATTGAGTGAGGCTGGATAGTCTAGTCAGAATGTGGTTGGAAGTATGCCAGAATCCGCTCCCAGCATCAGGGAATCCTGACAGCGCAAACAGAGACGTATCCCAAGGCTGAAATATCCTTTTAAAGTATTATAAGATTCTATGGTAACCTAACTCCAGTTTTGATGAAGCTTGGAAAGTCCAATATTGCGTAATAGGGGCACAGAAAACGCCCATAGAAATCTCCTATGAATGAGGCCAAAAGTGGATAGAAAATCTCAATACTTTAAAATGCTGGAAAAGCACAGGTGCTACTCTGGAAACAACATTTTATGGATCCTTGTGCAACAAAAAATGTTTACAAATACCTCCTGAGTCCTGATTTTTAGGAAATCTAAAATCAAGCACAATTAGATTTATTCATGTTAACTGACTGTACCAGGGATCATTCCACAAGTGAAAAATCAAAGTTCACCACGCAATATACTTAATTTAACCCTAGAACGCGCAAGCATAACAATCTACCATAAAAAACAAATGACCTAGCAGGCCTGCGAGGCCCCAGGTATGTGTTCTAGGGTTAACATAAGATGAAGTATGCCTGCGTCTGGGTAAATTAAACATTGATAAATCCCCAGGGCCAGATGGCATTCATCCACAAATATTGAAAGAATTGAGCTCAGTAATCGACAGACCGCTGTATCTCATCTTCTTATACTCGCTTGTAACAGGGTTGGTGCCTCAGGATTGGAGGATTGCTGATGTGGTTCCGATGTTTAAGAAAGGTAAGAGGGTGGATCCAGGCAACTACCGTCCAGTAAGCCTGACATCAGTAGTATGTAAAGTTTTTGAAGGCATTTTAAGGGATGACATGCAAAAATATATTGCAGAAAATAATATAATAACTGACGGACAGCATGGATTCATGAAAGATAAGTCGTGTCTAACCAACCTGTTGGGGTTCTATGAGGGGGTAAGTGCAAACCTGGATATTGGTAATGCAGCTGATGTGATTTATTTGGACTTTGCAAAGGCATTTGATACTGTACCACATAATAGCCTTAGGGTATGTGCGCACGTTGCTTTTTACCTGCTTTTTACCTGCTTTTTTTCTGCGCTGTTTAATGCCAAAATGGATGTGTTCTTCTATTCAAGCAAAGTCTATGGGAATTTGGGTTTCTTGTTCACACTATGTTGTTCAAAATGCTGCCTTTTTGTGGCAGAACTTTGGTCAAAAACTCAGCTTTGCAGTGCAAAACCCAAATGGCAAAAACAATTGACATGTTGCTTCTTTGAAAAGCTGAGTTTTTGACCAAAGTTCTGCCACAAAAAGGCAGCATTTTGAACAACATAGTGTGAACAAGAAACCCAAATTCCCATAGACTTTGCTTGAATAGAAGAACACATCCATTTTGCAGCGCAGAAGAAAAAGCAGCAAAAAAGCAGGTAAAAAGCAGGTAAAAAGCAACGTGCGCACATACCCTTATACTAAAGCTCCAGAAGCAAGGACTAGGGGAACCTATATGCAACTGGGTAAGGAATTGGCTAAAAGATAGGAAACAAAGAGTAGTCATAAATGGTACATTCTCTAAATGGGCTATAGTCAGCAGTGGGGTGCCACAGGGATCTGTGCTAGGACCGATTCTTTTTAATCTCTTTATTAATGACCTTGTGGATGGGATTGATAGTAAAGTGTCAGTCTTTGCTGATGACACCAAACTATGTAGGATATTAAAAACTGACCTTGATAGTACAATATTACAAAAAGATCTGGATAAGATGTCAGAATGGGCAGATACTTGGCAAATGAGATTTAATGTTGATAAATGTAAAGTAATGCATATAGGACGTAGTAATCTTATAGCTGCGTATACTTTAAATGGAAGTAAACTCGGGACTACAGAACAGGAGAAGGACTTGGGTATTCTTATTACAAATAAGCTGTTGCAGCATTATTCAATGTCAAGCAGCTGCTGCTAAAGCAAACAAGATTTTAGGGTGTATAAAAAGAGAGATTAGATCCCGTGATCCCAACGTATTGTTACCCCTCTATAAATCACTTGTAAGGCCGCATCTGGAATATGGAATCCAGTTTTGGGCTCAACATTTTAAAAAGGACATTCAAAAGTTAGAATCAGTTCAAAGGCGGCTAACTAGACTACTACAAGGAATGTAAGGCCTCACATATGATGACAGGTTGAAAAAGTTAGATATGTTTAGCTTAGAAAAAGACGTCTCAGAGGAGATCTCATTTATTTGTATAAATACATGTGTGGTCAATATAAAGGACTGGCACATGACTTATTTCTTCCAAAGACAATACTAAGGACCATGGGACACTCACTGCGAGTGGAAGAAAAGCGATTCCGGCAGCTAAATAGGAAAGGGTTCTTTACAGTTAGAGCAGTCAGACTGTGGAATGCCCTACCACAAGAGGTAGTAATGGCAGATACTATAACAGCTTTTAAAAAAGGGCTGGATGATTTCCTCAGTACACACAACATTGTTGGTTATAAGTGACTTAGGGAGAAAATGTAGAACTGGTGGAGGAAGGTTGAACTAGATGGACCTAGGTCTTTTTTCAACCTAAGTAACTGTGTAACTATGTAACACAAAGGACTTGATTCATCAGTTGTATTTTTTCATTTAAGTGGTTTTTCTTTTTCTATCTTATTATTTATTTGTTCATGAATTTTGCATAAAAAACAATGTTATTTGTTTTAGGCTAAGTTCACATTTCCGTTGATTTGTATCAGTCACATGCGTCGCTTGACGCATGTGACTGATGCGCTGTTCAACGCTGTACAACGGATGACAAAGAACAGAATTCTTTGTCGGATTCCGTTGTGTGCGGGGGGCGGAGTTCGGGGGGCAGAGCCGAGCGGGGGGCGGGGCCAGGCGCTGAGGATGTCAGTGGAAGTGCTGCGGTCTGCATGGCTGGGGAAAGGTGAGTGTATCTGTGAGTGAGTGAGTGTGTATGTGCATGTATGTATGTATGTATGTATGTATGTGTGTGCACATGCAAAGTGCGGGAGGGGGCGGAGCCGAGCAGGGGGCGGGGCCAGACGAGGGTGTCAGTGGCAGTGCTTGTCTGCATGGCTGGGGACAGGTGTGTGTGTGTGTGTGTGTGTGTGTGTACATACATGTGCGGAGTGCGGGAGGGGGCGGGGCCGAGCGGGGAAGTGTCGGCCTCCCTGCACACGTAACCAGCCTAAATATCGGGTAACAGCAAAGCACCCGATGTTTACCTTGGTTACCCGATATTTACCTTGGTTACGGGCCTACACCGCTTAGCGCTGGCTCCTTGCACCGTAACCAGGGTAAATATCGGGTAACCAACCAAAGCTGGTGACGTGTGCAGGGAGCCAGAGAGCATGCGCAGCGAAATCCGACGGATCTCGCTGCTCAAAAAACGTTACATGCTGCGTTCCCCCCGCCCGGCGGTCAGTCGTTCCACGACTGATCAGTCGGGCGGAGGGTGCAACGCAGCATCATCAGTCACAATCCGCTGCTCATACAAGTCTATGGGAGCAGCGGAATCCGCTAAACGGATTCCGCTGTTTACAAGAGCAGCGGATTGTGACTGATAGATTTTAGCGGAAATGTGAACTTAGCCTTACACAAAATTCAGTTTTACAAATAAATTAGCAAGAAAAGATGATTTTTTTTTTTGGCTAAAATGTAGCAATATTTATGCAAAAACAAAAATAAGATTCAGATTTTCATACTGATCACTCCAGGGCTGGACTATAGTTCATTTGCACACAAAAAAAAATGTGTAACTGTTTGTGCAACTTTGTTTGGAGACCCCAAACCGCCATTAAAAAACAAACAAACAAACAAACAAAAAAAAGAAAACAAAACAGATCAGCATATAAAATAGACTTTAAAAAAGCAGAATAAAAATCAAATGAAAAACAGGTAAGAAACACTAAAAACTATACAACAGAAGCACAAATTAATCAGTCCAGGGGCATACAAAGAAATCATGGGGCCCCACAGCAAAAGTTCTAATTGCCCCCCTTCCTGAAAAAAAAGAAAATTACATAAATTATTAATATTCGTCTGGGTTACATAAGAACATATCTCACAAATTTGCAGCCCTTACAAAGTGATTTTCATCCTATTGAAGCCCCTAGATTCTACTTTCATTGCACCCATAAAGTATTATGCTAACAAAAGTGCCACACGAACACTGTATGATCCCCCACAATGAGTTCCCCACAGTACCCTCCACATGCACAGTATGATGACCCTTATGTACCACCCTCAACTATCCCAGCAAAGTATGTTGACCCACAACACAGTATGATCCTCAACTGTGACCTCCAAACAGCCTTCCATGCAGTATAATGGGCCTACATACAATATAAAATGGCCTCCACTAGCTTTTCAAACAGTATAATGACCCCCACACAGCACTCCACATAGTATGATGGATCCCACACAAACCTTCAAACTGTATAATTGCCTGCATACAATATAAGTGCACTCAAATAGACCTCCATAATGTATAAAGGCTCCCTCATATCCCTCCAAGTATTATAACGGCCCCGAGATAGCCCTCCAAATAGTATTTTGGCCTCCACATAGCCCCCCCAAATATTATAATGGACCCCACATAGCCTTCAATATAGTATAATTGACCCCACATAGTCCTCCATATAGGATTATGCACTCCCATAGTCCTCCATATAGTATAATTTGCCACACATATTGCTCCATATAGTATAATACACCCTATAGTCTTCTATATAGTATAATGCATCCCTCATAGTACTCCATATATTATAATGCACCCCGTATAGCCCTCCATATAGCAAATGCACCTCCATAGAATAAAATGCACCCCCCATAGTCCTCCATATAGTATAATCTGTCACACATAGTCCTCCATATAGTATTATGCACCCCATAGTCCATCATATATTATAATGCACCCTCATAGTCCTCCATATAGCATAATGCACCCCTCCTAGTCCTCCATATATTATAATGCATACCCTGTAGTCCACAAAGCAAGAAGTTGTCCGGCACCAGAGACCAATCACATACGTAGCTCCACTTAAAAAGTAAACTCCATCATGTATCAACAGTAGAACCGGGCGATGCTCGACCTAACAGTGAGCCCACAAATCCAAATCCAGTAAGGAAGAAAAGAAAACAGGTGGCACTCACTCTTTATAAAAAACCTTCTTTATTTCAACCAAAAATTAAAATCACAGGGGAGGGATGCGGGAGACGTCTCGAACAATGGTGACCGTTTCGTGCACAGCGGCGCCTCATCCGGTCCTCCCCTGTGATTTTAATTTTTGTATAAAATAAAGAAGGGTTTTTTATAAAGGGTGAGTGCCATCTGTTTTATTTTCTTCCATACTGGATACCCTATAGTCTTCCATGCAGTATAATGTACACGCCATAGTCCTCCATACATTATAATGTACCCCATAATCCTCCTTATATTATAATGCACCCGATAGTGGCATGTGTCCTGCAGCTATGAAAATGTAGGCACAGCAGGCGTGCAGTTGTGATGTGATTGCAACGTCAGATAACTGACATAGTGGAAAAATGATGGAGGAGGGAGCATAGAGCTCCCAGTTTCATCATTGCTTTCAAGTGGAGTGGCATCCATGATGCTGATACAGTTGAAAGTAGGCGGGAGGGAGAGACCTAACAAGCCCGGGAAGCCTCCCGTACGGCTTTTCCCACTCCATTCCTTGAGAATCTAGATCTAACCCATGTGTATTAATAAGGACAGACTTGTCAATCATCTGGCACAGAAGAGAAGAAAATCCAGCTAGGTTCCACATTGGATTAGTTAAGTCATTCCCTATAGTCCCAGGCTGGATTTTCAAATTATGTTTTCTTTGAAACGGCCCAGCATTTCAGACAAAGATATACCTGGCTGCAATCACACAGCCAGGATATGCATCATGCTGCCTGAGGTTTGTGCACTACAAATTTAGTGACAGGTTCCTTTTAAAGGGCCTTGTCACATGAGTTATGATATGCAGCCAAACCAGAACCTCCATTTGCAGCATGTGTTTTGTGGTTTTTGCTCCACATCAGTGCTAAACAGGAGAATTAAATATGCAAATAGCTTCTCCATAGAGTAAGAGAACAGTGACTCTACTGTAATCTATTTGAAATAGCAATCATAACTTTATCCCTAATGCCCCCTGTCAAATGCATCTCATCCAGCCAACCAGTTCTTCTGCTATGCACCGATGAGGGACAAAAGTTCTGAAAACATTACTGCAAAAGAAGGTTCTGGTTTGTCTGTATATTTTAAGTCATGTGGCAAGGATCTTTAAAGAGTCAATACCGATGTTTAGGATTGCTCTTACGAAGCTGGAGAAAATGAGCGTTAAGTACTAGGACTCTGTGCCAGTATATTTCTCTTTACTGTAAGCAATGATTAGGGGCAAACACCGCACAAAATTGCGTCTGCAAATGGAGTTCCTGGTTTGGAATTTTATTCTAAGCTCTTTTAAAGGGCCTTGACTTTTTAAGATTGCTACAGGTGTTACTGGAGTTTGTTAACTTCATCTCAGGTTATTTGCATATTTAAAGGGAATCTGTCATCAAGTTTTTCCCATATAATGTATGGATAGCACCTGTATACCCTTATATATAGCATTAAAAAATGCTGTATATATGTCCCACATCGATCTGCATAAGCGATGGTCAGGGGCTAGTGGCCTTCACCAGCCGAAGTCAGGGAAAGGTCCAATTGTACTCCCAGCATCTGCCCTTGCTGCCACCCAAGGCAAGAAATGGGAGCTTCTTACTCCCCTCCCGAGAGAGGATGAGTCTAGAGTTCAGGTAGGAGCGGAACCTAAGGACCACACACTCCCTCCTAAAGGGTGCTTTACACGCTGCAACATCACTAGAGATTGCTAGCGATGTCGTGAGCGATAGCACCCGCCCCCGTCATTGGTGCGATATGTGGTGATCGTTGCCGTAGCGAACATTATCGCTACGGCAGCGTCACACGCACATACCTGTTCTGCGTCGTCGCAGGAGACACCAAACAATCACTCCTTCAAGGAGGAGGTGCGTTCGGAGTCACAGCGACGTCACAAAACGGCCGTCTAACAGAAGAGGAGGGGAGGAGATGAGCGGCCAGAACATGCTGCCCACCTCCTTCCTTCCTTATTGCCGGTGGACGCAGGTAAGGAGATGTTCGTCATTCCTGCGGTGTCACACATAGCGATGTGTGATGCTGCAGGAACGACGAACAACTAGCGACATGCCCCACCATCGATATTATGAAAAGGAGCGACGTGTCAACGATCAATGATTTTTGACATTTTTGCGATCGTTGATCGTCACTCCTAGGTGTCACATGCTGCGATGTCGCTCACGACGCTGGATGTGCGTCACTAACGACGTGACCCCGACGATATATCGTTAGCAATGTCGCAGCATGTAAAGCTTTAGACCTTGTCTTTCTAAAAATAAGGCTTGTTTATTAAGTTACAGATGCTGCTAGGGAAATGTAGTATTATATTGTGGCTATTCAAATGAAAGGCTATCCTTGCAATCTATTTGGGCAGGCTCGGGCTGTGTCTAAGGTGCTCTGTGAATTTGGCGGTGGCATAAAGGGCATATAAAGGGGGTTGTGCAGGTAGGACTGTGTGATAAGAACATGTAAGCATAAATAGAATGTGCCACCTGAATACAAACTAATTTTGCTGGGGGCAAAAAGTACAATATATTGTATTCATAGCGTAACTGTCTGTAATCTAATATAAGGCTTGTATCAAAGGGAATATCCAAGACTGTTTTTGTATTTTCTCTATGAGTCTAAGCACTTATCGTCAGGCGTTTGCTAACCATCTGCCTGTTCCGGCATGTGACAATCTCTCCTGGCTGACACCAGTCACAGACCGCTCCTGCTAGCGCTTCACCTGTTTCTTGTGACATGTCCACAGAGCTGTTGCTTCTTTACACTTTGCTCTGTCGATGAGATGTCACTGCCAACCTTATGTTGATTGACAGTTGGCTCCCCACTGTGTTAGTCCCTAATAGCCCCTATAAATAAAGCAATGCGATTTATTTTGGATTTTCGATAATGAGTTTTCCCAATTTTTAAAGTTGCTCCAAAGAAACAAATTTTATAAACTATACATTACATGATTATATGGTATTTAGCTACAATTTCATTTACTAAACTAAATGTTTTATTTTTCTTTTGGTGGAATATATTTGATGGATTAGCTTAATTTCCAGTGTGAACAACAGATCCACAAGTGCACTGGTTTGTATCAGCAGTAGGGTGTAGACCAGCTCAAGACAGACGATGACCAAGATATTGGATTCCATTAAAAGTTTCTACTTAAAACGTGCAGGACGTCTGGGTCTGTACAAATGATAGATTTCGGCTAGCACTGCATAGCTTCGGTTTAATTGCCTCAAGTGGAGACAGGATAACATTAATCCAGCCTTCCGTTTTGTCTTATTATGTAGTATAGTACTGTATATTAGGCAAACGTTTTAAAAAAAATAAATTACAGAAAAATAAAATATGTAAATATATATATATATATATATATATATATATATATATAAAAAAAAAAATTTTTATTTGCTTTTTGCTTAAATCCCAATTAAAAAAGAGTTATGAGCAATGACAAATCTGCAGCAAAGCAGGTGATGCTTTCAGGCTATTACAGGAAAGTTGGGGGGCTATATATAGGTAATATAGCCATACATATACAGAGAAATATGTCTTTAGGGGTAAAAAGGAAATAGCTGCAACAATCAATTATGCTGAAATGTCTTTAACAAAAATTACAGAAAGAAAGCTGAAAAAAATGCCAGTTACATGTGTTTCTAGTTATCCCAACTGCTGAGCCTCCTATCACATGGAGTTCCAGTGAAGTAAATACCAATCCTCTAAGTTTTTCTATTCTGTTATTTAAAGTACTATTGAGTTTTATAAAATTCAATCTACTCATTATGAAAGACATCATTTGAATTGCAAAAAGGTGATTATCATCTTTTAACTCCCTCAGGGCCAAGCCTATTCAAGCATTAAGGGTGTTGGCTACCTTCTAGCTGTTTTTTTTTTAACCAATAAGCTGTTAATAGTATTATTTGCAACTCAACAGTTGATAGTTATGTGCAGTTCCACTCCTCTATTCTGCAAAAAGCACAGCACTTTACTCCTCCTTTTTTCTTTATAACAATTAGGGTTTTTGCAACAGCTATTTCAGTTTCATATATCTAATAACTGATAATATTTCTGGATTGAAATGAGGTTTATTGTACTAACAGAAAATGTGCAATCCGCATTTAAACAAAATTTGACCGGTGCAAAAGTATGGGCACCCTTATCAATTTCTTGATTTGAACACTCCTAACTACTTTTTACTGACTTACTAAAGCACTAAATTGGTTTTGTAACCTCATTGAGCTTTGAACTTCATAGGCAGGTGTATCCAATCATGAGAAAAGGTATTTAAGGTGGCCACTTGCAAGTTGTTCTCCTATTTGAATCTCCTATGAAGAGTGGCATCATGGGGTCCTCAAAACAACTCTCAAATGATCTGAAAACAAAGATTATTAAACATAGTTGTTCAGGGGAAGGATCTAAAAAGTTGTTTCAGAGATTTAAACTGTCAGTTTCCACTGTGAGGAACATAGTAAGGAAATGGAAGAACACAGGTACAGTTCGTGTTAAGCCCAGAAGCGGCCGGCCAAGAAAAATATCAGAAAGGCAGAGAAGAAGAATTGTGAGAACAGTCAAGGACAATCCACAGACCACCTCCAAAGACCTGCAGCTTCATCTTGCTGCAGATGGTGTCAATGTGCATCGGTCAACAATACAGCGCACGTTGCACAAGGAGAAGCTGTATGGGAGAGTGATGCGAAAGAAGCCGTTTCTATAAGCACGCCACAAACAGAGTCGCCTGAGGTATGCAAAAGCACATTTGGACAAGCCAGTTACATTTTGGAAGAAGGTCCTGTGGACTGATGAAATAAAGATTGAGTTGTTTGGTCATACAAAAATGCATTATGCATGGAAGCAAAAAAACACGGCATTCCAAGTAAAGCACTTGCTACCCACAGTAAAATTTGGTGGAGGTTCCATCATGCTTTGGGGCTGTGTGGCCAATGCCGACACCGGGATTCTTGTTAAAGTTGAGGGTCGCATGGATTCAACTCAGTATTAGCAGATTCTTGACAATAATGTGCAAGAATCAGTGACGAAGTTGAAGTTACGCAGGGGATGGATATTTCAGCAAGACAATGATCCAAAACACCACTCCAAATCTACTCAGGCATTCATGCAGAGGAACAATTACAATGTTCTGGAATGGCTATCCCAGTCCCCAGACCTGAATATCATTGAACATCTGTGGGATGATTTGAAGCGTGCTGTCCCTGCTCGGCGACCATCAAACTTAACTGAACTGGAATTGTTTTGTAAACAGGAATGGTCAAATATACCTTCATCTAGGATCCAGGAACTCATTAAAGCTACAGGAAGCGACTAGAGGCTGTTATTTTTGCAAAAGGAGGATCTACAAAATATTAATGTCACATTTATGTTGAGGTGCCCATACTTTTGCACCGGTCAAATTTTGTTTAAATGCGGATTGCACATTTTCTGTTAGTACAATAAATCTCATTTCAATCCAGAAATATTACTCAGTCCATTAGTTATTAGATATATGAAACTGAAATAGCTATTGCAAAACCCCAAATTGTTATAAAGAAAAAAGGTTAACATTGATAGGGGTGCCCAAACTTTTTCATATGACTGTAACCTACCCGGTCCATCAGTGACCTTCATTAAATAATAATAGGGAACTCGAGTCTGCATAGTGCAGTGTTATTCAATTAACTGCTAGAGAACAGGAGTTTTCTTGGTTTTTGCTTTGCTGCTTCCAAGGAGACATGACTTTTTAATTTTCCGCCCAAGAAGTCGGGTAAGGACTTGTTTTATTGTGAGATGAGTTATATTTTTCCATGTCACTATTTTGAGTTATTTATAACTTATTGGTGAACATTTATTTTTAACACTTTAAAAAAAAACCCAAAAAGACATTCCGGCAACTTGTTTTTGTGTTATTAACAGAAGCAATGACATATGACACATCAAGAGAGTGTTGTTCTGCTTTTTTTTTTTTATCGTCAGGTTGTAGTATTTGTAAACTGATGTACACATTTTTATTATGGTTAAAATAGATAGAAAAATAATTAAGACTTCAAAATTAGCGCTTTGAAGGGTTCCTATTAGTGATTATTATTCAATAAAAGTTAGTGCAGGTAGGGAATACTAAGGAATATTTAATGCAAGCATATTAGAAATTAGTATAGAGTATGGCACTAAATAGATAGGGATTTAGATTAAAATGTCTTTAGCCTTCCAACCGCCCTTTTAAGATCAGGACTCTCCCAGGGCCATATCATAACTTCAAGGATTCCTTGTTCTTCTTTATGCTGGAAATAGTTCCTAATGACATGGTATATTTAGGGTCATTGTCTTCCTGCAGAATAAATTTAGAGCCAATCAATTTAGAGCCTCCCATATGGTACTTCATAATGGATAAGTATCTGAATATGTTTTTACTATTGAGGACACCATTAATCCTATTAGAGTTGGTATGAATCGATTCACACAGACCAATCAGCCACAGGAGTAATCAGATAGGAGCTGTGAGAACCGCCTTCTAAATGTCGTCATCCTTGACTCTTCTTTTGATTAGCTGGCCTTGCACAATGTCATTACTGAGGCATGTAGCACATATGACATCACACTAGGCTGCCTAATTAAAAGCGTGGATGCGGTCATGTAAGAGACGGTTCTCTGAACGCATATCTTACTGCCCAAGATATATTTCTGCACCCCAGCTTCTATGTTTTTGTGCATAGTTGAGTCATTTGACCTTGTTTCCATTTCGCAGATATAGCTCTATTTTACCATGAAGACCAATACTAATCAAACTTCTGTAGCTGAGGTGTAGCTGGGTCTCACTGGTTGCAGCTAGTTCCGAGCTAATGGCACTGCTGGACAGCTTTTAACTTCAGCATGATGTGTCTTTTATTTGCTGCACTAAGTTTACTAGGCCAATCACTTTATCTTCGGTCTGCAATGTTGCCTATTTCTTGGTGCTTCTTCAAAAGAACTTGAACAGCACATCTTGAAACATAAGTCTGCTTTGAAATCTTTGCCTCTGCATGACGATCACTATCATCTGGTTGCTATACTTCGTTACTCATGCACCAGCTCCACAAAATACCTGACTTTGTGTACCTAGAAAAACTGATGATGTTTTGAAGGCAAAGGGTAGTAGTCACACCAATTATAAATTTGATTTAGATTTTCCTTTTATTGATACACTTTGCCACTTCATGAAAGTAAACAATTTACACTTCTATTTTTAAAGTATTCTTATCCTAAAACTTTTACATAGTATTTTATATAAACAACAAAATATAGTCATCAACAATAAAAATTAAAAGTTTATTATATACTAGTAAATTGCCCGCTCCAGGATGGTTCAAAGGTAAATAAACCGCACAGATGTATGTGGTGGATTTATCTTTGAATTGTGATTGGATTATTCCACTCCACCTGTATCAGATGTTTATTTGTGTGCAGACCAATTTAATTCATTTATTATATCACTCCAGGATGGTGACTGTAATAAAAAATGCATCCACTTAAGGGCAGAATTCTTGTCCCAGGACTACGACTGTGATCTACATTACATATATGTATATACACGTATAACTCCTTGTGACTATTACTTTGGGGAATTAGGACTAATAGTTGCAGAGCCGATTGAAATAGGAAAAGCTAATCATGGATCCCCCTTGTGCTTGCTTATGCCCACATCACATTGTGCATTCTTGTACAGTGATTTGATGTGGGCACTGAATCTAGCAGGAACTGGTGTGCACAAAAAGCAACAAGCACATACAGCCCCAGCATGGTACCACCCACATCACGGTGTAAATTCAAGTATAGCACTTCAATGTGGGAGGTGAATGCAGCAGGAGCAACCAGTCACAGGTTGGTGAAGCAATGGAGTCTCCCACTCCACCAACCTATGCAACACTAAGGAAATCCTGAAAACATGCATTGTTGGTGGCTCTTCAGGACTGGAGTTGGGGAACACTACTATACAGTATAAAAAAAAAAAAGGGGAACCAGCACGATCTGAAATTGGCATGCATCAAATAAAAAGTGAAAATTCACAAATTTATTCCAACTGTACTATGATAAAAAAATGAGATTTTTAGCAAATAATTGATCAATTTTTTGAGCCACCCCTGCCAACGTCACGGCAAATCTCAATAGGGGGGTCCTACTCTACATTCTGTATTTCATGTGCCATGCGGCCTCCTAGATAAAGTTAAAAGCAGAACCCTAATAGAGCACACATACCTGTAACCTGTATATAACCGCTTCTATGTTGCAAAAAGGCACTTGTGGATAGAGACCAGCCCAGGTCCCAGCATGTGGAGCAAGCCCTACACATACCAGGACTATATCAGAACTGATCCTCCCAGTGTCAAACAGCAACCATTGATAAAGGCGGACCAGATCCAAGAATGGTGCTTAATTAGCATTGCCTGTGGAAAGGGGTGAGGTAACTGAGTCTGAACAGCTACCAACAGGAGGAATATATTGCAAACCAAAATCAGGCATGCATGGTATGGTGTTGGTCAGACACCAGATTTGTAGCATAACTACGGTCAAAACAGAGAAAAAAAAGGGGAACCAGCACGATCTGAAATTGGCATGCATCAAATAAAAAGTGAAAATTCACAAATTTATTCCAACTGTACTATGATAAAAAAATGAGATTTTTAGCAAATAATTGATCAATTTTTTGAGCCACCCCTGCCAACGTCACGGCAAATCTCAATAGGGGGGTCCTACTCTACATTCTGTATTTCATGTGCCATGCGGCCTCCTAGATAAAGTTAAAAGCAGAACCATAATAGAGCACACATACCTGTAACCTGTATATAACCGCTTCTATGTTGCAAAAAGGCACTTGTGGATAGAGACCAGCCCAGGTCCCAGCATGTGGAGCAAGCCCTACAGTATACATAATTAGTTGTCAAATCCCCCTCATACATATAGAAAGCACTCCCAGGCCAGTGGGATTACTCCTTATACTACAGCTACTACTTCACTAAAGGTACCCAAAGAGAATAGATAACGATGTAAACATTTCAACCAAAACAATCATTCGTTAGTTAAAACTTTAGGAAGTACACTTGTTTTACCCAACAATTACACACTGACATCATTTTGAAATTAAGTTATCTGTGCTTGATTTCTTTGGTTCAAAAAGTCTCTTATTGAACAAATATTCCAGGAAGATCACTTGTTGCCTGATGTCACTGAATGTGTTTAGCAAGCTTTAAGAATTAAAATGGGCATTAGGGAGTAAAATGTATATTTCTCTGTTGGTATAAAAATGGTTTGTTAACCAATTTTTCAACTAGCAACACATTTTATTCAGATGTGCAGGAGTTCCTAAGGCCGGTTTCATAAATCCATAAAATACACATTGTGCTTGACCAGATATCTGGGTCTCCCGACCTGAACTTTCTGCTTCACATATGCCTTTGGGGCAGTAAGCTTGGTCAGGACACCCACCGTGAGTATAATTCCAGCCTGAAATGGGTATGCTCAGGTTGTCTTTTGAGCAACTCAAAGATATGAAAGCTCCCTACAGTATCTTCACTGCTTGGTTCCTGGCATGGCGGGCCCTTCTTTTTGAGTGACAGTTCTGGTGAGTAGCAGAACTGTAGTATTAGTAGGACTATAAAGTTCAGAACAAGCTTTGCTTTAACATATTCAGCTATCAGTGGTTTGATCTGAAGTGTACATTGTTATCATAGTATTTATACATACAGATAACAAGGCATTTGAACAAGTACCCAGCTCAGGACAGTGAGAGCCATGTTTATAAAAACTGATCTGGCAGAAGCCAATTCTTTGGGATGGTGATTTTGCAAGATTTAGAACAGCAGCTGGTAAGGAGCTGAAAGGGAGGTGAGTGGCTAAGTAATTTATAGAAATCAATGGGCTGGAGAAAGCTGACTGGTATGTTAGGAGTTAAGTCTTCTAGAATGTAGCAATGTACCTACTTAGTACTCTCAGCCAGGGTTTGGGCAAGCCAAAGTGGTCAAGCTTCATGGAAACTAGCGGTACACTGTTGTGAATATCATCAGGGATGGTGCGGTTCCTGGGAGTGTTTCTGGGCTCCCTCTGTTGGCTAGTGCTGGTAGTGAGTCGGATTCTGCATCTGTCGCTCAGACAGGTGTGGAAGATGATTGTCGTTCCAGGAAAGCCAATGGAGTCCAGCCTGGGGGAATATAGGAAGGCAGTTTCTGTCTAACCTTTGCTGGTGATAATTGTTTCTGCTCCAAGAAAAGATGTCCTGAAGTTTGTCCTCCTGCCTTTAGGCTTTTTTGCCATTTCATGTAGGATTGTTTTTTGCTTTTTTCTGACCCTTTTTTGGATTCTCCAGGAATGATTTCTACAGCAGTTTTTTCATTCCTTTGCATCAGTTTTTTCCTATGTCATCCAGAGTCTGCAGCCATGCCTGATAAGTATTTGTTTTTTTCTTCCTGAGATTAATTTGTTCTCATTCATTTCTCTGTCTTTTTGTTTGCAATTAATGGGAATTGTGTAATCTCAGTGATTTTTCCTTGTGAGGGTTTGTTCTCTTAGTCTGGGCTTGGTTTAGGCTGAGTTGTACTTTTGGGCGTTTCTGCTTAACCTATGAAGTAATTCAATGTTTGAGAAAATTCTCTTTTGTTTCTTGCATGGGAATAAGCGTTCTTTCTGCACTCTTTTTTGAGGACGATTTTTTCCCAGCAAGAAGGTAGTTTTTACTCCCAGTCTGATTAGGAGTTTGTATTTGCACAAGAGTTCCTGATATAGTGGGAGGAAGATCGTGTCATCTTTAAGGTATTTTTAATTAATAGGTGTTGGTATTTTTTCAGTGTTTTCACTGGCTGCAACCAGTAATCTTTTCTATCCTTTTGTATCTAGCTAGCAGGGCCTCACTTTGCTTAACCCTATATTAACCATCTGTGTGCTGTCTTTTTCCTTACATCACTGTTTTTATGTTTGGGGTTTTACTATCCTTTTTAGGCTGCTCAGAGGCAAGTCAGGATTACTCATGCCATCTTTGAGGCTATTTAATTCTCCGGCGGTAATGAGTCGTCTAGGTTGGTTAGGAATGCTCCACCGCTACTTCTAGTTGTGATGTGCAGTTAGTGGATTGCAGCCAGCTAAGCTTCCAACTACTCTTGTGCATTATTTTCCACCTCTTATGGGATTTTTGCAAGATCATTTGCAGTGGTCTCCTGACCATAACCGTACACTATGAAAGATAAAAGCTAAAATTGGCTGCTTTTCATGCTTCTTAATTAAATCAATTGATTAATTTGAGTCTATCTCTTTAGGTAACATGAATGAATATGATGTGCAATCCTAAATGGAAGAAAAGTTTTCTAAGGTGTCTTGGAAATCTATGTTTTCCTACCTGAAAGATTACTTTCTTTTGCCAGGCAATTTACCAACTTAAAGTGGTTATCCCATGACCAAATTCATTTTAATCAATAAATCTTAAAATAATAATTTCCACAATTTGATGTGTTAAAAAATATTCCTTTGGTGAGATATTATATATGTGTCCCTGCTATGTACTGTGTAATGTTTGTTTCTGACAGTGCACGGAATATGGTCTGATCATACCACATCTCTTGGGCCAGAGAGGGAGTAAAAAGTATACAGACATTACAGCATAGGATCACAAATGATTCTTTCTTTCAGGTAATACATAACAAAAGAGAGGAAAATGCTTTACCTCACAAAAATAAACAGCTGTGATGCCTTGTTATGCTATCTGTATACTCTCTTTTCATCCTTCCCTGCTCAGGTGATGTGGTATGTTCAGACTATGTCCCTGAACGGTCAGACACATCCATTACACAGTAAATTGTAGAGATTTATAAGACACAGGAACATTTTTTCAAACACATCCAATTGTGGAAATTATTATCATTCCAAGATCTATTTATCATGGGGTGGCAGGGAATAACAGCGGACCAAGCTCCTAAACTGGCCCTCAGACTAGGGGGGCCCTAACTTTCTCTGATCCCAGAGATATATCTGATGATGACAATGTCTGGGCTGCCTTCCACCCCTGCTCCTGACCAACCTTGATCTAGTACCCTTTCACTCTCTACCTCAGGAGGGCAAGGGCCGGAACATTGATAGACAAACAGGGGAAACCAAAATTCTATCACAGAGCATGCTCACACTGAGTAATCAGACAACAAGTGATAGGAAGGAAAACTAAAAAAGCAAGGAAATAACCAGACAACAGGAGGAACTGCAGTGCACACCAAGCAACATGCAGTAAACCACCAAACTGGAAAACAACAGCACACGGACCCGTGTAGCTGAAAGCTATAGTCGGCACAAGAAGATATATTCCTCCATCTTAAAAAGGCGGGGAGTACCTGTGCTGGTTCTCCCACAACATGTAATCAAAAAGCTAACCAGCAGGCTAGCAAAAATTAACTCCTGCTAGTCTGATCACTAATGAACACACAGCTGGTCGACACGCAAGCCTGCCTGTGCAACTCAGAAGCAAAAGACAATGCAGACTGAGGAGTGTCAGAGTCCGTGGTCTGAACAGCATGTGATGCCACAATGACACTTGTCAAGTCTACAGCAAAACGCCGTGTGACACTATTGATTAATATCAACTTCAAAATGAACTTTTTGTGGGAAAACTCCTCTACGCACATGTATATAGCATAATACACATTTGGTATTATCTTTACACAGCTAATTTGTAGCATATTGTTAGGTTACTTATATTTCTATCCTCATTTTCATATATGAATTTAGGAAAAAAGCTGAATTCAAACTTCCCAGGACAGGTGGTTGCAGGTCGGTCATTGTCCTTCTGTGTCCTTCCTTACACTGATGTCACTGACAGAAGGAGAGGTTTTAATACTAGAGTAGGACCGTCCTGATTGTATACATGTTAGCACAGTGGGATGGCTTTTACGCTTTTTGATCAAACAGTGTTAACCAAGTACCCTATGTAATTTAAATGTAATACTACCATTTATTTAACTACTTTATTATAGAGTACATGCCAATTTTCAGTTTTTCTCTTAGGTTTCATCTGTGAAAATGGCCACGGTGTGAACGTGCTCCTATTGCACATATACCAACCTATACTCCCCTCATTCTTTGGCTTTTCCTTTCAGATTCTAGTGTACAGTTTACGGTGTTGTCACATTTTTGCATTATTTCACATTATGAGAAGAACCACATTTAAGTTAACTATAATGAGAATAGTAGACTATAGTAACTATTCAACAGTTCACTCAGAACTACCTAATAGTTATAATTGTAAGATTTTAAAAATAAATCTGTTGGTGTCTCAAATTGGTAAAATGCATACACCATTCTGTGATGTGAAGCTGCAGAACATGGAACACGGAAAATTTCGTGCATGTCTACAAGTTTCAAGTATGTCCTGTCAAGCATACTCCTAGAGATATCAAAAGCACAAAGAGCCTATCCATTTTATATTAGATCATCTAAAAGCACATTAAAACATATTTGAACCCCCTAATGAAAACGTGCAACTTTTGTTTAAAGACTGGTGTTCTGCATAACCAGTCTTCCAATTATGACGTGATAGGAATAAAAGGAGATCTGAAAATGTGCATTCATTTAAGATGTATGCGGACTCGCGTGAGAGATTTCCATAGCTCACACACTCTTGTAAATCACCATTGAACAGTAGTAACCCAAAGAATGAAGCACAAACACGTCTGTTTTCAATTTCATTGTGAAAGCTCTGCCAATGACTGTGACTGATTCCTAGACCACCCTTTGGTAAAACAGTTCTGTGCTGGCCAGATTACCTTAAAAAACTTTATGGTTCTCTCAGCTCGGCACGTTATATATTGGCAAAGAGAACGGTTCTTTAACAGCAACCAGAAGATCAGAAAATCTTTTGTAATCTTTATAAAACAGCAAGCTCAAGATATCCAAATTAAGTGGCTGGCCTTGATTAAAAGAAAGAAAATCTTGTTACAGTATAAAGTCGGTGAATCTTAATCTTGATGAAACGCGTTTTTTGTTGCTGAGGGTGGGCAATGTCCTAGGGTACACACAGAAATTAGAACAGAGTGTAGCATGTTCTAATTAATTCATTGCATTTATCTTCTATAGTATACAAAACAAGGCGTGTTGCATTAGAAAATGTGCATGTCGCATTATTCAGAGATCTTAATGGTTAACATATTTCCTGAGTTCTCACCAGAGAACACACACACAGGTCAATTATGGGATTTAGTCTGTATATTCATACATGTAGACATGCTAGAAGTTTAGAGGAATTGAATCTACCCACTGCACAGAAATAATTGTGGCTTGCAGAATATCTATAGTATAGCCAGAACATAGGTTCTTTTAGAAAGAGGCTACTTTATTTTTCTAAAGTTTGCATTGACATACTGTTCTTTTATGCATGAGCAATATGATGTGGTTATTCTCTATTCAAAATTAAAAAAAGTTAATCATTAAAAAGTAATTTTTTTAAATTCATTAGGGGTCCAGGAGGACAAAAAACATGATTTTTAAAATGTTTGGAATTTTTAACAATAATTTCAAAATAGCTGCAAATTACGGTAAGCCTTTTTTCTTTTATTGCATCAGGGAAATATCTAAATTACTTTATACCTTAATTTTTGTCTATGATTAAACCAAAAAAATTAGAAATTTGAGAAAAATAAACAACTTTTAAAGATCTTCTGGAGAAAATGTATAAGCAATAGGTGAAGAATCCTAGTTCTCAGACAGCCAATGAATAAAAGAATCCTGGCCTGTAAAATCTAGGAGCCCGTTTTGTTCATGTTGATGGATGTCTGTCTTTTCGAACTGTCAAAGAGCTCTTCTGGCTGCTAAAATAGACTTACTGGCTGTTGAATGTCATCATTTTTAAAATACTTTTGAAATAACATGTGGGGAACAATAACCATGTAAAAGTGATTTAGACAAATTTTAATATTAAGTGAAAATTTGAATGGCTTGGCATTGTTGTCAACACAATGGGTAAATACTATACAAAAAAAATTACTGTAATACAGTTTGAAACATGGGAAAACGAGAGCTGGCATTATAAATTTACATTAAAATGAGGACATTCTTTGGAAAAATAAGAGGAGCACTAAGAAAAACAATAACAAAAATGAAAAAGGAATGCACTAATGATTTTTAATAGGGCAGACATCACCCCTTATATTCAATCAAAAGTAAACCCTGTAACAAACTATGTACGCTCTAAATGTGGCATGGAGAAGACAGATTTATTTCATCACCTCTGGGAGTGTGCGAGGATTCGGGGGGTTTCGGGGAGCGTCCATTCAGTCTTACAAACCACATATGACATTAAATTCCCATTGACACCACAATGGGCTATCATTAACATCTTGAGGAGGACAATCTAAAGATACCAAGACATATTAAGGCTATGTGCACACAGTGCGTTTTTCTCGGCGTTTTTGCGCGTTTTTCGGGTGCGTTTTTGGCCTCAAAACTGCATGACTTTGCTTACCCAGCAAAGTCTATGAGTTTTCATTTTTGCTGTCCCCACACCTGTTTTTTTTCAGCTGCGTTTTTGTGGTGCCACAAAAACGCAGCATGTCAATTATTCCCGCGTTTTTCACTGCGCTTTTCATCCATTGAGTTCAATGGGATGTTGAAAGATGCAATGAGAAACGCAAATAGCTGCGTTTTGGTGCGTTTTGGTGCGTTTCTAAGACCAAAAACGCAGCTATAAACGCAGGAGGTGGGTAGTAAAGTGACGTGTACAGGAAGAGGATTCCTTCTGTCAGTATATACAGAAGCGTGAATCCTCCCGGTATCGTCACCGTCGCTTCCATCTCCCGTCCGGTGCATGTATGCTGCCGTGCGGCGCCATGTCTGGGCGGGAGGTGGAAGCGGCTGCGAAAACAAAAGTTAACAGTAGAAAAAAAAAAGTTATACTCACCTGTCTGCAGGGTCCCGGTGCCATGTCCGCTCCCAGATTCTGTCACGGTATCGCCGCTCCGGCAGTGTGCAGTCTCCCCGGGTACGTATGCCTGCAGGATGCAGGACCTGGCGATGGATCACCTGATGCAGTCACCTGACGCATCAGGTGATCGTAAGTATCGCGGTGACGCGGGCGCCCAGCCGGCTATCAGCTGATCCTGCCGTCAGGAGACTTCATCCCTGATTACCGGCAGCTGCTGCAGCGATCGGACAGGATCAGACTCCCGCCCCATCGCTCCAGGAGGTGCCGGTAATCAGCACATAAGTGAGTATTTTTTTTTTTGCACCGATGCATCAGCTGATTGTATAATCGGCTTTTATCAGCTGATGTGTGATATGATTCACGTCCTTTAACCTGACACATCATCTGATCGCTTTGCCTTCCAGCAAAGCGATCAGATGATATTGGATCCTGATTGGACGGCGCGGGACCCTGACCCAGGATTACTGCGGAGGGGGGTTCTTTATTTCAATAAAGATGGAGTCACTAATTGTGTTGTGTTTTATTTCTAATAAAAATATTTTTCTGTGTGTTGTGTTTTTTTTTTATCTTTACTAGAAATTCATGGTGGCCATGTCTAATATTGGCATGACACCATGAATTTCGGGCTTAGGGCCAGCTGATAATATACAGCTAGCCCTAACTCCATTATTACCTAGCTAGCCACCCGGCATCAGGGCAGCTAGAAGAGTTGGATACAGCGCCAGAAGATGGCGCTTCTATGAAAGCGCCATTTTCTGGGGTGGCTGCGTGACTGCAATTCACAGCGGGGGTGCCCAGAAAGCATGGGCACCCTGCACTGTGGATTCCAATCCCCAAGCTGCCTAGTTGTACCCGGCTGGACTCAAAAATTGGGCGAAGCTCACGTGATTTTTTTTTTAAATTATTTCATGAAATTCATGAAATAATTTAAAAAAAAAAGGGCTTCCCTATATTTTTGGTTCCCAGCCGGGTACAAATAGGCAGCTGGGGGTTGGAGGCAGCCCGTACCTGCCTGCTGTACCCGGCTAGCATACAAAAATATGGCGAAGCCCACGTCATTTTTTTTGTTTGGGGGGGCAAAGAAATTCTGCATACAGTCCTGGAAGGAGGATGCTGAGCCTTGTAGTTCGACAGCTGCTGTCTGCTCTCCTGCATACACTATTGGATGGAGGATGCTGAGCCTTGTAGTTCTGCAGCTGTCTGCTCTTCTGTATACACTAGTGGAGAATGAAGAACACATTGAAGAAGGAAATGACATCAGACCTTTTTTTTTTTGTTCACTGATAAAAAACGCATAAGGACGCAGTGAGCAAAAACGCAGCAAAACGCAGCATAAAAACGCACCAAATCGCGGCAAAACGCGTGCGTTTTTTGCCGCGTTTTTTTGCCGCAGGTGCGTTTTTGTGCGTTTTTAGCGGCCAAAAACGCACAAAAACGCAGCGTCAAAAAAACGCAGTGTGTGCACATAGCCTAAAGCAGTTCTTATTATATGGGCCTCGGCCACTAGGAAAAGTATACTACATAAGTGCTTATCCCGGAACTACCAACACTATCACTCATTCAAACAAAGGTTATGTTCATATTTAAAATGGACTGGCTGGATGCTCTCTCAGACAAAGAAAAGTTGACAAAGAAATTCTTTGAAATATTGGCTCTATTCATACCCACGCTACCAGATGCCATAAGAGCCAGGCTTAGATCCCAGTTTGAACACACATCGTGGTACCTGTTAGAAACTATAAGTGGACACATCCCAATTCCATAATAATAGTCGATATAATTTAGAGCGCGCACGCAGAGAGGGGGAGGGGTGGGGACTGTTTGGGCTTATGTTGATATATTACGGTCTAAACTTTTGCTATTGTTATCTCAGATATATATATATATATATATATTGTATTTTGAAACAATAAAAAGAAGTTAACAAAATAAATAAAAGGAACTTAAAGACAATAAAAATAAGTATTGGGAAAGAGAAAGTATAGTTAAACTAATCATGCACGTCCAAATCCTCTGACATATTTTACTTACACAAACATCCTTCCAATGAATACATTCATCTTGAAAAACAAATGAACAGAGGCAATTTGCAAGTCATCTTACAGCAATTACAAGAATAAAATAATTTTTAGTGCAGCTATCACTAAGAAATGCTCTGTGTTCTTATTAATTTTATTTAAAACGGTTATATTTTATGTGATTTATATCAGAATCTTTTTTTATTGAGGCATTTGGACTAATTACTCACGGCATGGCTCAGTCGCATAACTGTTTAGCTCTGTCCACAGCACCAATCTAGTGACTCACAGCAGCTACTCTAGCATTTTACCTGGTCTCAAATGGTCCCAATTATTGTCCTCATGGAGATGAACGTGAGGCAATGGCAACCTCCTAGACTGATGGAATTCTTCCAGAATTGTTTTATAGCTGTTTGAAGCCTACCACAGCTACCATAACCTTCCTGTCTGTGATCTCCAGCGCAACGTCAGATACTTCACTGGGAGATCTAATAAGAGATACATCTTATCTGTCCGTTTCAATTTGTCCATTGTCCCCAGAACCTCTACTAATGGCAGTCTCTCCTCATCAATTTAGGAGCCACCCTGCAAAAGGACTGTGATGCCGAGCTCCCAGGTGTAATGAGATGTAGACCACTAGGAGTCGCTAGATACCTTAGTGGAGATCTGCGGGGAAGTCAAACAAGCCAGGGGTCAGGAGCCGGGAGATCACGTCAGTAACAGAGGGATAGAGAAGCCAAAGTCTCTGTGCAAGCCAAGAGCCAGTAAACCAGGAAGTCAAGTAAAGTACCAGGAAAAGAGCGGAACCTGCGTCAGAATACAAGCCGAGGTCGGTAGCCAAGAAGACAAGTCAGGTACATGGGAGAGAGTGGAGTCGGGGGTCAGGAGGAAGCTGAAAGTCATGGAGGCAGGAAGCCAAGGTGGAGTAGAGGAGGAGACGGGATAGGGTACAAGGAACTTGTAAGCAGGACAAGATCCGGTCAGTCACAGGAACCAGAGACGTGCACTGCTAGACAGGAACTATCACTGGCGGCATTACGGGTGGACTGGCTCCTGGATAAAGCAAAGCTATACCCTGGAACGAGGCTTCAAAGAACAGACCCATCCAACACCATACAGGACTTAGACCCGGAACAGCGAATTCACTGGAGGAAAATATGAGGGCCAGTACAGGCTCTGCAGGAAAGCAGAGCACCACTCATCAGAATTTTGACAAGGACATGGTAGGTATGATAAGAGATCTCTAATAAAATATTACGCAACTGGGGACAGACCTGGACCCTTAGAAGAGAAAATGGGGAAATTCGCCTACTCACACAATGAACAAACTGATATTAATAAGGTCTGGGACGATGAAGAATTGTGTACCACCCCCGTAGCAGCAGCCGAGCCGCTCAGATCCGGAGCCGCGGTGGCTCGAGGGGTCTCTAGACCCGGGGGGTCCGTGCGGACACTCGAATCAAAAAGGAGTGGGGGAGTATATACACAGGATTAGGAAATTTTGTGACGCCACCCACGGTGCGTGGTAAGTTAAGGTACCACCGCTGCTGTTTGGGACACCGGGTGGCGGTGGTATGGCAGCAAGGTGTTTTAACCCCTCCGTGGGTAAGGTTTTTTTGCCCCGGGAGCCCGGTGATGGTGGTGTAGGGGTGCCATTGGGGAGTAGGAGAAGGGTTTTCAGTGTACTCACTCAGTCCAGAAATAACCACACCGACAGCTTGTAAACCAGAGTTCTGAGCACCACTGCAGTTGGGAGGGAGCACGCTTGGGTCCGTGCCCTTGGTGTTGCGGTTAGTCTGTGACCCTTTCCTTGGCACCTGTGTTTTCTTCTTTGGACCCTCAAGTCTGAAACTTTTCGGCTCCCGCTCACCCGTTTGGCTAACGGAGTGAGCTTGCTCTCAGGGTTCACACGTAGGATTTCTTTGGGAAAGTCCTATCTGATCGGTGCGCAAGTACCTCGATTTTGGAGCGGGTTGGGGATGACACTTGAAGTCTTCACCTCCATTGGGTAAATTCCCAGGACGCGTGAAGCTACTTCCCGGCCTAGGGTCCACGTACCACGTCGTGCCCTGGCCCCTGCCCGATGATAGCTCAAAATCGCCGGCCGCCCTCCTCGGCAGTTCGTGCCCCCTGACACTATCCCCTGTGACCGGGGTTCCAGCTCCAGGCCCAGACCAACGTCTGCCACTTAGTACTCAGGAGCCCTGCTCCTCCTGTGACCTCTCCTCACGAGAGTCACTTAACCTCCTTCTCCTTCCACTACCACTTCGCTTCTCCGCTCTGCTCAACTGTCACTTTTCTCACTCTCCCCTATCAACCCCCATGTGGGCAGCCCTATTCCCTTCAGGTCCCCCAATGGTGTGTCTGGTGGGTACAGTGCAAAGTGTTCCTAGGGTTTTGATTGGCTCAGCTGTTAGCAACACCACAGAACCAGGACCCGTAACCAAGGATGGTGGATACTGTGCTGAAGGGAAGATTGCACAATACCCTGTGACAACCTGATAGGCCAGGGCGTCACAATTGCACCTCATAACAATGATTCACGATATTAAATACTATCGCAGACATAATGCAAAGCTGAGGGAGATTCCAGAGTTTGTGAGCAGCGGTAAATTAGAACTGCTATTCAAAAATCTGCTAAAAAAAGCAATCAGCTTTTTGTGTGAATTAGACATGTCGATTGCCAGGTTTTGGAGGACCCTGAAACCAACTCACCAGTCTAGACCCTGCTGAGACTAGGGACATACTAACCAGGATCCACAATTAACAGTTAGATTTTCCTTACTCGTGATGCATTAAACTCCAATACCTATACGTTTTTTCAACAGAATTTCTGTTTTCCCTGACCTATCTGTGATGACCATGGCCAAGTGTAAAGAATTTGTTCCCTTCCCCAAATTGGTTAAAGGCCAGCAAGTAAAGTGTCATTGAGGTTTTCCTTTGTGGTTAACAATCTTGCACAACTCCCCCTAACATGTATGCTCTGTGATGTCATCACAAAAGGTCTCAAGTCCTTGAACTCCTGCCATATCAAAATATTGTAGATTTTCTGAAACCTAGCTGTAAGAAGGGGAAAATTTCTTCTCACTAGAATCTGACCATTCAATCGACTATTAGCTCCAATGCTTGAGGAACTTGTTGGATAATACACTCAAACCTCCATTTTTAATTTGTTTTATCTACAGAACTCTTCAGCTAACCTGCTAAATAACATTTCCACTTGTTGTGTATATCTTTTACATTAGTTTTTATCCCCCTCTCCATACCCTCCCTTATGTCTCTTTACAAACACATCTATGGAAGGTTTCATTGACAATTGTCTGAGATTGAATTTATACTTTGATGTGTAGATCTAGCATATCCATTGGTGATGAGTATGGTACATAAAAAACCTTTCTCAGACTGAAAGGACTGAATCCACCAAATAAGTCTCTTAAATGAAACAAAGCTATTAAAGGGAACCAACTAGAATGCTGATTA
The DNA here is from genome assembly GCF_048569485.1 of Anomaloglossus baeobatrachus. Classification (NCBI taxonomy): domain Eukaryota; kingdom Metazoa; phylum Chordata; class Amphibia; order Anura; family Aromobatidae; genus Anomaloglossus; species Anomaloglossus baeobatrachus. The sequence continues at coordinate 503,307,761 of NC_134356.1, read as the reverse complement.
AAATGATACCTTTATTTGAGAAATCCGGGGCTTTATTGGAAAGTAATCTTTGTCCAAACTTTCCAAAATTATGCAATATGGCCAGCGCATGCACACTACTATAGTGAAGTTTTTGTTGAACTTTTCAATAAAATGGCGCTTGAGTCAGCACATGCACATACCGTGATCTCTGCTGCAATTTTAATGAACTCACTGTTTTCCACATGTTTATGCATGCGCCAGCCATAGCAATGATGGCAGCGGCAGAGGGGCCAAATTTAAATAAAGTGAGACAGTCAGCAGTGGGAGGAATATATACTGAAGACCCGCCACACAAAGTCCTGCCCCGATGCTCAAGCCTGTGCACAAATTAAATCATTTTGGAAAGTTTGGACAAAGTTTAATATGCAATAAAGCCTTGAATTTCTCAACTAAAGGTATCATTTTAATAATCATGCTAGAGCCATTATGGCACTGCCTTAAATTTATAGCAAAAACCTGCTATTTGGTTCCCTATAGGCCCTTCACAACCAATGATGTACCTATATGTCATTGGTAGTGTATGGCTCTTTAATAAGGGCTCAGGCGGCGAACCCGCATTATTCCCCACATATGTCTGCTGATTTGATACATACACGGTGAGGCAGCACACTGCAATTAATGAATACATGAACTCCAATATTGTTATATACAGTACATTAAAACGTAAGGTACTTAGTTAGCGATTTTTGAACAAAGAGCGCAGAAGCCATCCAACCACATCAAGGTGTTCCTAAATATGGATGGTCCCTCAACACTATTGTTCTACCTCTCCATTAGGCAAAAACATATTCTGAGGTTCATCACTTGTAGTCTAGAATAGATTACTTTTTAGTCTCCTAGCATTTTATACATAAAGTAGTGGAGCGGAAATTGGCAATAATACTTGGTCAGATCATTGATCATTCCACAGTTTTCTTAGAGTCAAATCATGGCCGAAAGATTTGGCCCCCGTGAAGTTTTTCCAGAAAATGAAATAACAGAAAATTATTGCAATTACACATTTTTTTTTATACACTTGTTTTTTTCCTTTGTATGTATTGCAACAACACAAAAAAATAAAACAGAAAAAAAGTCAGTTTGGACATAATGTCAAACAAAACCCCAAAAATGGGCCAGACAAAATTGTTAGCTTTTCCAATATTGTGGGTAAACAACTTTGTATCAAACATGTGATACAGGTTCAAACTCACCTATGGCAAGTAACAGTTGTGTGCAATATGAAAATCCCACCTGAAACCAGATACAAAAGGGGAGAAGTTGACTCAATCTTTGTAGTGTGTGTCTCTGTGTGCTATACTAATCATGGAGAACAGAAAGAGAAGAAAACTGTCTGAGAACTTGAGGACCAAACTTATTAAAAAATATAAACAATGTCAAGTTTACAAGTCCATCTCTAGTAATCTTGATGTTCCTTTTGTCCATGTTGTGCAAAATAAATCAAGAAGTTTACAACACATGGTGCTGGACATTGGCGGTAGAGAAAAAATAATTACAGTAGGATAGTCTGGATAGTGGATAAGTAGCCCTAATCACGTTCCAAAGAAATTCAAGCTGTCCTGCAGACTCAGGGTGCATCAGTGTCGATACTTGAATGAAATGAAATGTTATAGAATGAGATCCAGGAGAACCGCACTGCTGACACAGAGACATAAAAAGCTAAATTACATTTGCCAAATTGTAGGTGAGTAAGCCAAAATCCTTCTGGGAAAGCGTTGTGTTGACAGGTGAGACCAAGATAGAGCTTTTTGGTAGAGTACATCATTCTACTGTTTACAAGAAATAGAATTGGGCCCTTCAGTACCTGCAGTCAAATATGATGGAGGTTCAATGATGTTTTGAGGTTGTTTTGCTGCCTTTGGCACTGGGTGGCTTGACTGTGTGCAAGGCATCATGAAATCTGAAGATTACCAAAGAATTTTGGGTAGCAATATAGTGCCCACTGTCAACGTTTGATTTGCATCCTAGGTCATGAGTCTTCCAGAAGGACAATGACCCCAACCATACTTCAAGAAGCCCCCATAAATGGATGGAAACAAAGCGCGGAGAGTTCTGAAGTGGCAGCAATGAGAGGTGTAAAAAGCTTGTTGATGGTTATAGGAAGCGATTGCAGTTATTTATTCTAAATGGTGTGCAACCAAATATTAAGTTGAGAGTGCCAGAAATTTTGTGCAGCCCATTTTTTAGGTTTTGTGAGAAACTATGTCCAATTTGACTTTTTTCTCTTTTTTCTTGTGTTGTTCCAATACACACAAAAGAGATAAACATGTGTATAACAAAATGTGAAATAGCAATAATTTTCTGGGACACATATTTTATTTTTTAGAAACATTTTAAAGGTGCCAACACTTTCTGCCATGACTATGTGACAGTAATTTAATGGTAAGGAGGCATGGCCTTTTTGTTCAGATCACAAAAGCAAAGGAATCAACAGAGACATTGAAAAGCAAAAGGGTAACAATAGTTTCAACGTTCAGGCTCCATATCTCACCACCCACTACAGCTTAGAATGTGAGACTACTTTAATTTTATAGACAATCATCATGGCTATGTCATACACAAATACGACTTGCAACTATTTAGCATATGATTACTTAATGCAGATTCTTGTCATGTCACTGCATTGTTACTGTTTTGCTCCTAAAAATCTAAATTTACATTTTTATTATTTTGTTATTGTTTTGTAAATCCAAATTATGGCTTTCAACACTGCCAGAATCCTTCTGTACATGCTCTAGATAAGATTCAAGTATGTTTCGGCCAAAAGCTGATCCTAGGTCTCCTACACGTTCATAATGTTAGTGCATACTGATTGACTCACTTGGGTTTGTATACAGCTTTTCTTTAACTTTACCCCCAAGTACTTGATTGGGTTAAGGTCTGGGGAATGTGGGGGCGAATCCAGGACCTCTACTTCGTTGTCATTGAACTATTTATTCGCCAATCTCGACATACAGTACTGACCAAAAGTTTGGACACATCTCGTCATTCAAAGAGTTTTCTTTATTTTCAGGACTCTGAAAATTGTAGATTCACATTGAAGGCATCAAAACTATGAATTAAAACATGTGGAATAAAATACTTAAAAAAAAAAGTGTGAAACAATTGAAAATATCTTATATTCTAGGTTCTTCAAAGTAGCCACCTTTTGCTTTCATTACTACTTTGCACACTCTTGGCATTCTCTTGATGAGCTTCAAGAGGTAGTCACCGGAAATTGTTTTCCAACAGTCTTGAAGGAGTTCCCAGAGATGCTTAGCACTTGTTGGCCCTTTTGCCTTCACTCTGCGGTCCAGCTCACCCCAAACCATCTCGATTGGGTTCAGGTCTGGTGACTGCGGAGACCAGGTCATCTGGCGTAGCACCCCATCACTCTCCTTCTTAGTCAAATAGCCCTTACACAGCCTGGAAGTGTGTTTGGGGTCATTGTACTGTTGAAAAATAAATGATGGTCCAACTACACGCAAACTGGATGGAATAGCACACCGCTGAAAGATGCTGTGGTAGCCATGCTGGCTCTGTATGCCTTCAATTTTGCATAAATCCCCAACAGTGTCATCAGCAAAGCACCCCCACACCATCACACCTCCTCCTCCATGCTTCACGGTGGGAACCAGGCATGTAGAGTCCATCCGTTCACCTTTTCTACAAAGACACGGTGGTTGGATCCAAAGATCTCAAATTTGGACTCATCAGACCAAAGCACAGATTTACACTGGTCTAACATCCATTCCTTGTGTTCTTTAGCCCAAACAAGTCTCTTCTGCTTGTTGCCTGTCCTTAGCAGTGGTTTCCTAGCAGCTATTTTATCATGAAGGCCTGCTGCACAAAGTCTCCTCTTCATAGTCGTTCTAGAGATGAGAAGGTGTGTCCAAACTTTTGGTCTGTACTGTATGCTTTGGGTCGTTGTCGTGCTGCAACACTTATTTTATCCTTTTCATACCTACAGTACTCGAGTCTACGAAGTAACTCGTCTTGTAGGATACTGACATATAGCACAGCATTGAGACCATCATGAAACCTGGTCAAGTATTTAGTGCCTTTGACTGTGAGGCAACCTCATATCATCAGGATTCCTACACAGAACTTGACAGTTCCTTCAATTTCTCCATTAGCTCTTTTTTTCCCTTGTTTCTTTCAGACCCATTTGCACCCATCACAGCCTAGTCTATTGAATTTTGTCTCATCACCCTAAATCACCAGTTTCCAATCTTCTACTGTCCACTTTTTGTACTTTTTTGTAAACTCTAGCCAACGCTTCTTATGACGATAATGAAGTCCAGGCATCTTCAACCTTTTTTTGGGCCACCATTACAGTCTTGTGTAACGTGTGTTGCACGATGCTTGCATTAATGTCTGTGATCTCACTAATACTGTAATCTCACTATTACTTTAAAGCTTTAATATAGTATTTAAAACAAAACTACAACAGATACCGGAAAGCTCAACTTTCTTAACTCACTAAAATAAACAAGGTCAAAATGCTCATCTTACCTAAAATAAATTCCATCGTATATCTCATAGACCATTTACTTCACAGCTACAGATGGATATGTTACAGTTCATCTGGGGCAACACTTGACCCCAAATAAAAACTATTTTTACTTCTTAGGGCGGCGTCACATGCTACGATATATCGGGCGATATGTCGTCGGGGTCACGGATTCTGTGACGCACATCCGGCATCGTTACAGATATCGTAGCGTGTGACAGCTACGGATGACTGTGAACGAGCAAAAATACTCACCTTACTGTTGCTCGTTGACACGTTATTCATTTTCATAAAGTCGTTTCTCCTTCTGCGCGCCGGTTGTTCATCGTTCCTGAGGCAGCACACAATCGCTCCGTGTGATACCCCGGAAACGACGAACACAGCTTACCTGCATCCCGTCAGCACTGCGGAAGGAAGGAGGTGGGCGGGATGTTATGTCCCGCTCATCTCCGCCCCTCCGCTTCTATTGGGCGGCCACTGTGTGATGTCGCTGAGACGCCGAACGTCCCTCCCCCTTCAGGAAGAGAATGTTCACCGCCCACAGCGAGGTAGTTTGGGAGGTAAGTACGTGTGACGGGGGTTTAACGACTTTGGGCGACACGGGCAATGAATTGCCCGTGACGCATAAACGACGGGGGCGGGTGTTATCGCTCATGCGATCGCACGATAAATCGTCTCGTGTAACGCCGCCCTTAAACAGAGAGGCAAGGTTGTACCTGACCTTTTCATATACCATCAGGTGTGCCTTGGAGACTTAAAGTAAAAGACTTATGGGCATTAATCTCTGAGCAGAAATGGGCAATCTTTGAGGCTAGTCTACTAATTCATAACACTTTTAAAACCTTTTTAGCCACCTAAGCACTAAAACTGTAAAGCCAAAAGTCCCTGAGCAAATAATTGAAACGGCACTCGACTTGTGGAATAAATTTACTCCTTATGAAACAGCTGCTCTCGCTATCTCTATCTGATATTGCTTGGATGGCTGTACTATAGAATTTCATATTTCTCATTAAAACCTCAAACCATGACTGTCCCTAGGCATTAATGATTTAATTTTATAAAAGTCATACACAATAGTCCCTTGGAGAGAAACATAACCCTTATGATTGATGTACTGTAAACTTAAAAGGAACCAGTCAGCAGGTTTTGATATAAAATCTGAGAGAAGCATAATATAGGTCTAGAAAGCCTGATCCTAAGGATGTATCATTTATTGGACTTCTTGATATAGTGTTGATAGAATCCCTATTTTGTCTGATGTAGATGTAGTAGAGCCAAGTATTTTGGACTGTGTATAACCCACCCACACTCCTGACTGGCAGCTTCCTGTGTACACTGTGATTTGACAGCTAGCGGCTAATCATTGGTTAGGGCAGGGTTACATAGGTTAGCCTGACAGCCATACACATGAGACATAGTCTTGTCGTGTTAATCTCCTGCTGATAAAATACTGATTGTGTTGAAACTACAACACACAGCCTAGAAAGTGACACATCCCTGTAATCGATCTCTTGAGCCCTATATTATGTTGCTCTCAGACTAAATATCAAAAACCTGCTGACAGATTTCCTTTAATACTATCAAATATGATACTTTCTATGAAATCATGCTTTAGTTTTAAAGCTTCTCACTTAAGCGCCTCTACAGGTTGCATTAAACCAACCATACAGGGGGGCTCTTCTTATAATGCTCTGTTTCATTATGACTCTAAAAATTGCATTTCGATATGGATTTACATGAAAAGGAACTTGGGCACATAAAATCCATAGAGGTGTGGAAACCAACACTTTTCTGCTAAGTGAAATACTTTGTATCAATCTTGTAAAACAAACTTAGAAAACACAATTACTCTGGTATTTCACCACAGATAGGCTAGCACATATACCAACCCCAGAAATGTAATCATAGGGTTATCCAGCTACATATGTAGTAGTAGTGCCTTGTCATTTTCCACTTTGGACAGATCTGGGCCCTTTTTCCTCATTTCAGACATCACACATCTGTATATGGAACTGAATCTAGCAGTTATATCCTTTGCTTTTAAAGAAGTCCCATCTATTGTTAGACAGCTAATGGCCCATATATTAGTATCTATCAGGAAAATGATCACAAAACATTGGAAACAGCCATTCACTCCTTGAGTGTGGGAGATAAGAAAACTCACCAATTAATTCCTACGACAATAGCTAAAATATATTTTAGATCTACTGTACACACCAAGACAAAAATGTTTCATCATTGGAACAATTGGATATCCATTAAATACTATCAAGCTCCCCCCTCCATCCACATTATAAAGTCTATTATAGGTATTTAGCCATGCCAAAGATATTCCATTTAAATCCACAAATTTGTATGAGATATGATATAACATGAAGAAAAAGTACATCCGGCACTCAAATGGGGATGAAATAATGGTTCCTTTATTCTGCACAATAAAATGCAGAACAAACAAGAACATAGAATTCCTCTCACACGTTTCGAAAAACGTAGCGTGTTCTTATAACATGAAATAGTATTATATATTATTCTTTCTCAAGAGAGCCGTCCTTTTGCAACCTACTTTTAATATACACGGGATCCTGTCAAATTACAAAGAGCTGAATGTGACCCCCCCATGAAGCCCACGTGAAACACACATAGGGGTTACTGGAGTAACAATCTCCAACAAGGTATACCATGGGTAAGATAGGTAAGTGTTTTGATAGACTTGTGCACAATTGATGGTCTACACTAGTTTCATACCTTTGATTATATGAGTGTAGCACTGTGTCTATGCACATCCTGTTGGAGACACAGTGCCTTGCGAAAGTATTTGGCCCCCTTGAATTTTTGAACTTTTTCCCACATTTCAGGCTTCATACACACAGATACAAATTTTAATGTTATGGTGAAGAATCAACAACAAGTGGGACGCAATTGTGAAGTTGAGCAAAATGTATTGCTTATTTTAAACTTTTGTAAAAAAGAATAACCTGAAAATTGGGGAGTGCAATATTATTCGTCTCCTTTACTTTCAGTGCAGCAAACTCACTCCAGAAGCTCATTGAGGATTTCTGAATGATCCAATGTTGTCCTAAAATGACGGATGATGATAAATATAATCCACCTGTGTGTAATCACAAATGTACCTTCTCTGTGATAGTCTCAGTGTTCTGTTTAAAGCGCAGATAGCATGATGAAGAACAAAGAACACAACAGGCAGGTCCGTAATACTGTTGTGGAGAAGTTTAAAGCCGGATTTGGTTACAAAAAGATTTCCACAACTTTAAACATCCCAAGAAGCACTGTCCAAGCAATCATATTTAAATGGAAGGCGTATCATACCACTGCAAATCTACTAAGATACGGCCGTCCCTCAAAAATTTCATCTCAAACAAGGAGAAGACTGATCAGAGATGCAGCCAAGAGGCCCATGATCACTCTGGATGAACAGAGATCTACAACTGAGGTGGGAGAGTCTGTCCATAGGACAACAATCAGTCATACACTGCACAAATCAGGCCCTTATGGAAGAGTGGCAAGAAAAAAGCCATTTCTCAAAGATATCCATAAAAAGTGTCATTTAAAGTTTGCCACAAGCCACCTGGGAGACACACCAAACATGTGGAAGAAAGTGCTCTGGTCTGATGAAACCAAAATCGAACTTTTTGGGCACAATGCCAAACGATATGTTTGGCATAAAAGCAACACAGCTCATCACCCTAAACACACCATCCCCACTGTCAAACATGGTGGTGGCAGCATCATGGTTTGGGCCTGCCTTTCTTCAGCAGGGACAGGGAAGATGGTTAAAATTGATGGGAAGATGGATGGAGCCAAATACAGGACCATTCTTGAAGGAAACCTGTTGGAGTCTGCAAAAGACCTGAGTCTGAGATGGAGATTTGTCTTTCAACAAGACAATGATCCAAAACATAAAGCAAAATCTACAATGGAATGGTTCATAAATAAATGTATCCAGGTGTTAGAATGGCCAAGTCAAAGTCCAGACCTGAATCCAATCGAGAATCTGTGGAAAGAGCTGAACAAACGCTCTCCATCCAACCTCACTCAGCTCAAGCTGTTTGCAAAGGAAGACTGGGCAAGAATTTCAGTCTCTCGATGAGCAAAACTGATAGAGAAATACCCCAAGCGACTTGCAGCTGTAATCGCAGCAAAAGGTAGCGCTACAAAGTATTAACTTAAAGGGGCCAAATAATATTGCACGCCCCACTTTTCAGTTTATTCTTTTTTTATAAAAGTTTAAAATAAGCAATAAATTTCGTTCAACTTCACAATTGTGTCCCACTTGATTCTTCACCATAAAATTTTATTTTTTTATCTTTATGTTTGAAGCCTGAAATGTGAGAAAAGGTTGAAAAATTCAAAGGGGCAGAATACTTTTGCAAGGCACTATATATCTTTATCAAAAAAACAGTTCAGTTGAATTGAGTTTTAAAGACAATAATATAAAGAACCTCAATTACCAGAATAAAATGTAACCTTTATTAATATCTAGATTTAGTTAAAATACACCCAGTGACTGTGAGCACACATAGGGGCATACAAGCAAAAAAGGGGCATTACCAAATGGGATCCCTCTAAATAAGGAAGGAAGGGACTGCCCTTAGCTATGGGGAATTATATGCTGGCGTGTGTGTAGCATACACCCCCTTTTTTAGAAAACTAATTATTTCTTGATGCCCCCCAGATATCAAAAAGCATTCATTACACCATAGGTGCACAAAAGGGTAGAAGGGGTGGACAGTCTCTATGGAGTCCCTATCTCACCCTATACATGCTTGCTCCTACCTACCGACGGGGGGTTTGACGCCGTAGCTTTTTGGGCGCCCCCGTTCCACGTCGGCTTACCCTTATGCACCCTACCTCAAGGTGAATGATTACTAAACAATTTTTAGAAATTCAAAAAAAATTCCAAACATTCATGGATCAGATCAAATGCAATTATTGTACAATCTGTACGGAAAATATGCAAAGGGGCCTAAATGACTAATCCTCAATGCATTCTGATCATCACATAATAATTGAAACCATGGGGGCGGAGTAAAGTGGAAGGGGAGACAATCTCTATGGGGTCCCTATCTCACCCTATACACACTAACTCCTACCTACCAACGGAGGGTTTGACGCCATAACTGTTTTGGGCGCCCCCGTTCCACGTCGGCTTTCCCTTGATACACCCTGCCTCAAAGGTGAACACTCTCTAAACAGTTTTTCAAAAATCACACATGATTCTAAAAAAAGGACCTGCACATATACATCCTACAGTTCAGATAAGATTTTCACTGATATATTACAGAGCGTTTACTGAAAATCAAGATGTCATCCCTTGAAACAGGTGATAGGGTAAATTTCTGATTACCATAACTTATCGTACAGATTGCACAAAAATATATATATAAAAGAAAAAGGGAATATAGATGCAGTTACTTCCCTTCAGATGATCATTTCTATGTGGCCTCGACGCGTTTCCCCTTTCTTATGGATATAAGGATCATCAGGAGGCAAAGGTTCCAGCTGTCAGATATGGTGATCCATGGCTGTGCGCCCTGGTCACAGGAAGTGCAGGGTTTAAAAATCGGCACCAATAGGTCACATGGAGCCACCAACCAATAGCAGCCCCTGGCTATCTCATCTCCTACATTTGTTACTGCACATGTCACTCATGCTCTAGCCAATGAGTGACTTGATTACATGAATGCACGCAAGTACAAGGAAGTTGCGTGCACCTTCAAAGAAACCGGCAGCTAAAATTAGTACCGCCCCTGTTTCTAGGTCACCACTCCCGTCATCAATCCATCTCTCAGAACCTCCCACCATCACAGTCATAGTGAGGTAACGCCTCCAGGGCATATACCTCCTACTCACAGATATCCGATTAAAGACCGGAAGCAAAGGGGGTGTGTCTGTGTGCAAGCCTGCCGGCCCCACAGATATTACTTACAAAGGCATCGCAGCGCGGCGCCCAGTCAAATCACTCGGGCACAATGACGTAACCGCGCCTGCGTACTGATCTGTCAGTATAACACACCACGCCCCATTTAGTCTCCTATCTTACTGATGGCATAACAATGCGGCGCCCAGTTAAATTCTCCGGGCAAAGTGACGTAACAGCGCATGCGTACTTGTCTGATGATGTTCCCGAGCGTGCTCCATTCAGTCTCCTGTCCCACCACCGGCATCCCAATGCGGCGCTCAGTTAGATTTCCGGGGCAAGATGACACCCCGCACATATGCACTGATCTATCGGTCTTATATTATAAGATACGCCTAATAAGACCTCCTAACATGGCACAAGATTAACTTACATGAGGGGCATGTAGGAAATCATCCCCTTCTCCAAGATGATTTTTAGCCGCACATTTAAAACAAATCTGCCGGCATTATTAACCACGCCCACATCTAACTCTTCCCACAGTCAATCAATCCAGGCCGGTGGGGAGCACATTATACAAGGGATGTGTATATTTTAATCCATTCATACATATTGCCCATAACAATGGCTCATCTCTGTCCCAAAAAGATCATAAGGGAGTACCACCACACATGCATACTTAGCACCTAATGTCAAAGACGCATCATGCTACGTCATCTAAATGAGTTAAATAAAGCCAAGGGGAGAGGGTGGGGGGGGGAGGAGCTAAGGGGGAGAGGGAGAAAGATGATGAAGGGAGGAAGCATAGGGGAATTGGGAGATGAAATAAATTAACAACTGCAGAAACAACCGTAGAGACAAAATATTATAACCAGGAGAACAAACACCTAAAGGTGTGTAGACAAATGCCCGTGAATCCCCATTCGCGGGGCAATGACGGGTGGGGTATAAAAATCGGGACGATATCTTATTATGTTTTTTATTTTTATATATATAAATTTAGTGAATCAATGAACAATTGGAGACAAAGAGAAAATAAAGGTATAAATTTTAGAACTACAAAAATGGGGAGTATGTCAATCTATCATTAAGGCCTAATGGAACTTGCGTTTTCAAGGAATAAATCCACCTGCATTCTCTCTGCAGGATGATCTTATCAAGGTTGCCACCCCTGGGGCTAGGTTTAACCACTTCAATAACAATGAAGGAGATAGATCTACTGTCACCCTGATGGAATTCCCAAACATGTCGGGCCAGGGGGGTGTCTCTTTTATGTTTTATATCCCCTAGATGTTCCCCAATACGTCTACGTAGTTCCCTTGTAGTCTTACCTACATAGTTTAAGGGGCAATTACAGGTGGCCATATAGACCACCCCGCTTGTTTTACAATTCGAGAAGTCCCTGATACAGTATCTTTTCCCGGTGCTAGCACTGCAAAAGCTTTTTGACGTACCAATCCAATTACAATATTTACAGTCACCACATCGGAAACAACCTATAGGTCTTCTATCCAACCAAGTACCAGGGGGGGTAGGTCTTTGGTAATGGCTGTGAACCAATTGGTCCTTAAGGGAGATTCCACGCCTATAAGTGATCGAGGGACGAAGAGAGACGTTGTCACAGATATCCGGATCGGCACGGAGGATTCCCCAGTATTTTCGAAGTATGCTATAGATTTTATCTGATTGACAATCGTAGGTGCCAATAACTCTAATGATGTCATCCTCCATCGTTCTCACCCGTGGTCGTAACAGTGAATCTCTATCACAATTTAGGGCATGCTTGAAAGCTCCCTTCAAAACCTCATCCGGGAAATCCTGTGGAAATCAATTTTGCTACCTGACCAAATCAAATCCGATGACTCCCCCTGGTGGATGAATTTTATCCACTTTTGGGGGAGGTTCATTGATGATATTTTTTTGATTTGGTCAGGTAGCAAAATTGATTTCCACAGGATTTCCCGGATGAGGTTTTGAAGGGAGCTTTCAAGCATGCCCTAAATTGTGATAGAGATTCACTGTTACGACCACGGGTGAGAACGATGGAGGATGACATCATTAGAGTTATTGGCACCTACGATTGTCAATCAGATAAAATCTATGGCATACTTCGAAAATACTGGGGAATCCTCCGTGCCGATCCGGATATCTGTGACAACGTCTCTCTTCGTCCCTCGATCACTTATAGGCGTGGAATCTCCCTTAAGAACCAATTGGTTCACAGCCATTACCAAAGACCTACCCCCCTGGTACTTGGTTGGATAGAAGACCTATAGGTTGTTTCCGATGTGGTGACTGTAAATATTGTAATTGGATTGGTACGTCAAAAAGCTTTTGCAGTGCTAGCACCGGGAAAAGATATTGTATCAGGGACTTCCCGAATTGTAAAACAAGCGGGGTGGTCTATATGGCCACCTGTAATTGCCCCTTAAACTATGTAGGTAAGACTACAAGGGAACTACGTAGACGTATTGGGGAACATCTAGGGGATATAAAACATAAAAGAGACACCCCCCTGGCCCGACATGTTTGGGAATTCCATCAGGGTGACAGTAGATCTATCTCCTTCATTGTTATTGAAGTGGTTAAACCTAGCCCCAGGGGTGGCAACCTTGATAAGATCATCCTGCAGAGAGAATGCAGGTGGATTTATTCCTTGAAAACGCAAGTTCCATTAGGCCTTAATGATAGATTGACATACTCCCCATTTTTGTAGTTCTAAAATTTATACCTTTATTTTCTCTTTGTCTCCAATTGGTCATTGATTCACTAAATTTATATATATAAAAATAAAAAACATAATAAGATATCGTCCCGATTTTTATACCCCACCCGTCATTGCCCCGCGAATGGGGATTCACGGGCATTTGTCTACACACCTTTATCTTTAGGTGTTTGTTCTCCTGGTTATAATATTTTGTCTCTACGGTTGTTTCTGCAGTTGTTAATTTATTTCATCTCCCAATTCCCCTATGCTTCCTCCCTTCATCATCTTTCTCCCTCTCCCCCTTAGCTCCTCCCCCCCCCCACCCCCTCCCCTTGGCTTTATTTAACTCATTTAGATGACGTAGCATGATGCGTCTTTGACATTAGGTGCTAAGTATGCATGTGTGGTGGTACTCCCTTATGATCTTTTTGGGACAGACATGAGCCATTGTTATGGGCAATATGTATGAATGGATTAAAATATACACATCCCTTGTATAATGTGCTCCCCACCGGCCTGGATTGATTGACTGTGGGAAGAGTTAGATGTGGGCGTGGTTAATAATGCCGGCAGATTTGTTTTAAATGTGCGGCTAAAAATCATCTTTGAGAAGGGGATGATTTCCTACATGCCCCTCATGTAAGTTAATCTTGTGCCATGTTAGGAGGTCTTATTAGGCGTATCTTATAATATAAGACCGATAGATCAGTGCATATGTGCGGGGTGTCATCTTGCCCCGGAAATCTAACTGAGCGCCGCATTGGGATGCCGGTGGTGGGACAGGAGACTGAATGGAGCACGCTCGGGAACATCATCAGACAAGTACGCATGCGCTGTTACGTCACTTTGCCCGGAGAATTTAACTGGGCGCCGCATTGTTATGCCATCAGTAAGATAGGAGACTAAATGGGGTGTGGTGTGTTATACTGACAGATCAGTACGCAGGCGCGGTTACGTCATTGTGCCCGAGGGATTTGACTGGGCGCCGCGCTGCGATGCCTTTGTAAGTAATATCTGTGGGGCCGGCAGGCTTGCACACAGACACACCCCCTTTGCTTCCGGTCTTTAATCGGATATCTGTGAGTAGGAGGTATATGCCCTGGAGGCGTTACCTCACTATGACTGTGATGGTGGGAGGTTCTGAGAGATGGATTGATGACGGGAGTGGTGACCTAGAAACAGGGGCGGTACTAATTTTAGCTGCCGGTTTCTTTGAAGGTGCACGCAACTTCCTTGTACTTGCGTGCATTCATGTAATCAAGTCACTCATTGGCTAGAGCATGAGTGACATGTGCAGTAACAAATGTAGGAGATGAGATAGCCAGGGGCTGCTATTGGTTGGTGGCTCCATGTGACCTATTGGTGCCGATTTTTAAACCCTGCACTTCCTGTGACCAGGGCGCACAGCCATGGATCACCATATCTGACAGCTGGAACCTTTGCCTCCTGATGATCCTTATATCCATAAGAAAGGGGAAACGCGTCGAGGCCACATAGAAATGATCATCTGAAGGGAAGTAACTGCATCTATATTCCCTTTTTCTTTTATATATATATTTTTGTGCAATCTGTACGATAAGTTATGGTAATCAGAAATTTACCCTATCACCTGTTTCAAGGGATGACATCTTGATTTTCAGTAAACGCTCTGTAATATATCAGTGAAAATCTTATCTGAACTGTAGGATGTATATGTGCAGGTCCTTTTTTTAGAATCATGTGTGATTTTTGATAAACTGTTTAGAGAGTGTTCACCTTTGAGGCAGGGTGTATCAAGGGAAAGCCGACGTGGAACGGGGGCGCCCAAAACAGTTACGGCGTCAAACCCTCCGTTGGTAGGTAGGAGTTAGTGTGTATAGGGTGAGATAGGGACCCCATAGAGATTGTCTCCCCTTCCACTTTACTCCGCCCCCATGGTTTCAATTATTATGTGATGATCAGAATGCATTGAGGATTAGTCATTTAGGCCCCTTTGCATATTTTCCGTACAGATTGTACAATAATTGCATTTGATCTGATCCATGAATGTTTGGAATTTTTTTTGAATTTCTAAAAATTGTTTAGTAATCATTCACCTTGAGGTAGGGTGCATAAGGGTAAGCCGACGTGGAACGGGGGCGCCCAAAAAGCTACGGCGTCAAACCCCCCGTCGGTAGGTAGGAGCAAGCATGTATAGGGTGAGATAGGGACTCCATAGAGACTGTCCACCCCTTCTACCCTTTTGTGCACCTATGGTGTAATGAATGCTTTTTGATATCTGGGGGGCATCAAGAAATAATTAGTTTTCTAAAAAAGGGGGTGTATGCTACACACACGCCAGCATATAATTCCCCATAGCTAAGGGCAGTCCCTTCCTTCCTTATTTAGAGGGATCCCATTTGGTAATGCCCCTTTTTTGCTTGTATGCCCCTATGTGTGCTCACAGTCACTGGGTGTATTTTAACTAAATCAAGGCACTATATATTTCTATCTCCCCCTTGTATTTTGACCTGTGGTACTCCAATTAGTTTGTACTCCTGCACCATGCACTTTGACTTTTTATGTAGTGCTTGTCTTCTTTGCATATGTGTCAATAAAATGTATTATATTTTTAATTTTACTTTGTGATTCAATGGCTCAATTTTCATATAGGTTTAACATACCCATACCCATGTCTATAGATGTGTGTCTCAGCCCTGATCCTGTCATCCCTCATTATCCCTCCCCCCACCCATTTCTCCCTCTATTTTCATTGGTTTGTATGTATTTGCATGGAAATAATGAAGAATAAGAAAGAATTTTAAGTTTTCAGTGTCTTTTGTGCTTTTGGCTGTGCTGAGTTTGGTTTCTGTTTTATCACTTGCCACTTGTTATGTTACTTTTTATTTTAAAAATCTAATAAAAACTTAAAGTTTAAAAAAAAAAAAATCTTTCTTACCATCCTGTGTGTTTTCACTTAGAACAGTGGCACACAGATCTTTCAAGCTTATTCCCAAGGTTTCACAGATTTCTTCACGTGTATAGGGCTCGGGATGTAGGACTTCCTCAACAACAGCAATCATTTCTTCAAGGCTAACACCAAGAACACTTTGGAGATGTCCTAGTTTCATCAGGTTTTTCCAGTCCAAGCCTTTGGATTTTGCTAAAATCTATAATACAAAAAATAAAAAAATCTTAATTTTGTTTTTGCTAAAGATAAGCTGTAATAAATATAATCATTACAGAAAAATATATCAGCATAAGAGCAGCATTTTAATGAATAATGTTACAATTAATGGTAGAAATCACAGTAACAATATATTACAATTTAAGAACCATGTTGAAACCAGCACTTGTAATATTCCATAAAAAAAAATAGGCTTTAAGGAGGTTTTACACGCTACGATATCAGTGCCGATATCGCTAGCGTGTTTACCCGCCCCCATCGTTTGTGCGACACGGGCATATCGCTGCCCGTCGCGCACAAAATCGCGCACCCCCGTCACACGGACTTACCTGCCCTGCGACGTCGCACTGACCGGCAATCCGCCTCCTTTCTAAGGGGGCGGGTCGTGCGGCGTCACAGCGACGTCACACGGCAGGCGTCTAATAGAAGCGGAGGGGCGGAGTTGAGTGGGATGTAACATCCCGCCCACCTCCTTCCTTCCGCATTGGCGTTGGAGGAAGGTAAGGAGATGTTCCTAGCTCTTGTGGTGTCACACACAGTGATGTGTGCTGCCGCAGGAACGAGGAACAACATCGCTAATGAGCGTTAAACGATTTTTGGTTTTAGGATGACCTCTCCGCGGCAAACAATTTTGCCCGCTTTTGCGATCACTAATGGCGTGACCCCCAACGATAAAACATTAACGATATCGTAGCGTGTAAAGCCCCCTTTATTGTTCAGATAATATTATATCATTATATAACTATATATATATATATATAATTTGACATATATATATATATATATATTTATTATTATTATTATTATTATTATATTATTATTATTAATAATAATAAGATAAAAACATAAGTGGCAGAGAGCAGCAACAAAAACTAAACATACGCAGAGAATGAACACAAACCTAACCAGGCATTGAGGCAATGCATTTCTGACCTGTACGGTCCTTAGTCTAGATCAGCCCTTCATTTAAGCTCTATATCAGTGAGGTCATGTCTACACAAAACTGCCAGGATACGTCGTGCATAATCGGCAGGTGTCGTCCCCCAGTCCTGTTCACTAGAATACAGCTGTATCTAAAGCTTTGCTAAAAACCTTTTCGAAAATATCCATGGCCCCACCTTCATCCAACACCATAGTCAAAACAATTTAATTGATTAGTTACACAGGATCTGCCCTCTGTAAAGTTCTACTATTTGAGTCCAAGAAGTTGATAGATTTTAGAAGACCAAATATCTTCTTTATTTTTTAACTTTATGTCTACAGATGTTAAAGTAAATTATCACCAGATTTCTCAATACAAGCCATATTTTTAGTAGAAAGTAACAAATACTTATATGCTTCACAGTAGAGAAAATCAGCGGCATTAACTGATTTTTTTTATCATTTTCATTTATTTATATAGCGTTTAAGTTCAATGATGCCAAGGTAACGTTTTAGGCACTCCTGCATTTCTACTGACTTCATTTAAAGTGATCTCATGATGATCTTTATATCTGTCACATGGTCAGTTACTTAACTTACAAACATTTTCTAAAAATAATGGAATTTATTGCAAAAGAGACAATAATATAATTACAAAGTGACACAGTTATAGAGCATAAAATCACTAATATTATCAGAGAAATACATTTAGTCTAGAACGTTTAACCTGTTCGATTCCAACCAACTGCATTACTCTAGGATTTCTTCCATGCATCTTTCAGATATGTGCAGTCAAGCGCAGTGAGCCAATACCAGATTGATTGATATGAAGTGTTCACTAAATCTAATACCCATAAACCTTATGGTTTTACTATGTAAACAAAAATAAGGTGGGCAAATTATTCCACACACAATGTACTTTTTTTTAAAATGTAAAAAAATCCCTGAACTTATAAAAAAAATCCCACTTTACAAGCATCTAGATAGGAACATAAAGTCACAATAATTGCTCTTGCTACATCCAAAATTACCTTTAGAATTGGAATTAGTCAACAAGTGCATCACTGCCGCCCGGATATCGGGGCGCACTTACAGTGACCGAAGTCACGCCGCCTGCATGACTGAAAGGTGGTGGCTCCTGGAAGAAATAAACTTAATTTTCTCCCAAGTGCCGCATTTTAAGTACAGCAGCCAGGTACCTTCATAACACTATTCAACTACAGATTAACCCTATATCTGCAGGTTTATAGCATAATCAGACATGTCAAGTTCCTTTTAAAGAGGTTGAGTTTTTGTATTACCTTAAAAAGATCAATTGTATTGGATCAAATTCCAAGGGGATAGAAAAATTAAAGCCCTTGTATAAAACAGATAAACAGATGTCATCCAAGGTGGTATCTGCAGGGTTGCTAACATTAAAGAGGTTGTCTATTACTTTAACATTGATGGCCTATCCTTAGGATAGGTCATCAATGTCTAATCAGCAGTGTCCAAGAAAAAGACTGATGGCATATCTTATCTTTTTAATGTGAAGAGTTGCAAACTGAATATGAAACATAGTATCAAAAAGGAGACAATTGCACACTGCAATGCTAAGATTTGTGGAACAATGAATATGGAAATATAAAGGTGCATTACTGCTATGAAAAAACATGTAAAAATTGAGATACTTAGCACACAAAATTGGCCTTATTACTGCCAACTGGCGGCGGCAGCCTGCTGCTGTAAATGTTCAGTTCTGGAGCTGCCCCATCTTCTGATAGTAGCTGCAAACTATGTACTGCACATCCGACTCTTATTAATTTCAATTGGATGCAGATGTGCAGTACCCGGCCGCGGTCGCTATCAGATGATGATGTTGCTCTGGAACTGGGTATTTCCCTAGGCCTGCTTCCGCCACTGGCCTAAAAACAGTTGATCGGAGGGGGCACCAGCTGTCGGACCCCGGCTGATCAGACATTGATCACCTATCCTTAGGACAGGCCATAAATGTTAAAGCAGTGGACAAACTTTTTTATTTGATCTTTCTTTAACTTTGATCTTTCAGGTAAACTTGTTTTCTCTTCGTATTCACATTACATTATTTTTTCTTCTTGATTCATCTTTTCCTGATGCGACATGTAAAGGGATTTTTTCCTACTACATTACAATATCCTTCATTTTCAGATTTTTATACATTTCAAATTGAAAAGTCTGACATACTAGAATTCGTGTCCATAGTCCACAAATTGTTCTGCTTTTTTGCGTTTGACCGCTTGTGTCTTTTATATTGATGGCTGTTTCAAAGAAAAATCTTAATATTTTCACAATGTGTTTGACTCTTAAAAAGGTATATAATGACGGTTTGTGTGGAAGAATGGTCTAAAATCACGCCCAAGCAATGCATGTGTGAAGATCTGAGGTCGTGGGTTATATTAATATCCTAGATAGGTTAACAATGCCATTATTTTTATTCACAGTCTTACAGCAACTCCTGGTAGATGTCCAAAGTAAGATGCCCCCAGTCCATAAGATTCCAAATCAGGACCAGTAGTTGTACTGTACCATACCAGGCAATACTCATTGTCACCCAACTTTTGGGTGGCCCACAACTTTTGTATCTCCCACCGGTACGGTCTGCAGTCACAGCCTTATGACAGCAGATACCTTGACTGTAGGGTGTGTATCCAGTTCAAGCCGGCAACAATCCCCATTTCCTTGTCAGTGTCCTGGGTACCCCAAGCTGTCCACAGAGTTTGAGCCTGGCTCCTGGAAAACATCCTTCCAATACTAACTGCGCATTGGTGGAGGTATTTTTATGAGGTCGAGCCCCTCATCTGGGACTGTATATGAGCCCTTCTGTGGTGACAGCTCCACAGGGTCTACTATTACCATACACATAATGGGACTAGTAGCTGGGAGAACAAAGCCTTATTTGAGTCCCCTGTGACACCAACGAGAGTAATTGAATGATTGCTTTATTCTAATTAGACAAAAGCTAGGTGAACCAAAAAATAATACACCTAAAAATTACCTTTTAATAACTCAATTAAAACAGGTCACAGTTTCTATGACCTAAACAAACGAACATACAAACAGACCACATGTATGAATCATAGGTACCAAATAGTAATAAGGTCACCAATATCACTGGTAGGTGACCACCTCTGTACCTTTTACATTGACCATTAAAACATATCTATCACCAGAGACAGTTATAATATCCTGCTCAATAGTGTATACCAAGGGTAGGAAGAGGAACAATCTCACCCATCCAGCGTGGAGTCCCTTTCTTCCCACAGATGCTGTTGCTTCAGAATCTGGTATCAAGGGCTGAATAATCTGGTCCTCACCATTCTGACTCAGGATCTCCACATGATTATACCAGCATCTCTACAGCGTTTGACTTCTTCCAACGCGTTTCCTTAATATCATCAGGGGAGTGATTATGACGTTATCATGGTCATTATTGTCCCACAGGACAAATAAAATGCTGTTTTCGGTAGACAGCGAGCGTGTCTAGTACGCTGTACACCCGGGTCGCCACACAGCGTTGTTTAAAATGCCGGCCGCTCAGGACGCCATCCTCTCAGTCCAAATGCTCTTTTTTTTTTAAATTCATTTTATTTAACCGAAAAACATGGAAACACATCAATCAAATTCAGTAGCATTACATTTCGCATCCATTGTATGTGATCACCTATCTGGCTACCTGTAACATATGATAAATACAACACTTTGACTCCTCCATGTTTAGTCCAAATGCTCTTAAACATCGTGACACTGTATGAAGAGACAGAGCCTTACCCTGTTCAGTGCTGAACTAGTGAGCAATTCTAACTGCAATGTTGAAACGATTACCCATGGATATTTTCTGCATTTTCCTGTCCTTGCCTGCATTTGTCTTTCAAAGGTGACCAGCCTTCTTGGAAGACTTAAAAGAGTTTTTGATGTTGTAAAGATGCAATATTCACGAAATTACAGACTTGGAATGACAAACTTCTCTTGCTATGGCTCATAGGTTCACCCCTTTAACCTTTACTTTATCTGGACAAACTGCTGCTGGAGGGTTTCAGTCACTTTTGAATGGCACACCATTTTTGCAAAGTCAGTGCAAACTGGAAAGTTAGGCTGCCAGTTAAATAAGATTTGTCATATAATTAAGGAAATTAGCACCAGGTGCCAGATTATCACAAATAGCTTGCAGGTATATGAAAGTATGCTCTAATTTTGATCAGTGTTCTTTTTCATTTATCTCATTTACATTTTTATTCTATGCATTACAATAAATTCAATTTATGAAATTAGCTTAAAATACTGCTAGTTTACCCATGTTAGAGTATAACCACATAGGGCTACACAATGACCTTAACATTTAGGAAATTGTGCTTTCTTACACACCCATACATATATATACTACAGTTCAAAAGTTTAGGGTCACTTAGATATTTCCTTATTTTTGAAGAGAAAAAAAAGCAATTTTTTTTCAATGAAGCTACCATTAAATTAAACAGAAATACAATCTATACATTGTTAATGTGGTAAATGACTATTCTAGCTTCAAACGTCTGGTTTTTAATGCAATATCTACATAGGTGTATAGAGGCCCTATTCCAACAACCACCACTCCAGTGTTCTAATGGTACATTGTGATTGCTAACGGTGTTAGAAGGCTAATGGATGTTTAGAAATCCCTTGAAAACCCTTCTGCAAGTATGTTAGCACAGTTGAAAACAGTTTTGCTGATTAGAGAAGCTATAAAACTTATCTTCTTTTGAGCCAGTTGAGAATCTGGACCATTACATTTGTTGGTTCCATTAAACTCTCAAAATGGCCAGAAAAAGAGAACTTTCATGTGAAACTCAACAGTCTATTCTTGTTCTTAGAAATGAAGGATATACCAAGCGAAAAATTGCCAAGAAACTGAAGATTTCCTACAATGGTGTGTACTACTCCCTTCAGAGAAGAGCACAAACAGGCTATAACCAGAGTAGAAAGAGAAGAGGGAGGCCCCGTTGCACAACAGAGCAACAAGACAAGTACATTAGAGTCTCTAGTTTGAGAAATCGACGCCTAACAGGTCCTCAACTAGCAGCTAAATTAAATAGAAACCGCAAAACACCAGTGTCAATGTCTACAGTGAAGAGGTGACTCCAGGATGCTGGCCTTCAGGGCAGAGGGGGCAAAGTGGCAAAGAAAAAGACATCTGAGACTGGCTAAAAAGGAACAGATTAATATGGGCAAAAGAACACAGGCATTGGAAAGAGGAAGATTGCAAAAAAAAGTGTTATGGACAGACGAATCGAAGTTTGAGGTGTTTGGATCACACAAAAGAACATTTGTGAGATGCAGAACAACTGAAAAGATGCTGAAAGAGTGCTTGACGCCATCTGTCAAGCATGGTGGAGGTAATGTATGGTGTGGGGTTGCTTTGGTGCTGGTAAAGTGGGAAATTTGTACGAGGTAAAAGGGATTTTGAATAAGGAAGGCTATCACTCCATTTTGCAACGCCATGACATACCATGTGGACAGCGCTTGATTGAAGCCAATTTCATCCTACAACAGGACAAAGACCCAAAGCACACCTCCAAATTATGCATGAACTATTTAGGAAAGAAGCAGGCAGCTGGCATTCTATTTGTATTAGAGTGGCCAGCCCAGTCACCAGATCTCAACCCTATTGAGCTGTTGTGGGAGCAGCTTGACCGTATGGTACACACAAAGTGCCCATCAAGCCAATCCAACTTGTAGGAGGGGGGAAGCATGGGGTGAAATATCTCCAGATTACCTCAGAAAATTAACAGCTAGAATGCCAAAGGTCTGCAAAGCTGGAATTGCTGCAAAGTAGCATTCTGTGATGAAAGCAAAGTTGAAGGAGAAAATTATTATTTCAAGTAAAAATCATTATTTTTAACCTAGTCAATGTCTGGACTATAGAAAGATAGATAGATAGATAGATAGATACAGTGCAGACCAAAAGTTTGGACACACCGTCTCATCTCTAGAACAGCTATTAAGAGGAGACTTTGTGCAGCAGGCCTTTATGGTAAAATAGCTGCTAGGAAACCACTGCTAAGGACAGGCAACAAGCAGAAGAGACTTGTTTGGGCTAAAGAACACAAGGAATGGACATTAGACCAGTGGAAATCTGTGCTTTGGTCTGATGAGTCCAAATTTGAGATCTTTGGATCCAACCACCGTGTCTTTGTAGAGAAGGTGAACGGATGGACTCTACATGCCTGGTTCTCACAGTGAAGCATGGAGGAGGAGGTGTGATGGTGTGGGGGTGCTTTGCTGGTGACACTGTTGGGGATTTATTCAAAATTGAAGGCATACTAAACCAGCATGGCTACCACAGCATTTTGCAGCGGCATACTATTCCATGCGGTTTGCATTTAGTTGGACCATCATTTATTTTTCAACAGGACAATGACCCCAAACACACCTTCAGGCTGTGTAAGGGCTATTTGACTAAGAATGAGAGTGATGGGATGCTACGCCAGATGACCTGGCCTCCACAGTCACCAGACCTGAACCCAATCGAGATGGTTTGGGGTGAGCTGGACCGCAGAGTGAAGGCAAAAGGGCCAACAAGTGCTAAGCATCTCTGGGAACTCCTTCAAGACTGTTGAAAAACCATTTCCGGTGACTACCTCTTGATGCTCATCAAGAGAATGCCAAGAGTGTGCAAAGCAGTAATCAAAGCAAACGGTGGCTACTTTGAAGAACCTACAATAAAAGACATATTTTCAGTTGTTGCACACTTTTTTGTAGACTGTGAGCCCTTGCGGGCAGGGACCTATATCCTCCTGTACCAGTCTGTGCCTTATATTGTTTATGATTATTGTACTTGTCCCTATTATGCAAACCCCTTTTGCATGTAAAGCGCCATGGAATTGATGGCACTATAATAATAAATAATAATAATAATACTTTGAAGAACCTAGAATATAAGACATATTTTCAGTTGTTTCACACTTTTTTAAGTATTTAATTCCACATGTTTTCATTCATAGTTTTGATGTCTTCAATGTGAATCTACAATTTTTAGAGTCATGAAAATAAAGAAAACTCTTTGAATGAGGTGTGTTCAAACTTTTGGTCTGTACTGTATATATACCATATACACACATATATTCATGCACATGCACATATATACATACCCACGCTACATGTAGCTACGCTTTCCTTTTTGCATAGATATCACATGCAACTATACTCAGAAATAATATAAAATTTCTCAGAATTATTATATAAATACACATATGCATATGAACGCACAAGCATCACACAGATATAGTACACAAGGTTACATAGTATTAAGTTAAGTTATCTAAACAAAGACTACAATGCCATCATGCAGACAAACACCTACCATAGTGATTGCGGCATATAGAAGTTTGGCTCCTTCTGTCACCTCTCCTGCACCCCCATGAAATGATCATGGGGGATCTGAAGGAGGCTGTTATGGCAGCTGCAGTTCAAATGATGAGGTCTGGGTCTACCACATATGGTGACCTGTTAGACCCAGCCAGAAGCAGAGTGCAATAGGTGATCTATCAGGGTACGGCTGGTTTCAGATGTCCGTGATTCAGGTACGCGTGACAGCTGTTTTTAACACGGATGCCACACGTACCCATGTTATTATTTACTGTTACTCACACGTCCGTGTTTTCACACAGACCGTGTGACCTCTCATAATCACGTATACACACAGGCATGTCCGTTTTTTCTCCGGCAGCACGGGTGTCACACGGATCGCACACTGTTGTGATCCGTGTGACATCAATGTGACAAATACCGGAGAAAACACGGGTCTTTTTAATAAAAAGATTATCTATAATTACCTGTATCCAGCGGTGCTGTCTCCGGATCGGCTGCCTTCCGCTCCTGACCCCCGCTCATTATACTCACTGAATATTAAGTGTCCTGTGGAACTGGAAGCAGGAGCAGCGCTGAGGACTTCAGTAACGGGGACCGCATTGCTGGGGACAAGTGAGTATACAGCAGTGTGTGTGTGTGTGTTCAGTGCATACATGCATGTGCACTATGATGTGTGTATGTGCTCAGTGTAGCCATGTGTGTCTGCTATGTGTGTATACCTTTGTGTGTATATGTGCTCAGTGTACATATATGTGTGTGTGTGTGTGTGTGTAGTGAGAACCTGGAAGCCGGAGTGTCGTGGGGACAGCATCGGGGACTCATCACAGTTCCCAATGAACTCTGATGAACCCGTGAAGCTGTAGCGTGGGTGTCGCGGGGTGTTATCAGAGTTCATTGGGAACTACGATGACCTCATGGATGTCACTGTGCTTGCAGAATACTCACCTGTCCCCGCAGTGCTATCCTCGTCGGTGCTGTATCGGGCGCTGTCCCCAACGGTCCTGAGTGCGGTGATAATCAATGAATATAATGAGCGGCGATCAGGAGCGGGAGGCTGCAGAGACGGAGACAGCAGGTAAACATGGAAAAAAAAATTATTTCACAGACTTGTGTTTTCTTTGGTACCTGTCACACGTACGCAAACATGGATGTCACACGTGTGACACACATATGACCATAACCATGAGTTTGACTGGTACCTGATTAAACCATACCTCCCAACTGTCCCGGATACAGCGGGACTATCACGCTTTGCATTGTTTGTCCCGTTGCCCCGGGCGGGAGGTCCGTATCCCATGGCTCCGCCCACCCACTCTCTCCCCACCTTGCTGCTTTTCCCTCCTACCATCCTAACACGTGTGGTGAGCATTACAGAGCAGAGCGCGCTAGTCTCTGTGCTGCTGCTGCTAAGGTAATGAATGTCCCCAGCGCTGATTCCCTCCCCTCCCTCCCCCTCCCCCCCTCGGCCCAGAGCCTGTGCTCCTACAGCTGTTTCTCTGACTCCCGTGTGTTTGTGTCCTGATCTATCGTGTGTGCAGTGTTTGCTTCTCAATGTTGCAGGCACACGGTAGATCAGGACATTGGGGAGAAGACAGTGTGTACTTACCACTTGTGTCCTCTCCTGCAGGTGCACAGACAGCACTGGCCGGTAATATGCAAAGATAGAAGCATTGGTAATGCTTCTATCAGCTACCGACCACATGATCTCCTGCCTGGCAGAGCTGCTGCATCTTAAGGCTACTTTACACACTGCGATATCGGTCCCGATATCCCTAGCGTGGGTAACCGCCCCCATCTGTTGCGCGACATGGGCAAATCGCTGCCCGTGCCGCACAACATCGCCCAGAGCCGTCACACATACTTACCTGTCCGGCGACGTCGCTGTGACCGGCGAACCGCCTCCTTTTTAAGGGGGCGGTCCGTTCGGCGTCACAGCGACGTCACTGAAGCGTCACTGAACCGCCGCCCAATAGCAGCGGAGGGGCGGAGATGAGCGGGACGTAACATCCCGCCCACCTCCTTCCTTCTGCATAGCAGCCAGGAGGCAGGTAAGGGCAGCTTCCTCGTTCCTGCGGCGTCACATGCAGCGATGTGTGCTGCCGCAGGAACGAGGAACAACTTCGTTACTGCTGCAGTAACGATTTTTAAGAATGGACCCCCATGTCACCGATTAGCGATTTTGCACGTTTTTGCAACGATGCAAAATCGCTTATCGGTGTCACATGCAACGGCATCGCTAATGCGGCCGGATGTGCGTCACGAATTCCGTGACCCCGACGACTCCGCATTAGCGATGTCGCAGCGTGTAAAGCCCCCTTTAGGCTAAGTTCACACCTCCGGTTTTGCAGAGCCGGCCAATCCGGCTCTAAAACCTATGCAACGGATGCGGCGACAAAACCGCATCCTTTGCATAAGTTTTTTACATGAGGCCCGTCCGGTTTTTGCCGCTTGCGGCAGGCTACTGAGCATGCGCAGTGGAAAAAAACGCATGCGGCGTCCATAGGCATGCATTGCAAATCGCGCCACATGCATTGCTGGACAAAAAAACGTGCCAGGCACTGTTCTATCTGGCCGCCGCATCGGCTAAATCTGCCGCATGCGGCAAAAACCGGACCGAACGCAAGCCCATGCAGCACAATACGGAACTGATGTAAGTCTATGCAGGAAAAACCGCAACCAGCGGCAAAAAAAACCATTGCGTTTTTCCTGCAGAACGCCGTATTGTGCCGCACGGCAAAAACCGGATGTGTGAAAGCAGCCTTAGGCTAAGTTCACACATCAGTTTTTTCCAATCAGGGACAATCCGGTTTGTGCCTGATGCAACGGATCCGTCTCAGATTGTGAAAAAACTGATGTGACGAATCCGTTTTTTGTTTTTTTGTTATGCTGAGAGAGAGACAGAGACCCCACCATCACTGCACAAACACCGGCACTACCTCACACGCATCATCACCGCACACGCCAGCACTACCCAGCACGCATCGTCACCGCACACACCGGCACTACCCAGCACGCATCATCACCGCACAGGTAGGCACTACCTCACACACCTCATCACCGCACACCCCTGCACTACCGCACGCATTATCACCACACACGCCGGCACTACCCTGCACGCATCTTCACCGCACACAACCCGGCATTACCTCAGTGACGTCACCGCTGACAGCGCGACTCCCTTCAGTTGCTGCGTGGAGCTGATAGAGAGAGGCGGTGTTCTACTGCCGTTCATGTCAGCTTCATGTAGTAGAGCTGAGAGCGTCTCGGGACCTCTGTGGATTACGTCGGACCTGGAGGGGTATTTGGGGATTTTAATAAAATGGTGAAAGAGGGTGTTTTTTTGTTTTTTATTCCAAATAAAGGATTTTTTTGGGTGTATGTGTTTATTTACTTTCACTTACAGATTAATCATTGGGGGTGTCTCAGACGCCTGCCATGATTAACCCCTTATTACCCCGATTGCCACCGCACCAGGGCAATTCGGGAAGAGCCGGGTAGAGTCCCGGGACTGTCGCATCTAATGGATGCGGCAATTCCGGGCGGCTGCTGGCTGATATTTTTAGGCTGAGGGGCTCCCCATAACGTAGAGCTCCCCATCCTGAGAATACCAGCCTTCAGCCGTGTGGCTTTATCTTGGCTGGTATCAAAATTGGGGGGAACCGCACGCCGTTTTTCTTTTAATTATTTATTTATTTTACTGCACAATTTAGACCCGCCCACCGGCGGCTGTTATTGGAAGCAGTGAGACAGCTGTCACTCAGCGTGGGGGCGTGTCTGACTGCAACTAATCATAGGCGCCAGTGTGCGGGGAAAGCAGTGAATACGAGATTGAATAATGGGCGGCTGGCATTTTCAAATCAGGAGAAGCCGCCGGAGCAGTGTGACAGCCGTGCAGCCCCGCGCCGGTGATCGGTGAGAGTGAGTGAGTGAGTCAGTGAGTGAGTTTGAGAGAGAGTGAGTGAGAGATTGATTTTCTGACAAGCAATGAATTTATATCACTTCTGGGCATGCTCAGAAGTAAAAACCGGATAGGTGCATGCTTCCGGCGTTTGAAGCATGACACCGTATCCGGCTCGCATAGACTTTCATTATGCACCATGCCGCACCCGGCGCTATGCATTTTTTTGCCGCTGGCAAAAAACATTCCTCTCTGCATCCTGTGCAGCCGCCGGAGTGACGATTTTTGACGCATCTGGCAAAAAACGGATTAAACGCAAGTACATGTGGCACAATCCGATGCTAATAAAAGTCTATGAGGAAAAACAGCACCCAGCGGCAAAAAAAACACAAAACACATGCGTTTTTCCCGCAAAGCGCCGGATTGTGCCGCACAGCAAAAACCTGATGTGTGAACATACCCTTAGCTGCACACCCTGTACAGCTCTCCTCCTGGGTCCTAGCTGCCTGCACACCCTTTTCAGCTCTCCTCCTGGGTCCTAGCTGCCTGCACACCCTGTTCAGCCCTCCTCCTGGGTCCTAGCTGCCTGCACACCCTGTTCAGCTCTCCTACTGGGTCCTAGCTGCCTGCACACCCTGTTCAGCCCTCCTCCTGGGTCCTAGCTGCCTGCACACCCTGTTCAGCTCTCCTCCTGGGTCCTAGCTGCCTGCACACCCTGTTCAGCTCTCCTCCTGGGTCCTAGCTGCCTGCACACCCTGTTCAGCTCTCCTCCTGGGTCCTAGCTGCCTGCACACCCTGTTCAGCTCTTCTCCTGGGTCCTAGCTGCCTGCACACCCTGTAGTTAACTCCCTGCCTGTTCTGCACATTGCTGATCTGTGGCGGCTCAGAGCGATCACGGACAGCTTCTGCAGTTTCAGTTTGCTGGATGGGTGTAGATGGGGAGTGGATATGGGTGTGGCTGTTTGTAAAAATGGGTGTGGTTAGGGGGCGTGGCCTAAAACTTGCCACAAACTTTGTCCCTCTTTCCCTTCTTTAAAAGCTGGGAGGTATGATTAAACACGGACGTCTAAAACCAGCCTACCACTGACAGGTGTAATGCATTGCGATGCTTTTGCATGGCAATGCATTATATCAGCAAAAAGACTAACAAAAGTGCCATAGAGAGACTAAGTAAAAAGATAAAAAACAAAAATTGTAAAAATATTTAAAAAAAAAATTAAAGAACACAAATATTATACCAAATAAACATATATATTTATGTAAAAACAAAAATAAACAAAAAAGTACACATATTTGGTATTGCTACATCCAGAACAACACATTCGATAAAACTGTCACTATTTAACCCCTTCAGTGAATAGCATAATAAAATAAATAAGAAAGGTTTTGAGAACAATGCTTTTTAATCATACTGTTGAAAAAAGTGGAATAAACGTGATCAAAAAGTCTAATGTAAATAAAAATGGTAAATCTGAAACTATCATCTTCTCCTGCAAAAAACAAGCTGCCATACAGTGTAGTCAGCAAGAAATAAAAAAGCTACAATTATCAGAATAGAGTGATGCAAAAACAGTTGTTTCTTCTTTAAAATTATCTTATTGTTTAAAAGGGGAAAAACATTACAAAAAATGATTTAAATGTGGCATTGCTGTAATCGTACTGAGCTGAAGAATAAAGCTATCTTATCACTTAAACCGCATGATGAATGGTGAAAATAAAACCCCCCAAAAAACAATTTCTGAATTGTTGGTTTTTGTTCATTGTGCTTCACATATATCAGAATAAAAAGCGATTAAAAAATATTAGGTGCGCGAAAATGATATAAATAACTTCAACTCATCCAGCAAAAAACAAGCCCTGACATGACTTTGTTGGCAGAAATATGGAAAAATTATAGCCTTGAAAATATGGCAATGCAAAAACTTTTTTAAAGCATTTTTTTATTGTGTGACAGCTAGCAAACATAAAATCCTGATATGAACCTGAAATCACACCGACCTGAAGAATAAAACTTTCTTATCACTTATACCGTACAGTGACTGGTATACTACATAAATAACATTCTTGATTGCCGTTAATTTGTTCATTCTTCCACCCAAAGATCGCAGTAAAACTCATTTAAGATTTATCCTGCTCTTTACGCTGATCACTTACATTAGGGTTTACATGTGAATCTCTACAATACAGGATTCAGACAGAGCACCTGACGGATTATTCACTACAATGAGGCAGATGGAGTCATTTTGGGCTCTCTGGCCTATGATCTGGTTGTGTCCATCTTTTTAAATGTTTGTAAAAGTGCTGTTGCCACAGTTTTGTGCACATCTGACAAGATGGTCAACATCGGACACAGGTCAGAGTCCAAAGTAATCCTGCTGCATTATTATTATTGAATGGATTCGTCGTGGGTTTCAACTGATTCCTGTTATTCCGAGATTTCGATGCTAACCCCAAATTAACTGCTAAGGGTAGAGCAAAAGATAAATGTGATGCACAATGTTCCCAATAAAAGCTTCAACTCATTCCATAAAAATGAAGCAAGTCCCAACTCTGTCATCTATTAACGGAAATACATGGGGGGGGGGGTTTCTACGGTACTGGTAGGACAAAGGCTTTGGAAGAGTGCCATGGCTCATCATTTTTCAACTCCCAAAAGAAATCCAGCCAAATCTGCACTCTCAAAATCCAAAGTACCCCCCCTCTCTTCTGAGCTCCATATTGTGCTTAAAATTCAGTTAGCATTAACATTTTTCTCAGTACAGTAGCGAGGAAAGACCACTTAATTACTACGTTCATGTCTCTAGAAAGTGCAAGCCTGGCACAATGTATGGGCACTATAATGTACGGCTACTACAATGGCATATTTACAAATTTCATTCTAAAAAATCCCATGTTTGTTTTAAATCCCATGTTTGTTTTTAGAAATCACCCATGGAGTTAAATTAGTACTTAGGGGCTCTGCAAATGGGGCCTGTTTTATCTATTCCCTCTTGTAAAATCTTGTAAAAATGTAAAATCTGAGGCTAAAACTAAAATTTTAGTGGTAAAAATATAATTGTTTTCTTTCCCGCAAAAAACAGTATAACATTCTGTGAACCATCTGTAATGTCAATATATTTATTGCAGCCCCAGATGAATTCTTTGAGAAGTGTATTTTGTAAAATGGGGTCACTTGTTGAAGGGATCTGTTACCAGCACCTAGGCGACTCTGCCAATGTGACATGGCAGCCGCAAATAATAACAGCAAAATCTGTGCTATAATATAGCGCTCCTTCCCAGCTTCTCTTTGCACTGTGCTGGAAAAGTAGTTTCTGACCTCATATAGGGTACTGGCGCACTCAGGAGAAATTTCAACACAAACTGTGTGGTCCATTTTTTCCCATCAGCCATTTTAAAAAAATAAAAACTTGGCACTAAAATATTTTAGTGAAAAAAAATTTAATTATTTTCTCTTCACCACCCAATATTATAACATTCTGTGAAGTACCTGTGGTGTTAATTTTCTCACTGCGCCCCTAGATGAATTGATTGAAAGGTGTAGCTTGTAAAATTGCATGACTTATGGGAATTCTGCTGTTCTGGCACCTCAGGGGCTCTGACAATGTAACATGGCACCCTCAAACCATTCCAGCAAAATATGCCTCAAAACTAGTTTTCAACCACATATGGGGTTGTTGTCGTACTCAGGAGAAATTGCACAACAAATTGTACAGTTCATTTTATGCTATTTCCCGTTATGAATATTAAAAACTTGAAGCCAAAGCAACCTTTTATTGGAAAACATGATCATTCCACATTTAACCTGCCAATGTTTTACAATTCCGTGAATTAGTAGTGTTAAAAATGCTCACTACTCCGCTAAATAAATTCCGCAAGAGGTGTAGTTTCACATTTTTGCTGTTTTGGCATGTCAAGGGCTTTTTATATGTGACATCACATCCGCAATCTATTCCAGCCAAAATGGCACTCCAAAATTCAAATAGTGCTTCTTACCTTCCGAGCCATGCATTGTGCACAAACAGCTTTTCCCCACACATGAGGCATCCTTGTAATCAGGAGAAATTGCACAACAAATTGTATAGTCAATTTTCTCCAATTACCCTTAAAAAATGAAAAATTTGGGGATAAAGCAACATTTTTGTGGGAAAAATATTTTATTTTTTATATTTTTGTATTCATTTTCACGGTTCAGCGTTATAACATTCTGTGAAGCACCTGTGGGTTTAAGGAACTTACCACATCTCTATATAAATTCTTTGATGGGTATAGTTTCAAAAATTGAGTCACTAGTGGGGGGTTTCCACTGTTTAAACACATCAGGGGCTCTGCAAAGGCAACATGGTGTCCACTATCTATTCCAGCCAATTTTGCACTCCAAAATTCAAATGGTGCTCCATCCCTTCTGAGCCCTGTAGTGTGCCCAAACAGTAGCTTTCACAATATATGGGATACCCTTGTACTCAGGAGAAATTGCACAACAAATTGTATGGTTCATTTTCTCCCGATACCCTTGTAAAGATGCAAAGTTTTGAGCTAAAACAATATTTTTCTTGGACATTTTTTTTTTATTTTCCCTCCACATTGCTATAAGTCCTGTGACTTAAGAGTTAATAAACTTCTTGAACTCTTTGAGGGGTTCAGCTTTTAAAATGGTGTCACTTTTGCGTGTTTTCTGTCACATAAGTCCCTCAAAGTCACTTCCAATGTGATGTGGTCCCTAAAAAAAATTGGTTTTGTAAATTTTGTTGAAAATTGAGAAATTGCTGATAAACCTAACTCTTCTAACTTCAAATTAAAAAAATGCTTAAAAAATTATGCTCATGTAATGTAGACATACTGAAATATTATTTATTAACTATTTTGTGTAATATAACTATATGGTTTAAGGGCATAACAATTCAAAGTTTGAAAATTGCAAAATGTTTACATTTTTTGTCAATTTTTTTTTCTTTAATAAACGCAAATCATATCGACCAAAACTTACTATGAACATAAAGTATGACATGTCACAAGAAAAACCTCTCTGAATTACTGGGATGTGTTTAGGCATTCCAGAGTTATTACCACATAAAGTGACATTGGTGAGAATTGTAAAATTTGCCTGGTCAGGAAGATGAAAACAGGCTCTGGTGCTAAAGGGTTAAGAATGAGGTGGAATATACCCATCGTAATGAATCAGGCCCAAATTGTTTTGTTCAGAACATAGAGGATATTTAGGACTTGTGAACAACTGAAAGATATACTCTTACTCACTGACAGTGTGCATGAGTATTCTTAAAAGGCAGGGAGCTAGAAGGCTCCTAAACTGCAGTTCTATATGGCTATGCACTCCTGATGATTGATAGTTCAGGTTAGGGGCATGGTTAAGCTGCTGACCCGATATCTATGCTCTTACATGCTGCAAGTAGAGACAGCTTTATCTCTATAGAATCTGAAGTGCAAAGGAGCATCGAAGCTGGATAGACCAATTGATTTGGCCAACTGTGGTGCAGCACTTGTAAGCTCTATGACAAAGAGCTTGCAAGCGTGCTCCCTGCATACGAAACCCGCAGAAATGACTGATAACCTGGGCAAATAACAGTATGCAAAAAATTGTGCCTTAAATAGAGGCAGTTTTGTTTTTGGAGAATCAGAGGAGTGCAGTGGCATTGAAGCTGTATGAATGCACAGATACGGCCAACTGAGCAGCAACACTCAAACGTATTAGCAAAAAGCTTGCAAGCATGCTCCTTCCTTAGGATGCCTGGAAAGGAGGCCAGTAATCCAGGGAAATAACTATGCAATAAAATAAAAAATCCCTTAATTCTTGAAATGGAGATGATTTTTTTTTATTTTGTGAATCCCCCCGGAATTGAACCCACAAGGAAAACATTTTTAATAAGAGATATTGCAAAGTTTCTTCTTTTACAAGCACCTTGTAATTTTACCATTTCATGATGAAGAGAAAACTCATTTAAATCTGACAGCCTGCTAAGGAGTTATTCATATCCTATGTATCATACCTTTATACAGGCGCTAAATAATCTTGGATTGGTGTACCGCTCGCCGCTGAAGATGCTAAATAATACTGGATTGGTGAACCGCTCACCGCCGAAGATGGTAAAGTGGCGAGCTGAAGTGGACCCACACAACCACAGGGGGACCCAGCCTTACTCTTTAGTGGAAGACTAAATGCCCACCGAGAGGCAGACACCAGGTGCCACTCCCAGGGCAGAGATCGGGACTGTGGCAGCTGACCCCCAGGGCAGGAATGGACGCAGGTGTTGACAGCCTGAGTCTCTAGTGTAGACAGGGACCACCAGGATAGGTGAGGCAGACAGAACGTCCGGGACGGACAAGCAGAGTCACCAGCAAGGACAGAAACCACCGGAGTAACTGAGACAGATGACAGAGCCGAAGTAGATGGACACAGTCCCTAGTAAAGCTGGAACCACCAGAGTGGCTGAGGCAGATGTCATGGCCAGGGCGGTCAGGTACAATTTACCAACAGTACAGGACATACATGTCTAAGGTACCAACAGGTCAGAACGGACAGGTACAAGGTATTAACAGGGCAGGACAGATAGGTACAAGGTGCCAACAGGGCAGGACAGTTAGGTATGAGGTCCCAACAGTGTAGCACAAACAGGTTCAAAGTACCATCAGGAGAGCACAGAGAGGTATGAGGTACCAACAGGGCAGGATGGACAGGTACAAGGTACCAACAAGGCAGGACAGACACGTGCAACGTGCCAACAGGGCAAGATGGACAGGTACAAGGTATCAGCAGGACAAGGTCAGAAAAGGATACCTAACAACTAGCTGGCTAGGGAACAAATCACTAACTAATAGCATTGATCAGGCACCTCCCTTAGTGGGAGAGTGTCTTAAGTGCCAAGTGCTTTTCAGCGACATTAAATGGCACGCTGGCCCTTTTGAGTGAAGAGCAGTGATGCATACGCATGCCCTAGGAGCACTCCCGGGGGATCTATGCCATGTGTACAGGCCCCGGGAGGGGGAAGCAGGTAGCACCCATGTGGTTGGGCGAGGCAAAACCAGGTAGCGCGGTGAGAGCCGGCCACGGCAGTGAGTAAGCATGCGTCCCTGCAGGGAGGGGAGCGAGGAGCACAGAAACACCAGCGGTACAATTGGATCACTTTGGAAATATTTTCCTACAATTCCATGAAGGCTTTTAAAACTCATGTTTTCACCTTGCACCAAGCGCAGAATTAAGAATTTGTGAATAAGCCATCTATGGATACAAAAACACAGTCTGTTCAATAGGGTTGTAAGAAAGTGTGTCCCTAACAATCAATTAATTTTATTATTTATTTCAAGAAAGAATTAACACTTAACTGACAGCAGAAAATTACTAAGTAGGGCCAAAATTCAGTCAGGGAACCATATAAATTGGTCTGACTAAGATCGGACTGCAATGCTCGCACTGGTAAAGGCACCTGCAATCAAAGTGCAGTGCATTTCTGCAACTTTGATTAAAGATATTTCTGCAACCAAGCGTCAGATCTTTCTACAACAGGTATGCCTGGATTCAGCATCTTAGTGCAAGTATGGCACTGCCTTTAGTTCATATTGCAAAATCATGGTGGTTTGTCCTCTTTAAAGGGAACCTGTCACATACAATATGGGTTCTGACCTATCAGCAGACACGTGTGCCCTAATTACACCTCCCTACCCATCCCTCTACTCTGTAAATAGCAGAGCTCGTCGCCCCATGGGCATCACATCACCCTGTGGGCGTTTGCATACTTTCCATGGTATTACGCCCCTGTGGATTCACATGTGTGACGTTCCCCGTGCACTTACCATTCCCACAACCTATTCCGGGTGGTCCCCCGCCGACTTCAGGCGCGCTCTGCGCATGATCAGACCCTTCTGATCATGCGCAGAGCGCATCTGAAACTGACAACGAGCAACCGGAAAAGGCTGCGGGAATCGTAAGTGCACACACACGGGATTCTGAAGATGCGACGGGGGACGTCGCACATGTGAATCCATGGTATCACGCCCACAGGGCGATGTGACGCCCATGGAACAATGCTCTGATATTTACATAGGAAATATGTAAGTAATAAAATGGTTTTTTTATTACTTTCATATTACACAATTTTACAACAGAGGGATAGGTAGGGAGGTGTAATTAGGGCACACATGCGTCTGCTGATAGGACAGAACGCATATTGTATGTGACAGGTTCCCTTTAAAGGGGTACAAGGTAGAAGGTAGAAGAAGGCACTTGAGTCAAAGCCCCACCCTTGTAAATAGTATATTATGAGCACCAACTGCCATCTCCTATCTCAATAATGTAATAATATGTCTTTACTTAGAATTTTGATAAGAACTGATCAGTCCTGGAGAAGAATGAAGCAGATTTCTATAATAAGATATATTACAAAAGCTTCTTATTTGCATTTGTACCATTGATTTATGAAGTAAAAATTAAAATGACTGTTACTGTTCAAGATGGTTTTCTCATTTTTAACCCCTTCATCATCCGGCGAGTTTCCGTTTTTCTTCTCCCTTTTTTCAAGGGCCATAGCTTTATTAATTTTCTGTCAATATAGCCATATAAGGGCTTGTTTTTTGTGAGATGAGTTGTATTTTTGAATGTCACCATTCATTCTGCCACATATTGTATTGGGAAACAGGAAAAGAATTCCAAATACGGAGAGATTGCAAAAAAAAGTGCACATTTTGGGAGGGGGGGAGGGGGTTCTATTTACCATGTTCACTATATGGGAAAACTGACCTGGAAGTATAATTCCCCAGGTCGGTAAGAGTTCATAGATATCAACTTGTATAGTTTTACTTTTATTTAAGTGATGAAAAAAAAAAAATCAGAAATTTGTCATAAAAAGAATTGCACTTCTATCGCCATTTTCCAAGACTCGTAGCATTCTCATTTTTTTTCGAGATCTGGGCTGTGTGAGGGCTTACTTTTTGAATATTAAGCTGATGTTTTTACTATTACCATTTTTGGATAGATGTGATGTTTTGATCGCCTGTTACTGCATTTTAATGCAATGTTGCGGCAACCAAAAACACGTAATTTTGGCGTTTAAATTTTTTTTTGCTCGCTAGTCCTTTACCGATCAAATGAATTGATTTTATATTTTGCTAGATCAGGCATTTCTGTAATTGGCGATCCCAAATATGTGTTGTTTTTTATTATTATTGTTTTATTTTTGATAGGGCAAAGTGGGATGACTTGAACCTTTTTTTTTCAATTTTTTTATTGATTTTACTTGTCCCCTTGGGGACTTGAAGCCTGCACTGTCCGGTTGCTTCTGCTGAGCATCACTCTGAACAGCAGAAATTCTGTTCTTCTGTGAATGCCAGTGCTCTGCTGACATTCACAGGAAGCATGCCATGACAGCAACAGGGGTTTATCAGCTGATCCCCGGCTGTCATGACAACCCATCGGTGCCCCATGACTGCATCACGGGGCCGCTGATGGCAGTGGGGAACAGTGCGATCCTCACCGGAGTGCATTAGATAACACTGTCAGGGTTTGATAATGCGTTCTAAATAATTAACAGGCATGGGTGGATCCCCAATCCACCTGCGCCTGTTAGCTGCACATGTCTGCTGATCAGATCAGCAGACGTGTGGGGAATAATGAGGGCTCACCGCATAAGCACCCATTAAAGGAACAGATATGACCTTGGACATATAGGTACGTCCAAGGTCGTAAAGGGGTTAATCTACAGTAAAATGTGCTAAAATAGCGCTACAACCTTTTTCTTTTCTGGGATCCTGATAGTCAGAAACTCATTGATCAGAAAGTGATGTTGTATCTTACTGGTAAAAAAGGCTAATTAAAATATAAATAGCGATTCCAATGAGACATATTTCACTCCATATATTAGCAAAATTTTATGAAAGCACCACTCCAGCATTTTGTTTTCAGTGCTGGAATGGCTCTTTAAATCTAAACCCCCTGCCCCCGGTATTATACTTACCTTTTGTAATTTTCATGCTTATTCAGCTCCACTCTGGTCCCAAGACATCATGTTGTGCCCATAACTTCTGACTAGCCGATAGTCAGAAGTTATGTCACAAACTCCCAACTCTATGAGAGCCAGAATGAGTCCAGATCAAGGCTCTCATACACTTGTATTGAGTTGTGACCTCCGGCATTCTTCAGGAAACACTGGAGATGCTGGCAGGTCATAATCCAAAGGACCACGACAGGATCTACGGTGATAACAGATGAAAAGGCCAGCAGAAGAATATGAGACAGGGGCCAGGGGAATTAGATTTAAATGACCATGGTACAAAAAAAAAAATACGCTGGAGTGGTGCTTTAATTACCAAAAAGCCCATGTAGCTGTGTTTCATAAAATAACCTCATAAACCTTTCAGCAAGCCATCTGCATCCAACCATTTGAAATCCGTGTCAGCAGCAAAAATATTGTGGGATCATTATCACAGCGTTTAGTACAAACATCTTGAACACAGAAAATCAGTCAACATTAAAACTCCCTCAAACACACATGTGCTCAACAAGTGACTAACACCATGAGCTTTTATTTTTGTTATTTAAGGATCATATGTTTACAAATGCCATGGTTTTTATCTTGATCAAATGTTATTGATCATTGTTTTAATAACCATATGAGATAACTCATTTTACTTAAGATCCTAATGTTTTCTTTAGATTTCATGAAACAGTAATTGTGCAGTAAATTTATTGTGATAAAAGTTAGTTTGAGCCAGCCATTAGTCATTCTGGAGGAGTAAAGCAGAAAATTTGCAGAAAATCTTGAGACTTCAGACATATTCTGTTTGCAAAACCGAATTATGCAATTTCTATTAATCCAGAGGAAATAAAAATAAATCTACAAAGGAAGGAAGTTAGGAGACATGGATACAAAATAATAAAATTATGTATAACAAGACAGTGTGATAACTATAATAAACGATAAACTACATCCAGCTAAACATGAAAACACAAGCATTTGACTGTCTATATTGAACCTTGGAAACAGAAGTTTAATATTAAAGTCATATGAAAAAGTTTGGGCACCCCTATTTATGTTAACCTTTTATAACCTTTATAACAATTTGGGTTTTTGCAACAGCTATTTCAGTTCCATATATCTAATAACTGATGGACTGAGTAATATTTCTGGATTGAAATGAGGTTTATTGTACTAACAGAAAATGTGCAATCCGCATTTAAACAAAATTTGACCGGTGCAAAAGTATGGGCACCCTTATCAATTTCTTGATTTGAACACTAACTACTTTTTACTGAGTTACTAAAGCACTAAATTGGTTTTGTAACCTCATTGAGCTTTGAACTTCATAGGCAGGTGTATCCAATCATGAGAAAAGGTATTTACGGTGACCACTTGCAAGTTGTTCTCCTATTTGAATCTCCTATGAAGAGTGGCATCATGGGCTCCTCAAAACAACGCTCAAATGATCTGAAAACAAAGATTATTCAACATAGTTGTTCAGGGAAAGGATACAAAAAGTTGTCTCAGAGATTTAAACTGTCAGTTTCCACTGTGAGGAACATAGTAAGGAAATGGAAGAACACAGGTACAGTTCTTGTTAAGCCCAAAAGTGGCAGGCCAAGAAAAATTATTAGAAAGGCAGAGAAGAAGAATGGTGAGAACAGTCAAGGACAATCCACAGACCACTTCCAAAGACCTGCAGCATCATCTTGCTGCAGATGGTGTCAATGTGCATCGGTCAACAATACAGCGCACGTTGCACAAGGAGAAGCTGTATGGGAGAGTGATGCGAAATAAGTCGTTTCTGCAAGCACGCCACAAACAGAGTCGCCTGAGGTATGCAAAAGCACATTTGGACAAGCCAGTTACATTTGGAAGAAGATCCTGTGGACTGATGAAACAAAGATTGAGTTGTTTGGTCATACAAAAAGGCGTTCTGCATGGAGGAAAAAAACCACGGCATTCCAAGAAAAGCACTTGCTACCCACAGTAAAACTTGGTGGAGGTTCCATCATGCTTTGGGGCTG
The DNA here is from genome assembly GCF_048569485.1 of Anomaloglossus baeobatrachus. Taxonomy (NCBI): domain Eukaryota; kingdom Metazoa; phylum Chordata; class Amphibia; order Anura; family Aromobatidae; genus Anomaloglossus; species Anomaloglossus baeobatrachus. The sequence continues at coordinate 503,267,351 of NC_134356.1, read as the reverse complement.
TGTGGCCAATGCCGGCACCGGGAATCTTGTTAAAGTTGAGGGTCGCATGGATTCAACTCAGTATCAGCAGATTCTTGACAATAATGTGCAACAATCAGTGACGAAGTTGAAGTTACGCAGGGGATGGATATTTCAGCAAGACAATGATCCAAAACAGCGCTCCAAATCTACTCAGGCATTCATGCAGAGGAACAATTACAATGCTTTGGAATGGCCATCCCAGTCCCCAGACCTGAATATCATTGAAAATCTGTGGGATGATTTGAAGCGTGCTGTCCATGCTCGGCGACCAACAAACTTAACTGAACTGGAATTGTTTTGTAAACAGGAATGGTGAAATATACCTTCATCCAGGATCCAGGAACTCATTAAAAGCTACAGAAAGCGACTAGAGCAGTGATGGTGAACCTATGGCACGCGTGCCACCAGGGGCACGCAGAGCCCCTTCTGCTGGCACGCGTGCTGTCGCCCGATCCTGCAGCTTTGGTCTGCTAGTGCAGTCGCGCCGGCAGATCAAATCTGTGTTGGAGCGGAGGAGACATTTCTCCTCCGCTCTGACACTCCTCCTCCCCCAGGCTGCAGGTGTGCTGCCTAGGAGACGGAGGAGCATCAGAGAGGCGCCGGTGTCATCTGCTGGCCGCGTGGGAAATGAGGACCCAGCAGCGTGCAGCGGGGGAGCGTGTGCAGGAAGGTAAGTTGTCTGTTGCTTTTTTTTTTTATAACTCGTGTGCGGCTGTGACAAGGTGGGGATGGGGGGGGCATAGCCAGCATGGGGTGGGGGAACGCACATGGCAGCATGGGGTGGGTGAGGGGGAACGCACATGGCAGCATGGGGTGGGGGTGGGGGTGGGGGAACGCACATGGCAGCATGGGGTGGGTGAGGGGGAACGCACATGGCAGCATGGGGTGGGGGAACGCACATGGCAGCATGGGGTGGGGGAACGCACATGGCAGCATGGGGTGGGTGAGGTGGAACGCACATGGCAGCATGAAGTGGGTGAGGGGGAACGCACATGGCAGCATGGGGTGGGGGTGGGGGAACGCACATGGCAGCATAAGGTGGAGGTGGGGGAACGCGCATGGCAGCATGGGGTGGGGAAACGCGCATGGCAGCATGGGGTGGGGGTGGGGGAACGCGCATGGCAGCATGGGGTGGGGGTGGGGGAATGCGCATGGAAGCATGGGGTGGGGGAGGGGGAACGCGCATGCCAGCATGGGGTGGGGGAGGGGGAACGCGCATGCCAGCATGGGGTGGGAGAACACGCATGCCAGCATGGGGTGGGAGAACACACATGCCAGCATGGGGGGGATGACACGAATGCCAGGATGGGGAGGAAACATGCTTGCCAGGATGGGGGGAAAACATGCATGCCAGGATGGGGAAACATGCATGCCAGGATGGAGGAAACATGCATGCCAGGATGGAGGAAACATGCATGCCAGGATGTGGAAACATGCATGGCAGGATGGGGAAAAATACATGCCAGGGTGGAGGAAACATGCATGCCAGTATGGAGGAAACATGCATGCCAGGATGGAGGAAACATGCATGCCAGGATGGAGGAAAAATGCATGCCAGGATGGAGAAAACATGCATGCCAGGATGGAGGAAACATGCATGCCGGGATGGAGGAAACATACATGCAAGTATGGAGGAGACATGCATGCCAGGATGGAGGAAACATGTATGGCAGGATGGAGGAAACATGCATGGCAGGATGGAGGAAACATGCATGCCAGGATGGAGGAAACATACATGCCAGGATGGAGGAAACATGCATGCCAGGATGGAGGAAACATGCATGCCAGGATGGAGGAAACATGCATGCCAGGATGGAGGAAACATGCCACGATAGGGTACATTTACCAGGAAGGGGTACATTTACCTGGATGGGGGTAAATTAACCAGGATTGGGAACATTTACCAGGAATGGGGTACATGCCGGGATGGGGGAACATTTACAAGGATGGGCAATATGTCAGGATGGGGTGCATTTACCAGCATGGGGGAACATGCCAGAATGGGGTACATTTACCAGGATGGAGGACATTTACCAGGATGGGGCCATGATGGGGAAAAATTGGGTTTAGGGCTACAGTTTGGGCACTCGGCCTGTAAAAGGTTCGCCATGACTGGACTAGAGGCTGTGATTTTTGCAAAAGGAGGATCTACAAAATATTAATGTCACTTTTATGTTGAGGTGCCCATTCTTTTGCACCGGTCAAATTTTGTTTAAATGCGGATTGCACATTTTCTGTTAGTACAATAAACCTCATTTCAATCCAGAAATATTACTCAGTCCATCAGTTATTAGATATATGAAACTGAAATAGCTGTTGCAAAACCCCAAATTGTTATAAAGAAAAAAGGTTAACATTAATAGGGGTGCCCAAACTTTTTCATATGACTGTATCTATAATACCTGCCAATAGTTTGGACACACTTGTTCATTCTATAGTTTTCTTTGCTCTTATTGGAATGTGTACAATGTAGATTCAGCCTGAAGGCAGCAAAACCACAAAGAGACACATATGGGAATGAGGAGTATAGAAATATGTGTTAAGCCCTACATTCCTCAAAGTCTCTTTCTTTTACTCCGAAGACAGCGTCATACACACCTGGTTTTCTATCAAACAACTTTTTTTTCTTGTCAAGAGTTATTTTGTGAAATTACTGGCCTGCAGAATGTTTGTGACCAGCAGATGTGTTTTGTAGAGGCAATGTTGCTACTCAGTTCCATACAAAACTGTTCTAAGGCAGAATGTGGTAAAAACCACTCAACCGAGTAAAATGAAAGGACAGTCTATCAATATTTTAAAGACATGAAGGTCAGTCAATCACTACAATTAAACTGGCTCTCATGAGGCTCATAAGAATTACCTCTGCTGCAGAGGTTAAGTTCATCAGAGTAACCAGCCTTAGAAACAGCAAATTTACAAAACCATAGATGACAGTCTTCATAAATTATGCACAAGCATCAAGCGGCAGACATATTTCACGATCAACTGTCCAGAGGTAACTTGAAGAAGGAGGACTTTATGGTTAAATTGCTGCAAGAAGCCACTACTGAGGATTGCAAACAAAAGACTTGTTTGAGCTAAGCAACACAAGAATTGTATTGAGTCACAAAGATGTAAGTAGCAATTTATAGGAATCAGGGAGAAGCATGGATTGAAGAAGAAGTGGGGTTATCACTTTGAAATGCATAGAATAAAGCACCCTTCATTTACTACTCAGCATTCTGGATTTTTTATCTACCGACAGCAGATCAATCCATGCTTCTCACAGTTCCTAAATACTGCCTTTTCACTAAGAGCTAGTGGACTGTACGGCAGTTGTATATCACTTTCATTACTTTCTGTGGACAGTGAACACTCAGCTGGCTCATCTGCATCCATCCAGCCTGCAGCTCCAGCACCAACAGCACCCGTGCCTCGCCTGCCGCTCTACCACAATTTGATGGCAACTCCAAGCAATGTCAAGGGTTCATAAATCAGTGCACCCTGCACTTTGAGCTTTTAGCCTACCATTGTTCTTTGGACCGGGCCAAAGAGGCATTCCTCATGTCACACCTCGGTGGGGAGGCTCTTGCTTGGGTCAACCTTCTGCAGGAGAGAAAAGACCCTGTCACTTTGCCCTGCGCCTAAAAACTAGGTTTCGACCACATGTGAAGTATTGGTAAGCTCAGGAGAATTTGTGTAACAAATTGTATAGTCCACTTTCTCTTAATACTAGTGATAGGCGGACCCGGACTGTAAAAGTCTGGACTCGGGCAGGTTTAAAGGAACCAGAGGGCTGGGCCCAGAATATTAAGGGAATTCCGGTATTGATCCGGATCTGGTAGTCGGGTAATAAAAAAAAAATAAAGCAAATGCGCTATACTTACCGAGTCTCACCTACAGCTGTAACTGCTTCCAGGTTTGCTCATTCTACTTCCAGGGCCATGCATTATCCTTTATGCATATGCACTGCTTCCCCCGCCCACCAGTGTATGTGATTGGTTGCAGTCAGACAGCGCACCCACGCTGAGTGACAGCGTGTCTGATGCTTCCAATCACAGACCCTGTCTGCATGCCTATATCATACAGTAAAAATAAATTTAATAAATTGGCGTAGGGTCCCCCCATATTATGATACCTGCACAGATAAAGCATACAGCTATAGGCTGCAGCCCCCAGCCATGCGCATATCTTGGCTGTGTATCAAAATAAGAGGAACAGCATGCGGCTTTTTTTTCATAATTATTTATTTAAATAATTTAAAAAAACTGACATGCGGTCCCCCTTAATTTTGATACCCAGCCAAGATAAAGCCCAACAGCTAGGAGCTGGTATTCTCAGGCTGGGGAGACTCATAGTAATTGTCCCCCCCCCCAGCCTAAAAATAACAGCCTGCAGCTGCCCAGAATTGTGGCATCCATTAGATGTGTCAATCCCAGCACTTTACTTGGCTCTTCCCAATCGCCCTGGTGTTGTGGCAATCGGAGTAATAAGGGGTTGATCGCAGCTCACAGCTGCCATTAAGCCCTAAATTAGTAATGGGAGGCATCTATGAGACCCCCATTACTAATCTGTAAGAGAAAGTAAATAAACACAAACACCGAAAAAATCCTTTATTTGAAACACTCCTGCAGGTCTGACGTAATCCACACGAGGTCCCACAACAATTTAATCTCTGCTCTATCTGAAGTCACTGCGTGCAATCATGGAACGTGACCACCCGCTGTGGACTTCAGGTAAAGACTGAGCACAGATCAGTGGTGATGTCACTCAGGTTAGTTGCTGGGGAGCTGTAGCCTGTAGCCATATGCTTTATCTGTGGCTGGGTATTAGTCTAGAACCGCAGACAGTGTATGTGACTGCAAGTAGTCAGACACGCTATCACACAGGCTCGGGACGCCAGGACTGCTGGTGGGCAGGGGAAGCAATGAATATGTATGAGCGATAATGTGTGCACCCGGAAGAAGCATTACAGCTTCGCAAGAGGTTCGGTAAGTATAACGTACCTGTTACAATCCTCCTATCCCTTACTCCACCATTATTAAGTGCCAGATTCTGATCCTCATAGACTTATATGGGGACTGGCGTCTGGCCAGATATCTGGGATAAATTGCAGGACGGAACCCATTTTTTTTTTTAAACCTGGTTAAACCCGTTAATCCTGGGCATCTGTGAGGCCGCCCATCACTATTTAAGAAAGATGAAGAAAGAAAAAAAAAAAGTAACAGATACAGAATAAATCCAATGCCAAATGGTGCCTCTGCCTAAAAGACAGTAGAACTTATTACAAAATAATTCTACATATAGAGAAGAAAACAGCTCAAGGCCTCTATATTTCGCTCAGTTCAGCAGTACATGCTTTTTTAGCCAAAAATAAGTCCTAAATGTAACAGGGTATATTCTTGTAATGAGCTGTGAACAAATGAGGATGGTCTCAATGAAAGATAAGGGTAATAAATGGGATGTTTGTGCTCTGTAGAATGAAGGCACAACAATACAGTTCAGTGATTATTTCCTTGCTCAGCTGCTTCCTTCAGGCAAGAAGCAATGTGTTTCTTTGGCACAAAAAAAGACACAAATAAAAGGATAAGTAAAAGCTCCAACACCAAGTAAATCTCTCTCTTAACCCATGGATAAATATTATACATTTACAACATGACTAAATATATAAAGGACATAATTGACCTTCAATTATCTTCAAAATATAACGTAACATGTTTACACAGTCCAATTACCTGCTTGTGGCATTTCTTGGAAACATTGCATGGCATATGTGTGTGCTGCATACATTTTGGTTTCCTGTCCCCATAAAAACAGCAAACCTCGTTTAAACAATACAAATTATATTTACTGTGTCCAAAACAGTATTGAGATCAAAGTGAGCTAAGCTGTTCCAACTGAAAATGCTGGGGTAATCTGTGGGAAGATGAGTGTTGATAAATACCCCAATGATACACTTTTGGAAGTATTAATATATATATCCTATACTCTAATACCGTGATATCAAAGCGGTACACTTCTGCCTTCTAACTTTTGGAACATTTTGAGCTGCTACATACACCATATCGAATATTGCTTCTCAAACATTGAGCCTCCATTTCTGACAAAGTGTGGCCGGGGAGGCAGGTTTGACATGTTTATGAAAAGAATATTGTCGTGTAAAAAAAAAAAAGATTACTGGAGTAAATTGCCCCAAATTTATTAAAATACACAATCAACAATCTGACAGAATTGCAGGCCAGGTTCACATCATAGTTTACCATCATATCAATGGCTCCATTGGGACTTATGTCTGAAGCCGCGAAAAAATGGGATTCGTATAATTGTGCTGACGACCCATTAACTGCAGTGATGCAGACAGAGTCACTTTAAGCTCTGACAGACAGTATTTTTGGCAGTATCCAATTACTTGAGACAGGCACAAAAATGTTGTGGAATGCATTTTGGTGCCCACCTCAAATAGGCTTAGGATACATACAAAAATTATGTCCGACAGGGCATATAGTGACTCCGTCTGAACCATTCAAGTCAAAGGCCTTGTCAGCACAACCGTCAGATTCTTTTTTTTTTAGGGCTTCAAATGTAAGCCCCAACAGAACCACTGATGAATGGATAAAACATGTGAGCAAAGCCTTAAGCCCGCTTTACACACTACAATATATCTTACAATGTGTCGGCGGGGTCACGTCGTAAGTGACGCACATCCGGCATCGTAAGGTACATTGTAGTGTGTAACAGCTACGTGCGATTGCGAATGAACGGTAAAACGTTCATCGCACGCATGTCGTTCATTCCTCATGAATTGAACGTCAGGTTGTTCATCGTACCGGGGGTAGCACACATCGCAGTGTGTGACACCCCGGGAACGATGAACAGATCTTACCTGTGTCCTGTGGCTCACAGCCAGCAATGCGGAAGGAAAGAGGTGGGCGGGATGTTTACGTCCCGCTCACCTCCGCCCCTCCGCTTCTATTGGCCGGCTGCCGCGTGACGTCGATGTGACGCCGAACGTCCCTCCAACTCCAGGAAGTGGATGTTCGCCGCGCACATCGAGGTCGTATGGACAGGTAAGTACGTGTGACGGGGGTTAATCGTTTGTGTGGCACATTCAACAAAATTGAACGTGCCGCACATACCATGGGGGGCGGTTACGATCGCATACGATATCGTATGCAGAATCGTAACTTGTAAAGCAGGCTTTAGACTATACTATCATTAGAAAATAATGGGACTGCTTTACTAAGCTACATAACCCAGAAATCTGGCCTACTGTGCGTCAATAAACTGTCTTCCATGCCTTACACCCCATTTATTCAAGAAGATGTATCAATACTGTAATTATTAGGCGCAAAAGCCTCATAGTCTGTGTTGTGCACCCTATTCAATATTTGTTATATTTTTTGCATGTTGCCATATAGGCGTGTGTGGTGCCACAATTGATATATGCTTTAATGCTATGTTCTTTACTCATAGAGTTGTTCTAAAATAAATAGTTTACTTCCACTGTAATCAATGTCTTAATGGGCATTATTTTTCCTGAGAGACTACTAGGATATTCATTTAAGGAATGTATAATATATTTTGGTGGTTAAGTTCTAAATATATGCAACTTTGACCGGATCGCCGTTGACCAGCCCTAAATTCCACTTTACACGCAGCGACATCACTAGCGATATTGCTGCCAATTGCACCCGCCCCCTTCGTTTGTGCGTCACGAGCCCGTGGTGCACAATATCACTAGCACCCATCACACATACTTACCTTCCCAGCGACATTGCTATGGCCGGCGAACAGCCTCTTTTCTAAGGGGGCGGTTCGTGCGGCGTCACAGCGACGTCACACGGCAGGCATCCAATAGAAGCGGAGGGGCGGAGAGCAGCCGCATGAAATACACGCCCACCTCATTGCCGGAGGACGCAGGTACAGGGCTGTTCGTCATTCCTGGGGTATCACATGTAGCGATGTGTGCTACCTCAGGAAGGACGAACAACCTGCGTCCAAAAGCAGCAACGACATTTGGGAAATGGACGACATGTCAACAATTAACGATTTGGTGAGTATTTTACATCGTTAGCAGTCACTCGTACGTGTCACACGCAACAACGTCGCTAATGAGGCCGGATGTGCGTCACCAATTCCATGACCCCAACGACATCTTGTTAGCGATGTCATTGTGTGTAAAGCTCCCTTAAGACCTACGTCAGTTCAGTATCGGATGTGTGGTGCCAACTCTGCCAGTTTACAAATGTATGTTATGTTTCTTCTGTTTTAAAAAATTAATAAAAATAGATTTGACACTAAATATATGTAACTTTGGCACGAGATGTAAATATCTTGGAGAGTTACAATTGTTTATGTATTTGCGGTTGTTTCTAATTTTCAAATGAAACGGAGGTTCTGCCACATATCCATATGAAAATGATAATCACCTGATTTGGTCTTTTTTCTGTTCATGTGTGATGATTTTATCATTCTCTAGAATGTGTGTTCATTGCATGTTCATATGCCTACTAGTTAGGACATGTTCCAATGGAATGGAAGATTGGATGCTGGAATTTCTTCAATTTATTGTTCACTTGTGGATGCCAGCCACTTTCCGTGCACTTGAGGATCTATAGGATGTATGGGTGAGCTTTCTTCCATTCCCCTTCTATTCTTAGATGCAGCGTGTAAGCCCGCTTTACACGCTGCAATGTATCTTACAATGTGTCGGCGGGGTCACGTCGTAAGTGACGCACATCCGCACATCCGGCATCGTAAGTTACACTGCAGTGTGTGACAGGTATGTGCGATTGCGATTGAAAGTTAAAACGCTCATCGCATACACATCGTACCTTTCTCTAGAATTGCACGTCGGGTTGTTCATCGTACCAGGGGTAGCACACATTGCAGTGTGTGACAACCCGGGAACGATGAACAGATCTTACCTACGTCCTGCGGCTCCCGGCCAGCAATGCGGAAGGAAGGATGTGAGCGGGATGTTTACGTGCTGCTCAGCTCCGCCCCTCCGCTTCTATTGGCCGGCTGCCGCGTGACGTTGATGTGACGCCGAACGTCCCTCCCACTCCAGGAAGTGGACGTTCGCCGCCCACAGCGAGGTCGTATGGAAGGTAAGTACGTGTGACGGGGGTTAATCGTTTGTGCGGCACGTTCAACAAATTGAACGTGCCACACATACGATGGGGGCGTTGCAAATCGCATACGATATCGTATGCGAAATTACAACGTGTAAAGCAGGTTTTAGACTAGACAGTTGTAAAATGTGTTAAAGTGAGCTACCATTTATCATAGCGAGTCATGGTGCTTGATAAATCTGACATATTTTAAGGCCATCTTGTCTACGTATACACCAGGTTTTATTTGGCTTAATATGTATCACAATTCTGGCATGATAAGCTATGACTGTTTTTAGCAAGGCCATACCCTTTGTTAACTAAGGCATAGACATCATCTAAAACATATAAAAACCATGGTGAAAGTCATGAAAGGATATTTTCTTGTGTAACTGATGTCAGAATTCTGTCGTAATTTGCTTGATTGTCTCCTCATCATCTGTTTTAGACACATTTTTAAACATGCTCAACAAGGGTCATGGCCCACCAAGAAGTGGGTGCAGAAAAGGGTATGGCTCAAATCACAATTCGGTGAGTCAGCTTTGCTCCTCAATTTGGAATAACTTAGTTGAAAAAAGTAAGCCAACTAGTAGATTAGACAAAGGGTTCATTCAGTCGACCATATAAATCGGACAAGTGCTATCTGAATTTTTTATCGCATGGCACACTGGCCCATGTTTTTCAATGAGGTAGTACAGATGAACATATGTTTTCTCACATCTAATCAAAGTGTGGAAAAAATCACAGCATGCTGCATTTTGGCTCAGATGAGATTCACACAATCAAGTCTATGGATGTAAGAGTATGGCATCCAATGTTTACAGATACATTACAATTCTGTAGCATAGGAAACTGTAAATGGTCCTGTAAATGATTAATAGCTGCTGAGTAAAAAAAAGAAGAGACTGTACATGGATGACAAATGATGCCACAGGCGGTGCATATCAGTTATGTCATGCGTTGCCCATAGCAGGCACAACGACACATGAGCTGTTGGCATCTGTGCTGGCTATAGAAGAAGAGTCCGCGCGTTGTGAGAGTGGAGGAAGGTAAGAAGAATGTTTTTTTTATATGTTAGAGAATAGAGACAAAAAGGGGAGCATTATTACAGGATGAACCCAGGAGCTGGAATATTATGCCAGGATGGGAGTCGTATATTAATGGTAGGAGCCTAAAATGGGGGGCACAAATAGGGAACACTTTTACTGGCACAGAATGGTGGACAATATACCAGGAAGGAACCCAGGATGGGTGACACTAGTACAGGATGGGGGACATTATGGGGGACTGCATTTATGTCTTATATAAGATTTAGTGTTTTACATGGGATAATACATCTGATCAACATGTAAGTGGGGGTCCATGTTTAAATTTTGCACTGGGGCCCATTGGACTTTTAGTAACAGTAGAATTACCTGTAGTAAGAGTAAAGCGGGCTTTACACACTGCGATATCGGTACAGATATCGCTAGCGTGCGTACCCGCCCCCATTGTTTATGCAACACGGGCAAATCGCTGCCCATCGCGCACGAAATCGCGCACCACCGTCACATGGACTTGCCTGTCTTGCAACGTTGCTCTGGCCGGCGATCCGCCTCCTTTCTAAGGGGACTGGTTGTGCAGCGTCACAGCGACGTCACACGGCAGGCGTCCAATAGAAGCGGAGGGGCAGAGATGAGTGGGACGTAAACATCCCGCCCACCTATCCTTCCGCATTGCCGGTGGAGGCAGGTAAGGAGATGTTTCTCCGCTCCTGCGGTGTCACACACAGCGATGTGTGCTGCCGCAGGAACGAGGAACAACATCGTTAATTAGAAGAGAACGATTTTTTTGTTTTAGGACGACCTCTCCGCAGCAAACGATTTTGGCCGCTTTTGCGATCGTTTTAGGTCGCATAAAAGTATAACACGCTGCGATATCGTTAATGACGCCGGATGTGTGTCACTAACGACGTGACCCCGACGATAAAACATTAACAATATCGTAGCGTGTAAAGCCCCCTTAAGAGTTTTATGAGCATTTAACAACAATCCAATATCCCTTACATTTATCATCTCCAACTCCCAAAAAGACAAGCAGAAGTGATAAAGTAAACAAAACTGGAAACATGCTGTGATTTCACTGCTACCTATTATTCTAATTACATGATTTCCCTTAATTTTCACATACTAGCCAACTCATTTTGAGCTTGAATTGTATTTGAGTAAGAAAGTAAAAAATGGTTTCGCTCACCTCACTACTACAGCGTGCTTTATATCTTGACGGCAGCAGGGATTAGGCTACACACCGTGAACAATAATAACTATCTAATTGTAAGAAGGGATCCAACAACTTGACCACAATAGATGGATTAAAAATGACATTTGATAATTTTAAAAGCATAATGACCTTATGCGTTTCAAACCGGCAAATAATAGCATATTTCTTAATGCAACACATTTTAGATGTTATAAGTGTGAAATCAGCAATGCTAAATTACAGCTTGTGAGAATAATCTAAGAGCTGCTAATTTAAGGTGAATAGCCCTTATTAGAAAAAACAACAATCATACACAATACAAAGGAAAGTTGCTAAAAATACACAAAGTATACAGTAAAATGAGAAAACTGATTCCTAGAGGGATCATTGTACAGTAGTAGTCATTTGAAAGGTTTGCCACAAAACCTGTTCTGCACAACGCACCACTGCACAGCCTCCCAACCTTCTTATTTGCTAGGGGTGTGGGCTCCTCTTTGAATGACAGCTCAGGCCAGCAGCATGATCCTGTAACTGACACGTGGTCATGCATTTCCGATGCTCCTATGTAAGTCGGCACTGTCTACCTGTCCATCATCAGAAATACAGGATTGTGACAACCAACTGTGGAATGCATGGCTGCCACGATCCTCCTTGTAACACACCAGCTAGCATGTAACTTGTGATAGAAGATGTAAGGGGATGTGACTGAGCTGCTCTGCCTTCCCAGCAGCATCCAGAGGTTGATGATTAGAAATATAGAACTGCTGCTGGCGGATTACATATCCAGGAGCTTTCTTCAGTAATGAATGTAACCTGCCTCAGTGAGTATTGAAATTTTGCTAACGTGGATGTGCGACCACGCTTAAGGAGCATTGGCTGGTCTCCAGGGCAATGAAGTGTAAACAATAAGTGAAAAACTTTAGTAGTAGCACAATGGTGCAAATAGAAAAACAAATTAATTGCAAACTTGTTTTAAGGGTTATTCTAAGATCCTATCCCAATATGTAGTAGGTGTAATAATAATAATAATATTAGCAAATACCTCCAATTAGAAATGTAGTATAGTTCTCCTGATGAGCTCACCTACTGCATGCTCACCCATCTCTTGGAGATTGTGAGCCCTCACTGGCAGGGTCCTCTCTTCTGTACCAGTCTGTGCCTTGTAGTGTTCATGATTATTGTACTTGTCAATGTATGCCCCCCTTTTCACATGTAAAGTACCATGGAATAAATGGTGCTATAATAATAATAAATAATAATAATAACCTATGTTGCTTACCTCAAGTTCAGGGCATTGCAGTAGCTTAGATATTCATGGTTATGACCACTAGTAACATAGCAACTTACTGTCACTATATGAGTGGACATAATCATGAATTCCTAAGCTGCAGTACTGTACTAAAATTCTAATTGGTGATATTTGGTTATATTATTCCCATTACACCTACTATATATTGGAATAGGATGTTGGAGATGGAGGCCACCCTTTAATTTTACACTGTCTCTATGCCTACACCACTGTAAAAACATAAGTATGACCCTGAAAGGGGTTGTCCCATGAACTAAGTTCAGTTTGATCAATAGATCTTGGAATAATAATAATTTCCACAATTGGATGTTTAAAAAAAAAAAAAATCCTAAGCTTAGATAATCTTATATATTTGCCCCTGCTATGTACTGTGTAATGACTGTGTCTGACCGTACAGGGAAGTAAAAAAGCATACAGACATTACAGCACAATTTTAAAAATAGGTAGGGAAATGTTTTACCTCACAAAAAGAATCAGCTGTGATTGTGTGCTGTAATATTTGTAAAGTCTATTTTGTGCCCTCTCCTGCCCAGGAGATGTGATCAGACCAGGTTCCTGTACTTTCAGACACGGTCATTACACAGAACATAGCAGAGACACATATATTTATCTCCGCACGACATTTTTTTTTTTTTAAACACATCCAATTGTGGAAATTATTATTATTGTAAGATTTATTGATTAAAATCGACTTTAAAATGAACTCGTGTATTCATGGGAAAACCCCTTTAAAGAAAAAAGTAGAATACCAAAGTGGATTTGAGTGCTTCCATATTAAAGTTGATTTTTTTCTCTAGAGTTCTTCATCTAGGAATCAGATAGATGGTTCGGATTGTGTTATTTGAGTGGTATGGTATTCTCTGCAGTGAAATATATGGTTTTGTCTTCACAATATACTATTAGCTCTTAGTTTACACTATAGAATGTAATGGTTCTGTACTCACTACTTATGCAGGCTACCTTTTCAATAGTTTTCAAAATGATGAATGGCAGATACTATACCTTGGTGGCAAGCCGACACTCCACAACTCTGATGTTGAAATGAGCGGTAGCAGCTTTGTTCATTTCAACACAACTATTAGCAATCACAAAAACAGCTCCAGGTGGAAGTTTTACATCCGTTGCTCGAAGAGGGCCAAACTCTATCAACTTTGCCTGTGGAGGAAAACAAATAGAATATTATAGTACAGTTAATGTTGTCTAACCCTGGGCAAACAATACAATGATCTTCCTAATAGTTTATTATGAATACTAGAAGGTGGCCCGATTCTAACGCATCGGGTATTCTAGAATTTATTGTGTAGTTAATGTATGATTTTTGTTATATATATAGATGTTGTTGTGTGTAGTTACCAAGTGTTTGTGTAGGGCGCTGTAAATGTTCTGGGTGTTGTCTGGGTGTGGGGGTGTGTGAGAGCGGTGTTTGTGTGTTGCGTTGTGTGTGGAGCGCTGTGTGTCTGCAGTGTTGTGTGTGTGGCGCTGTGTGTGTTGCGCGGTTTGTGTGGGGTGTGTGTGTGTTTTGAGGGAAGGTATGTTTTGTGCAGTGTGTGTGTTGGAGGAGTAGTCCTGGGGAGAGAGAAGGATAATAGGAGGAGTAGTCCTGGGGAGAGAGAAGGATAATAGGAGGAGTAGTCCTGTGGAGAGAGAAGGATAATATGAGGAGTAGTCCTGGGGAGAGAGGAGGATAATAGGAGGAGTAGTCCTGGGGGGAGAGGAGGATAATAGGAGGAGTTGTCCTGGGGGGAGATGAGGATAATAGGGGGAGTAGTCCTGGGGAGAGAGGAGGATAATATGAGTAGTCCTGGGGGGAGAGGAGTATAATAGGAGGAGTAGTCCTGGGGGGAAAGGAGTATAATAGGAGGAGTAGTCCTGGGGAGAAAGGAGTATAATAGGAGGAGTAGTCCTGGGGAGAGAGGAGGATAATAGGAGGAGTAGTCCTGGGGGGAGGGGAGTATAATAGGAGGAGTAGTCCTGGGGAGAGAGGAGGATAATAGGAGTAGTAGTCCTGGGGAGAGAGAAGGATAATAGGAGGAGTAGTCCTGGGGAGAGAGAAGGATAATAGGAGGAGTGGTCCTGGGGGGAGAGGAAGATAATAGGAGGAGTAGTCCTGGGAGGAGAGGAGGATAATAGGAGGAGCTGCCCTGGGGGGAGAGGAGTCTAATAGGTGGAGTAGTCCTGGGGGGAGGAGTCTAATAGGAGGAGTAGTCCTGGGGGGAGGAGTCTAATAGGAGGAGAAGTCCTGGGGGGAGAGGAGTCTAATAGGTGGAGTAGTCCTGGGGGGAGGTGTCTAATGGGTGGAGTAGTCCTGGGGGAGAGGTGTCTAATAGGAGGAGTAGTCCTGTGGGGAGATGTCTAATAGGTGGAGTAGTCCTGGGGGGAGGTGTCTAATAGGTGGAGTAGTCCTGGGGGGAGGTGTCTAATAGGTGCAGTAGTCCTGGGGGGGAGGTGGTATAGGTGCCCAATGTGTGTGGGGGGCGTGGCCAAGCGGGCACAGTGTGTGGGGGGCGTCACCGAGCGGGCACCGTGTGCGGGGGGCGTGGCCGAGCGGGCATCATGTGCGGGGGTGCGTGGCCGAGCGGGCATAGTGTGCTGGGGAGCGTGGCCGAGTGGGCACAGTGTGCGGGGGGTGTGGCCAAGCTGCACAGTGTGTGGGGGGCGTGGCCGAGCAGGCACAGTGTGCGAGGGGACGTGGCCGAGCCAAGGGGCCAATGCGTGGGGGGCGTGGCCAGGCAGAGCCGAGCGGCCAATGTGACGGTTGTCACTGTAGGGACGTCATTTTGGAGCAAGACAGACAGAATAAGGCAATTATACATATATATATATATATATATATATATATATATATATAGATTTGCCAGGTAATGGTTGTGTTCTCCAAATCCCAGCACTTAACGAATATATAACCCGATCAACTGATATCTGTAATTGTTTTTTTCACTTCCTAAAAGGAAAAATAAAGTAACTTTCTAACTAGTCTTCATTTCAAATTCTTACCATTTTGCTGTTACACAGTGTGTAAGTCCTTTACCCAGCTAGTTGATTTGCCAAATCTGACACTAATTCATCAAATCAATACTCCTGTCTCTGAAGGCTCCCTGCTCTCACCCTACTGTTCAATAGTGGAGCTACATGGAGGAAGTACACAGCACATTGTTGAGAAGGTTAGGGACAAGGATTCTTTGAAGTTATCAGTGAGGGAAGGCCATATATGTAGTAAATAGGGAAGAAAGTACATGTGCTTTCATGAGGAGCTGCAAAAGGAAAAATCAATCCAGGAATGAAGCTGTACTAATGCATAAGAGCTAGCGAATGCAGCAGTAACCTGGATACAGAGCCCTGACATCCAGCATGTATTACCGTGAGGGACACACAAGCAAAGTCTGTAGTTTGCAAACTACATATTACTAGGGGTGTGAAAAAGAATGAAGACTGCAGCCTGAAACTTAGCATCACTCTCTACACAGCATCTAAGATCTAAATGTGGTCATTCTTAAAAAATTAAAAAAAGTTGCAATATGTCGCCAATTTGTTCATTTCATGCCCAAAAGACTTGGTGCTGACTTTAAAAATCATGGAGGTCATACATACGGTAACTCTGGATGTAGTCTTTTTTATGTGGGGTGTATTAATTTTTGAACCAATTAATGTGAGTAAAACTAAAGATTGTGTAATGAAAATTATAATATTAACCATACTTTCATGTTATGGGTGGGAAAAATGTTATATGAAACTCAGTCTTGTCAAAGTTTTGAAAATTGTTCTTGTGTTTAGCGAGATATTGATTAATATCTTACTTTTTAAAGGTGGTGTACTCATTTATGCTGAGCACTGTATATCAACATGCTTAAAACTCATTTTTTTTTTTAACAGTATTGCCTACTCTTTATAAGCCAATTTTAGGGATCAACAGTAATTATCAATTTGAGTTCACGGTGTACACATAGAACTATGCGTTGCTGTCCTGTAATACTATATATCACAGTGCTCAACATGGGCGGATATGCTATTGGTACAACTTGTTCTCATGCTAGGTATGGGAAACTACCACACATGCGGTGACAGGGGAGCGATGGGAGACCCTGTGTCAAGAGAGGGGAAGATGGTGACCCCTGCAGAAGCCAGTCAGCAGACAGGGGCAGCAAAACACGACCCACATATTAGCTATTCGGCAGCTGCTGCCAATCAAAAAGCTGTACATTTCTGTAACTTTACTTGCTTGTATTTTAAAAACTGTACATCTAATCTGACAACTAGAGGTATGTATAGAATCCGCACGATAGTGTTAGTATAGCACTGGCTTTAGGTTACATAGGAAAATCCTGGTGGTTGGTTCTCTTTAAGATTTATAACTTGGGGCACTTTATACATGACTCATTGCTATGTAATATGATTATATATACAGTACAGACCAAAAGTTTGGACACACTTTCTCATGCAATGAGTTTTCCTTATTTTCATGACTCTGAAAATTGTAGATTCACATTGAAGGCATCAAAACTATGAATTAAAACATGTGGAATGAAATACTTAAAAAAGTGTGAAACAACTGAAAATATGTCTTATATTCTAGGTTCTTCAAAGTAGCCACCTTTTGCTTTCATTACTGCTTTGCACACTCTTGGCATCCTCTTGATGAGCTTCAAGAGTAGAGATGAGCGAACCGGTCGCGGTTCGGCTCGAGGTTGGTTCGCCGAACGGACCTCCCGTTCGAGTTCGGTTCGTCGAACGTTCGACAAACCGAACTCGAACTGCATAGGAAACAATGGCAGGCAATCACAAACACAGAAAAACACCTAGAAAACACCCTCAAAGGTGTCGAAAAGGTCACAAACAACTCACAACACATGGGAAAGTGACAAGGACATATACTCATGCGAAAACAAAAGAGCTGGACAAGGAAAAAGAGTAGGACACACAGATATATGAGTATATGCAAGGAAACATCGATTCCATTATTGTGCAACTTGAGCCCTGCTCATTTTAGGCTTCCAATGTTGATAAATTGCCTGAGCTCGCCACGTACGTCTTGGGGATCTTGTCGTGTCCTGCAGCCAGCGTTCTCTCGGAACCTGTCTTCAGTGCTGCTGTGGGTCTGCTGGCAGATAAGCACACGTGTCTGTCCACTGACAATGTGGACATGGCTCTCAGAGGACTTTTCTTCCCCTGGGTCAGCCAGGGGACGGGAAAGGCACGCGTATTTTTGAGAGTGCTTCATGCAAAGCATCTTTTTCTTTTTCAAAAGGGGGCTCAACCGATGCCAGTCAAGTGGGGTGTGTGTGGCCCAGTTAGTGGCAACGAGGGAGACTGTGGTTGGAGTCCCCTCGCTGTGTTTCTAAAAGAACCAAGATGAACAAGTCATGGCTCTCAGAGGACTTTTCTTCCCCTGGGTCAGCCAGGGGACGGGAAAGGCACGCGTATTTTTGAGAGTGCTTCATGCAAAGCATCTTTTTCTTTTTCAAAAGGGGGCTCAACCGATGCCAGTCAAGTGGGGTGTGTGTGGCCCAGTTAGTGGCAACGAGGGAGACTGTGGTTGGAGTCCCCTCGCTGTGTTTCTAAAAGAACCAAGATGAACAAGTCATGGCTCTCAGAGGACTTTTCTTCCCCTGGGTCAGCCAGGGGACGGGAAAGGCACGCGTATTTTTGAGAGTGCTTCATGCAAAGCATCTTTTTCTTTTTCAAAAGGGGGCTCAACCGATGCCAGTCAAGTGGGGTGTGTGTGGCCCAGTTAGTGGCAACGAGGGAGACTGTGGTTGGAGTCCCCTCGCTGTGTTTCTAAAAGAACCAAGATGAACAAGTCATGGCTCTCAGAGGACTTTTCTTCCCCTGGGTCAGCCAGGGGACGGGAAAGGCACGCGTATTTTTGAGAGTGCTTCATGCAAAGCATCTTTTTCTTTTTCAAAAGGGGGCTCAACCGATGCCAGTCAAGTGGGGTGTGTGTGGCCCAGTTAGTGGCAACGAGGGAGACTGTGGTTGGAGTCCCCTCGCTGTGTTTCTAAAAGAACCAAGATGAACAAGTCATGGCTCTCAGAGGACTTTTCTTCCCCTGGGTCAGCCAGGGGACGGGAAAGGCACGCGTATTTTTGAGAGTGCTTCATGCAAAGCATCTTTTTCTTTTTCAAAAGGGGGCTCAACCGATGCCAGTCAAGTGGGGTGTGTGTGGCCCAGTTAGTGGCAACGAGGGAGACTGTGGTTGGAGTCCCCTCGCTGTGTTTCTAAAAGAACCAAGATGAACAAGTCATGGCTCTCAGAGGACTTTTCTTCCCCTGGGTCAGCCAGGGGACGGGAAAGGCACGCGTATTTTTGAGAGTGCTTCATGCAAAGCATCTTTTTCTTTTTCAAAAGGGGGCTCAACCGATGCCAGTCAAGTGGGGTGTGTGTGGCCCAGTTAGTGGCAACGAGGGAGACTGTGGTTGGAGTCCCCTCGCTGTGTTTCTAAAAGAACCAAGATGAACAAGTCATGGCTCTCAGAGGACTTTTCTTCCCCTGGGTCAGCCAGGGGACGGGAAAGGCACGCGTATTTTTGAGAGTGCTTCATGCAAAGCATCTTTTTCTTTTTCAAAAGGGGGCTCAACCGATGCCAGTCAAGTGGGGTGTGTGTGGCCCAGTTAGTGGCAACGAGGGAGACTGTGGTTGGAGTCCCCTCGCTGTGTTTCTAAAAGAACCAAGATGAACAAGTCATGGCTCTCAGAGGACTTTTCTTCCCCTGGGTCAGCCAGGGGACGGGAAAGGCACGCGTATTTTTGAGAGTGCTTCATGCAAAGCATCTTTTTCTTTTTCAAAAGGGGGCTCAACCGATGCCAGTCAAGTGGGGTGTGTGTGGCCCAGTTAGTGGCAACGAGGGAGACTGTGGTTGGAGTCCCCTCGCTGTGTTTCTAAAAGAACCAAGATGAACAAGTCATGGCTCTCAGAGGACTTTTCTTCCCCTGGGTCAGCCAGGGGACGGGAAAGGCACGCGTATTTTTGAGAGTGCTTCATGCAAAGCATCTTTTTCTTTTTCAAAAGGGGGCTCAACCGATGCCAGTCAAGTGGGGTGTGTGTGGCCCAGTTAGTGGCAACGAGGGAGACTGTGGTTGGAGTCCCCTCGCTGTGTTTCTAAAAGAACCAAGATGAACAAGTCATGGCTCTCAGAGGACTTTTCTTCCCCTGGGTCAGCCAGGGGACGGGAAAGGCACGCGTATTTTTGAGAGTGCTTCATGCAAAGCATCTTTTTCTTTTTCAAAAGGGGGCTCAACCGATGCCAGTCAAGTGGGGTGTGTGTGGCCCAGTTAGTGGCAACGAGGGAGACTGTGGTTGGAGTCCCCTCGCTGTGTTTTACATGCTTTTAGAAGGGCATGACATGGCTTGGAGGTTGACTTTCATCATATGCAAACTGTTGGCTACCAAAATGCTGCCTTTCCAACAACTGTGGTTATAGGCAATGAGGAACATACTGATGAAGATGAGACGCAGATACCCGATTGGGATGACAACTTAAATATTCGGTCAGGGCAAGAAGAAACTCGGTCTGAGGGGGAGGGGAGTGCAAACACAACAATTGATGATGAAGTTCTAGATCCCACCTACTGTCAACCCACAGTCAGACACTCGAGGAGGTCAATAGAGGCGGTGGAGGAGGATGCAACCGACGTCGAAGTAACCTGGCTCCTTCCTGGACACAGTCGGAGCACTGGTAGCACGTCTACAACTGCATCCTCAGCCATCACTCTGCCTCTGAGCATTATTCGGGATGGATCAACAGGTCGCATGGCCTCTAAGCCTTGCCTAGCCTGGTCCTTTTTTGACATAAAAAAAGATCGGCCAAATTATGTGATCTGTAACATTTGGCATGGTTATCTTAGTAGAGGTCAAAACCTCAGCAGTTTGACAACTTCTTCCATGAATCGTCACATGAATAAATATCATATGGCCTGGTGGGAAGCTCACCGTGCTGCAATGCGGCCTAGTGGAGCCAACCATCCACCGCCTGCCCCTTCCAGGGCATCCGCGCGCTCGTCATCTTCTAGGACTGTGGGGACAGCTGTCACACCTGTTTTTCCACCCACAACTTCCACCACTGTAACCGCAACAGGCAGTTTGCTTGGTAGGTCGTCAGTTGGTTTGGAAGGGGAAACAAGTGAGTGTGTACAGCTCTCTCAGACATCGATAGCACCAACTTTGGATGAAGGCAACATCATGTCTCCGCCTGCACTTTCCTCACAAAGCTGCATTTTTCCAGGGACACCCTACTCAACACCGTCTACACACAGCAGCCAGATCTCTGTCCCTCAGATGTGGTCAAATAAAAGGCCACTTCCTCCGACCCATGACAAAGCTAAGAGGTTGACTCTATCCCTCTGTAAGCTGTTGGCTACAGAAATGCTGCCTTTCCGCCTAGTGGACACACAGGATTTTAGAGACCTTATATCTGTCGCTGTGCCCCAGTACCAGATGCCTAGTCGCCACTACTTCTCTAAGAAACGTGTGCCCGCGCTACACCAGCATGTCGCACACAACATCACCGCTTCCTTGAGAAACTCTGTGTGTGAACGGGTGCATTTCACCACCGATACTTGGACCAGTAAGCATGGACAGGGACGTTACATGTCGCTGACTGGGCACTGGGTAACTATGGTGATAGATGGTGAAGGGTCTGCTGCACAAGTCTTGCCGTCCCCACGACTTGTGTGTCAATTCTATGTCTGTCCAAGTTCCGCCACAGCTTCTGCATCCTCCACCTCATCTGTGTCCTCCACCTCCGCCCCAAGCCTGCCTGGTCAGGCCACCAGCGTTCTCACTGCGCAGAAGGAATCACGCACCCCTCATTACTATGCTGGCAGCAGAGCGCAACGGCATCAGGCGGTCTTTAGCTTGACATGTCTTGGGAATAAGAGTCACACAGCTGAGGAGTTGTGGTCAGCTCTGCGGTCCGAGTTTAATAAATGGTTGTCTCCACTCAACCTGCAGCCTGGTAAGGCCGTGTGCGACAATGCTGCAAACCTGGGTGCGGCCCTTCGCCTGGGCAAGGTGACACACGTACCTTGTATGGCTCACGTGTTGAACCTTGTCGTCCAGCAATTTTTAACACACTATCCCGGCCTAGATGGCCTTCTGAACAGGGCACGAAAACTGTCAGCTCACTTCCGCCGTTCAAGCGCCGCAGCAGAGCGACTTGCATCGCTCCAGAAGTCTTTCGGCCTGCCGGTTCATCGCCTGAAATGCGATGTGGCGACACGCTGGAATTCAACTCTCCACATGTTACAGCGACTGTGGCAGCACCGGCAAGCCCTGGTGCAATACGTCATGATGTATAGCCTGGGCCAACGAGATGCAGAAGTGGGGCAGATCACCCTGATGGAGTGATCTCAGATCAAGGACCTATGCACCCTTCTGCACAGTTTCGACATGGCGACGAATATGTTTAGCGCTGACAATGCCATTATCAGCATGACGATTACAGTCATTTACATGCTGGAGCACACGCTAAACACTATTCGTAGTCAGGGGGTGGGACAACAGGAAGGGGAGGAACTACAGGAGGATTCATATGCGCAAGACACAACAACATCACCAAGGTCCAGACGTTCATCATCACCAACGCGGCAGGCATGGGACCATGGGGGACAGGGATCAACAAGGGCGCATGGTAGCAGGCGACATGTTGAGGAAGGTGCAGGAGGACATGAAGATATGGAGGACGAACTGTCCATGGACATGGAAGACTCAGCAGATGAGGGGGACCTTGGTCAAATTTCAGTTGAAAGAGGTTGGGGGGAGATGACAGAGGAAGAAAGAACGGTTAGCACCTCTATGCCACAAACACAGCGTGGACTTGGTCCGCATGGCTGCGCAAGACACATGAGTGCCTTCTTGTTGCACTACCTCCAACATGACCCTCGTATTGTCAAAATTAGAAGTGATGATGACTACTGGCTTGCCACACTATTAGATCCCCGGGACAAGTCCAAATTTTGTGACATAATTCCACCCATAGAAAGGGACGCACGTATGCAGGAGTATCAGCATAAGCTGTTACTCGATCTTAGCTCGGCTTTTCCACCAAACAACCGTGCAGGTGAAGGGAGTGATTCTCCCAGTTGTAACTTGACAAACATGGGACGGCCTCGTCATCTTCAACAGTCTACCCGTACCAGTAGGACCGTATCTGGTGCTGGTAACAGCAATTTTATGGAATCTTTTCATAATTTTTTTAGACCCTCCTTTGCAAGGCCACCAGAGACAACAAGTCTGACACATAGTCAACGGATGGAGAGGATGATACAGGAGTATCTCCAAATGAACATCGATGCAATGACTTTGCAAATGGAGCCTTGCTCCTTTTGGGCTTCAAATCTAGAAAAATTGAGCTCTCCAGTTACGCCTTGGAGATTTTGTCGTGTCCAGCTGCCAGCGTTGTCTCTGAACGTGTCTTCAGTGCTGCTGGGTGTGTGCTGACAGATAAGCGCACGCGTCTGTCCAGTGACAATGTGGACAGACTGACGTTCATCAAAATGAACAAGTCATGGATCCAGAAGGAATTTACTACCCCTGTGTCATCCTGGGGAGAGTAAATGCTTGTGGATTTGGAATGTGCTTGATGCAAATCAAAACATCCTGTTTGCAACTAGGGCACAAGTGCTGCCACTGATGGGGTGTCTGTGTGCCCAATTTTGGGAAAAAAGGTAGACTCCGCTTGGAGTAACCCTTGCTTGCTGTGTTTTTTAAAAATGATACAAGATGAACAGATCTGAAGGCAAGATGAAGGCAACATCATGTCTCCGCCTGCACTTTTCTCACAAACCTGCATTTTTCCAGGGACACCCTACTCAACACCGTCTACAGACAGCAGCCAGATCTCTGTCCCTCAGATGTGGTCAAATAAAAGGCCACTTACTGCGACCCATGACAAAGCTAAGTGGTTGACTCTATCCCTCTGTAAGCTGTTGGCTACCGAAATGCTGCCTTTACGCGTAGTGGACACACAAGATTTTACAGACCTTATGTCTGTCGCTGTGCCCCAGTACCAGATGCCCAATCACCACAGCTTCTCCAAGAAAAGCATGCCCGCGCTACACCAGCATGTCGCACACAACATCATCACCACTTCCTTGAGAAAATCTGTGTGCGACAGGGTGCATTTCAACACAGATACTTGGACCAGTAAGCATAGACAGGGTCATTACATGTCACTGACTGGGCACTGGCAAACTATGGTGAGAGATGGAGAAGGGTCTGCTGTACAAGTCTTGCCGTCCCCACGAGTTGTTTCAATCCTTGTTCTGTATGTAGAAGTTAATGCACTGCTTCTGCCTCTTCAACCTCGTGTGGGTCCTCTACCTTGGCGCAAACCCTGTGTGGTCAGGCCACCCTTCCTTGCAACTGCGCACAAGGACTACCACACACCTCCTTACTATGCTGGCAGCAGAGCTCAATGCCATCAGGCAGTCAAAGTTTTACTTTGAAATGTATGGGAAATGTGAGTCACACCGCTATTACAGAGAATAGTAGTCAGGCAGGGTCAAAACATTAATTGAGGAACAGGAACAGAATGGGACGGCCAGGACTTAATCAGAAAACAAGCAGAGGTGAAATGCGTATCGGCAAACAAGGTACATAAACAGCAAGCAGGAAAAGTAGTCAGGTAACAAGCACACAAAATCATAAAACTGAACTGGGGGTAAAATTAACCAGAGGTTCATAGCTATGTCTGGCAGTGGTCTGCAGACAGGATGGGCATAAAAAAGGGTGTGGTGTCTTCCCATTGGTTGTAGCTGAATGATGGTATTTCATCTGTGAGATACCCACCAGCTACATTCAGCCAGAGTTTCTGCATCTGTCAAGGTAATGCAGCCCAGTGGGTGAGCATAACCTGCGTCCACCTGCGCCGCTGGCATCGACTACTCTCCCATCATCAGCACTATTCCTGAAAGGAACACGTTGTCACCTGGCAACCGGAGTACAAATTGACGGAGCGGAGTACGTTGGTGACTTAACAGCCGTGTGCGGCAATGATGCAAACCTGGCTGTGGGCCATCGTCAGGGCAATGTGACACACGTGCCTTGTATGGCTCACGTGTTGAACCGAATTCTCCAGCAATTTTTAAAACACCATCACGGCCTACATGGACTTGTGCAGCGGGCACGCTCACTATGTGCTCACTTCCATCGTGCGCACACAGCAGCTCAACAACTTTCATCACTCCGGAAGTCTTAGGGTCTGGCAGTTAAACGCCGGAAATGCGATGTTCCGACACGCAGGGATTGGAATCTGCACATGTTGCAGCGTGTGTGGCAGCACCGCAGAGCCCTGCTGAAATACGGTAAGACATATAGCCTGGGATAACTTGATCCAGAGGTGGTGCAGATCACGCTGCTGGAGTGGTGTCAGATCAAGGACCTATGCACCCTGCTACACAGTTTTGAAATGTCGACGAAGATGTTTAGCACTGGCAATGTCATTCTCAGGGTGACAATTCTGGTCATCTACATGATGGAGCACACTGTAATTATTATTCAGAGTCAGGTGTTGGGACAAGAGGAAGGGGAGGAAGTACAGGAGGAGTCATATGCGGAAGGGATAACAAGATCTACGAGGTCCAGATGGTCAGCGGCACCTATGCGGCAGTCATGGTGAGGGAGAGGGATTAACAAGGGCGCATAGTATCAGCAAAAAGTGTTGATGAAAGTGCAGGAGCCCATGAAGAAATGGAGGACGAACTGGCGATCGGCATGGAAGACTCAGCAGATGAGTGAGAGCTTGCTCACATTTCGGTTGTGCGAGGTTGTGGGTAGAGGACAGAGGAAGTATGCACGATTCTCACCTCTCTGCCACCAACACACCAAGGACTTGGTCCTCCTGGATGCACAAGACACATGAGCGGATTCTAGCTGCACTACCTACAACATGACCCTCGGATTGTACGAATTCAAAGTAATCCAGAATACTGGGTTGCCACACTGTTAGATCCCCGGTACAAGACAAAATTTGCCGAACTAATTCCTGCCATAGAAATAGACGCACGTATACAGGAGTATCTGCAGAATGTGGTACGCAATCTTAGATCTACTTTTCCACTAAACACCAGTGCTGCACAGAGTGAATCTCAACGCTTTGTCATGGATAGGAGGAAATGGTCTTTTACTTGTCCACATCGGAGGGACCGAGGGATGGCTGCTGTGCTGAGATGCCGTTGAGTACGGTGTCCCTGCACAGTTGCACTTTTGGTCATATCCCAAAATGAGTTGGAAAAGGACAGATGGTGTTGGAAAGGGGAACAGGTGTGTTGGAAAGGGGAAAAAAATTTTGGTCCGTGGATTTGGTGGTTAAGCAACTGTAACATTTGCTGAAGAAACAACATCTGTTACAGTGGGACTGGCAGATTTGGATAAAGTGGTAAATAATCTGTGACCGCTATATAACGAAAATTAATAAGAAAAGAAAGAGAAAGGTATATATCCCCATCAGCAGTCAGTGTCCACCGTGCTCCCAGTTGGAAAAGGAGAGGTTGGCAACTGGAAGGTTTGGTGGAGGATACAGAGCTGTGTGGCTATGAAACTAATAGTAGCCTGAACCGAGTTAGACGCCATTCGGATCTGGAGACTGTGAGCCCTGTTAGCGTCACAGGGTCCACATGCCCACCCAGCCCAGGAACTCCCTGTTAACAACACAGGGGCCATTGAGTACGCTGACCGTGTGCGTAGGGGCCACACCTGTGGACAGCAGGCGCATCAGCAGCAGCAGGCCTGTTAATGCCACTGGGCTGCACAAGCAGGACTGTTAGGACAGGAGCTGGTCTTAACCGTTCTGCGTTACCAACTGTGGTGGTGGCCTGCATCCACCACCCTATCCCTGCCTACCTCTGGCCTAAAGCCGCAATGGGTTCAACACATGGAGGTGTGCTCTTTCGGAGCATAATAGAAGACTGTGCACCTCCTTGTTGGCTCCAGCCCCTTTGATAACCTGGGTCCGCCCCAAACCATGGTGAACCACAATGCACCTCCTATAGACAAAAGTAGAGTGACACGTCATGAGTGGCATAACTAGCGTCCTATTTGGAAACGCAACTTCAATGATGACCTCATGGCTGCCATGACCCAAACACCTCACCAGTCATCGTCTGACCATCAATAATGCGATGACAAGTCATAGGTGTGGGCCTCTGCAAGCCATTTGGGAGGACACCTGATGCCCTGTGGTCTATATGGGACCCCCACATCAGGGCCAGGGCCAAAGAGTTCATTACCGGACCTAGTCTCTGATGCAGGAAGTGCCTGAGCATGCTCAGTAGCATGAAATACAGTCTCTGAAAAAAGACTATCAGCTTTAGCATGGTGTCTAGGCACAAAACAGGACTTAGACCCGGCACGGAATGCAAGCACCTGTGCAAAGAGGCTTTTCACACTTAGTGTGGGAGCATGCGCTGGATCCCGAAATGAAGACTTAGCGTCAGGAATGGCACAGTCAGGCTGAGCATACTCACTAGGCGAAACACTGTAATTATGCTGCAGCTGGGGTACATCGGCACACGCATGCGCACTTGCTGCCTCTCCACACTTAGACGTGGAGGGGAAATTTGTCTTGGAGATGCTGTCTATGAACAGAAGGAAAAGCTAAAGGAAGCCTGACTTTCTATCCCTCCGAATTATGAAATGCAGCAATGAATTCCATGAGTTTGCTATAACATTAGCGTAGCAAAATGTGCATGAGGGTGTGATGTAGAGGTGCTAGAAATAGCTTGTCACCAGTGGGGCACTAATGGAATACAACAGCCAGTTCTATGATGCCACAAAATGGCAGTATTTTGTGCTATCATTATAGCTTATTAAAAACAGAGCACGAGGTTGTCATGCAGAGGTGCTGCACATAGATTTGCAGTAGTGTGAATAGACAAAATTACAATAGCCACGTTTAGGATACAACTAGGTACAGTGAGTGTTTGCTAGTATAATGGCTGAGTTTAAAAAAGTTAGAGTGTGCAATGCAGGCAGACGTGCTGCAAATAACGTTCCAATACTGTGAATAGACAAAAGTACAAAAGCCACGTTTAGGATACAACTAGGTACACTGAGTGTTTGCTACTATAAATGGCTGAGTTTAAAAAAGTTAGAGTGTGCAATGCAGGCAGACGTGCTGCAAATAACGTTCCAATACTGTGAATTGACAAAAGTACAATAGCCACGTTTAGGATACAACTAGGTACAGTGAGTGTTTGCTAGTATAATGGCTGAGTTTAAAAAAGTTAGAGTGTGCAATGCAGGCACACGTGCTGCAAATAACGTTCCAATACTATGAATTGACAAAAGTCCAATAGCCACGTTTAGGATACAACTAGGTACAGTGAGTGTTTGCTAGTATAATGGCTGAGTTTAAAAAAGTTAGAGTGTGCAATGCAGGCAGACGTGCTGCAAATAACGTTCCAATACTGTGAATTGACAAAAGTCCAATAGCCACGTTTAGGATACAACTAGGTACAGTGAGTGTTTGCTAGTATAATGGCTGAGTTTAAAAAAGTTAGAGTGTGCAATGCAGGCAGACGTGCTGCAAATAACGTTCCAATACTGTGAATTGACAAAAGTACAATAGCCACGTTTAGGATACAACTAGGTACAGTGAGTGTTTGCTAGTATAATGGCTGAGTTTAAAAAAGTTAGAGTGTGCAATGCAGGCAGACGTGCTGCAAATAACGTTCCAATACTATGAATTGACAAAAGTACAATAGCCACGTTTAGGATACAACTAGGTACAGTGAGTGTTTGCTAGTATAATGGCTGAGTTTAAAAAAGTTAGAGTGTGCAATGCAGGCAGACGTGCTGCAAATAACGTTCCAATACTGTGAATTGACAAAAGTACAATAGCCACGTTTAGGATACAACTTGGTACAGTGAGTGTTTGCTAGTATAATGGCTGAGTTTAAAAAAGTTAGAGTGTGCAATGCAGGCAGACGTGCTGCAAATAACGTTCCAATACTGTGAATAGACAAAAGTACAAAAGCCACGTTTAGGATACAACTAGGTACACTGTGTGTTTGCTAGTATAATGGCTGAGTTTAAAAAAGTTAGAGTGTGCAATGCAGGCAGACGTGCTGCAAATAACGTTCCAATACTGTGAATTGACAAAAGTCCAATAGCCACGTTTAGGATACAACTAGGTACAGTGAGCGTTTGCTAGTATAATGGCTGAGTTTAAAAAAGTTAGAGTGTGCAATGCAGGCAGACGTGCTGCAAATAACGTTCCAATACTATGAATTGACAAAAGTACAATAGCCACGTTTAGGATACAACTAGGTACAGTGAGTGTTTGCTAGTATAATGGCTGAGTTTAAAAAAGTTAGAGTGTGCAATGCAGGCAGACGTGCTGCAAATAACGTTCCAATACTGTGAATAGACAAAAGTACAAAAGCCACGTTTAGGATACAACTAGGTACACTGTGTGTTTGCTAGTATAATGGCTGAGTTTAAAAAAGTTAGAGTGTGCAATGCAGGCAGACGTGCTGCAAATAACGTTCCAATACTGTGAATTGACAAAAGTCCAATAGCCACGTTTAGGATACAACTAGGTACAGTGAGTGTTTGCTAGTATAATGGCTGAGTTTAAAAAAGTTAGAGTGTGCAATGCAGGCAGACGTGCTGCAAATAACGTTCCAATACTGTGAATAGACAAAAGTACAAAAGCCACGTTTACGATACAACTAGGTACACTGTGTGTTTGCTAGTATAATGGCTGAGTTTAAAAAAGTTAGAGTGTGCAATGCAGGCAGACGTGCTGCAAATAACGTTCCAATACTGTGAATTGACAAAAGTACAATAGCCACGTATAGGATGCCACTAGGTACACTGAGTGTTTGCTAGTATAATGGCTTAGTAACAATGAGTTGTAGTGTGCAATGCAGGCAGACGTGCTCTGCAAATGTCTTTGCACTAGTGGGACTATAGCAAAGTCCAATAGCCACGTTTAGGATGCCACTAGGTACACTGAGTGTTTGCTAGTATAATGGCTTAGTAACAATGAGTTGTAGTGTGCAATGCAGGCAGACGTGCTCTGCAAATGTCTTTGCACTAGTGGGACTATAGCAAAGTCCAATAGCCACCTTTAGGATGCCACTAGGTACACTGAGTGTTTGCTAGTAAAATTGCTTAGTTTAAAAAAGTTGGAGTGTGCAATGCAGGCAGATGTGCTCTGCAAATGTCTTTGCACTAGTGGGACTATAGCAAAGTCCAATAGCCACGTATAGGATGCCACTAGGTACACTGAGTGTTTGCTAGTATAATGGCTTAGTAACAATGAGTTGTAGTGTGCAATGCAGGCAGACGTGCTCTGCAAATGTCTTTGCACTAGTGGGACTATAGCAAAGTCCAATAGCCACCTTTAGGATGCCACTAGGTACACTGAGTGTTTGCTAGTAAAATTGCTTAGTTTAAAAAAGTTGTAGTGTGCAATGCAGGCAGATGTGCTCTGCAAATGTCTTTGCACTAGTGGGACTATAGCAAAGTCCAATAGCCACCTTTAGGATGCCACTAGGTACACTGAGTGTTTGCTAGTAAAATTGCTTAGTTTAAAAAAGTTGTAGTGTGCAATGCAGGCAGACGTGCTCTGCAAATGTCTTTGCACTAGTGTGACTATAGCAAAGTCCAATAGCCACAGATAGGATGCCACTAGGTACACTGAGTGTTTGCT
Source organism: Anomaloglossus baeobatrachus (assembly GCF_048569485.1). Lineage (NCBI taxonomy): Eukaryota > Metazoa > Chordata > Amphibia > Anura > Aromobatidae > Anomaloglossus > Anomaloglossus baeobatrachus. The sequence goes on along the minus strand of NC_134356.1, from coordinate 503,237,041 downwards.
AGTATAATGGCTTAGTTAGAATGAGTTGGAGTGTGCAGAGGACAAGAGGGTACAGTGGCAGGATTGTGGTGCTCTGGGTAGAGGAATGGAAGCCTGCCTTTCTATTCCCTCCTAATGGTGAAATGCAGGGAGGAAATCCCTGACCTGGGCTACACAGACGCTGTTGCTGTTTGCAGGACCTGTCACCTATGGCTCTCTGACCCTGCCGCTTTGAGCCCTTAAAAGGACTGCTAGAAAGTGCTCTCCCTAAGCTGTCTAACGCTGTGTATGCAGCGCATACAGCTGTATCGGCTATAGGACTCAGGAGGACGGAGCTGCGACACTGATGTCTGACACCAAAGACGCAGAAGGCAGATAATGGCGTTCGTGAAGAAAATGTCCGGTTTTATAATGCAGGGACATGTGACATGCAGATCCTATCACACATGCCGTTGCTTCTCTGGCTCAAAGTCCACTTAGCTGTGTGTGTGTCTGTGATTGGCTGACATGCTGGCCCGCCCCACAAGACGCGCGCGCTTAGGGAAGGAAGACAAGAAAAAAAAAAAAAATGGCGATCGCCATTATAGAAACAGCAGTGATCTGAAGGCGCTGTTCACGCACACTATACACTGAAATGTGATAATAGTTTGATTCACAGAGTGACTTACACTATTACAGCAGAAACCAAGCTATGATTTAGCTGTTTTTTGGCTGCTAGAACCGTTCTCGAACGTTTCTAGAACTATCGAGCTTTTGCAAAAAGCTCGAGTTCTAGTTCGATCTAGAACATGCCCCAAAATCAGTCGAGCCTAGAACTGGAGAACCACGAACCACGAACCGCGCTCAACTCTATTCAAGAGGTAGTCACCGGAAATGGTCTTCCAATAGTCTTGAAGGAGTTCCCAGAGATGCTTAGCACTTGTTGGCCCTTTTGCCTTCACTCTGCGGTCCAGCTCATTCGAAACCATCTCGATTGGGTTCAGGTCTGGTGACTGTGCAGACCAGGTAATCTGGCGTAGCACCCCATCACTCTCCTTCTTAGTCAAATAACCCTTACACAGCCTGGAGGTGTGTTTGGGGTCATTGTCTTGTTGAAAAATAAATGATGGCCCAACTAAACGCAAACCGGATAGAATAGCATGCCGCTACAAGATGCTTTGGTAGGCATGCTGGTTCTGTATGCCTTCAATTTTTAATAAATCCCCAACAGTGTCACCAGCAAAGCACCCCCACACCATCACACCTCCACCTCCATGCTTCACGGTGGGAACCAGCCATGTAGAGTCCATCCGTTCACTTTTTCTACAAAGACACGGTGGTTGGATCCAAAGATCTCAAATTTGGACTCATCAGCCCAAAGCACAGATTTCCACTGGTCTAATGTCCATTCCTTGTGTTCTTTAGCCCAAACAAGTCTCTTCTGATTGTTGTCTGTCCTTAGCAGTGGTTTCCAAGCAGCTATTTTACCATGAAGGCCTGCTGCACAAAGTCTCCTCTTAACAGTTGTTCTAGAGATGAGAAGGTGTGTCCAAACTTTTGGTCTGTACTGTATGTGAAGGAAATATATGACTGAAGGGGAAATGTATGTCAGCAGCAGTAAAGTAAAATTGGTTTAAGTCTACCAACCCTGTGACTGTCTACACAAAGGGCATAACCTTTAGTTATTTTAATTATTGGAACTCATGGTCTGAGAACTGACAGGCTGACGCCCACCCCTTTAACCTATGCAATGCTGGTATCACTCATACGTCTAATTTGAAAATGACACCTCTGGTTATGATGCCGATCACGTGCACTCAACTTCTTTGGTCCACTTTGGCGAGGCCTGTTCTGAGTGGAACCCATCTTATTAAAACGCTGTATGGTCATGTTTTGTTATTTAAAGGGCACACCAAAATTACACTGTTATACAAGCTGTACATTGACTACTTTAAATTGTATCAAAGTGTCATATCTTCAGTGTTGTCTCATGAAAAGATATAATAAAATATTTTTAGAAATATGTGAGAGGTGTACTCACTTTTGTGATATACTGTATACAGTGCTGGACAAAAGTATTGGCACCCCTGCAATTCTGTCAGATAATACTCAGTTTCTTCTTGAAAATAATTGCAATCACAAATTCTTTGGTATTATTATCTTCATTTAATTTGTCTTCACTGAAAAAAAAAATTGTCATAAAGCCAAATTGGATATAATTCCACACCAAACATAAAAAAGGGGGTGGACAAAAGTATTGGCACTGTTTGCAAAATCATGTGATGCTTCTCTAATTTGTGTAATTAACAGCACCTGTAACTTACCTGTGGCACCTAACAGCTGTTGGCAATAACTAAATCACACTTGCAGCCAGTTGACATGGATTAAAGTTGACTCAACCTCTGTCCTGTGTCCTTGTGTGTACCACATTGAGCATGGAGAAAAGAAAGAAGACCAAAAAACTGTTTAAGGACTTGAGAATCCAAATTGTGAGGAAGCATGAGCAATCTCAAGGCTACAAGTCCATCTCCAAAGACCTGAATGTTCCTGTGTCTACGGTGCGCAGTGTCATCAAGAAGATTAAAGCCCATGGCACTGTGGCTAACCTCCCTAGATGTGGAAGGAAAAGAAAAATTGACAAGAGATTTCAACGCAAGATTGTGCGGATCGTGGATAAAGAACCTCAACTAACATCGAAACAAGTTCAAGTCTGCCCTGCAGTCCGAGGGTACAACAGTGTCAACCCGTACTATCCGTCGGCATCTGAATAAAAAGGGACTGTATGGTAGGATACCCAGGAAGACCCCACTTCTTACCCCGAGACATAAAAAATCCAGGATGGAGTTTGCCAAAACTTACCTGAGAAAGCCTAAAACGTTTTGGAAGAATGTTCTCTGGTCAGATAAGACAAAAGTAGAGCTCTTTGGGAAAAGCCAACATAGAGTTTACAGGAAAACAAAAGAGGCATTCAAAGAAAAGAACACGGTCCCTACAGTCAAACATGGCGGAGGTTCCCTGATGTTTTGGGGTTGCTTTGCTGCCTCTGGCACTGGACTGCTTGACCGTGTGCATGGCGTTATGAAGTCTGAAGACTACCAACAAATTTTGCAGCATAATGTAGGGTCCAGTGTGAGAAAGCTGGGTCTTCCTCAGAGGTCATGGGTCTTCCAGCAGGGCAATGACCCAAAATACACTTCAAAAAGCACTAGAAAACGGTTTGACAGAAAGCACTGGAGACTACTAAAGTGGCCAGCAATGAGTCCAGACCTGAATCCCATAGAACACCTGTGGAGAGATCTCAAAATGGCAGTTTGGAGAAGGCCCCCTTCAAATCTCAGGGACCTGGAGCCGTTTGCCAAAGAAGAATGGTCTAAAATTCCAGCAGAGCATGGTAAGAAACTCATTGATGGTTACCGGAAGCGGTTGTTCGCAGTTATTTTGGCTAAAGGTTGTGCAACCAAGTATTAGGCTAAGGGTGCCAATACTTTTGTCTGGCCCATTTCTGGAGTTTTGTGGGAAATGATCAATGATTTGATTTTTGTTTCATTCTCTTTTGTGTTTTTTCATTGCAAGCAAAATAAATGAAGTTAATAATACCAAAGAATTTGTGATTGCAATCATTTTCAAGAAGAAACTGAGTATTATCTGACAGAATTGCAGGGGTGCCAATACTTTTGGCCAGCACTGTATATGTACAGAATATATTCTAAAACTATTGTGGATAATTGAATGATAATTAATCTGATAAATGAAATTCTACTCAACATAATACAACATCGTCATCTCAATAAATGAGAGCTAAAGAAACAGCTAAATGATAATGCTCATCAGCTTTTATCTCTACCATAGATTATTGTGCTGTGACCACCTCTACACTAGGAGCAGGGATCAAGGCTTCCTCAGCCTAAGGGTACCTTCACACTTAGCGATGCAGCAGCGATCCGACCAGCGATCTGACCTGGTCAGGATCGCTGCTGCATCGCTACATGGTCGCTGGTGAGCTGTCAAACAGGCAGATCTCACCAGCGACCACTGAACAGCCCCCAGCCAGCAGCGACGTGCAAGCGACGCTGCGCTTGCACGGTGCCGCCGACTGGAAGCTGCGGAGACTGGTAACTAAGGTAAACATCGGGTATGGTTACCCGATGTTTACATTAGTTACCAGCGCTGTGTGCAGAGAGCAGGGAGCCGCGCACACTGAGCGCTGGCTCCTTGCTCTCCTAGCTGCTGTACACATCGGGTTAATTAACCCGATGTGTACAGCAGCTACATGTGCAGAGAGCCGGAGCCGGCAGCACAGGCAGCGTGAGAGCTGCAGAGGCTGGTAACTAAGGTAAATATCGGGTAACCACCTTGGTTACCCGATATTTATCTTGGTTACAAGCTTACCGCAGCTGTCAGACGCCGGCTCCTGCTCCCTGCTCGCTTCATTTGTCGCTCTCTCGCTGTCACACACAGCGATCTGTGTGTCACAGCGGGAGAGCGGCTTTGAAGAAAACGAACCAGGGCTGTGTGTAACGAGCAGCGATCTCGCAGCAGGGGCCAGATCGCTGCTCAGTGTCACACACAGCGAGATCGCTAATGAGGTCACTGCTGCGTCACAAAAAGCGTGACTCAGCAGCGATCTCGGCAGCGAGATCGCTGTGTGTGAAGCATCCCTAAGAACTGGAGGAGTTCTGGCACTTCTACAATATATTCATAATTGTATATAAAGTTCTGTTTTAAACATATGTATTAGAAAATCTTAGGATAAATATATGGTGGACTACAAAAAGCTTCTCAGTAATTCTAAATTGAAGAAAAAAAGTTTCAGCTCCCTCTACATTGTTGGCAAAAGAAATTCTGGCAAATAGTACAAAGGTGGCCTAAGGCCTTAATATTCAATTGTTGCCCAAGTTATTAAAGTGCTTAGAAAGAATAAAACACCAGTTATATTTCATTTAATAACAGCACAGTATGAAAATGTTGAGATGATGGTCGTCCCGCATTGGCCAATGTTTGCCTTATCGGTAAATTAATTTCATATTTTGATAGATGAGACTACAAATGCAGTAATACCAAGTTTATTTTTCTTTTTTTTTTCATTATTTGTAACAGGTAAAATGGTGGTAATTCTAATTCAATTTTTTTTTTACATTTCTTTAAGTGTTATAAAACATTTTTCATTTTCTACAATCTTTTTAGTTCCCTTAGGGGACATGAACCTGTGATCGTAAAATATACTGCAATATAACAGTATTACCAAAAGATATGTACAGAGATAGAAATGAACATCTGAAGGGCAAGAACAGGAACACATACCAAAAGATCAACAAGATACGATGAAAATGTCAACCAAGAGTGGAAATGATGAAAGGTGCCAATTGGAACAAACTAGCAGAAGGAAAAAATATACGGAGAACCTCTACAAGAACGATTTAGTGATACGGGAAGAAACGGAGACTGGAAATTAGTGAACTGAATATCTTAAAAGACAAAGTCATTGTTGCAATAAAGCTTCTGTTGTAAAACAAAGCACCTGGATGTGACAATATTCCAATAGAGCTAATAAAGTCTTCTCAAACAGCAGTTGATGTCATCACACGCTTGTGTCAACAGATATGAACAACTGGTACAGGGACATATCCGGGGGGGTGAGCGGGATATGTGCCCCGGGTGCAGACGGCAGGATGCGCCATCCGGCCACATGATGTGGCGATCTGAGGTGTTTCCCCAGTGGCTGATTTTTGCCACCCTATGAGCTAGCTATTCTCTGAGCCAGCTGTCAAGCCAACAGCTGACTCAAAGAAGGTGCAGCGTACCAGCTCCCTGTGATCAATTGTACTTCCATCTTTCAAATGTGAGTACAATAGAATCCATGACCGCAATCCCTTCCAGGTCAGGGCGATGTGAGCAGTGTGATCAGGTCAGCTGATCACACTGCTGACGCTATTCGCCGGCGCCGCAGAGGTGGCAGACAGCCTGAGATTGTTGGTGGTAAGTGCTCCAGTCAAGCTGAGGACACCAAAAATGTATTGTAATTAGGAGAATGGGGGTAGAAATTTTATGAATAAGCATGAGAAGAGAGGATGGCGGGAATGTATACGTACACAGAATGGGAAGGGAGAGGATAATGTATCCAGATATAGTATGGAGTGCAAGGGGGGTAAATATGAGGACACAGTATGGGGAGTAAGGGAGCAGAATGCGTGCAGATACAGTATTTTGAGCGAGGGGGGAATGTTTGTGGACACAGTGTTAAGACCAAGGGGGCAATGTATGCAGACACAGTATGAAGAGTGAGAGGGAGAATGTATGTGGACAAAGCATTAGGAGTGAGGGCGGGAATGTTTGCGGATGCAGAATAAGAAGCGAAGGGGAATGTATGAGGACACAGTATGAAGAGTGAGAGGGGAATGTATGCAAACACAGTATGAAGAGTGAGGGGGGTATGTATGCAAACACAGTATGAAGAGCAAGGCGACAATGTATGCGAACACAGTATGAGGAGTAAGGGGGAATGTATGCTGACCAAGTATGAAAAATGAGGGAGGCAATCTATGTGGACACGGTATAAGTGCGTAGGGAATGTATGTGGACACAGTAGGATTGATGGGAAAAGATATGCAGACGCAGTATGAGGAGTGAGGGGGGAATGTATGCAGACATAGTATGAGGAGTAAGGGGGGAATGTATGTGGACACAGTATGAGGAGAGAGGGGGGGGGAATATATGTGGACACAGTATGAGGAGAAAGTGGGGAATGTATGCGGACGCAGTATGAGTAGTGCAAGAGGAACGTATGAGGACACAGTATGAGGCATGAGAGGAGGAATGTATGTGGACCCAGTATGAAGACTGAGGGGGGGTGAGTGCAGTTGGTAGTGAGGAGACAGCATGGCATGAGAAAAATATGAGGAGTACAGAATAGAGACTTGGTAGTGTGGGGGGGTGATATGAAGAGGGTGTAGCATGGGGGGCACAGTGTGAGACCACAGCAAGGAGGGATCAGTATGGCAAAGAGGAGGAGTGCAATGAGGGGGCACAGTATAAAGACCGGGCAGTATAGGTTACACTGTATGAGAGGACAGTGTGAAGAGGGGGCTCAGTATGGAAAAGAGAGGGCAGTGTGGAGGCATTGTACCATAAGAGGGACAGTGTGTGTGTCATATCTTGTGCAGGGAACACAGTGAGGGCAAATTATATATTCAAGTTCGCAGTGTAGGGCACATATTTTTAGTCATTTACTACTGAAAACTTGTTCTGTCAGTCAGTGTGGGGGTTAATTAACATAAATTTACAATTTGCCTAAGGCAATTGGATCCCCAAACTAAAGACTAAACTATTAATATATAACTTTTAATTAACTCATTAAGATAAGGGGACAAATACAATTAAAAATGAGCATTAGCCTCAGCCCCCTGATGACGCCAGTGTGGTGAAACATGTTGGGGAGGCTACTGAATGTCCTTTTAAAATAGCGATCGCAGTGATTATCTACTATAAGAATAACTCATTAACTAGCCAGAGACAGTCTAAATAGGGAATCCCTGTGGCTAAATCAATGGCTTATGTGACATAAAACAGATCACTGCGCTCTGCGTTTTTAATCATGATTGTCCCCTTATCTTAATGAGTTAATTAAAAGTTATATATTAATAGTTTAGTCTTTAGTTTGGGGATCCAATTGCCTTAGGCAAATTGTAAATTCATATTTTTATAGTCAGGAGCATTATAATCATTCTGCTATTTTATATATAGTATTTTATCGTGAGGGGATGTGCTGCAGAATAATGGAGAAGATGGAAGTCTTTAGAGAGGAACTGTGGATGTGAAAAGTCATCATGGTGTCTGGACAAGATGAGGAAAGAGATGAGGGAAAAAAAGAGAATGACTTAAATCAGAGACATCATCTACAGTCGGGAAAATAAGTATTTGATACACTGCCAATTTTGCCTGTTTTCCCACCTACAAAGAATGGAGAGATCTGTCATTTTTATCAAAGGTGCACTTCAACTGTGACACACAGAATATCCCCAAAACTCCAGAAAATCAAATAGTATGATTTTTAAATATTTAATTTGCAATTTATTGCATGAAATAAGTATTTGATCACCTACCAATCAGCAAGCATTCTGTCTCTCACAGATCTGTTATTTCTTCTTTATGAAGCCCTCCTACTCTACACTCATTTCCTGTATTAATTACTCCTGTTTGAACTCGTTACCTGGAACGGTGCCAGCGCGGGAGGGGAGTATAAGCTTTTAAATATTAATGGGAAAACATGGGGGATGAGAAGGGGCTGTTCAAGTAGAGGACAACGCCTTTAAAGGAGATGTCCAATCTTGCCAATTTATCAATTATTCTGTGAATAAGTGATAACTTGCTGATCACTAGGTAAACCACTGTGATCTCCACAGATTCAAAGAACAAAGCTCTGCAATGCCATCACAGAATGGAGGGGTGGCTGCACATTTCTGCTAATGCTTTATTTACTGTTCATGAGACAGCACATCTTTGAAATGGGCTATCTACACCGTTCCTTACATGCTAAATGGTGTAGTGGCACATACGCGGCCTCACCTCAATTTTAAAGGGTGACTTGGTGGTTGACTACATTGCAATCTACAAATTATCATCTATCTTGTGGATAGTGTAGTTCTCTCAATACCTACTTTACCTAAATAATAGATAAAGCACAAAACATGTAGTCATCAAGGTCAGCACAAGTACAACTGAGCTTCCTTAAAGACATGCTGTCAGTCCCTCTTGATAAATGATAGGTTTTAGCAATTTCAGCTAAAAGGAATTGTATTCATCTTAAATCTAACAAACTGTTGGAAAATATACTCATCATATCTACTAATAAAAATGACATTATGGTCCACGATTAAAATGAAAGTTGCAATACGTACTACGTATATACTTTATCACATGCAATACATAGAAAATGTTGGTAGAATATGTCTGATTCTGTGCCACTTACAGTTCCTTCTTCTGCCAAGAATGAGATTGACTGGTCCATACCCCCACCTTCTGTGCCAATATAACGCTCACATTTCGCACAAATTTCTGCAAGTTCCACCTAAAAAAATGAATGGCAATAATTAATCAATTATGCTTTCTATGTTCTTTCCCTCTTAGCTGTTTGTTTGTTAGACCTTAGCACCATCATTTCCTGCAATTATTTTCTATATACCTATTTATATTTTTCAGATTAATTTCCCACTACTGGGCACAGTGTAAGGAAGGAATATCACAGTTTACAGTTCTGGCTGAGGATTGTTGGATGACTATAAATGGATTATATGGAAGGGAATCAAACAAGGTTTAAAGAAACGTAACACTGTTATATATAAAACAAAAAAAGAATGTCCTAAAGCAAGAATGGTTCGTACATTCAGTCCTTTAAAATGACACTGAAGATTCAAAAGGGAAAATACAACAGAATAGCCCCTTTAATAGAATAGAAGAGACTAAGAGCAAAGGACATTCAGTCCGGAACCTCCAGCCACAGTTTGTGGTCTCTGTCCGATTTCCAAGCAATGTGCAAGAAGTAGCAACTCTTAAGCCCAATGCCTGACACAAAAGTTAATAATTACTTTGTTTTTGTAAAAAATAAAAATCTTTTATTCTAAATTCTTTGTGCAAACTGAGTTTTGTCAGACACGACATGTGGTCCCTGCAGCGATTTACAGCCAGTTAATGCGGTTACCAAACTCAGCTCAGTGTATTTATCAAAGAGGCAGGCGTTCAGCCATATTGTTACACTGAATGATAATGATTATAAATTCTCTTATTTATAACGTGATAATTATGTGCAAAATATGTATCAATTACAAGTAACTATTGTTGGTTAGCAATGATAATTGTACTAAGGCGGGCTTTGCACGTTGCAACATCGGTAACAATGTGTTACCGATGCTGCAGCGATAGTCCCGCCCCCGTCGCACGTTCGATATATAGTGAAAGCTGCCGTAGCGATTATTATCGCTACGGCAGCTTTACACGCACATACCTGCCGTGCGACGTCCCTCTGGCCGGCGACCCGCCTCCTTCCTTAGGGGGCGGGTCGTGCGGCGTCACAGTGACGTCACACAGCAGGCGGCCAATTGAAGTGGAGGGGCGGAGATGAGCAGGATGTAAACATCCCGCCCACCTCCGTCCTTCTCATTGCAGCCGGGAGGCAGGTAAGGTGAAGTTCCTCGCTCCTGCGGCTTCACACACAGCGATGTGTGCTGCCGCAGGAGCGAGGAACTACATCGTACCGGTCGCTCCCCCGGCATTATGGAAATGTCGGAGGCTGCAGCGATGATACGATGACGACGATTTTGCGCTCGTTCATCGTATCATCTAGGATTTACACACTACGACATCGCAAGTGACGCCGGATGTGCGTCACTTTCGATTTGACCCCACCGACATCGCACCTGCGATGTCATAGTGTGCAAAGCCCGCCTAAGAATATGTGAATAAATCAAACTATAAATATTCTGTAATAAAACAAAAAAAACATTGTGGAGGCATAAATCAGGCATCCAGTAGTGAAAAATAAATACCTGATGTTTGGCTGCTAAGACAGGATGATAAATCATTAACGGGAAACTATCAAGTTGAAAATGGTATCTGACCTGCAGGCTGGCTGTCATAGAGCGGTAAGAGCTGATCAGATTGATCTACATTTTTGTGGGAAAAGTTTCACCCCTCACATTTTTGTACATATTTTATAATTCTTCACGTGGGACAACACGGAAGACATAACACTTTGATACAATGTAAAGTAGTCAGTGTCCATGTTGTATAACAGTGTAAATTTGGTGTGCTCTCTAAATAACTCAACAATCAGCCATTAATGTCTAAACCACTGACAACAAAAGTGAGTACACCTCTAGGTAAAAATGACTGGTGTTAATATTTTATGTGCGCACTATTATTTTCAAACACTGACTTAACTCTCTTGGGTTATGGTGTTCACTAGAGCGTCACAGGAGCCACTGGAATCCTCTTCCACTCCTCCATGACGACATCACGGAGCTGGTGGATGTTGGATACCTGCTCTCCTCCACCTTCCATTTAAAGATGCCCCACAGATGCTCAATAGGGTTTAGGTCTGAACATATGCTTGGTCAGTCAAGCACCTCTACCCTCAGTTTCTTTAGCAAGCCAGTGATCGTCTTGGAGGTGTGTTTGGAGTCGTTAACATTAAAGATGAGCGAATCCAAGGTTCGGTTTTCGAACCAAACACTAATTTTAAAATACAGAACTCAGGTTCAGAGTTCAGATGCTTAACTAGTGCAAGCATTGTTGCAATCAGGTATGCTTGATGATCATCCCCGTGCGAGTCTCTTGTAGTGTTGAACAGTGCACACGGGGGGTAACAACAGCATGATCACATGTAGTAAAAGTGATTTGCTTATGGCTGGCTGGATGTGGGCGGAGACTCAAACTGCCAAACAGTGTTTGCAAACCAGGGTCAGGGAAGTTCAGACTAGTGGTGGTTCGGTTTGATTGCGGCTAGCAAATCAGACCTCCAAAGGTTCGCTCATCTTTAGTTATCATGTTGGGATACTGCCCTGCGTCCCAGTTTCCAAAAAAAGGGGGGGATCATAGTCTGCTTCAATATGTCACAGTACATGCTGACCTTCATGGTTCCCTCAATAAAATGTAGCTCCCCACAGCCGGCAGCACTTATGTGACCCCAAACCATGATACTCCCACCACCATGCTTGACTGTAAGGAAGACACACTTGTCTTTGTACTCCTAACCAGGTTGCCACCACACACGCCTGACACCACCTGAACTAAATACGTTTATCTGTCTCATCAAACCACAGAATATGGTCCATGTTTTTAGTCTGCTTGTCTGTAGCAAACTGTTTGTGGACTTTATTGTGCATCATCTTAAGAAGAGGCATCCTTCTGGAACGACAGCCCCGTAGACCAATTTGATGAATTTGATGCATGGTGCAGTGTTTGCTCTGAGCATTGACAGGCTTGCCTCCACCCCTGTAGCCTGTGCAGCAATGCTGGTAGCACTCATAAGTCCATTTTGAAAAGACAACCTCTCGATATAAAGCTGAGCGCACGCACTCAACTTATTTGGTCAACCATGGCGAGGCCTGTTCTGAGGCCTGTTTATTAAACCACTGTATGGTTTTGGCCATTGTGCTATAGCTCAGTTTCAGGCTGTTGGCAATCTTCTTATAGCCTCGGCCATCTTTACATAAAGCAACATTTTTGTTTTCAGAACCCAAGGTCATTTATTGCCATGAGGTGCCATGAGGAACTTCCAGTGACCAGTATAAGAGAGTGTGTGAGAGGTAACAAAAAATGTAACACCTCTCTCCCCATTCACACCTTACACCTTGTAACACTAATCAGTCCCATGACATCTGAGAGGGAAAATGGCTTATTGTGCACAATTTGCCCATTTTCACTTAGGGTTGTACTCACTTCTGTTGAAAGTGGTTTAGACATTAATGGCTGTTAAGTTATTTACAGGGCACACCAAATTTACACTGTTAAACAAGCTGCACACTGACAACTTTACATTGTATTAAAGTGACATATCTTCAGTGTTCTCCCATGAAAAGATATACAATATTTACAAAAATATAAGGGGTGTAATCACTTTTGTTATATACTGAATGTACATTATATATAGTAGAATGGAAGCAGCACTCCAATGGAATCAGTGAAAAAGTGGACTTTATTCACACTGATAAATGCGACATTTCAGGTCCTTATTTGGAGCCTTTCTCAAGCAACCTTAACAAAGGATTCAAATGAGAAGCTGAAAAGTTGCATTTATCTAAGTGAAAAAATAGCACTTGGAATTTTGTTTCTGTTTTTAAGTACTTTGAATAGTAAAGTGAATGAAGTCATTCAAAACTACATTCATTAGGTTGGAAAAAAAAAGTTATGGCTCTTGGAAAAAGGGGAGGAAAACAACGAATGACAAAGACTGAAAATCTAAATGCCAGGAAGGGGTTAAAATTCATGGGTGACATCTGATCATATAGGAAAACAAAGTCTTCACAGAAATCTTTTCTCAAGTCAAGATGCAAAATAATTGTTTATAAATACAAAAACAGTCGCATGAAAATTGAATATAACTTCTAAGATTGCCAGTTTAGAGAACGTGTATTTTACCAGTCACCGAAACTCCTCTCCGTTTTATAAAAAAAAACTTTATTAGTCCCAGCACTCAAAGTGAAGTGCAATAGCAATGTTTTGGCCAACGTGGGGCCTTTATCAAGCCATAAAAGATTATATAGTATGACTTGATAAAGGCCCTAAAGGCCCCACGTTGGCCGAAACGTTGCTATTGCACTTCTTTGTATGCTGCGACTAATAAAGCATTTATTATATATATATATATATATATATATATATATATATATATATATATATGTATATATACATATACACTGTTTTTTTCGGACTATAAGACGCACTTTTTTCCCCCCAAATTTTGGGGGAAAGTGGGGGGTGCGTCTTATAGTCTAAATGTAGGGCTGCGGGGAATGAGGGTGCTGCGGTGGAGCGGGTCATTGGGGGCATGAGCAGGCTGCAGCAGCCTGCCGTAACCACGTGGGCCCGCTCATTTCATATGCACGCCCATCCTCCCGCCCATCTCTCAGCGCTAATGCCGGCGCTGACAGGTGGGCGGGGTGATGGGCGGGGGATGCGTGCAAAGTAAACAGCCGGCCGGCATGATCACTCCTGGCAACTACAGCCTGGAGTGATCATGTGCAGCTGTATTCCCTGCCCCCCAAGCATCATCATCAGCGCGGGGTGCAGTGAATCAGTATACTCACCGACAATGATACAATTCTTTAGAGATATTCCAGCATCATCGACCAGACAATGATCCCTGCAGCACCGCGATCTCCCCCTGTCTGCCGGCCGCGGCTGTGTGTGGAGACTAGCAGTGCTCACAGGGATGACATCATCGCTGTGCGCACGTGTCCACATGCAGCTGCGGCCGGCACAGACAGGAGGACATCGCGATGCTGCAGGGAGCGTGGCCGGCTCCACACAGGTAAGCGGCGCTGCTTCCGGCACTGACAGGAGGAGGAGTGATGCTGCGTGGAGCCAGTAAAGGTGAGTATAAATGTTTATTATTTTTTGTGTGCCACAGGATGCGACCATGTAGCAGGATGGGGGTATATAGCAGGATGATGGCATATACCAGGATGGGGGTATATTATGAGCAGGATGGGAGTATATAGCAGGGTGGGGATATATAGCAGGATAGGGGTATATAGCAGGATGGGGGTATATAGCAGGATGCGGCCATACACCAAGATGGAGTATATAGCAGGATGCGGCCATATGCCAGGATGGGGTATATAGCAGGATGGCAGTATATAGCAGGATGGCAGTATATAGCAGGATGTGGGCTATACCAGGATGAGGGACATATATATACAAGGCAGGAGGATCATTACCAGGATGGGGTACCTGAGTTAGAGAATTAGGGGAGATTAACCCCATAACAGTGTCAGCAGCAGAGTGGTCCAGGGGACTTTGTTGTTTCAAGTGTGTCTTACCAGTGTTTTTATAAAAGTTGTTGGATTGTCAGGTTAAAATTTAGCATTGATTTTCATTCAGAAATTATTTCAATACTGAAGCAAATGGGAGATGTCTCAAAAATAAATATTGTTGTCTATCTAGACAGAGTTCTGTCTTCTCAATGATGCCTGACCAAGAAACCAAGTATTAATGTGATTAAAAAGATCAAGCATATGTCTGTATGGACCAAGAAACAAGGTTGTGGAGTAAGCAGCTGGTGGCAGACATGTCATTGTTAATCATAATACAGACTCAAACAGTTTAAACTTTTTACACTGTTGGTGACCACAACATTGGATTTTTGGGAGTCCAGCAACAGAACATGGATTACAACATCCATAATACCTTTCATATATAAGCTTTGGAAATATACAAATAGATGGTGTAATTGGGAATATAAATAACCTACTAACAGTAAGCCCACTTTCATGTGCTAAGAAGTATGTATTCTCCTGAGTCTTGTGTAATCAGTCATTTACAACATATAAAAATGTCTCACATGTGCAGCTATGGGACAACCTTTGATCATAAAAGATATTTACAAAAAACATTTTTTTTTTTGTGCTTTAAAGAATGTGGAGATTTTACTAATGAGCCGTGAAAACATTTTCCAGGTACACAGAAACAAGAGGCAAAGGATCCAAAAACAGCGATGTTCCTTATGTGTGCTGCCATGATAGAGATTCCATTACAATATATATATATATATATATATATATATATATGATTAAAAGGTATTTGCAGAAAGAGATCCTATCTTTTGTTACCGGACTTTAAATAATGAACAACATTTACTGTTTGTTTTTATTTTAAATGTTTCATTTGTGAGAAAATGTTTTATTTCCTGAATGTAGCATGTGTAGTGTGGTCCTAAGTGCTAATGGGGCAGAGCACAGCAGGGACATATATAATCTGGTTTTAAAGAGGACAATGGGGGTGAAGTCACACTCATCTGGACTACCCATTTCACAATCTGCCCAGGGATATGATAATGGAGCCATGAGAGTTAAGAAACTAGAAGGGGCAGGGATATTACTGGTGTAACACAGTGAGAAATCACAACAATTCTGAGCGAAATTTTTGAAGCATCTCTGTCAAAATGGGTGGGCCTTAGGAGGGGCCAGGGCAGGACAGCACCTGGCGATGTCATGCTGTCAAATTCAGCAAAAGTTCTGGAGTTTTTTTACTCTAGAAATGTTATTCTAATCACTGACTGGTGTAGCATTTCTATTAGGCGCAGGCCATTGAGAAGATGCACTGAATTTATTAATTGACGTGCATTTCTTAATGAATATGGCACATTGTACTACAACGAGTCTCTTAGCATGTGCAATGATAGACTTAATGAAATGGCCCCTTAATCTTTTACTAATAATCCAACACTTGCACCGGACAAACTGTGCACAGTATGTACATTAATATCATTTGGTTATAGGGAAGTTTTTAATTGGTCATTACAAAAATTTGAAAGCCTGGAATACCTGACACTTTTCCTACCTATTATTTATTATACATACGACATATTATTATATTATGGAATTTCACAAGTTCACAAAGAGAAAACGGAGTACACATTTACAAGTTTCTATTAAAAGGGGTACTCCGAGGAGATAAAAAATCCTAATGTCCGGGCCTTCTTAAACTATAAAGGTGATATGCCCAGTGCAGTCCTACATCCTCACAATACTTTTTAGGCCTAGTTCACATGTCCTGTAGTCATCAGTTATCATGGATCCGTTGGAGAGCCGTTTGCAAAAAAGTTCTGCAAACACAACTTTTTTGTCCATTGTTAAATAACAAATGTTCACTTTTAACATGTAGAGTCTATGGACAACAGATCCATTAATGTATCGTTATTTATCATCAATTTGTAACAGATCCATTAAGAAAACAATGGATCCGTTACATATGCAAGCACAGCAGATGGCTTAATAGCAATCAGTTAAGGGATCCGTTGTCCACAGACTCCTATGTTAAAAAAAATGGATCTGACAGAAATCAGTTTTCAAATGGATCCATTCTAATGGATGACTACAGGACTTGTTAACGTAGCCTAATTCAGTGTAACCCGGCAGTTGCTCTCACTGCTCCACCTCCCCTCTGGGACGTTAGATCACAAATCAGGGGGCCTGCTCCCTGTTTTTAGTAACAGCCCAATAATAATATCTGCTTTTATTCTGGCAAAGAACAGAGGGTGTGGCCACGGCTCCATCATGCCCCTTGATTTCAGACAGAAGCAGGCCCCCTCATTTGTGATGTAATGTCCCAGAGGGGAGGTGGAGCAGTGAGAGCAGCTGCTGGGTCACATTGAATTACAGGTTGTATGAGGATATAGGACTGCACTGGGCATCTCATCTTTATAGTTTATGAGGGCAGGAATGGTAGAAGCTTTTGTATCTCCCCAGGGAACCCCTTTAACTAAAGAGGTAAAGAATTAAATCCTATGTGACATTTTATTTTGGCTTGCCCTCTGCAATTTCTGTAACCTTAAAAATAAGGCTATATAATAAACACTTATCTGGATGCAGTGATGCCAGAATTATTTAATTTTAGGGATTGCTTGAAGATTAATTTGATACTGTGGTGGGAGTGTTTAATACCAGAATATCTAATGGGGGTAAGGTGAGAACCCTGGATGTAAGTATGCCTATAAAGAACGGGGGCTTTATATGAGGCTTCTCAATTTTTTTTCTACTGGATGGACCCTAAACAAACAGCCCAAAAGGATGTCTGACCCTCATCATGTGTAATGGAAATCTATGGTCAAATTAAAAATGTATCTAGATTTTCTAATGTTTTATGCCGCCTAGTCATAACAATACATTAAATAATAATACATTAAAATAAGGACAGACATTGTGAAATATGTTGCTAAACTATAGATCGCTGCAGCGATAAACAGGACTATGTAGAATATGATCAGTTCTATTAACACTGCCTCCACCGCTGTGTCTCACAAACAACCAGGAAGTACTTAACTGGTGAAGCCAATATCCCAGTTTGAGAAGCATTGATCGCATAAATATATCCGCTTGTGAATGGTAGAATACTGTGTAAAGCCTGCTTTACATATTGCAATTTCGCATACGATATCGTATGCGATTTGCAACGCCCCCATCGTATGTGTGGCACGTTCAATTTGATGAAGGTGCCGCACAAACGATTAACCCCCGTCACACATACTTACCCGTCCATACGACCTCGATGTGGGCGGCGAACGTCCACTTCCTGGAGTGGGAGGGACGTTCGACGTCACGCGGCAGCCGGCCAATAGAAGCGGAGGGGCGGAGATGAGCGGGACGTAAACATAACGCCCACCTCTTTCATCCCACATTGTCGGCTGGAGCCGCGGGAGGCAGGTAAGATCTGTTCAATGTTCCCGGGGTGTCACACACTGCGATGTGTGCTGCCTCGGGAACATTGAACAACCCGACGTGCAATTCGTCAGGATTCAACGACGTGTATG
Source organism: Anomaloglossus baeobatrachus (assembly GCF_048569485.1). Classification (NCBI taxonomy): domain Eukaryota; kingdom Metazoa; phylum Chordata; class Amphibia; order Anura; family Aromobatidae; genus Anomaloglossus; species Anomaloglossus baeobatrachus. The sequence goes on along the minus strand of NC_134356.1, from coordinate 503,219,061 downwards.
CGATGAACGTTTTAACATTCAATCGCACGTACCTATCACACACTACAATGTACCTTACAATGCCGGATGTGCGTCACTTACGACGTGACCCCGCAAACACATCATAAGATATATTGTAGCGTGTAAAGCAGGCTTAAATGAGTATACAGCTACTTTTTTCTGAGGGAACATCAAAATCCCCTACTTAGCATGAACAAACCTGCATTTATTTCCAACTACAAACAGTGGGAAAAATATGTATTTGATACACTGCCGATTTTGCAAGCTTTCCCACCTACAAAGAATTGAGAGGTGTGTAATTTTTATTGTATGTACACTTCAACTGTGACAGACAGAATGCCCTCAAAATATATCCAAAAAATCACATTGTATAATTTTTTAAATAATTAATTTTCATTTTATTACATAAGTATTTGATACATTAGAAAAACAGAACCTAATATAAATATATAAATAAAAGGTGATGTTACCAGTGTGAGACATGTAACTAATACAGAACAGTAAAACTGATCTTTGTCTTCTTACAAACACATTAGTGACTGCAGCTCTCACAGCTCTGCTGTATCTGCTATGAGATGGAAGCTGAAGGACATTGAGAGGACACCTGTAAATATGCTTAAAGGAAACCAATCACCAGGATTTTTGTATATACCCTAAAGCCAGTGCAATACTGGCACTATCAGGCAGATTCTATACATACTATTGGTGGTCAGCTCGGATGTTTAGGTTTTGAAGAAGAAAGTAAAGTGTATAAAATCACCATCTTATTGAGTGACAGCAGCTGAAGATCAGATAATAGCAGGGGGGTATTCATAGTTACCCCCCCCTGTTAGAATTAGCATAAATATTATACAATCAATTTAACTTTTCACTAGCAGGACCTGTGTGAGGTCATACCCATGTGACCAGAAGGGGCGGGGCCTCACTTAAAATATCTTGTCTTATAAAATATTCCTTTTAATATCTGGTCTTGCAGTAACCAATAGGACTACCTTAAAATGGTTGCATCATGTTTAAAAGCTATCCACTGTCCATCCAAAAAGGGATAATTTCCAACTGCTGGGACTCTCACCAATCTTAAGAAATGGTACTCTGAAGATCCCAATCTGAATGGAGCAGCAGGCGAATAAGTGCACCACCGTTACATTCATTCTTAATGGGCGTGCCACAAACCAGCTGAGTGCAGATCCCATAGAGAATGAATAGAGCGCAGATGCGCATGATTGACTAATGCACCATTCACAGAAGGATTTTTCCAAACTTGGAAAAACCCCTTTAAGGCCTTGTGCGCACTGGGAAATGTATTTTTCTTAAAAAAAAAATACGCACTCTCTGGCAGACATCCACACCCGCAGCAAAAACCACGGTAAAAACGCACCTGCGGCTTGCCGTGTTTTTTCCGCGTGTTGGTACTTGTGTTTTTTATGCCTTCAATGCAATAAAGCACGTTGAAAAAAAAAATGTGTTGTCATTTCCTTCTTCTTCTTAGATAGATAGATAATAGATAGATAAGGGATAGATATATGGATAGATAGATAATGGATAGATATAGGAATAGATGGATGGATAGATAGATAATGGATAGATACAGTGCCTTACGAAAGTATTCGGCCCCCTTGAATTTTTCAACCTTTTCTCACATTTCAGGCTTCAAACATGAAGATAAAAATTTTAATGTTATGGTGAAGAATCAACAACAAGTGGGACACAATTGTGAAGTTGAACAAAATTTATTGCTTATTTTAAACTTTTTTTTTAAAAAAAATAAATACTGAAAACTGGGGGGTGCAATATTATTTGTCCCCTTTACTTTCAGTGCCGCAAACTCACTCCAGAAGTTCATTGAGGATCTCTAAATGATCCAATGTTCTCCTAAATGACTGATGATGATAAATATAATCCACCTGTGTGTAATCAAGTCTCTGTATAAATGCACCCGCTTGTGATAGTCTCAGTGTTCTGTTTAAAGCACAGATAGCATCATGAAGACCAAGGAACACAACAGGCGGTCCGTGATACTCAAGGAGCACTGTGCAAGCGATTATATTGAAATGGAAGGAGTATCATACCACTGCAAATCTACCAAGACACAGCCATCCATTCAAACTTTCATCTCAAACAAGGAGAAGACTGATCAGAGATGCAGCCAAGAGGCTCATCATCACTCTGGATGAACTGCAGAGATCTACAGCGGAGGTGGGAGAGTCTGTCCATAGGACAACAATCAGTCGTACACTGCACAAATCTGACCTTTATGGAAGAGTGGCAAGGAGAAAGCCATTTCTCAAAGATATCCATAAAAGTGTTGTAACAAGCCACCTGGGAGACACACCAAACATGTGGAAGAAGGTGCTCTGGTCAGATGGAACCAAATCCGAATTATTTGACCACAATTCCAAACAATATGTTTGCCGTAAAAGCAACACAGCTCATCACCCTAAACACACGATCCCCACTGTCAAACATGGTGGTAGCAGCATCATGTTTTGGGCCTGCTTTTCTTCAGCAGGGACAGGGAAGATGTTTAAAATTGATTGGAAGATGGATGGAGCCAAATACAGCACCATTCTTGAAGAAAACCTGTTGGAGTCTGCAAAAGACCTGAGACTGGGACAGAGATTTGTCTTCTAACAAGACAATGATCCCAAACATAAAGCAAAATCTACAATGGATTGGTTCACAAATAAACGTATCCAGGTGTTAGAATGGCCAAGTCAAAGTCCAGACCTGAATCCAATCGAGAATCTGTAGAAAGAGCTGAAAACTGCTGTTCACAAACGGTCTCCATCCAACTTCACTCAGCTCGAGGTATTTGCAAAGGAAAAATGGGCAAGAATTTCACTCTCTCAATGTGCAAAACTGATATAGACACATACCACAAGCGACTTGCAGCAGTAATTGCAGCAAAAGGTGGCGCTACAAAGTATTAACTTAAAGGGGTGGTTCACCCATATTTTTATTGTCTAGATCGATATTATATTGAGAAACAATGTTTCTCACAAATACCTTATGTTGGAATAGTGCCTGTGAGAGGCGCTATTGCAAACCACTGTTCCCCGCACCGTGACCACCAGCCTCCGTGACCTTGGGGATCCTGACACTGTGGCCGGCCGCAGTGTCCGTGAGCGATGGGCTGTGGGCAATGTTTCACCGCTCGTCACAGCCCATCAGCTCCCAGCTCCCTGCTCCCTCCTCCCTCACAGAAAAGTGCTGCAAGCAAGAGACATGCTGAGCTGTGACAAGCAGTTTTATTTCTGATGTATTTGTTTCGCCCCCAACAGTATTTGTGATACAGCAGTGACCCTGCAGGACCTAGGATCTGAGATCTCACAGGGTCACTGCCGGCCGGTGACGTCACTCTTCTACCGCTTGTGAAGCCCTGAAGTTCTCGCGAGCGGTAATGTGTTGACATCACCGACCGTGAGAAATGTCCTGGAATTACCCCTGCAGCCTCGTTCACGGAATGAGGCTGCATTGAGTACTAGGTCTCAGACGTCGCTGGATCAGTATCCAAGCATCGTGGGATCTCGTGTGGATTACATCAGACCTGGGTGTTTGTGGGGGTAAATAAAGTGATGAAAGAGGGGGCTTTTTTGTGTTTTATTTCAAATAAAGGATTTTTTTGGTGTACGTGTTTATTTACTGTCACTTACAGATTAGTAATGGCGTGTCATAGACATTGCAATCACTAATCTTGGACTTAGTGGCAGCTATGGACTGCCACTAACTCCTTATTACCCCGATTGCCACCGCACCAGGGCAATCGGGAAGACCGAGGTAGAGTCCCAGGACTGTTGCATCTAATGGATGCGGCAATTTCGGGCAGTTGCTGGATATTTTTAGGCTGGGGTGCTCCCCATAACGTGGGGCTCTCCATCCTGAGAATACCAGCCCTCAGCCGTGTGGCTTTACCTTGGCTAGGTATCTAATTTGGGGTGGACCCCAGGCCATTTTTTTTTAAATAATTTATTTTACTGCATGATAAAGACCCACCCACCAGCGGCTGTGATTGGTTTCAGTGAGACAGCTGTCACTCAGCGTGGGGGTGGGTCTGCCTGCAACCAACCACAGCTACCGTTGAGCAGGAATGGTGTGAATATGTTATAAGCCTAATGAACGGCTGGCTCTGGAAGATGAAAGAGCTGCCACGGCAGCAGTGTGACAGCCACCCGGTGATCGGTGGGTATGAATAGCTTGCTCCTACCCCTTTGCGCCCGATTCTGGTCCTCATAGACTTTATATGGGGAGCAGTATCTCGCCATATACCTGCCCTCCAAACGTACGTTGCTGATTTCTGTGTGTCTGTGCATTATATATGTATATGTCTGTGTATTTTCTCTCTGCTCAATTTCCCCTTCCTCTCCTAATGACATCACTTCCTTGCAAAACGCATGGTAGTGATGAACACTATGTCCTGAAAAACGTGAAATACCGCAGGAATAATGCAATGAAATGCACATCATTTGCTACCTGCATTATTCCCTGCGGTATTTCATGATTTCATTAGTTAATGGTATAAAATACCTCGTGTAACTGTGGAAATTAAGTGACATGTTCATTCTTTTTGCTGCACAAATTCTGCAGCAAAAACCTGTAGGTAAAAAACGCAGTGTGCCCACAGCATTTTTTTTTTCCCATAGGTTTTGCTGGTGAAGGACTGCAGAAAGGTTATGAACATTTTCTGCAGCATTTCTGCAGCAAAAACTGCAGCAAATCCGCGTCAAAAAATGCGGTGTGTGCACAGGGCATAAAGCCCTGTGCACACACTGCATTTTTTAATGCGTTTTTTCAAAATCTGCACCAAAAATCTGCATGACTTTCCTGAAGCCAGCAAAGTCTATGAGATTTCTTAAGTGCGGTGCCAACGTTGCGGCTTTTTTTTCTTGCAGATTTTGATGCAGAAATATTCTGCAGCATGACAATTGTTGGGGCGTTTTTTCCTTTGTTTTTTAGCCATTCCAGCAGTTGACTTCACTTAAAAAAAGACATGGAAAAGAAATGCACCACAACAAGACTCTTTGGTGTTTTTTCTCCCAGGAGTTGCAGATTGATTCACAAAATTTCTGCACCAAATCTGCAGTGTGTGCACATAGCCTAAGAGCAAACTGCATATGGTTTTAGGATATGTTTTGTGTCTTTGGGAAATGCATAAATAGTATGCAATAACCCTCCTACTGTGTTTCCACGAAAATAAAACCTAGTTGCAGTTCAGTAATGAAGTGTCCATGCAGTTAAAGTTAAAGAATACAGCAGGAATCTTCAGTATAGAAAGAAGACACCCCCCAAAGAGAGAAGGAAGACAGAAAACCCAACTGTCATACTCATCAGACCCTGAACGGGAGGACCTGCATTGGAACAAATAGAGGACCTACATTGGAACGCATCAATGTGTCCCACCGCAAGCCCTCCCCTCCACTGCACTGCATCCCAAGTTCCCCTGCCGGCCAGAAGCAATAAGTATCACCAGATGTTGTGTGTGTGTGATCTGATGTCTGATTGTCTATGTGATCTGATGTGTATGTGCAATCTTATATATGTGTGTGTGTGTGTGTGTGTGTGTGTGATTGCTGGCCAGAAGCAGGGGAGGACTGCTGGGTACCATACCTGCTGGGAGCGGCCGCCAAGGATAACAGAAGACCCTGGAAGCGATGTAGACGTCCAGGTTTTGGTAAGTATGATTTTATTGGGGGGGGGGTCTGCTTTTTTGGGGTGATAAACTTTTTAACAACCTGTGTTTCCCTGAGAATAAGGGGCACTTTGCACACTACGACATCGCAAGCCGATGCTTGCGATGCCGAGCGCAATAGTCCCCGCCCCCATTGCAGCTGCAATATCATGGTGATAGCTGGTGTAGCAAACATTATCGCTACGCCAGCTTCACATGCACTCACCTGAACTGCGACGTCGCTCTGGCCGGCAAACCGCCTCCTTATTAAGGGGGCGCGTCGTGCGGCGTCATAGCGACGTCACACGGCAGGCGGCCAATAGAAGTGGAGGGGCGGAGATGAACGGGACGTAAACATCCCGCCCACCTCCTTCCTTCCGCATAGCTGGCGTGAGCCGCAGGACGCAGGTAGGAGATGTTCTTCGCTCCTGCGGCTTCACACACAGTGATGTGTGCTGCCGCAGGAACGAGGAACAACATCGTAACATTGGTCATTTCCAAATTATGGAAATGACCGACGCTACACCGATGATACGATTACGACGATTTTGCGCTCGTTAATCGTATCAAAAAGGCCTTACACACTACGATATCGCCTGCGACGCCGGATGTGCGTCACTTTCAATTTGACCCCACCGACATCGCACCTGCGATGTCATCGTGTGCAAAGTGCCCCTAAGCCTTTCCTGGAAAATAAGCTCTAGCGCATTTTTCAGGAAGAAAACAATATAAGACAATGTCTTTTTTGGGGGGAAACACGGTAAGTAAAAAATGTATTACCTTAATAAGCACAGAAGTATGATCTTCATAAGTCAAATAAAATAGAAGAGGAAAAAATGTATAGTTAAATCTATTTGCTGCAATTTTTAACTAGGTACCTCTTCCACATTTTACTAAAATTCTAGATAGGAATCCCTAGGCAAAAATTAGTTAACATTAACTATCTCATCAAACATGATGTTTCGATGTTCAGTGCTTATGTCTTGGCTCATTTAAAGCTTGCAGAAGAAGCCCATGTATGGCTGGAGTCACAAAAGTGATTTAAAATTAAAATATAATATTATTATTATTATTATTATTATTAATAATTCACTCTGATTTTCATCCCGAAGAGTAGGAAGTGTTAAATCTATTTGATATTCCATATGTCATACGAGTGCTATGCCAGTGTGTGATTTTTTTTTTTCTTCTTGACTTATGACATTTGTATGCAATGTATTTTTTTCTCTGCAAATATTATTCTACAGTATTGTTGAGTCTCGTCCACTTTACACATCCACTAACAACATGCTGCAACTTTTTTCTAATCCCGAATCTGGATGAGAGAAAAAAAAGAAAAATAAGAAAAAAAAAATCGCAGTTCTGCTCTGCCTCATTGACTAACATTGGTCCGAGTGCAATGCGAGATTACAACTCCCTTACATGAATACAACTCCTGCAGGGCAAAAACAATTAGTGATGAAGAAATACATAAATATTTATGAAATAAACTAAACAAATCAGTTTCATTTCAAAGAAATTAAAGACAGAATGTCAGTTTAGCAAAGGGGACAGCAGACTGAAAGAGAGCACATACGCTGAAATACTATCCAGTGTGCAAACAAATTAAGAGTGACAGCAAGCCAAATAATATGAACCTGTGTATAAAGGGCAGGAATAAGGTTACACTGGTTGCTATTTTGTGATAATCTTTGTGTACTGCAACAAATAAATAAAACAAGCCCTCCAGCCATTGCTCATATTGGTAATTTTTGCCTCAATGAAATATTAAAAATACAGTACAGATTTTGTGCACACTTACAGTACTGAGCCAAAGTTTGGCATGTGTGGAAAAAATGCTGCAAATCAAGAATGCTTTAAAACATAGACGCGTTAAAAAGTAACCATTCTTTTCATTTTTTTATTCAGAAATCAAGTAATTTCTGAATAAAAAAATGAAAAGAATGGTTACTTTTTCAAGTCTGGGGCAGAAAATGGCTAGAAGGTTGGAGGAGTGTTTAAACTAGGAATGGGGGGCGAGGGTATTCACTTTATAGAAGGGGAATGTAGTGCAGATAGTGACCAGGGCACAAGTAATGAAATTGGGGGTGGTACGGGGGGAAGGGTTAGGACAGTTAATACAGTAAGCAGGAATACAGGTACAGAGTCATACGTAACGTGCATGTACACTAATGCCCGAAGCCTCACAAATAAGGTGGAGGAATTAGAATTAATATTGTTGGAAGAAAATTATGATATAGTGGGGATATCAGAGACATGGCTGGATGAGAGCTATGACTGGGCTGTTAATTTACAGGGTTATAGCCTATTCAGGAATGACCGTACAAATAAGCGAGGGGGAGGTGTGTGTCTATATGTAAAATCATCCTTAAAACCCATCCTGCGTGACAACATATGTGAGGGTACTGAGAATGTAGAGTCCCTATGGGTGGAGATAAGGGGGGGGAGAATGAATAATAAAATACTGATAGGGGTGTGTTATAAGACGCCGAATATTATGGAAGAGGTAGAGAATCTCCTCATAAAGCAAATTGATAAAGCAGCGAGTCTCGGAGAGGTAATTATTATGGGGGACTTTAACTATCCTGATATAAATTGGGGAACAGAAACTTGCAGTTCCAGCAAAGGAAATAGATTTTTGATAACAATGAAAGATAATTACCTTTCACAAATGGTACAGGACCCCACAAGAGGGGGAGCACTACTAGACCTTGTACTAACCAATAGGCCAGACCGCATATCAAATATACAAGTTGGGGGTTACTTGGGGAATAGTGATCACAAAATAATACGTTTTCATGTATTCTTTAGTAAGATGTCTAGTAGAGGGGCTACAAGGACACTAAACTTCAGGAAAGCAAATTTTAAACGGTTGAGAGATGATCTTAGTGCAATAAACTGGGATGATGTACTAAGTAATAAAAGTATACAAAGCAAATGGGAGACTTTTATGAGCATCCTGAATAGGCCTTGTGCAGAAAATATACCCTATGGGAACAAACATGCTAGAAATAGGAGGAAACCCCTATGGCTAAATAGAGCTGTAAGGGAAGCAATAAAAGAAAAACAGAAAGTCTTAAAAGAATTAAAGAGGGTAGGTAGTGATGAGGCATTATATAATTATAGAAAATTAAATAAAATATGTAAAAAGCAAATTAAGTTAGCTAAGTTTGAGACAGAGAGACTCATTGCGAGAGAAAGTAAAAATAATCCTAAAATATTCTTTAACTACATAAACAGTAAAAAACTGAAAAGCGATAGTGTTGGCCCCCTTAAAAATAGTCTTGGTGAAATGGTGGAAGGGGATGAGGGTAAAGCCAACCTGCTGAATGACTTTTTTTCTACGGTTTTTATACAAGAAAATGCCATGGCAGATGACATGACCAGTGATACCATAAATTCACCCTTGAATATTACCTGCTTAACCCAGCAGGAAGTACGCCGCCGCCTCGAAATCAACATGGTTGACAAATCTCTGGGCCCGGATGGCATACACCCCAGAGTACTATAGGAATTGAGTTCTGTGATAGATAGACCATTATTTTTAATCTTCTCAGATTCCTTAATAACAGGGTCGGTACCGCAGGACTGGCGCATAGCAAATGTGGTGCCAATATTCAAAAAGGGGACAAAAACTGAGCCGGGAAATTATAGGCCGGTAAGTTTAACCTCTACGGTTGGTAAAATCCTTGAGGGTTTCTTGAGAGATGCTATACTGGAGTATCTCAAGAAAAATAACCTTATGACAGAGTATCAACATGGGTTTATGAGGGATCGATCCTGTCAAACTAATTTGATCAGCTTCTCTGAAGAGGTAAGTTCAAGTCTGGACCAGGGAAATGCAGTGGATGTTGTGTATATGGACTTTTCAAAAGCTTTTGATACGGTGCCACACAAAAGGTTGGTACATAAAATGAGAATAATGGGGATAGGGGAAAATATGTGTAACTGGGTTAAAAACTGGCTCAGTGATAGGAAACAAAGGGTGGTTATTAATGGTACGTACTCGGACTGGGTCTCAGTTCATAGTGGGGTACCACAGGGGTCAGTATTGGGCCCGCTTCTTTTCAACATATTTATAAATGACCTTGTTGGGGGCATGCGGAGTAGAATTTCAATATTTGCAGATGATACTAAACTCTGCAGGGTAATCAATACAGAGGAGGATAATTTTATATTACAGGGAGATTTATGTAAATTGGAGGATTGGGCTGAGAAGTGGCAATTGAAGTTTAATGTAGATAAATGTAAGGTCATGCACTTGGGTAGAGGAAATAACATTTATGATTATGTACTTAATTGTAGAACACTGGGTAAAACAGACACAGAAAAAGACTTGGGTGTATGGGTGGATGGTAAACTTCACTTTAGTGGACAGTGTCAGGCAGCTGCTGCCAGGGCTAATAAAATAATGGGATGTATTAAAAGAGGTATAAGTGTTCATGAAAAAAATATAATTCTACCTCTGTACAAGTCACTAGTGCAACCGCACTTAGAATACTGTGTACAATTCTGGTCACCGATATATAAGAAGGACATAGCTGAACTGGAGAGGGTGCAGAGAAGAGCGACTAAGATTATTAGAGGAATGGGTGGGCTGCAATACCAAGACAGGTTATTAAACTTGGGGTTATTTAGTTTGGAAAAACGAAGGCTTAGGGGGGGATCTAATCACAATGTATAAATATATGAGGGGACAGTACAGAGACCTTTCCAAAGATCTTTTTACACCTAGGCCTGTGACTGGAACACGGGGGCATCCGCTACGTCTTGAGGAAAGAAGGTTTAATCATAATCACAGACGAGGATTCTTTACTGTACGAGCAGTGAGAATATGGAACTCTCTGCCGCATGATGTTGTAATGAGTGATTCACTACTAACATTTAAGCAGAGCCTGGACGCCTTTCTTGAAAAATTTAATATTACCAGTTATGTATATTAGATTTTATGACAGGGTATTGATCCAGGGAACTAGTCTGATTGCCGGATGTGGAGTCAGGAAGGAAATTTTTCCCCATTGGAACTTGTTTGCCACATTGGGGGTTTTTTTTGCCTTCCTCTGGATCAACATGTTAGGCTACGGGTTGAACTAGATGGACTTGGAGTCTCCCTTCAACCTTAAAAACTATGATACTATGATACTATGATAAGTGTACACATGAAACCAAGCAACTTTGTAATACAAGTGCATTTCAATAAATTAGAATATCATCAAAAAGTCAATTTATTTCAGTAATTCAATGGGATAACAACAGCCTTGATAGGATTGTTAAGAAAAGACCATTCAAAAATTTGGGGGAGATTCACAAGGAGTGGACTGCTGCTGGAGTCAGTGCTTCAAGAGCCACCACACACAGACGTATCCAGGACATGGGCTACAACTGTCACATCCCTTGTGTCAAGCCACTGATGACCAATAGTCAACGCCAGAAGCGTCTCATCTGGGCCAAGCAGAAAAAGAACTGGACTGTTGCTCACTGGTCCAAGGTGTTGTTTTCAGATGAAAGTAAATTTTGCATTTCATTTGGAAATCAAAGTCCCAGAGTCTGGAGGAAGAGTGGAGAGGCCACAATCCAAGCTGCTTGAGGTCTAGTGTGAAGATTCCACAATCAGTGATGGTTTGGGGAGCCATGTCATCTGCTGGTATAGGTCCACTGTGATTTATCAAGACCAAAGTCAGCGCAGCTGTCTATCAGGAAATTTTAGAGCACTTCATGCTTCCCTCTGCTGACAATCTTTTTGGCGATGCAAATTTCATTTTCCAGCAGGATGTGGCACCTGCCCACACTGCCAAAAGTACCAACATCTGGTTTAATAAGCACACTATCACTGTGCTTGATTGGCCAGCAAGTTCGCCTGACCTAAAACCCCATAAAGAATCTATGGGGTAATGTCAAGAGTAGAGATGAGCGAACCAGCCGCGGTTCGGCTCGAGTTCGGTTCATCGAACGGAGGTCTCGTTCGAGTTCAGTTTGGCGAACCGAACTCGAACCGCATAGGAAACAATGGCAGGCAATCACAAACACATAAAAACACCTAGAAACACCCTCAAAGGTGTCCAAAAGGTGACAAACAAGTCACAACACAACACAAACACATGGGAAAGTGACAAGGACATATACTCATGCGAAAACAAAGGAGCTGGACAAGGAAAAAGAGGAGGAGACACAGATATGAGTATGTGCAAGGGAACGTCGATGCCATTACTGTACAACTTGAGCCCTGCTCATTTTAATCTTCCAATCTGGATAAATTGCCTGAGCTCACCACGTACGCCTTGGGGATCTTGTTGTGTCCCGCAGCCAGCATTTTCTCGGAACGTGTCCTCAGTGCTGCTGGGGGTGTGCTGACAGCTAAGCACACGCATCTGTCCACTGACAATGTGGACAGACTAACGTTCACCAAGATGAACAAGTCATGGCTCTCAGAGAACTTTTCTTCCCCTGGCTCAGCCAGGGGAGGCGAAAGGCACGCATATTTTTGAGAGTGCTTCATGCAAAGCATCTTTTTCATCTTGAAAATGGGGGTCAACTGATGCCAGTCAAGTGGGGTGTGTGTGGCCCAATTAGTGGAAACGAGGGAGACTGTGGTTGGAGTCCCCTCGCTTTTGAAAAAAGAACCAAGATGAACAAGTCATGGCTCTCAGAGGACTTTTCTTCCCCTGGGTCATCCAGGGGAGGTGAAAGGCACGTGTATTTTTGAGAGTGCTTCATGCAAAGCATCTTTTTCATCTTGAAAATGGGGTCAACTGATGCCAGTCAAGTGGGGTGTGTGTGGCCCAATTAGTGGAAATGAGGGAGACTGTGGTTGGAGTCCCCTCGCTGTGTTTGTAAAAGAACCAAGATGAACAAGTCATGGCTCTCAGAGGACTTTTCTTCCCCTGGGTCATCCAGGGGAGGTGAAAGGCATGCGTATTTTTGAGAGTGCTTCATGCAAAGCATCTTTTTCATCTTGAAAATGGGGTCAACTGATGCCAGTCAAGTGGGGTGTGTGTGGCCCAATTAGTGGAAACGAGGGAGACTGTGGTTGGAGTCCCCTCGCTGTGTTTGTAAAAGAACCAAGATGAACAAGTCATGACTCTCAGAGGACTTTTCTTCCCCTGGGTCATCCAGGGGAGGTGAAAGGCATGCGTATTTTTGAGAGTGCTTCATGCAAAGCATCTTTTTCATTTTGAAAAGGGGGGGTCAACTGATGCCAGGCAAGTGGGGTGTGTGTGGCCCAATTAGTGGAAACGAGGGAGACTGTGGTTGGAGTCCCCTTGCTGTGTTTTACATGCTTTTAGAAGGGCATGACATGGCTTAGAGGTTGACTTTCAGCATCTGCAAAGAGTTGGCTACCAAAATGCTTCCTTTCCAACCTTTTTAACCGAGGATTTTCGAGACCTTATGCCCATCGCAGTGCCCCAAGAGCCGATGCCCAGACGCCACTCCTTCTCCAACAAAGGCGTGCACGCGCTACACCAGCATGTCGCACCAAACATCACCGCTTCTTTGAGAAACTGTGTGACAGGGTGCTTTTCACCACAGATACTTGGCCCAGTAAGCATGGACAGGGGCGTTACATGTCGCTGACTGGGCAATGGGTTACTATGGGGAGAGATGGAGAAGGGTCTGCTGTACAAGTCTTGCTGTCCCCACGAGTTGTATCAATCCTTCCTCTGTATGTAGAAGTTAATACACTGCTTCTGCCTCCTCAACCTCGTGTGGGTCCTTCACCTCGGCCCAAACCCTGTGTGGTCAGGGCACCCTTCCTTGTAACTGCGCACAAGGAATACCACACACCTCCTTACTATGCTGGCAGCAGAGCTCAATGCCATCATGCGGTCAAATGTTTACTTTGAAATGTATGGGAAATGTGAGTCACACCGCTGAGAAGTTGTGGACGGTTAGCTCTGGAGACCGAGTTTCATCAATGGTTGTCTCCACTCAACCAGCAGCCAGGGAAGGCCGGGTGTGACAATGATGCAAACATGGGTGCGGCCCTTCGCCGTGACAATGTGACACACGTGCCTTGTGTGACTCACGTGTTGAACCTGGTTGTCCAGCAATTTTTAAAGCACTATCCTGGCCTACATGGCCTTCTGCAGAGGGCACGGTGTAACGCCTTCTTTAATCCACACACTCAGATGGGCTGTAAAGGATAGGCTAGAGGGAAGCCACTCACCAAGCAGGACCTCCAGAACCCTGAAACCCTTTAACTCCTATACAGGGATTAGGAATTACACAGGGCCCAAGGTGATCAATACCTGTGGAAGGCTGCAGTTCCAGAGAATAGTAGTCAGGCAGGGACAAAACATTAATTGAGGAACAGGAATAGGATGGGACGGCCAGGAATTAATCAGAAAACAAGCAGAGGTGAAATGCGGATCGGCCAACAAGGTACATAAACAGCAAGCAGGAAAAGTAGTCAGGTAACAAGCACACAAAATTATAAAAATGAACTGGGGGTAAAAGTAACCAGAGGTTTATAGCTATGTCTGGCAGTGGTCTGCAAACAGGATGGGCATAAAAAAGGGTGTGGTGTCTTCCCATTGGTTGTAGCTGAATGATGGTACTTCATCTGTGAGATACCCACCACCTACATTCAGCCAGAGATTCTGCATCTGTCAAGGTAATGCAGCCCAGTGGGTGAGCATAACCTGCGTCCACCTGCGCCACTGGCATCAACTTCTCTCCCATCATCAGCACGATGCATGAAAGGAACACGTTGTCACCTGGCGACCGGAGAACAAATTGACGGAGCGTACTCCGTTGATGACTTAACCGCAGTGTGCGGCAATGATGCAAACCTGGCTGCGGGCCATCGTCAGGGCAATGTGACACACGTGCCTTGTATGGCTCACGTGTTGAACCTAATTCTCCAGCAATTTTTAAAACACCATCCCGGCCTAAATGGCCTTGTGCAGCGGGCACGCTCGCTATGTGCTCACTTCCATCGTTCGCACACAGCAGCTCAACAACTTTCGTCGCTACAGAAGTCTTTAGGTCTGGTGGTTAAACGCCTGAAATGCGATGTGCCGACATGCAGGAATTTGAATCTGCACATGTTGCAGAGTTTGTGGCAGCACCGCCAAACCCTGCTGCAATACGTTATGACATATAGCCTGGCCTAACTTGATCCAGAGGTGGTGCAGATCACACTGCTGGAGTGGTGTCAGATCAAAGACCTATGCACCCTTCTACACAGTTTACAAATGTCGACGAAGATGTTTAGCACTGGCAATGCCATTCTCAGCGTGACAATTCTGGTCATCTACATGATGGAGCACACTGTAAGCATTATTCGGAGTCAGGTGTTGGGACAAGAGGAAGGGGAGGAAGTACAAGAGGAGTCATATGCGGAAGGGATAACAAGATCTACGAGGTCCAGATGGTCAGCGGCACCTAGGCGGCAGTCATGGTGGGGGAGAGGGATTAACAAGGGTGTATAGTATCAGCAAAAAGTGTTGAGGAAGGTGCAGGAGCCCATGAAGAAATGGAAGACGAACTGGCAATGGGCATGGAAGACTCAGCAGATGAGTGAGAGCTTGCTCACATTTCGGTTGTGCAAGGTTGGGGGCAGAGGGCAGAGGAAGGAGGCACGATTCTCACCTCTCTGCCACCAACACACCAAGGACTTGGTCCTCCTGGATGCACAAGACACATGAGCGCCTTCTTGCTGCACTACCTACAACATGACCCTCGGATTGTACAAATTCGAAGTAATGCTAACTACTGGGTTGCCACACTGTTAGATCCCTGGTACAAGACAAAATTTGGCAAAATAATTCCTGCCATAGAAAGGGACGCACGTATACAGGAGTATCTGCAGAAGGTGGTACGCAATCTTAGATCTGCTTTTCCACTAAACACCAGTGCTGCACAGAGTGAATCTCAACGCTTTGTCATGAATAGGAGGAAATGGTCTTTTACTTGTCCACATCTGAGGGACCGAGGGCTGGCTGCTGTGCTGAGATGGCATTGAGTACGGTGTCCCTGCAGAGTTGCACTTTTGGTCATATACAAAATGAGTTGAAAAAAGACAGATGCTGGTGGAAAGGGGAAAAAAGTTTTTGTCCGTGGGTTTGGTGGTTAAGCAAAAGTAACATTTGCTGAAGAAACACCATCTGTTACGGTGGGACTGGCAGATTTGGATAAGGTGGTATATACTATGTTACCACTATATAACGAAAATTAATAAGAAAAGAAAGAGAAAGGTATATATCCCCATCAGCAGTCAGTGTCCACCGTGCTCACAGATGGAAAAGGAGAGGTTGGCAACTGGAAGGTTAGGTGGAGGATACAGAGCTGTGTGGCTATGAAACTAATAGTAGCCTGAACAGAGTTAGACGCCACTCGGATCTGGAGACTGGGAGCCCTGTTAGCGTCACAGGGTCCACACGCCCACCCAGCCCAGGAACTCCCTGTTAACATCACAGGGGCCATTCAGTACGCTGACCGTGTGCCTTGGGGCCACACCTCTGGACAGCAGGCGCATCAGCAGCAGCAGGCCTGTTAATGCCACTGGGCTGCACAAGCAGGAATGGTAGGACAGGAGCTGGTCTTAACCGTTCTACGTTACCAACTGTGGTGGCGGCCTGCATCGACGCCGTATCCCTGCCTACCTCTGGCCTAAAGCCGCAATGGGTTCAACACATGGAGGTGTGCTCTTTCGGAGCATAATAGAAGACTGCGCACCTCCTTGTTGGCTCCAGCCCGTTTTATAACCTGGGTCCGCTCCAAACCAGGGTGGACCACAATGCACCTCCTGGAGACAAAAGCAGAGTGACACGTCATGAGTGGCATAACTAGCGTCCTATTTGGAACCGCAACTTCAATAATGACCTCATGGCTCCCACGACACAAACACCTCACCAGTCATCGTCTGACCATCAATAATGAGGTGGCAAGTCATAGGGGCGGGCCTCTGCAAGCCATTTGGGAGTGGCCTGGCCACATCGTCAGGACACCTGATGCCCTGTGGTCTATATGGGCCCCCCACATCAGGGGCAGGGCCAAAGAGTTCATTACCGGACCTAGTCTCTGATGCAGTAAGTGCCTGAGCATGCTCAGTAGCATGAAATACAGTCTCTGAAAAGAGACTATCAGCTTTAGCATGGTGTCTAGGCACAACACAGGACTTAGACCCGGCACGGAGTGCAAGTACCTGTGCAAAGAGGCTTTTTGCAATAAGTGTGGGAGCATGCGCTGTATCCCGAAATGAAGACTTAGGGTGGCTTTGCACGTTGCGACATTGCACGTGCGATGTCGATGGGGTCAAATCGAAAGTGACGCACATCCGGCGTCGCAGTCGATATCGCAACGTGTAAAACCTTTTTGATACGATGAACGAGCGCAAAAGCGTCGTTATCGTATCATCGCTGCAGCCTCCGACATTTCCATAATGCCGATGGTGCGACAGGTACGATGATGTTCCTCGCTCCTGAGGCAGCACACATCGCTGTGTGTAAAGCCGCAGGAGCGAGGAACATCACCTTACCTGCCTCCCGGCTGCAATGAGAAGGACAGAGGTGGGCGGGATGTTTACATCCTGCTCATCTCCGCCCCTCCACTTCAATTGGCCGCCTGCCGTGTGACGTCGCTGTGACGCCGCACGACCCGCCCCCTTAGGAAGGAGGCGGGTCGCCGGCCAGAGGGACGTCGCACGGCAGGTATGTGCGTGTGAAACTGCCGTAGCGATAATAATCGCTACGGCAGCTTTCACTAGATATTGCACATTGTTACCGATGTCGCAGCGTGCAAAGCCCGCCTTAGCCTCAGGAATGGCACAGTCAGGCTGAGCATTCTCACTAGACGAAACACTGTAGTTAGGCTGCGGCTGGGGTAAATCGGCACATGCATGCGCACTAGCTGCCTCTCCACACTTAGACGTGGAGGAGAAATTGCTCTTCAGAAGGAAAAGCTAAAGGTGTATGTTACAGCAAGGAGCCACCGCGGAAACACTTCGTTCAATTGTGAGGGGAGTCATTTTGGAGTTTGGTGAGGAGTACCATAACGCCAGTGAGCAGCATCCTGTGCCACAGACCAACATTCTTACGGTGCTGTCTATACTGCTTACCGTGAGAGGAGCGTAAAGTCTGTATTTCTGGCAACTGGACATCACAGTACCCTGGTACGGTAGGCTGTGCCCAGACAATAATGCGGGCACGCAACACTTTGTTTTATTAGCAAAACACATATCTGTTCTGGGTAGGCCGACTATATAGACAATAAGACTTGCTGCCTCTGCACTGTCAAATTGTCACGTACAGTTTAAATCATAGAGGGACAGCGACACATGTTTGCATTGACTGTTGCTTTTCAAGATTTCCATGACTGTGTTGCAGAACTGTGTGGTTTGCATTCACACTGCTATCATCTGCCTTATCTGTGAGGCTTCAGCTAACAAGGGTATTCAGGGGGGGTAATGTGTTTTGTCTATGTTTAGGTAGATAACTTGGAAGCTCTTGTGATGCGACACTGGTAAGTCGTGTTCGCGCGCGCACACACACACGCACAAACACACAATTACTGCTACGCAGAAGGATTAGCAGGTAGTAGGCAACAGAATAGATTGTTCAATTATTTAAATTGTATGCATGGTTCTTATTGTTTGTTTTGGTAAAGTTAAACAATCATTTATCAACCCAATTGCCTAGAGTCCTTTTCCTGTTGCCTGGTTTTGCTGCATACTGGGGAGCCCACCCTGTACACGACTTAAAATGAAGCATAAGTCGCAATGTGAATTTCACTGTGCTACAATGCGGCCTAGCGTGCCTGTGCAACCACCGCCTGCCCCATCAAGTGCATCTGCGTGCTCTTCATCCTCTGTGACTGTGGGGACAGCAGTCTCACACGTTTTTTCACACTGAACTTCCACCCCTTTACACGCAACAGGGAGTGTGATTGGCAGGTCATCACTTGTTTTGGAAGGGGAAACAGATGGTATTGTTGAGCTGTCAGACATCGAGAAAACCAACATTGGATGCAGGCTACATTATATCCACACCTGCACCTTCGTCACAGATTGGCTGGACTACCTGCAGTTAATAATTGCATTCCAGAAATGGAAATAAGTGTAGAATGCACATGTGTTGTACCTTGCTTGGCAGCAAAGGAACACTAACTTAGGGGCACTTTGCACACTGCGACATCGCAGGCCGATGCTGCGATGCCGAGTGCGATAGTGCCTGCCCCCGTCGCAGCAGCGATATGTGGTGATAGCTGGCGTAGCGAAAGTTATCGCTACGCCAGCTTCACACACACACTCACCTGCCGTGCGACGTCCCTGTGGCCGGCGACCCGCCTCCTTGTTAAGGGGGCGGGTCGTGCGGCGTCACTGCGACGTCACACGGCAGGCGGCCAATCAGAGCGGAGGGGCGGAGATGAGCAGGATGTCAACATCCTGCCCACCTCCTTCCTTCCGCATATCCTACGGAAGCCGCAGTGAGGCCGGTAGGAGACGTTCCTCGCTCCTGCGACTTCACGCACAGCGATGTGTGCAGCCGCAGGAGCGAGGAACAACATCGGACCGTCGCGTCAGCGTAATCATGGATTACGCCGACGCTGCACCGATGATACGATTACGACGCTTTTGCGCTCGTTAATCGTATCATCCAGCCTTTACACACTGCGATGTCGCATGCGATGCCGGAAGTGCGTCATTTTCAATTTGACCCCACCGATATAGCACCTGCGATGTCGCAGTGTGCAAAGTGCCCCTTAGTATTACAGACAATTTTAGGAAGGCAGAAAAAGAGTCAGCTCTTTGGGCAAATTAAATAGCGTGGCAAAAGTGGACAGGTGGGTACAGTGGCCGTGTTCTGTGGGTACCAGGACAGTAAAGGAAGCCTCGCTTTCTATCCCTCCGAATGATCAAATGCAGCAAGGAATTCCCTGAGTTTGCTATAAAATTAGCGTATAAAATGTGCATGAGGGTGTAATGCAGTGGTGCTGCAAATAGCTTTGCACCAGTGGGACACTAATGGAAGTCCAACAGCCACGTTTAGGATGCCACTAAGTTTACTCAGTGTTTGCTAGTATAATAGCTTAGTAACAATGAGTTTGAGTGTGCAATACAGAGGTGCTGCACATAGATTTGCACCAGTGGGGCACTAATGGAGTACAACAGCCACTTCTTGTATGCCACTAAATGGCAGCATTTTTTGCTATCATTATAGCTTATTAAAAACAGAACAGGAGGGTGTCATGCAGAGGTGCTAGAAATAGCTTGGCACCAGTGGGGCACTAATGGAGTACAACAGCCACTTCTTGTATGCCACTAAATGGCAGCATTTTTTGCTATCATTATAGCTTATTAAAAACAGAGCAGGAGGGTGTCATGCAGAGGTGCTAGAAATAGCTTGGCACCAGTGGGGCACTAATGGAAGTCCAACAGCCACTTTTAGGATGCCACTAAGTTTCCTCAGTGTTTGCTAGTATAATGGCTTAGTAACAATGAGCTTGAGTGTGCAATGTAGGCAGACGTGCTGCAAATATCTTTGCCCTAGTGGGACAATACAGAAGTTCAACAGCCACGTTTAGGATGCCACTAAGTTTCCTCAGTGTTTGCTAGTATAATGGCTTAGTAACAATGACCTTGAGTGTGCAATGCAGGCAGACGTGCTGCAAATATCTTTGCACTAGTGGGACAATACAGAAGTCCAACAGCCACTTTTAGGATGCCACTAAGTTTCCTCAGTGTTTGCTAGTATAATAGCTTAGTAACAATGAGTTTGAGTGTGCAATGCAGAGGTGCTGCACATAGATTTGCACCAGTGGGTCACTAATGGAAGTCCAACAGCCACTTTTAGGATGCCACTAAGTTTCCTCAGTGTTTGCTAGTATAATGGCTTAGTAACAATGAGTTTGAGTGTGCAAAGGGCAGGAGGGTACAGTGGCAGGGTTGTGGGTCTGGGTAGAGGAAAGGAAGCCTCCCTTTCTATCCCTCCTAATGGGGAAATGCAGCGAGGAAATCCCTGACCTTAGCTACACAGACGCTGTCATCTTGTGTAGCTGTTAAAATCTGTTTTCACAGCCCTGACTGTCACCTATGGCTCTGACCCTGCCGGTATTAGCCCTTACAAGGGCTGAAAGAAACTTCTATCCCTATTCTGTATAGCGCTGTGTATAGAGCGTACACAGCAGTATCGGAGACAGGAGCTACGCCAGCGGTGACTGACACCAAGATGCAGAAGGTAGATAATGGCGTGCTGGAGGAAAATGTCCGTTTTTATAATGCAGGGACATGTGACATGGACATCCTATCACACATGCCGTTGCTTCTCTGGCTAAAAGTCCACTTAGCTGTGTGTGTGTCTGGGATTGGCTGACATGCTGGCCTGCCCCACTACACGCGCGCGCTTAGGGAAGGAAGACAAGGGAAAAAAAAAAATGGCGATCGCCATTATCCAAACAGCAGTGATCTGAATGCGCTGTTCCCGCACACTATACACTGAAATTTCATAATAGTGTGAGTCACACTATTACAGCAGAAAGCCAGCTAGTAATTAGCTTGTCTTTTTGCTGCTAGAACCGCTCTCGAACGTATCTAGAACTATCGAGCTTTAGCAAAAAGCTCGAGTTCTAGTTCGATCTAGAACATCCCCCAAAATCACTCGAGCCGCGAACTGAAGAACCTCGAACCGCGAACCGCACTCAACTCTAGTCAAGAGGAAGATGAGAGACACCAGACCCAACAATGCAGACGAGCTGAAGGCTGCTATCAAAGCAACTTGGGCTTCCATAACACCTCAGCAGTGCCACAGGCTGATCACCTCCATGCTACGCCACAGTGAAGCAGTAATTTCTGCAAAAGAAGCCCTGACCAAGTATTGAGTGCATTTACTGTACAGACTTTTCAGTAGGCCAACACTTCTGAGTTTAAAATAATTTTTTGAGTTGGTCTTATATAATATTCTAATTTTCTGAGATAATGACTTTTGGGTTTTCATTGGCTGTAAGCCATAATCATCAACATTAACAGAAATAAACACTTGAAATAGATCGCTCTGTGTGTAATGAGTCTGTATAATATGTTTACCTTTTTCTATTGAATTACTGAAATAAATTACCTTTTTGATGATATTCTAATTTATTGAGACGCACTTGTATATGTTATCAGAGAAAGCTGCCTCCTTCTTTTCCTGGACTGATCAGTCATTTTCAAAGTTCTCAGTTCATGGGTAAAATCTGTATTCAGTGAAGACTTTCCATTTCTGAGATAGGAGATGGCAGTTGGTGCTCACAAGATTCTATATAAATGGGAGGATAGAGGATCTCTGCCTCAAGTTCCTCAGATATATATCAGATAAATACTTTCTGAAATACAGGCAAGTAAGTAGAACAGGCAGGCAGATAGGGGCGGGAATAACTAGCAAAATCTGACCCACCTGTTAGATATTCCGTTGCACCTATCATCAAAGAACAGTGCATTTCACAAACTTTACTTGCCTGTATTTCAGAAAGTATACATCCAATCTCAAAACTAAAAGGTATATATAGAATCAGCATGATAGCACCAGTATAAGTTTAGGTTTTTCTTTCATTAAATGAGGGGTACCAACAATTTTGACCGTGTGTGTACATGTGGGCCAAAAATTGAGTGCGCAAACTTCAAAAAAGGAGGACCCTTGATTAGTAACAAACACTACGTGTTAATAAATACAATAATTAAGTATAGCAGCAGCGGCGGATTGGAGCACCTTGGGCCCGTCAGAGAAAATCATTCTAGGGGCCCACTATGTAGCTACATAGAAATAATACAAGACTAATATTGTGGTATAATATAAATACATGGTGGTACACATTTATCAAATATAGTGTAAGGAGGGGGTTCAGTAAGTCAGGGGTGTTACAAGAGGAAAGGGCCTCAGTCAGGGGTGTTACAAGGGGAGGGGGCTCAGTTAGTCAGGGGTGATAAAGGGGGAGGGGCTCAATCAGTCACGGATGTTACAAGGGGAGGGTGCTCAGTCAGGGGTGTTACAAGGGGAGAGGGGTTTAGAAAGTCAGGGGTGTTACAATGGGAGAGGGCTCAATTGTTCATTGATAATAAAGAGGGAGGGATAGAGTCAGGGATGATGAAGGGGGAGGAACTCAATCAATCAGGGATGATACAAGGGAAAGGTGCTTAGTGACTCAGTGGTGTTACAAGACAAGGGGGCTCAGTCAGTCAGGGGTGTTACAAGGGGAGTCAGTCAGGGGTGTGACGGGGGTTCAACGAATTTGTGCGCCATGGGCAACTAATTGCCCGTGACGCAAAAACGACGGGGGGCGGGTACGATCAATTGTGCTATCGCACAATCTATCATCTCGTGTAAAGCAGGCTTTACTGTAAGCATTAAACAATGTGGGGGAGGGAAACAGGGTTGCCTACCATACAGAAATTCCAGGACAGTCCATAAAAAATAGGGCACTCTTGATTTTTTTTTTTAGGCTTAACAAAAGTATACAGATTATTTTGACTGTAATGGTCATTATTTTACAGTTCACAATAAATGCAGCTGATGTCTTCATATCAGAATTATAGGCTGTAGACATGGATCACTTACAATAATAATAATGACTTATGGGGAAAAGGAAGAAAACAAAACTTTAACCTTATAACAGCAGCACCGCTCTCCGGGATGTTCAACAAGAGGAAAAGCAGTGAGAATGTCTGGCAGGAGAATAAATCACTAGTTTGTATATGATTCACAGTGGTGTGCGCCACCAAACAGGGATATAAGAAAGGGGAGGGAGAAAGGGCGAAAAGTGTGCGAATAACAGTGTAGAAAATATAACTTATTATTTCATTGTAAAATTGACAAGCTATAAAATATATATGTTGATAAAGACTAGAACATAAAGTGGACCATAATCCTGTGCTGACCTTGTATTAATGTCATAGAGAAATAACCAAGGTCCGTTACTTAATTGATTGGTTATTCTGAGGGATTCATTAAATGTAAGCAGATATTTATCTGTTGCCAGAGTTTAAATTAAAGAAATCCACACAATAAAATTAACTCTTTAAAGAAATGGTGGCCAATAATGGTATGCCTGGACTTGATAGAATAATGGCAGAGTGAAGTTAGGATCAATACACCCGTATATTCAGTACAGATTGTGAGTGTGGTCCCTGGGCTCACTCTGTGACTGAGTGTGCTCTGGGTTGATAATAGATAGAGATATAGTATGTGTAGTCCAGGATTAGAGATGCGCTGGGAGTCCCAGTATACAAGTCAGGGATATAATTATGAGGGACATAAAGCACTAGACAGCGTCACAATGCTGGGAGGAGTGATGAGCAGTAATCAGTAAGGCTGCTGTCACACTTTCGTTTTTTTTCCTCAGTCACAATCCATCATAAAATATTTTGCAGGATTCAGTTTTTTCCATAGTCTTGTATTAATGACGGATTGTGACTGATGGCCCTGCATTGCATCCGTTTTGCGACGGATCAGTCGTGAAGTGACTTACCGCTGGGCAGAAGTAACGGAAAATGTAACGCTTTTTTGTGTGCAGCGAAAAACCTTACATCGACAGATGCGTCGGCGTCCATCGTGTGTTATAATAGAAGCCTATGGGTGCCGTAATCCATCGGGATCCTTCAAATAGAGGATTGCGGTGACGGATCCGTCTTTTAGCAACTGAGCATGCTCAGATGTGTAAATCTCTCTCGCTCTCTCGCTCTAGGATGGCTTCACATAGGTTTTCACTAACAAATGACCTTTCACACAGAAAAAAAACCCATACAACAGATCCATTTTTTTAACGGATCTGTTGCATCAGTTTTACAACAAAGTACCATGCATCTGTCCCATCAGTCACAAAACAGATTGTGACTGATGCAAAACAAATGAAGTGTGAAAGTAGCCTTACCCTAACACTTGTGAGCTGCTGTGCACACTTCACTGACTCTCTTCTGCTGCACACTCAAGATCACTTCTAATGCACAAATCACTATTCAATCCTGCTGGATCCTTATCACTGCTCTTCCGTGTGTTGAACAGCCAGGGAGAGCAGTGCACACATCCCTGAATCTCTTCTGCTGTTCCGATCAGCTAGCTGTGCCTGTAGCTGCAGGCAGTGCCAGCATATGGGTCCATCAAAGGATCCTACAGTCCTCCGTTGGACCAGTCCTTCCCTGTATAGCAGCCAGGAACAACCAGAACTAAAAAGAAGTTAGTAATAAGAGATAATGAGCAAACGCACAAACAGGTACTAGACGAGAAAAAAAACAATAATGAATGTTAACTGCTGCAAAAAAATGCTATAAAAAGCCGTATCACTAAACCTCATCGTAGAAGGTGCTAAGAATGCACAAGATCCTCCTCACACAATGTGCATTTAGTTGTAATCTTTTTCATCGGATAGCTGGCATCTGACAATTAACTGACATGTGATTTGATAACTGATTGGGGGTACATGTACCCCTTATATTGCAGAATATATTGGTGCTAAATATATGATAAAAAAAATCTATCAATATAACACCAGCAAAAATTATTTTTATGGCTGTGAGAAAAGTAATTGAGGTTTCCTCATCGATAGATCTATGCTTGTCTATAGAGTATTTGCAACAATTTTAACTAATCTTCACAAGTTTCTAATAAATTTAAAAGGGGTTGTCCAGGAATACAAAAATATGGCTGTATTTCTCCAAAACACAGCCCTACAGGGTGGGCCATAAGTATGGATAGAACCTGATAAAATGGAATTGGTTGCTGTCATCACCTTAAGCGGGCTTTACACGCTACGATTTCGCTACAGCGATCTCGTTGGGGTCACGGATTTTGTGACGCACATCCGGCCGCTGTAGCGATGTCGTAGCGTGTGACTCCTAGGAGCGATTTTGGATCGTTGCAAAAACGTCCAAAATCGCTCCTTGTTGACATGGGGGTCCGCTGCCAGTTATCGCTGCTGTCGCAGGGGCGAAGTTGTTCCTCATTCCTGCGGCAGTGCACATCGCTACATGTGACACCGCAGGAACGAGGAACATCTGCTTACCTGCCTCTGGCCACAATGCAGAAGGAAGGAGGTGGGCGGGATGTTGCGTCCCGCTCATCTCCGCCCCTCCGCTTTCATTGGGCGGCCGCTTAGTGACGTCGCTGTGACGCCGAACGGACCGCCCCCTTAGAAAGGAGGCGGTACGCCGGTCACAGTGACGTCGCTATGCAGGTAAGTATGTGTGACGGGGGTGCCAGATTTTGTGCGCGACGGGCAGCGATATGCCCGTTTCGCACAAACGATGGGGGTGGGTCGCATGCTAACGATATCGGGCCGGATATCGCAGCATGTAAAGCCACCCTTACTGTTTATGGCATATTAGTACATGGGAGGGGCAAAACATTTGAGGCCGGGTGACGCCCATGGCGGCCATCTGCAATTAAACTTTACGCTTTTTATCAAGTTATATCCATACTTATGGCCCACCCTGTACACTTGTCCACAGGTTGTGACTGGTATTGCATCTCAACCTCATTTAATTCAGGAAAAGGCACAACTTATAGACATTTACTGGGAACCTGTCAGCTGATTTATGCTGCCTGAACTATAGGTAGCTTGAATCAGACACTGGCTGCAATAATGCAGCCATCTACTTTCGCATGTAGCAAGCTATCTGGGGATTATGAGTATTGGTAGTCTAGGCAGAGACTTGTCCCCACTGACTTCTCCCCACACCGCTCCACATGACTACCAGGTGTCTAACTATGTGTGTATAAGGAGAGACCTGCAGGTCATGGAGAGCAAGACTGGTAGAATTAGAATAATTGATCTCAGCTAGACATATAGCGCCCGTCTGGCTTTTCAAAGCATGTTTTCTCTGCAACGTTGGTAGAATCTATCAGATGACAAGTTTCCTTTCAAAGGGCTTCCCTTCCAGTTCATTACCTTTATGCCCAAAGGCAGAGACATTGAAGCTGGCGTTGACTGGGTGAGGCGCTTGGTTTTTTGAACTGTAGTACACTCCTTTTCTGACTGAGCACTTCTCCCATCAGCTTAAGATGTTTTTAACTAGAGCTGTATCCTGCCTGCTCTTTAAATTGTAGGCTTTCAGCCCAGGAGAGGTGTATTTGGATAGGTTCCCATCAAAGACGTATGATGGGCTCTAATGAATTAGCCAATCTGTGCGGTAAATAACTTTAGTTTAGGGTTTGCTCCCAATGGTGTATAAAATAAGTAGTCTCATTCTCATCCAGAAAACCAGGATGACTTTTTCTCACTTGTCATCCATGTGCTGCCGGTATGAAATCTGTTTTTTTTTTTCCTCAGCAGGAATTAATGTATCCACAGCCATTAAAAAAACGTAAAAATTGGAAGCCATACTGATGGTCCGCATGGCATAAGAATTTTTTCTCGCACTATCTTGATTTCTGAATCAAATCACAGCACGCTTCAATTGTTCTCTCATGCCAAATACAGATGAGAAAAAAATAAGCAGATCTGCACTGCCTCAGTGAATAGCATTTTTCTCAGATTTAACTCATCAGAGTTATACGCCAGTGTGAGCAAGCCCTTAAATATATGTTGTATTGCAGTAATGCACTTCC
The DNA here is from genome assembly GCF_048569485.1 of Anomaloglossus baeobatrachus. Taxonomy (NCBI): domain Eukaryota; kingdom Metazoa; phylum Chordata; class Amphibia; order Anura; family Aromobatidae; genus Anomaloglossus; species Anomaloglossus baeobatrachus. The sequence goes on along the minus strand of NC_134356.1, from coordinate 503,191,884 downwards.
AATTTCATATATTCAGTATTTGCATATTATAGCATTTTAGAGTGCAGCTGCATGCTCTTGTTTAGCATAATTGGACCATTTTTCTCAGGTGGAGAAAATATGGTTATGTGAACCCAGCCTTTTACGAAAATAGAAGAGACATTGACAAAGGTGAACAATGCTTTTTATCCCGAAACATTCCTGCTTAAAGACTTTTCTCATAAATTTCTAAGTTTAGTGTCTTTTATTAGAAATTGCTTGTGGTTTATAAATAGGATAATATACTGACTTTATAAATTATAATATGGAGCCATCCAGAAGTTGTATAATAAATTAAAACAATAGAGCATAGAGAACTAAAGAAAGGGCCTTGGCAAAAAAAATCCTCAACTCTTAATAACCTTTCATAAACATTATACTACGGGCAGTTGCTTTTTCCAGATAAGTATTCAAGATCAAGTAGCAGTTTATGAAGATGCATTTTGAAGATTACTGTCAGATGATACTAATATTGTTTGATGCCAATAGGACATTACTAAGAGGATGGAGAACGTCAGCTGGAGAACCTTTTATTTTAATTTATTGTTCTTTCACTTATAGGTTCAATTATAAACCTTGTTCCAACGTCTAATTGGAAGTAATTTGTATATCATGGACATTAATTGGTCAACTTTGTGCATCAACTTGACAATATTAAAGGGTTTAAATATTAAAGGGTTTTTACTGGGAATGTTTATGGAATATTCATAGAACAAACCACAAATGCCTAATAAATGTAGATCCCAGTTCTAGGGCTGCATATATCTCATCAATGAAGCTGTGATCTCCTATATAAGTTAAAAGAGATAGGCGTGCATGCACGGCCCCTGATCTATTCTTGGCAGCGAGTGACAATGCCCCATTAAGGCTACTTTCACACATCCGGATTTTTGCTCTGCGGCACAATACGGCGTTCTGCAGAAAAACCGCAACCGGCTTTTGTAACGCCGGTTGCGTTTTTTTTTTGCATAGACTTACATTAGTGCCGTATTGTGCCGCAGGGGCTTGCGTTCGGTCCGGTTTTTGCCGCATGCGGCAGATTTAGCCGATGCCGCGGCCGGATCGAACGTTCCCTGCAACGTTTTTTGCTCCGGCAAAAAACACCGCATCGCGCCGCATCCGGCCGCTGCGGCGCATTTTTCAATGCATACCTATGGAGGTCGGATGCGGCGCGATGCGGAAAAAAACGCATCCGCTCGCTGCATGCGTTTTTTTCCACTGCGCATGCTCAGTAGCATGCCGCAACCGGAAAAAAACGGACGAGCCGCATGTAAAAACTTATGCAAAGGATGCGGTGTTTTCGCCGCATCCGTTGCATAGTTTTCACAGCCGGATTGAGCCGCAGTGCTCAAACCGGATGTGTTAAAGTAGCCTAAGAGAATGATCCGAGTTCCAACAGAGGGGCCTTCACCTATCAGACACATAAGGCATATCTTACGGTTATGTCATCGATGCCCCAATAGGAATAACCCTTAAAAAAGTAAATGTAGAATAGGTTCACACTCATCTGTCAAGCAATATTATACCAAAAAAAGGGAGGCATCAAGATAAACTGATTGTGACCTGCATGAAAAAGAAAACACGATCAGCTTCTCCCCTTGTTATTTCAATTCTGATTCATCAGACTCAGGAAAATGAAAATACAGATCCGTCATATGACAGACACCAAACTTCACCGACTGTAATGGGACCGTCTGTTTTCCGTCATTATATCTGTCATTTCATCCGTCAATATGTTACACCGCACAGCAGTATTATGTCTGACATTTCACACTGAATCTGCAGAAAACAGATGTGAACACAGCTTAACATGTCCAATATCATTGTTATGTTGCATTTGTGGAGATGGTATGTATATATATATATATATATATATATATATATATTCATGCTTATTGAAGAGAAGGTGCAAACCTACAATACCAGAACTTCAAGCTGCCATTTTTATCTATTCTCTGGTTCTCAAAATATAATTTCCTTATCTTACGCACACACATGGGCAACAGTGACAATATCAGGGGAAGCCAATAAATCTAAACTAGTCATTGGTGTGAAGCCAAAAAACAAAACATTTGGATCCACACAAGTGGTGATAAGGAATAAACTCTTTGTAGCTGCGGTTTCCTTGTGACATCTGTGAAAACCACTTCCCATTCTGTGTTCAAGACTTCTCCCATATACGTACAGTGAGGAAAACAAAGATCTCATACATTGCCAAGTTTTCCCACCTACAAAGAACAGAGAGGTATGTAATTTTTTTCGTATTGTACACTTCAGCTGTGACAGACAGAAAAAATAAATCCAGAAAATCACATTGCATGATTTAAAGAATTAATTTACATTTTATTGCAAAAATCAGTGACACAATAGAAAAGCAAAACTTAATATGTGGTACAGACCCCTTTGTTTTTAATTACAGAGGTCAGATGTTTCCAGTAGCTCTTAACCAAGTATGCACACACTGCAGCAGGGATTTTGACCCACTCCTCTATACAGATCTTCTCTAGATATTTCAGGTTTCGGGGCTGTTGCTAGGCAACATTGAGTTTAAACTCCCTGCAAAGATTTTCTATTGTGTTCAGGTCTGAAGACTGGCTAGGTCCCTCCAGGATCTTGAAATGCTTCTTAATAAGCCACTTCTTAGTTGCCCTGACTGTGTTTCGGGACATTGTCATACTGGAAGAGCCCGCCACGACCCATCTTCAAAGCTCTTACTGAGGGAAGGAGGTTGTTGGCCAAAATCTTGTGATACATGACCCCATCCATCCTCTCTCCAATATGGTGCAGTCATCATGTCTCCTTTGCAGAAAATCACCACTAAAGTATGATGTTTCCACCCCCATGCTTCACGTTTAAGACAGGGTTCTTATGCTGGCGTCACACGGTACGATATATATCGTGCGATATGTCGGTGGGGTCACGGAATTCGTGACGCACATCCGGCATCCTTAGAGATGTCGTACTGTGTGACACCTCCGAACGACTGTGAAAGAGCAAAAATACCTTATCATTGCTCGTTGACACATCGTTCATTTTCAAAATCTCGGTCCTCCTTCTGTGCTCCGGTTGTTCCCGAGGCAGCATGCGTCGCTCCGTGTGACACCCCGGGAACGACGAACATGGCTTACCTGCGTCCCGCCAGTAATGCGGAAGGAAGGAGGTGGGCGGGATGTTACGTCCCGCTCATCTCCGCCCCTCCGCTTCTATTGGCAGGTGGCTGTGTGATGTCACTGTGACGTCGAACGTCCCTTCCCCTTCAGGAAGAGGATGTTCACCGCCCACAGCGAGGTCGTGCGGGAGGTAAGTACGTGTGACGGCGGTTACCGACTTTGTGCGCCACGGGCAATGAATTGCCCGTGACGCACAAACGACGGGGGCGGGTGCGATCGCTTATGCGATCGCACGATATATCGAATCATGTGACGCCGCCATTAAGGTTGTACTCATTCTTCTTCCTCCAAACATGGTGAGTGGAGTTGATACCAAAAAGTTCTATTTTGGTCTCATCCGACCACATGCCTCCACTAGATCCTCCAGATGGCCATTGGTGAAAGTCAAACGGGCCTGGTCACGTTCTGGGGATGAGCAGGTGGACCTTGCATGCCCTGCAGGATTACAATCCATGACGGCGTAGTGTGTTACTAAGGTAATCTTTGAGACTTGTGGTCCCAGCTCTATTCAGGTCATTGACCAGATCCTCCCATATAGTTCTGGGCGGATTCCTGACCTTTATCAGAATCATCCTTACCTCACGAAGCGAGATCTTGCATGGAGCCCCAGACAGAGTAAGATTGTGACTCATCTTGTGTTTCTTCCATTTTCTAATAATAGTGCCAACAGTTGTTGCCTTCTCACCAAGCTGCTTGCCTATTATATAGTAGCTCATCTAGATCTACAATTTTTACCTTAGTGTCCTTAAACAACTCTTTGGTCTTGGCCATGGTGGAAAGGTGGGAGTTTGATTGACTGTGTGAGGAGTGAGTGCAGAATAGGAGATCTTCTTGAAGAAAAAATAACATGTCTGTGAGAGCCAGAATTCTTGCTGGTTGGTAGCTGATCAAATACATATTTATTGCAATAAAATGCAGTTGAAGTGTACCTACAATAAAAATTACAGACCTCTACATTCTTTGTAGGTGGGAAACCTTGCAAATTCGGCAATGTATCAAATACTTATTTTCCTCACTGTATGTGTATGTGTGTATATACACTGCTCAAAAAATTAAAGGGAACACTCAAACAACACATCCTAGATCTGACTTAATGAAATATTCTCATTGAATACTTTGTTCTGTACAAAGTTGAATGTGCTGACAACAAAATCACACAAAAATCATTACTGGAAATCAAATGTTTTAACACTAGAACTACTGGACTCGTGACACCTATATAAAAATACATGGTGCAAAGTAGTCAAAATTACTACCTCAGTAGTTCTAGTGTTAACCAATGGAGGCCTGGATTTGAAGACACACACAAAATGAAAGTGTAAACAAGTCTAAATGAAAATCAAAACAAGACAAAATAAAACAAAACAAAGACAAAGAACAAAACAAAATGAAACGAGTCAAAATGAGGCTCAGTATTATGTGTGGCCTCCATGTGCCTATATGACCTCCCTACAATATTCCTGATGAGGTTGTGAATGGTCTCCTGCCTGAGGGATCTCCTCCCAGACCTGGACTAAAGCATCCACCAACTCCTGGACAGTCTGTGGTGCAACGTAACGTTCGTGGATGGAGCGAATAATGATGTCCCAGATGTGCTCAATCAGATTCAGGTCTGGGGAACAGGCAGGCCAGTCCATAGCTTCAATGCCTTCATCTTGCAGAAACTGATGACACACTACAGCCACATGAGGTCTGCCACTGTCCTGCATTAGGAGGAACCCAGGGCCAATCGAACCAGCATATGGTCTCACAAGGGGTCTGAGGATCTCATCTCAGTACTTAATGGCAGTCATGTGGTGAGCACATGGAGAGCTGTGCGGCCCCTCCAATGGAATGCCACCCCACACCATTACTGACCCACTGCCAAACTGGTCATGCTGAATGATGTTGCAGGCAGCAGATCACTCCACAGCGTCTCCAGACTCTGTCATGTCTGTCACATGTGCTCAGTGTGAACTTGCTTTCATCTGTGAGGAGCACAGGGCGCAAGTGGCGAATTTGCCAATCCTGGTGTCCTGTGGCAAATGCCAAGTGTCCTACACGGTGTTGGGCAGTGAGCACAACCCCAATCTGTAGACGTCTGGCCCTCGTGCCATCCTCATGGAGTCGGTTTTGAACCGTTTGTGCAGACACATGCACATTTGTGGCCTGCTGGATGTCATTTTGCAGGGCTCTGGCAGTGCTCCTCCTGTTCCTCCTTGCACAAAGGCAGAGGTAGCAGTCCTGCTGCTGGGTTGTTGCCCTCCTATGGTGTACTGGCTTGTCTTCTGGTAGCACCTCCATCCTCTGGACACTACGCTGACAGACACAACAAACCTTTTGCACAGCTCGAATTGATGTGCCATCCTGGATGAGCTGCACTACCTGTGCCACTTGTGGGGGTTGTAGAATTTGTCTCATGCTACCACGAGTGTGAGAGCACAACCAACATTCAAAAGTGACCAAAACATCAGCCAGAAAGCATTGGTACTGAGATGTGATCTGTGGTCCCCACCTGCAGAAACACTCCTTTATTGAGTGTGTCTTGATCACTGCCAATAATTTCCATCTGATGTCTATTCCATTTACACAACAGCATGTGAAATTGATTGTCAATCAATATTGCTTCCTAAGTGGACAGTTTGATTCCACAGACATTTGATTAACTTGGAGTTACATTCGGTTGGTTAAGTGTTCCCTTTAATTTTTTGAGCAGTGTATATATTTATTTAGAGAACAGCAATGACTTTAGCATAGAGAAAGATAACTAAATCTTCTGAGGGTAAGAAAAGTCACCAATCAGTAGGAAGTGTACAGGGCTTTGCTTTGAATGACCCCAGCATATCTGCAGCCACAGGACATCACTAGTCTCTCACCCTGCTCTAGTGTGATTTTGGTCCACTCTTCTTCCATAGTTATTTGACTGTTGTGGGTTTCTTGGCCATAACTTTGTCATCAAGGATTTTTCAGAGGTTTTTCTATTGAGTTTGGATCAGGAATCTGGGCTGGCCATTTCATTGTTTCAATGTTTTCTGTTTCAAGGAACTGCTTTATTCATTTTCCTGTGTGACAGGGGGCATTGTCCTGCATGAAGCTGATTGAGTGATGAACGCAAGTAAGGAAACATGTGTTATTGAAGAAGGTTCTGATGCACACTTGCATTCACTCTGCCATGTAGCTGTATGAGAGGGCCGACTCCTACAACTGCTACAGAAAACATTCCTCAAATCATGACACTTCCTCCACAACCTTTCACTGACTTCTTAACACATGTTAGGTTCAGTCCTTCCCCAGTTTGTCGACGAACATAATGTTTCCCATCAGACCCAAATAAATTAAACTTGCTTTCATCTCTAAAATGAACTTTGGACCACTTCATTGTCCACACAACATGCTCCTCACCAAAGGTTAGTAAAACCTTCAGATTTTTTCTGCTAATGAGAGGTTTGGTCACTGCAGAGTGGGCTTTCAGTCTAAATGCTCTTAAACTTTATGACACTGTATGATGAGACATATCCTTACTCTGTTCAGTGCTGAACTGGCGAGCAATTCCAGCTGCAGTGTTTAATCGATTACCCATGGGGAGTCTCCACATTATCCTGTCCTCTCTTGCATGTATCTTTCGAGGGTGACTAGGCTACATGGGGGGGCTTGAAAAAGTTTGTGATGTTGTAAAGATGCAATATTCTCAAAATCACAGACTTGGAAAGACCAACGTCTCTTGCTATAGCTGATAGGGTCACTCATTTGGCCTTCATCTGGATAACCTGCTGCTAGAGTGTTTTAGTCACTTTGGAATGACACATCATTTGCAAGTCAGTGCAAACTGGAAAGTTAGGCTTCTAGTTAAATAGAATTTGTCAGATAAGTAAGGATATTAGAACCAGGTGCCAGATTAACACCAATAACTTGCAGGTATATGAAAGTGTTCTCTAATTTTGATCCGTGTTTACATTTATCTCATTTACATTTTTATTATGAGCTTTAAAATAAATTCAGTTTATGAAATAAGCTTAAAATACAACTAGATTACTCATGTTAGGATATAATCACATAGGACTACACAATGACCTTAACATTTAGGAAATTGTGTGTTGTTCTGTCATTTTGTTCCCCACTGTGTGTGTGTATGTATGTATGTATGTATGTATGTATGTATGTATGTATGTATATATATATATATATATATACACGATGTAAAATGATGTACCTCTTGAACAATATGATTGCAAATTGAACTTTTCATCTTATTATGGGCGATTCAACCAGTTGTAAGAAATCTTTAAACAACGGACTGGCCCAGGGATCAGTGCTGGCACCTCTCCTATTTGCCCTGTACCTAGCTGATATTCCTAAAACAGTGTCACGGAAATTTGGATATGCCGATGACTGGGCACTTGCTATGGTAAGCAAAACAATGGAGGAAGCAGAGGATGTTCTACAAAAGATCTTAGTGTAATGGGAAAGTACTTCCGACAATGGCGATTAAAACCTAACCCATCAAAAATGGAAGTTTGTTGCTTTCATTTACACAATGCAAGTGCCAAGACTGAACTTAAAGTACAATTTGAAGGCCAATCTGTTAAACACAATTTCAATCCTAAGTACTTAGGTGTAACCCCTGATAGAAGACTAACTTTTAAATCCCATCTGGATAAATTGGCACAGAAACTGATAGCACGCAATAATATTATTCAGAAACTTTGTGGATCCTCCTGGGGCTCGGCAACATCTGTTTTGAGAACATCTACTCTTGCCCTGGTGTACTCTGCTGCAGAATACTGTGCTTCAGCATGGTTAAATAGCTGTCATGTAAACTTAATTGACACTCAGCTGAACAACTCTTTGCGTATAATATCTGGTGCTATTAGACCTACACCTGTTCACTGGTTACCTGTGCTGAGTCATATCGCACCCGCAAACCTAAGAAGACAAAAGCTCCTACTTAAAGAATACACTAAAGTAGTGAATAATGAAAAACTTCCAATACACCAAAATATCAGAGATGTTACAATACAACGATTGAAATCAAGACACCCACCCATCCGAACTGCAATCACCTTGCATGAACAAGACTTCAATTTAGAGGAGAAATGGCGAGAACTTTGGGTCAATGTAGTAGACGGTGATCCCCAAATGTTCCCTAATTTACAAAACCCTCCACCAGGCTTCAATCTACCAAGGAAAACATGGGTTACTCTAAATCGTATCAGAACAAACTTTGGCGTCTCTGCAGATTTTATGTATAAGTGGGGAAAATATGACTCTCCGACCTGTGACTGTGGAGCAGATCGTCAAACTATCCAGCACATTGTTGAGGAGTGCCCCCTGAGATCCTACCATGGTGACAAGAAGGATTTCTATATTGTAAATGAGAACGCTATTGCATATATAGAAAATCTTGATATTCAAATTTGATTTGTATCCTTTTGATATTTTTCAATCACTATCTATTATCTAGTGTTTATTTTTATATGATGGTAAGGTATACATTCATACGATTAAATAAATAAATTATATATATGTACAGTACAGACCAAAAGTTTGGACACACCTCGTTCAAAGAGTTTTCTTTGTTTTCATGACTCTAAAAACTGTAGATTCACATTGAAGACATCAAAACTATTATATTCTAGGTTCTTCAAAGTAGCCACCTTTTGCTTTGATTACTGCGTTGCACACTCTTGGCATTCTCTTGATAAGCTTCAAGAGGTAGTCACCGGAAATGGTTTTCCAACAGTCTTGAAGTAGTTCCCAGAGATGCTTAGCACTTGTTGGCCCTTTTGCCTTCACTCTGCGGTCCAGCTCACCCCAAACCATCTCGATTGGGTTCAGGTCTGGTGACTGTGGAAGCCAGGTCATCTGGCATCCCATCACTCTCCTTCTTAGTCAAATAGCCCTTACACAGGAAAAATAAATGATGGTCCAACTAAACGCAAACCGGATGCAATAGCATTCCACTTCAAGATGCTGTGGTAGCGATGCCGGTTTAGTATGCCTTCAATTTTGAATAAATCCCCAACAGTGTCACCAGCAAAGCACCCCCACACCATCACACCTCCTCCACCATGCTTCACGGTGGGAACCAGGCATGTAGAGTCCATCTGTCTACCTTTTCTACAAAGACACGGTGGTTGGATCCAAAGATCTCAAATTTGGACTCATCAGACCAAAGCACAGATTTCCACTGGTCTAATGTCCATTCCTTGTGTTCTTTAGCCCAAACAAGTCTCTTCTGCTTGCTGCCTGTCCTTAGCAGTGGTTTCCTAGCAGCTATTTTACCATGACGGCCTGCTGCACAAAGTCTCCTCTTCATAGTTGTTCTAGAGATGAGAAGGTGTGTCCAAACTTTTGGTCTGTCCTGTGTGTGTGTATATATATATATATATAAATAAATAAATAAATATATATACACACACACACACACACACACACACACACACACACACACGTTCCTTCCACCATCAAGGTACTTCCCCTTCCCCCACCCGACCAAGTGACCACCTGTCCCATTGCCCTATGGTCCTGGCCTTTGTTGTTTCTTATTAAAACATTTGAACTGCTTCATTTAGATTTCCTCTTGGTAGTGCTTCCTGATCCACCACATGATGGACTTGGCTGACCCTTTTCAGTGACCAGTGAAGTGAAGATGCTCCGAAAAGTGAGGGCCAAAGGAATTCTGGCAGATAAGGAGAGTCTTCAGGCTACCATGTTTGCAGATGACATACTTCTGTTCCTAAGAAAAAGACTGATGGCACATTTTATCTTTCTAATGTGAACAGATGCAAACTGAATATGAAACATAGTATCAAAAAGGAGACAGTTTACACTGCAGTGCTAAGATATGTGGAAGGAACAATGAATATGGGAATATAGACATGCATTACTGCTATGAAAAAAAACATGTAAAAATTGAGATACTTAGCACACAAAATTTGCCACATTTTGTGTGAGCCCAACAGTCAGCGGCAAAGCGACCATAGCATTGCAGTGTGCAACTGTCTCCTGTGCGAAGTATCTCAATTTTTACATGTATTGTCATAGCAGTAACGCATTTATATTCCCATATTCATTGTTCCACATATCTTAGCACTGCAGTGTGCAACCGTCTCCTTTTTGATACTTCTGTTCCTGTGTGACCCACATGACCAAGTGTCAAAGATACTGGATCTCTTAAAGTCATTTGGAGAGTACTCGGGTTTCAAAATAAACGCATCAAAATAAGAACCGTTGTTTTTGGGCGGTCAGGACACAAAAACTACACACGATACATCTGGTTGGGGTGTTGGTATAGCCAAATCACATATAACATATCTGGGGATAAAAATTGGCAAATCTCCCTCTTCCCTTTATAAACTAAATTTCCCCTCCATGATAAATAAGATATGCAATGATCTTAAAGATGGCACGATCTACCTTTAAATCTAATAAGGAGAGCATACCTAATAAAGATGATGAGAATCTCAAAACTCATGTATCAACTCCAAAGTTTGACCTTTACTTTTAAAACACAAAGATATTACTACATTGAACAAAGCTTTCTTTTGCTTCTTATGGAGAGGGGAAAAAGCCTAGGATAAGCCTACAAACATTGACGTCAAAAAAAGCACCAAAGGACTTAATTTACTTAATACAAGGGGTTGCTGATAAGTCTTTGGCTTTAACCAGAAAAAAAATTAGATAGGATGATGAAACTTTACATTTATCCCACATACTCTCCACTGATGTCAACACACTTCTTACATCGGTATTCCAAGTTCTGTAAGGCTGCTTTCACACTACTTTTTTTAGCATGCGTCATGAATGTTTTTTTGCTGCAAAAGCGGATCCTGTTTTTGCAGAGAAAAACGCATGCAAATGCATATGTTATTTTGCAGGATCCTGTCACTTGAAGTTTATGGGTGGGCATTGAAGTCATGTGATCGGGAGTGAGGGGAACTGAACGTGAGACTGGGAGCCGGCATCTGACAGCTGCGGAGGCTCGCAACCAAGGTAAACATCGGGTAACTTACTTGGATACCCGATATTTACCTTGGTTACGAGCGTCCGCAGCTGCTAGGAGCCGGGCTCCCTGCACATGTAACCAAGGTAAACATCGGGTATCCAAACAAGTTACCCAATATTTACCTTGGTTACGAGCCTCCGTAGCTGTCAGGCGGGGGAGAGAGGGAGGAGGAGAGAGGGAGGGGGAGAGAGAGACTGATCACGCCAGGCTGGTTTCTGGGCATGCTCTGTAGAGCAAGCAGGATCCTGCCTATCAGCATGCCAGCGTTCACATACGTTTGCGTGCAGTATAGTCAGGATCCAGCAATTTGCAGTATTTGGACGCAGCTCAAAAACGCTACAAGTAGCGTTTTTGAAAAAAAAGTTAAAAAACTGCAAGTCGCTAGATCCTCACTATAACGCACGCAAACGCAGGTGAACGCATGTTGACGCGAGTCCATTGAAAATGCATTGAAATGAAAAATGCATTTGCACTGGATCCGTTTTTGCGTAAAAAAAACGTTCAGGACGCATGTTACAAAAACGTAGTGTGAAAGCAGCCTAAGCCTAGCAAAAACAAGGATTTCGGTTGTGCCTTAAACCAGGCATCCGTAGCAGCCACGGCATCAGAAATGGTGTTTAATTTAGTACCCTTGAGGTGTTTCTTCAGTTTTGTGATTGATTTCTCTCAGTGAGAGAAACATAATTAAAATTTTGTAGTTGTGATACCTTTTAATGGCTAACTAAAATAAAATATGATGTTATAAAGCAAGCTTTCGAGACATCTCAGGTCTCTTCCTCAGGCATGGTAAACTCTTCAGTTTTGGAAACAGATAATAGTCGGAGGAAGCTAGATCTGGTGAATAAGGTGGATGGTCAATCAGCTGGAAGCCCAGCTCTGCCAGCTTTGCTGTGGTCGCTTGTACAGTGTGAGCGGAGGAGTTGTCTTGCAGGAATAAGATTCCTTTGGACAGCTTGCCGCACCTTTTGGCCTTCAGAGCTGCCTTCAATTGGTCCAACTGTTCAAAGTAATACCTTGCATTGATGGTGGAACTCTTTCGAAGGTAGTCCACTAGCAGCATGCCCTCCTTATCTCAGAACACAGACGCATCTAATAGAGGCTGATTTTTTCACCCTGAACTTCTTTGGAAGAGGAAAACCACTGTGCCTCCACTCTTTTGACTGCTCCTTGTTTTCAGGTTCATACAAATAAATCCAGGTCTCATCCATAGTGACCAGTCGATCCAGGAAGTTTTTATTGGTCTGGAAACGCTGACAAATCGACCGGGAAGTTTTCACTCGCATGTTTCTCTGATCTGTTGTCAAATATTTGCGGACCCACTTTGCAAATAACTTCCTCATGTCGAAATGTTCATGGATAATGACACAAACACGTTCAAGGGAAATCCCCATGATGTCTGCTATTGCTTTAGCTGAAATTCATCGATTCTCCCGTATAAGGTTGTGCACAACATCGACTATCTCCGGAACAACAACATCGACTATCTCCGGAACAAAAACCACGGTCGGTCGTCCAGGACGTTCCTTATCATTGGTGCTGAAGTGGCCCGTTTTAAATTTGGCAATCCAGATCTTAACTGTGGAATATGACTGGCATTGATGCCCAATGTCTGCGACATATCACCATCCTATATCCTTCGCAGATGTTTCTTGCAGAATCAAGAATTTTATCACTCATCTGCTCTCAGTTGCAGTGAATATCTCATTAGACTCTGCCATTTTGCTTTCCCGCATATGTAGAACACTCTTGCCATAAGCAACAAACACAAAAGTTTGAATACATATGTTAGACACATAAGGCTTTCATGTCATTTAACATTCGTCACTATAGAAACAAAAAAGATCACAAAGCCAAAGACTTATCAGCAGCCCTTCGTATTACAGGGTACAACTTAGCCTGTCCCTTTAGAAACATTGTATATTGGATCCACTGTACTAGTAGGTATGCTGCATATAAATGGGAAAAGAAATACGCCACACTCTGGGACCTTAAAACCCTTTTACACACCAAACAATCCAAATTTTCAGATCATATAAAAAATATTTATTTTTCAGAGATACCATAGCATCGTGGAAAGCAATTAGGAAAAAATGAAAATTATCAGCTAGGGTATCTAAATACCATCTCATGTGTAATAATCCTGGGACTAGAAAATAGTAGAATGGAGGGTGAAAGGCATACACAAAATCCCACCCACTAGAAACTAGATGCCTAACAAGGTAGGGATTATTAACTAAATCATGTTCTATCTCAACTATGTACGGAAAAATTAGAGACACAATGCTGGAAATAAAACCAGAAGAAAGCTGGGAGAAACAATTTAAAGATCCAGACATAGGAGATAAAATAAGAGAAGGATGGGAAAGTCTATGTAAGGCAACACTAAATGAGAAATATTGAGAAACACAATTTAAAATCATCCACAAAGCTATATACGTGTTTACCAGCTACTTCCCTCAAGCCAGGCAGACTGCTATGCTGGCCAAAATGAAAAGATGCATCAACAGACCTGTTGCACGGTCTATGGACATGTCGAACAATACATACATTCTGGGACCAAATTATTAGATGCATTGAACAAATGTTGGTCATAAGGTTTACTCCCTTCCAGCTTATGATTATGTTCCTTTTCTTAGATTCCTTCTGAGTATCCTGTCCTCTTTACCACATCTAGTATCCTTGTTTAGTATGTCCTTTGGCTGCATGTTCTTGTTTGGCATTTTTCTTCCCATCCCTTCTTCTTTTAGTTTAAAGTCCTCCTGATGAGTGTGGTATTGTTAGTCAAGAGACTGATCTGGCAATACTGGCTGAAACCCTACACTACATATGTATTTAGATCAGCTGAAAAATACAATTTATATAGAAAGACTATATGCGGAATGTACGAAAGATTGAACAGACACATTTTTTAATAAATGGAAATTGTTTATTATAAAGCATTGCAGTAGAGAGGAAATTGCAGTTACCCTGTTTTTGTCATCCGCATGGTACCATTCTGAAAAATTAAGTTGTATTCTAGAAAAGAGGTTGATAATTTCCTGAATCTCAAAAATTCCTGATGTATAACAAGAACCTGTATGACTATAGATAAATGTAACTATTAAATGGTAAACAAATGCTGAAAAATATACAATAATGTAAAGGTTAACTTTCATCACTCAAGTTGTTTTTGTTATGTAAAGTTATGGGGGGTTTCAGAAAATTTCTTTTTTAAGAATAAGTGTCAGTGAGCACTATCATTCTGAATGCCTCATCAGCCCTCAGTTGTGCCTTGTTACCCATTACGTGCCTCTTTGGTGATATTGACTCAGACACCAAATGCTTTTGTAGTCCTAGTGTTGCATCTATAAGAGGGCTCATCGTGCAACCTACGCCCTTTTTTGAGGGTTTTAAAAAGGTTTGGAAATTTGTACCAAAGAGAATGATCTTTCTATGATAGCAAAATAAGAGTCGCCCATTGTGCTCACAGTATCGCCTTAGGACTGATCTGGTGGTCTGCTCTGCTGTAATTAAAAGGGCTGTCCACTATTGGATAACTTCCTTTTCAATGTTCCTAATGTGTCTATTAAAAAAAATACTTATCTCTTGAGGGGGCTCCACCTTGAGCTCTGTGTACACTGCAATCTCGCAACATTGTTATATCATGCGAGTAGCGTACTAGCATCCGCTGGTAGACTGCAGGGCTTGAAGAAGGGCCTGTTCAGGAGGTAGGTATGTTTTGTTTTTTTTACTAGACATGTTTAGGACATTGAAAGGGGTTGTCCTGGAGTAGAAAACGTTTTTAACTGTATGGGATGATATCCTGACTGCTTCAGCCATCTCTTGGTCTCAGTTGTTACTTGCACATATTTGGCTGCAGACGTCAGAGATAGGGTGTAGCAGACAGTTGAAGTAACAGATGGACAGGAGGTCATTCCTTCCTTTAGTACTAATTTTCAAAATATTGCAGAAAAAAGCCTTTAATACAATACGCAAAGCTAAAAAGGCAATGAGACTATCAGTAAAGGCATAGGTAGGGTAAGAAGTCTAAAGTTCCTTTACTTTTAGTTACCATTGCTTGTATTTTATGATTGAGAAAAGTATGAGAAAATGGGTGTGGCTAACATAATGGGTGTGACATCGAAATGGGGCATGGTTTTAAAATGAGGTTTCCAAACACAAACAGAGAACCTTTTGTTAAAAATTTGAATCCCTGACTGTGATGACAGTGGTAGGGGTCTTTAACAGATCCTCAGCTGTCATAGTAACCCATCAGTCCCCCACGCAGGAGGGGCGATAGAAGCATTGCATTCAAATGCCACTGTCATTTGTAAAAAATTGACAGGAGCATTTAAATGGTTAAGAGCTGCGGCATTAACTGGTCGCCACATGTGGCTGTTAGAGACAAATGTTAGCTTTATAAGACAGCTGCTATCTTTCACATACGGCAGGAGTTCAATTCCTACCCAGTATGCTCAGTATGTGAACACAACATCCTTTTTTGGGGGGGGGGGTTTAAAAACCCACCGCTTCAAAAAGCCTACCACAACACCAAGGTCTTTAAACTATTTGTTTCCTTCTCAAAGGGAAAGTGGTATCAGAATTACTTATTACGTAAATTAGGTTAAATGAATTTTTTAAAAATCTTGTTTTTTTACATGTCATAATATATTGGGGTTTTTTTTTTGTTTTTTTTTTAAGAAATCTAGCAATTTTCACACCACCACTGGGGCTTTTTGAACTTTAACTTCCCATTCTTTCAGGAAATAACATGTACATAGACACACAATGGTCAGATCTCAAATCTAATTTTGCCTTGAAGTTTGAAATAATGTGTGGAAAGGCCATAGTGAAGGGAGGAGAAGTAGGGTCAAGTGTAAAATCCCTTATTGTGAGTGGTAGATCCAATGTTATCAGCTGAGTATTGAAGTGGTACCACAAGTGAAGCTCCTGAATGCTATTTCCTCCTGATGATGAGAGTGATGTCACTATCAGCAATTAGGAGTGGCATTAGGAGCTTCACTCATGGAGACGGACTTTGTAGTAGTAGCCATTGGCCGTAGCACTACTTAGTTAATTAGAGAATAACTTTGGATTGGCCTATCATATGTTTAAGATAAGACTCCTTAGAAGAATCTAGATTGGTTCTGTTTTGCCTTTCTAGCAATCCCTTGAGCAGCTCTCACAGAAATTCTGCTTTGTCTTCCATTATCTTGACCTCCACTGTTCATGTTAACTGCCACTTCTTAATTATATTTAGAACCGAGGAAAGGGCAACTTGAAAATGTTTTGCTATCTTCTTATAGCCGTCTCCTGTTTTGGGGGCTTCCACCATTATTATTTTCAGATTGATAGGTAGCTGTTTAGAAGAACCCATGGCTGCTGTTTTTTGGCACCCACAGAGGAACCAATGCAGTTAGGGGGTACATCGGTCCTCCAGTAGTTCGGCGCAAAACAGAAGTCTTTTTTAGGTTTGAGGTGGCTGGGCTTTTATAAAGCTGTGAAATTTGCATCACCTGGCCTTTACTAATGATGATAGTGAACAAGTCATAACCCTAACAGGCTAATTAAGGTCTGAAACCTTGGTCAAAGTCATCTGAGCACACAAATCTCCAAGGGTGTCCAAACGTTTGCATCAGCCAGTTTTCCTTTTTGTAATTTTTCAAATGTAAATTGAAAATATTTTTTTGCCTAAAACACAAATTAAATGTGTCAAATTTAACCTTAAGCCTTTTAGAGATCATTTCATCTTCAACTTGTTTAGCTCTTTACAATAACAGTAAATTTAACCAGGGGTGCAAAAATATTTTACATGCCATTGTATTAGGAACACTGTGAGGAACTGGTATAGTAGGTAAATTAGCAAATCATATAATTTTATAAACTATTTGCTAAGAATGGAATTCATCTTTAAATGGGTTGTCCATTCTAAACACCTAGGTCTGCTATCACTCTATATGCAGACTTATAGATCCTTTTATCGCTCGCACTGTGTGCTCCGAGGATTCGCAGGTTTCAGAGTTGGGAACTGTGGTATATATATTTGCACTAAGCAAGGCTGCGCCCCCTAGTCTTTCCGGTTGAAAGTATATTGCATGCTCACAGTCACATGACAGCTGTTTACGGCTCAGAAATGGGTGAATGCTCAGAGTGCACAGGGTGCGAGATAAGAGGATCCATAAAGGCCCAGTCACACTAAACAACTTACCAGTGATCCCAACAACGATACAACCTGATAGGGATCGCTGGTAAGTTGCTAGGAGGTCGCTGGTGAGATGTCACACTAAGCGACGCTCCAGCGATCCCACCAGCAACCTGACCTGGCAGGGATCGCTGGAGTGTCGCTACACGTGGAAGCATGCTGCACTTGGTAACTAAGGTAAATATCGGGTAACCAACCCGATATTTACCTTGGTTACCAGCGCACACCCCTTAGCGCTGGCTCCCTGCACACCTAGCCACAGTACACATCGGGTTAATTACCTACAATGCTACATGTGCAGGCAGCAGGGAGGCGGCTTCTGCGGACGCTGGTAACCACGGTAAACATCGGGTAACCAAGAAGCCCTTCCTTTGGTTACCCGATATTTACCTTCGTTACCAGCGTCCACCGCTCTCACGCTGCCAGTGCCGGCTCCCTGTTTTCTGCACTCCTAGCCACAGTACACATCGGGTTAATTACTCGATGTGTACTCCAGCTACGTGTGCAGGGAGCCGACACTGACAGCTGAGAGCGACGGACGCTGGTAACGAAGGTAAATATCGGGTAACCAAGGAAAGGGCTTCTTGATTACCCGATATTTACATTGGTTACCAGCGTCCGCAGAAGCCGGCTCCCTGCTCACTGCACATTCAGTTGTTGCTCTGTCGCTGTCACACACAGCGATGTGTGCTTCACAGCGGGAGAGCAACAACTAAAAATGGTCCAGGACATTCAGCAACAACCAGCGACCTCACAGCAGGGGCCAGGTTGTTGCTGGATGTCACACATAGCAACATCGCTAGCAAGTTGTGCCTCAGCAGCGATGTTACTAGCGATATTGCTTAGTGTGACGGTACCTTAAGCCTGCAGTCACAGAGTGACTGTAGACTTGTCATTTTAGACTGGACAACTCCTTTAATCTAGGTGAGATTCCTGTTTACTGGCTTATTACTACCAAGAGGAACAAAAGAGTGAGTAAAGGAAATGTATATAAAAATATAATGTAGTGTGCAAAAAGCACAATTTCATCATAAACCAAACACATTCATATGAATATAATTTTTTTCTGTTTGGCACTCATACAAGCATATGAAGCCTACCCAATGAATATGTTGAAAGAGGGGAATTTCTGGCCTTGCAAAATGTAGTTCTTTTCTTCCATTATTTTATGAACATTAATTTAATGTGTGGTATACTTCAATCTTGCTAAATAATTAAATCAACTGCCACCTACAGAACAGGGTTCAAAGCTTGATGGCCCCTGGGACACTGAAAAAAGTCCAGATTTCACAATACACCTGAGGGGCCTCTAGAACAAGTTGCGTGCACTCAGTTAAGGAACAACTATGTTCTCCTGTGCTTTAAAGTTTTAACAAGACTGAAAAGTACACAGTGTTAGGTATAAACTTTTGTAATAAATATGTCAGTGAAGTCATTTCAATTTTGGCATCTGCACGTAGATGAAACAAAAGTGTCTGAAATTGTGCCAATATAATCTACAACACAAAATATGTACTAAGAAGAACACTACATTGACAAGTCTTAATATAACAATAAAGGAGAATAAATACTGCCATAATATAGAAAAACCCAAGTATTCAATAAAGGTAATTTCTTACATATTAGACAAATATATTTTTTTAAATCATAAAGGTTCGATATAGTGCACAATACGGTGAAATATAACAGAACAGTTATATATAACAGTATCAGGAGTGGACAGACAGAATAGGGATCCTGTGCAAGAACAGGATATGGTGCCCTTTGCCTTTCAATAGATCAGTATACAGAATTCCTACTGGTTTGGAGGTAGAAGTGGCCATTGACCTCTAGGGCCCCTGTGCGGTTGCACCAATGGTATGTTAGCCCCTTGTATGCACTCACCTACAGAAGTTGAGGACTTAGGCATAACTCTCTAGTGACAGCAGGTGGGACAGAATTATTGCAGCTGTAGCTCCCTCAAACATGGAGATCCTGGAATAGGTAATACTAAGAGAGAACAAACCTGATTATCCCTTTTGGACTTGACATTTACTCCTTATAGCCCTGCTTAGCATTTTCTATTGCCCTATTACTGACCCCATAGCCAGGTTCTATCCCTAACAACCATTATTTTTTTTTTCAAGTCATTTAAATGTTGTAAAATTGCATGAAAATAATATTTTTTATTAAGAGATATATATTGACTAACTATAAATCTAAATTCACTGGCTTATGTGAACAAGATTTATAAAAATTAACTTTTTTTCTGATTTCTAAAAACACACATCAATTTCACACTCTTGTCTGAAGCCTGAGTCTAATGATTACTAAGCAACCAGGCTCAGATACAAATATTTAGCAGTTGGACTCTCCAATCTATGTATATAATTGCCTTATTCTGTCTGTCTGTCTGTCTGCCTTGCTCCAAAATTCTGTCGTTATAGTGACAGTGTCGTTACAGTGACAACCGTCGGATTGGGCGCTGGGCTCGCCCTGGCCCCGCCCCCCCCACACGGATTGGCCGCTCGCCTCGGCCTGACCCCGCCCCATCCCTTGCATGGATTGGCCGCTCGCCCCGGCCCTCCGCACGCATCGCCCGCTCGGCCACGCCCCTTTCCCCGAATTCAAACAAAGCCCAGACTTCCAGGTGACTGCTGCAGTGCACTCCCAGGAGTCCACACCGGCAACCCAGCTCAGACATAACCTTGTGATGCTGGGATCGTGACGGAGCCGGTGTACGCTGGTAACCATGATACACATCGGGTAACTCTAGGAAGCGCTTCCCTTAGTTACCCGATGTGTATCATGTATCATGGTTACCAGTGTACACCGGCTCCCGGAACACATGTTCAGGGAGCCGGCATACGCTGACACCTCGCCCGCTCGGCCCCGCCCATGGCACACGTTTGCCCGCTCAGCCCCACCCCTGGCACACATTGGCATGCTCGGCCCCACCCCCGGCGGCCCGCTTGGCCTCGCCCCGGCACACGTTGGCCCACTCGGTCCCGGCACACGTTGGCCCGCTCAGCCCCGCCACCAGCACACATTGGCCCGCTTGGCCCCGCCCCCGGCGGCTCGCTCGGACCCGCCCCCGGCACACATTGGCCCGCTCGGCCCCGCCCCCGGCACACGTTGGCCCGATCGGCCCCGCCCCCGGCACACGTTGGGCACCTATACACCTCCCCCCAGGACTACTCCTCCCATTATACTCCTCTTTTCCCAGGACTACTCCTCCCATTATACTCCTCTTTCCCCAGCACTACTCCTCCTATTATAGTCCTCCTATTATACTCCTCTCTGAGTATAATAGGAGGACTATTATAGCATGGGGGATGGAGCACGATGGGGGGTGTGCAGCATGGGGGATGGAGCACAATGGGGGGTGGGCAGCATGGGGGATGGAGCGCGATGGGGGGTGCGCAGCATGGGGGATGGAGCGCGATGGGGGGTGAGCAGCATGGGGGATGGAGCGCGATGGGGGGTGCGCAGCATGGGGGATGGAGCACGATAGGGGTTAGCAGATTGAATAATAAAGTAATGAATGGACTGGATGGGTTAGGTTTAATTTAATATTCTTAAAATTGTTTATTGGTTTTAAAATGACAAACAACAGAAGGAACAGTTTCAATAGATGAGTCTAATGTTTAATGCTGTCCATGGCTTGTAATGAAAGAAGGCCATGAACAGTGTAAAGTTAAGTATAACTATGCTGATGCTGTGATGTGGCCCAATGCTGGTATGTGCCCCCACCATGGTGCAGCCACCATCCTGACATGTGCCCCCATCTTGCGGGGTAATGTGTGCGGGGAGCGGAGTGCGGGGGGGGGTGGAGCCGAGCGGGGCCATGGCGCTGAGGACGTCAGTGTCGGGGACTGCATGGCTGGGGACAGATGACTATCCAGGTGTGTGTGTGTGTGTGTGTGTTCAGTGTATACATGTAGAGGGCAGAGTGCGGGAGGGGGTGAAGCAGAGCGGAGTAATGTGTGCAGGGGGCGGAGTGTGGGGGGGTGGAGCCGAGTGGGGCCATGGCGCTGAGGACGTCAGTGCTGGGGACTGCATGGCTGGGGACAGATGACTATTCGTGTGTGTGTGTGTTCAGTGTATACATGCGGAGGGCGGGGGGTGGAGCCAAGTGGGGTACTGTGTACTGTGTGCGGGGGCGGAGGTGAGCGGTGAGTATGTGTCGGCTGGGTTGCCAGTGTGGGCTCCCGGGGGTGCAGCACTCACTGGGGAGTCGGGGCTCTATGTGGGTGAGGGGAAAAGTGTCGGGTGTCGTCCTGTCGGCCCGTAGTTCGGGCTGTTCAGTTAGCTGAGCTGTTGGTCGCAGGCTCTTTAGCGCACGCGGTGTGGCGACAGTTGTCACTGTAATGACGTCATTTTGGAGCAAGACAGACAGACAGACAGAATAGGGCAATTATATATATAGATTATCACCATATATTCTTAGTAAATGTGTCAGCAACTGCTAAACACATTGGTTTGTGCATAACACTAACATTTAAAAATATGGTGAAAGCTGTTATATTAGAGACACAATTCAGGCACCAAAAGTGGGACTGATCACCCAGGTCTATATACTAACAGGGCAGGTTTAGTTGTTATGCCATACAACCCTCTATAACCAGGTGCAAAATTGAATGTGAGCAATTACTGCTATCACGCACTACTAATTAATAAATTACTACCCCACACCACAGTGCTTGTGTCCACTACAAATATACACCTCTGAGGTGTATATGATGTGTAAATACTCAGGAGATTAACTGCTCTCCAGGTCCTGGTATAGTGCATGTTGTTTTGTAGTGGACACAAGCACTGTGGTGTGGGGTAGTAATTTATGTGAGGCAGG
Source organism: Anomaloglossus baeobatrachus (assembly GCF_048569485.1). NCBI lineage: Eukaryota > Metazoa > Chordata > Amphibia > Anura > Aromobatidae > Anomaloglossus > Anomaloglossus baeobatrachus. The sequence goes on along the minus strand of NC_134356.1, from coordinate 503,169,700 downwards.
GAATCCAATGCCCCACAAATTTTCTTTCCTTCCAAAAATAAACAACAAACAAAAAACAAAAAGGGACCTCTTATGAATTAATGGGACCCACTGCTTTAATTTCAAATAGGAATACACAGGAACCTAAATTAATTTATGTGCTCTGTTTATCTATGCTAAATTTAAAAGATTAATGTAAATGTGAACAGATACTGTCGTTTAAGGTTAACTTGCAGCAGCGTGTCAGTGCCTGCCTCAATCGGTCTCCAGTTCCTATCCAACTGATATCACCTACCTCAATAAGCTGAAAATGTCTCTTTACTGAAGACATATTTTCCGAATAAAATGAAAGTACATCATCAGACCAGTGGAAGAAAGATGTATTTTTTCATCTAAGATATGACACGTTAGATCTTCACTTGTACTACTGATTTATGGGGAGAAAACAACATTACTCAAAATTTATTTTGCTATTTATAACCCCCCTTACATTATTTATCCACAATAATGTATTTCTATTTAAAGCCTTCTATATATGATATATATATATATATATATATATATATATATATATATATATATATATATATATATATATATATATATATAATCTCATCCAGTTAAATTGTTTTCTAAAATGTCCCATTTAGCATCCATAATCTTATGTTTTGTTAAGCTGGGTTTACACACTGCAACATCGCAAAGGACATCGCTGTAACGTCACCGGTTTTGTGACGTAACAGCGACCTCCCTAAGTCTCTGTTGAGTCGCTGGTGAGCTGTCAAACTGGCCAACAACGCAACAGCGATCCGGACCTGCAGAGCGACCTAGCTGGTTGTTGGGGACGTTGTAAAGCAGCTTTTTGAAAGGGAAGTTGCTAACAAAGTCGCTGCAAAGTCTTTCACACACTGAAACTTTGTAGCGATGCATGCTGCACAGCGGGAAACAAAGGACCTAGGAATGGTCCTGAACGATTTGTAGCGATCAGCAACTTCACAGCAGGGGCCAGGTCGCTGATATGATTCACACACTGCAACATCGCAAACAACATCGCTATTGCGTCACAAAACCGGTGACATTACAGCGATGTCCTTTGCGATGTTGCAGTGTGTAAACCCAGCTTTAGACACTGTACCAGTTAATGAGGTTTAGGGCATCTGTAAGTTGATAAAAATGTTTGCGTTAATGTACTTTAATGTTTTTAAGGCTCCAAGTCCTAATTAAAAGATTGTTCCACTAAATTTGTATTGATAATCCTTCTACATGAAAGGTCATCAATATTCGCCGGTTGTGGTCAGACACCAGCTACTCTCAATGATCAGCAGTTCTTGGTGTAGGCGGCGGCCAGATGTCAGCACTTGCAGAGTTGAAGAGCTCAGCTATATGAACTGTATAGTGATCGCTGCCGGGTACTGCAGATCCACCTCTATTCATTCAGCAACAAGAACAGCTGATTAATGGGGATAATGGGTGTTGGACCCCCTCCAATCTAATGTTGATATTCAATCAATATAAAAGTAATGGAGCAACCCTTTAATCACAAGCGGAAATGTATTACATTGTGGTAGCAATTTTCTAGCAACTCCTCTAATCTTAGCATGTGACGTTCTGTTATGTCTTTTGGTCTATATTACGTCTAGTGCCCTTTGCAGTTGGCTCATCTACCAGTTGGGAAAGGTAACTATTTTTATCTATTGAGAAACATTAGTTTCTACTATGATTTTCAGTACTAAAGCAACCAAAAAAATATAACACAGACTCTCCTTTTTTGGTCAAACGGCATTACAGCCATAGTAACTTCAGAAACTCCATCTGTAGACAGATGAAGGAGTGTGCAGCTAATCCCAAGCTTCTGCTTAATCATCTATTTTACCTTTATCTAATGCAATGACAATGTTGTTTGCACTCTAGTAATTTTACATTATGTTTTAGGATTTAGGCTAGAAGACTATCAATCAATTTTTTGGCAGGCTTACACAAATAACGCGGACTCGCAGCCCACTTTAGTTTAAACAAGTATCAGGACTCAGGCTTGCCTTTCCATAAATCTTTCTGAAACACAGATATTACCCAACTGAGTACAGTGATGGGACCATGGGGGTTAATGAAGTCAACATGTACAAGGAGAACAAGTGGTTTTGGTTCTGGCTGCACATTTTCTCCAGGCCTTAAACTTAACAACATTCTCAGTTGTCTGATCCACAATCTGAGTGATTTTCATCACTGAGTTGGTAGGTTAGAGAACATGTGTCATCCCTGTGACCCACAAGTCAGTTTGCGCCATCATACTCACTGCGGGCATGTCCTGTTTATGGTCGGCTTGTTGTTGACTCACCTGTTGCTGCTGAGTCTCCTCCTGGCTATAGAGCTATAGAGAGGCGCAGTCAGACTCTGCAGGAATTTGTATTCCCTGTCTCCTGCAGATTGTTTGTATCTAGCCCAATCCCCTGTTAGCACTCAGACAGCCCATTCCTCCACACAAGTGTGTGACCTTTAGTATGCTCTTGTTAGCAACCTCTTGTCCTATTCGCTTGCAGTCTCTGTCTGTTTGGCTATCTGATGCTATCATGCTCTTGTAGCAAGCTCTGTCTGTCTGTCAGTCCATTTAGTGTCTATTTTGTCTCTCCTGTTTTGTCCTGGCTAGCCTCCTGTTTGTCTTAACATCTCCTGGCTTGCCTTCAGTTTGTCCTGATTTGTCCTTGTCTGTATTAAGGTCCAGTCACACTAAACAACTTACCAGCGATCCCAAAAACGATACAACCTGATAGGGATCGCTGGTAAGTTGCTAGGAGGTTGCTGGTGAGATGTCACACTAAGCGACGCTCCAGCGATCCCACCAGCAACCTGACCTGGCAGGGATCGCTGGAGTGTCGCTACATGGGTTGCTGGTGAGCTGTCACACAGGCAGATCTCACCCGCAACCAGTGACCAGCCCCTAGCGCCGCGTGGAAGCGATGCTGCGCTTGGTAACTAAGGTAAATATCGGGTAACTAACCCGATATTTAGCTTGGTTACCAGCGCACACCGCTTAGCGCTGGCTCCCTGCACACCTAGCCTCACTACTAGAGTTGAGCGCGGTTCGTGGTTCGAGGTTCTCCAGTTCTAAGCTCGAGTGATTTTTGGGGCTGTTCGAGATCGAACTAGAACTCGAGCTTTTTGCAAAAGCTCGATAGTTCTAGATACGTTCAAGAACGGTTCTAGCAGCAAAAAGCAGGGCTTTTTACAGCTACAGTGTGCAGGAGCCATCGCTGGCAGCCTGCCAGAAGCTGGTAACCAAGATAAACATCGGGTATCCAAGCAAAGCGCTTTGGTTAGTAACCCGATGTTTATCTTAGTTACGTGCAGGAAGCCCACACTTCCCCGCTCAGCTCACTCCGCCCCCTCCTGCCCGCGGCATGTACACATACATACACACACACACACACACACACACACACACACATGGTCCCGCTCGGCTTACCTGCGGTGATGAAGTCCCGCCATCCCGACCTTAGCGCTGTCACTGTCCTCCATGGCCGCCGCTTGTCACATCACCTCTCGCTTCCGACCCGAGACGTCACGGACCTCTCGCGATACTTGATGTGAAGGCGCCGGTCATTGACCTCAGTGACAGGGGCTGACGGCAGTGCTGGAGATCAGCGCAGGTAATGTACCTCGCTGACAGCAGCACTTGTCATGCCCTGCAGTGACCTGGGCTGACCCATTGATGTTAGCTCAGGTCACTGCATTGCTCTCCCAGTCAATGGGGAACATCCTGCTCTTCATTGACTGGGACAGTGTGGATCGTCATGGCAACCCCTTGGATTACACCAGACCTGGATTTGTTTTTCATTCTAATAAATTGGTTAAAGAGGGAATGTTTTGGGGAGTGTTTTTTCAAATAAAAATGTGGTTGTCGTCTATTTTTTTTTTATTACTGACTGGGTTGGTGATGTCGGGTATCTGATAGACGCCTGACCTCACCAACCCCAGGGCTTGATGCCAGGTGACATTACACATCTGGTATTAACCCCATATATTACCCCGTTTGCCACCGCACCAGGGCGCGGGATGAGCTGGGGCGAAGCACCAGGATTGGCGTATCTAATGGATGCGCCACTTCTGGGGCGGCTGCGGCCTGCTATTTTTAGGCTGGGGAGAGTCCAATAACCATGGACCTCCCTAGTCTGAGAATATCAGGCCCCAGCTGTCTGCTTTACCTTGGCTGGTAATCCAATTTTGGGGGACCCCTACGTGTTTTTTTTTTAATTATTTATTTAATTTAAAATAACAGCGTGGGGTGCCCTCAGTTTTGGATTACCAGCCAAGGTGAGGTTGCCAGCTGTGGTCTGCAGGCTGCAGCCGTCTGCTTTACCCTAGCTGGCTACAAAACTAGGGGTAACCCTACGTCATTTTGTTTTTCATTTTTTTGGCTAAATACAAAGCTAAGCACCCCTTAGTGCCACATGAAAGGCACCAAAGGGTGCTCCACTTTTTCTCCATTTTTTCTCCACTTTTTCTACATTTTTTTCTCCACTTTTTCTACATTTTTTTCTCCACTTTTTCTCCACTTTTTCTCCATTTTTTTCTCCACTTTTTCTCCACTTTTTCTCCATTTTTTTCTCCACTTTTTCTCCATTTTTTTCTCCACTTTTTCTCCACTTTTTCTCCATTTATTCTCCACTTTTTCTCCACTTTTTCTCCATTTTTTTCTCCACTTTTTCTCCACTTTTTCTCCACTTTTTCTCCACTTTTTCTCCATTTTTTTCTCCACTTTTTCTCCATTTATTCTCCACTTTTTCTCCATTTTTTTCTCCACTTTTTCTCCACTTTTTCTCCACTTTTTCTCCACTTTTTCTCCATTTTTTTCTCCACTTTTTCTCCATTTTTTTCTCCACTTTTTCTCCACTTTTTCTCCACTTTTTCTCCACTTTTTCTCCATTTATTCTCCACTTTTTCTCCACTTTTTCCTCCACTTTTTCTCCACTTTTTCTCCACTTTTTCTCCACTTTTTCTCCACTTTTTCTCCATTTTTTTCTCCACTTTTTCTCCATTTTTTTCTCCACTTTTTCTCCACTTTTTCTCCACTTTTTCTCCACTTTTTCTCCATTTTTTCTCCATTTATTCTCCATTTATTCTCCATTTATTCTCCACTTATTCTCCACTTTTTCTCCATTTTTTTCTCCACTTTTTCTCCACTTTTTCTCCACTTTTTCTCCACTTTTTCTCCATTTTTTTCTCCACTTTTTCTCCACTTTTTCTCCACTTTTTCTCCACTTTTTCTCCATTTTTTTCTCCACTTTTTCTCCACTTTTTCTCCACTTTTTCTCCACTTTTTCTCCATTTTTTTTCTCCACTTTTTCTCCATTTATTCTCCACTTTTTCTCCACTTTTTCTCCACTTTTTCTCCACTTTTTCTCCACTTTTTCTCCACTTTTTTCTCCACTTTTTTCTCCACTTTTTCTCCACTTTTTCTCCACTTTTTTCTCCATTTTTTTCTCCACTTTTTCTCCATTTATTCTCCACTTTTTCTCCACTTTTTTCTCCACTTTTTCTCCACTTTTTCTCCACTTTTTCTCCGTTCTTTTTCTATGGTCGGTCTACCCATTAGCTCTGCCATGCATACCGTAGCTCTACACCTACTGCACATGTTACTTTATGATTGACATCTCTTTCGTACCAGAGCTGTCTAAGCCTACTCTGACCCCATATTTGTCATTACTATATTGTCCTTGTACTGTATTATGACATTTGTATCATGTGTTTCATTTCTTGCTGTGTTGCAATTTTTTTGCTGCATCCCAATTGTACCTCTACATTGTTCGAGTTTATGTTATTGTTCTCTCACTCTTATGTGATACTGATTATTGTCATTTTTCATGATTACATGCAGATAAGTCCAATCTGACGAAGGCTCAGGCCGAAACGTTATTTGTAACTTGTTTTGGACAAAAACATATATGCTTATGAAAAAAAAAATTTCTTAATACGGACCAATAAAGAGTGATTTTGCATTACTATCCATTGTGACTTACTGACTTAGTCTGGGAGATATAGAGTGCCGAGGTTACTCACTAATTTTATCTATTATTACCTCTGAGCACCTATATACCAGTGAGCAGAGCTTCCTCTCCAGTAGTTCTCCTGATTAGGCATGCCCTTACCTCATGAGCAGGGCATTGCAGCTTTGGTAGCAACCATTACGACATGGACTCTGCTGCTGTGGACCCGGGGAGAGTGAGTGCAGATTCATTGCACCCACACTCCTCACATGAAGGGTCCGCACTCCTAGAAAATGGGGGATACGTTCCCTGAGTGTCTCCCCTCCATATTCTAGACGGTCCAGAGTCGTCGTGGGACCCCTTTATTTTTTTTCTTACAATAAATTGGTGAAAGAGGAAATGTTTTGGGGACTGTTTTTTCAAATAAATTTCTTTTGTCGATTTTTTGTTTTTGTTAGTACTGACAGTTTATGATGTTGGGTATCTAATAGACGCTATGACATCACAAACTGCTGGGCTTGATCTCAGGTGACTTTACAGCTAGTATCAACCCGATTTATTACCCCGTTTGCCACTGCACCAGGGCACGGGATGAGCTGGGGTGAAGCGCCAGGATTGGCGCATCTAGTGGATGCGCCACGTCTGGGGTGCCTGCGGCCTGCTATTTTTAGGCTGTGAAGGCCCAATAACTATGGACCTTCCCACCCTGAGAATACCAGACCACAGCTGTCCGCTTTACCTTGGCTGGTGATCCAATTTGGGGGGACCCTACTTTTATTGTGTAATTATTAATATTTATAAAATAATTATAAAAAAGAGCCTGAGGGGACCTCCACATTGGATCCCCAACCACGGTAAAGCTGCCAACTGTGGTTTTCAGGCTACAGCTGTCTGCTTTACCCTAGCTGGCTATCAAAAATGGGGGGACCCAACGTCATTTTTTTTTTTTAACTATTTTTTAAATAGAAAAAATTAATGGGCTTCCCTGTATTTTGATTGCCAACCAAGGTAACTGCAGGCAGATGGGGGTGGCAACCCATAGCTGTCTGCTTTATCTGCGCTGAGAATCAAAAATACCGCGGAGCGCTACGTCATTTTTTTAAAGATTTATTTTTACAGCACTGTGATGTCCAGCAATCAAAATACAGGGAAGCCCATTTTATTTTTAGTTATTTAAATAAATAATTAAAAAAAATATATATGGGCTCCCGCTGCATTTTTTGTATTGCTAGCTAAGGGTAATCCAAGCAGCTACTGGCTGCTAACCCCCACTGCTTGGTGTTACCTTCACTGGCAATGGAAAATCCAGGGAAGCATTTTTTATTTTTTTTGCCAAAAAACTACAAAAAAAGGACGTGAGCTTCGCCATATTTTTGTATGCTAGCCAGGTATAGCAGGCAGGTGCTGGAAGAGTTGGATACAGCGCCAGAAGATGGCGCTTCTATGAAAATGCCATTTTCTGAGGCGGCTGCAGACTGCAATTCGCAGCAGTGGGGCCCAGAAAGCTCAGGCCAACCTGTGGTGCGGATTCCAATCCCCAGCTGCCTAGTTGTACCTGGCTGGACACAAAAATGGGGCGAAGCCCACGTCATTTGTTTTTTAATTATTTCATGAAATTCATGAAATAATAAAAAAAGGGCTTCCCTTTTTTTTTGGTTCCCAGCCGGGTACAAATAGGCAACTGGGGGTTGGGGGCAGTCGTACCTGCCTGCTGTACCTGGCTAGCATACAAAAATATGGCGAAGCCCACATAATTTTTTCAGGGGGAAAAAAACTTCTGCATACAGTCCTGGATGGAGTATGCTGAGCCTTGTAGTTCTGCAGCTGCTGTCTGTCTGTATGGAGAAGAGCAGACAGCAGCTGCCGAACTACAAGGCTCAGCATACTCCATCCAGGACTGTATGCAGAAGTTTTTTGCCCACCAAAAAAATTACGTGGGCTTCGCCATATTTTTGTATGCTAGCCAGGTACAGCTGGCAGCCACGGGCTGCCTCCAACCCCCAGTTGCCTATTTGTACCCGGCTGGGAACCAAAAATATAGGGAATTATTTCACTTATTTCATGAAATAATTAAAAAACAAATGACGTGGGCTTCGCCCCATTTTTGTGTCCAGCCGGGTACAACTAGGCAGCTGGGGATTGGAATCCGCAGCACAGGTTAGCCCGAGGTTTGTGGGCGCCTCTGCTGCGGATTTCAGTCCGCAGCCGTCCCAGAAAATGGCGCTCTCATAGAAGCGCCATCATCTGGCGCTGTATCCAACTCTTCCAACAGCCCTGGAGCTGGGTGGCTTGTTGGGTAATCATGAGTTAATACTGGCTTTGTTTTACCAGCCAGTATTAAGCCAGAGATTCTTAATGTCAGGCACGTTTGACCCGGCCATTAAGAATCTCCAATAAAGGGTTAAAAAAAAGACACCACACAGAGAAAAAATACTTTAATAGAAATAAATACACAGACACATTAGAGACTCCATCTTTATTACCCCCTGTCAGCCCTCCACGATCCTGCTCTTCTGTCTTCTTTCTTTCTAGTGTAGTAGTAGTGACGATTGTAGTGAGGATGAGATTCACCAGCTCATCACTTGGGGCTGGGGAACCTCCATCCTCACTACAATCCTCACTAGTGTAGTAGTAGTGACGATTGTAGTGAGGAAGGATGAGATTCACCAGCTCATCACTTGGGGCTGGGGAACCTCCATCCTCACTACAATCCTCACTACAATCGGGAAGCAGCGTGCAGCCTTCACTCCGTGAGTGATCAGTGCTGGCTGCTAGCGGTAACGCTGACAGACGCGTTACCATAGCAACGGTGCTCTCGGAGCCGCGGTTAGCGGTGACGTCACCGCTAACTGCGTTGCTATGGCAACGGTGATCTCTGTTAATGACCGGCTGTGTCAGCCGGTCCCTAACGGAACGGGGAGTCGACCGTGTGCTAGAGCATGTCGCCGGTACACGGCGATACACATATGTGCACCGTGTACCGGAGAGATGCACTCGCAGGTCCTACATGACGTGTCATAGTCATGTGACCAGTCTGTAGCCAATGAGATAATAGCCACGTGACTGGTCACATGGCTATTTTGACGTCACGATAGGTCCTGCATCTCTGCTGGCAGTGCAGGTCACCGGGAGGATTCAGCGATCATCGGATGGAATAGCGGCAGGAGACAGAGTGCAGAAGGGATCGCGAGGACCGGTAAGTGTTATGGCAATGTTTATTAACTGTTTGTGTACATTTATAATGCATTTTTATGTGTTTGTGATTGCCTCCCATTATAGCCTATACGTTCGAGTTCGGTTCGTCGAACGTTCGACGAACCGAACTCGAACGGGACCCCCGTTCGGCGAACCGGCCTCGAGCCGAACCGGGACCAGTTCGCTCATCTCTACTCACTACACATCGGGTTAATTACCTGATGTGTACTCTGCTACGTGTGCAGGCAGCAGGAGCCGGCTTCTGCGGATGCTGGTAACCACGGTAAACATTGGGTAACCAAGAAGCCCTTACCTTGGTTACCCCATATTTACCTTCGTTACCAGGGTCCACCGCGTGCATGGCACGTCTTGGAAAGGAAGGAGTGCTATTTGACTTTTGAAGAATAAAATTGGTAGGGATAGCAGATGACATGTTGTGATTGTAGAGCCCCTGATGTGCCTAAACAGTGGAAGCCCAAAACAAGTGAGCTCATTTTAGAAACTACATCCCTCAAGGAATTTATTTAGATGTGTGGTGAGCACCTTGACTCACAGGTGCTTCATAGAATTTTATAATGTTGAGCCATGAAAATGAAAAAATACATTTTTTTTTAACCACAAAATATTGCTTTATCCCCATTTTTTTTCAATTTCATAAGGGTAACTAGAGCAAGGAGACCAATTTTTCCTGAGTACAGGGATACCAAATATGTGGTGGAAAACTACACTTTGAGCGTAAGCAATGCTCGGAAAGGAAGGAGTGCTATTTGAATTTTGGAAAATTATATTGGCTGGAATAAATAGTGGAGGTCATGTCGTATTTGCAGAGCCCCTTATGTGTCTAAATAGTGGAAATCCCCCACAAGTCACCAAACTTTGGAAACTACACCTCTCAAGGAATTTATCTAGATATGCAGTGAGCACATTGAACCCATGGATGCTTCACAGAATTTTATAATGTTGAGCTGTGAAAATGAAAAAAATTACATTTTTGCGAGAAAAATATTGCTTTAACCCCAATTTTTTAATTTTCACAAGGGTAACAGGAGAAAATGGACCAATTTCAGGGATAGCCCATAAGAGGTGGAAAACTACTGTTTGGGTGCATGGCATAGCTGGGAAGGGAAAGAGTGCTATTTCAATTTTGGAAAGCAAAATTGGCACAAATGCATAGCAGATACCATGTCACCAGTCACCCCATTTTGGAAAGTACATCCCTTAAACAATTTATCTAGATGTGTGGTGAGCATCTTAAACCCACAGGTGATTTACAGAAATTTATAACATTGAGCCGTGAAAATTAAAAAAATACACGTTTATCAAAAACATCTTGATTTAACACCAATTTTTTTTATATTTCTACAGGGGTAAGATGAAAAAATTTACCATACAATTTGATGTGCAATTTCTCCTGAGTAAACCTAAATAGCAGTGATGGGCAAACTTTCAGATATCCAGGATCAACAGGACTAACTGGACTGTAAAAAATAAATCGGTTCCGCCCCGAATTTGATATCGGATACCTGGCTGGAAATCGGCCCCCATATAAATCTATGGGGAGAAGAATTCGGTGCTTACAAATGGTGGTAGAAAGGAAAGGTGGATTAGAGCAAGCACACTATACTTACCGAGTCTCTGGCACGGCTGTACCTACTTCCATGCCGCTTACTCTTCCTCCAGGGCTACTCATTTACCTTCATGCATATTCACTGCTTCCCAACAGGGCTGGCACCTGTGATTGGTTGCCCCCAGCCTTTTGTGACAGTGTCTGACTGCTTGCCATCACAGACCCTGTCTGCGGGTCACTATCATGGTATAAAAATAAATAAATTGGCATACGGTCACCCATATTATGATACCCAGCACAGATAAAGCATATGGCTATAGTCTGCAGCCCTCAGCCATTCGCTTATCTTAGCTGTGTATCAAAAAAAAAGGATGTAACTTTTTATTATTATTATTATTTACATAAATAATTTTTAAAAATGGCTTGTGGTCCCCACCTTCAATTTTGAAACCCAGCCATGATAAAGCCAGACAGCTTATGGCTGGCATTCTCAGGCTGAGGAGACCCACGCTTATTGGGCTCACCAGCCTAAAAATAGCAGCCTGCAGCCGCCCAGGATTATTGCATCCATTAAATGTGACAATCCTGGCATTTTACATGGCTCATCCCAATTGCCCTGGTGCGGTGGCAATCAGGGTAATAAGGAGTTAATAACACCTCACTGCTGCCACTAATGTCTAGATTAATATATATATATATATATATATATATATATATACTAGAAGATGGCCCGATTCTACACATCGGGTATTCTAGAATTTACGTATTGTGTAGTTCATGTATGATTTTTGTTTTATATATATATATATATATATATATATATAGATGTTGTTGTCTGTAGTTACCAAGTGTTTGTGTAGGGCGCTGTACATGTTCTGGGTGTTGTCTGGGTGTGACGGGGGGTGAGAGCGGTGTTGTATGTGTGTTGCGTTGTTTGTGGAGCGCTGTGTGTCTGTAGCGTTGTGTGTGTGTTGCGCGGTTTGTGTGTGTGTGGTGTGTTTTGGGGGGAGGTATGTTTTGTGCAATGTGTGTGTTGTGCGGTATGTGCGTATATTTGTATATGCAGCGTTGTCTGTGTGTGTGGGTGTCTGTGTAGGGCAGTTGTTTGTGGTTCCCAGTGTGTGTGCGTGGTGTGTTGTTCAGTGCGTGCGCGTGTGTGTGTGTGTTGGGGGGAGGTGTGCACTTCCCATCGTGCTCCATCCCCCATGCAGCGCACTCCCCATCGTGCTCCATCCCCATGCAGCGCACTCCCCATCGTGCTCCATCCCCTATGCTGCGCACCCCCCATCGTGCTCCATCTCCCATTCTGCGCACTCCCAAACGTGCTCCATCCGCCATGCTGCGCACTCCCAAACGCGCTCCATCCGCCATGCTGCGCACTCCCAAACGTGCTCCATCCGTCATACTCCGCACTCCCCATCGTGCTCCATCCCCCATGCAGCGTACTCCCCATTGTGCTCCATCCCCTATGCTGCGCACCCCCCATCGTGCTCCATCTCCCATACTGCGCACTCCCAAACGTGCTCCATCCGCCATGCTGCGCACTCCCAAACGTGGTCCATCCGCCATGCTGCGCACTCCCAAACGTGCTCCATCCGCCATGCTGCGCACTCCCAAACGTGCTCCATCCGCCATGCTGCGCACTCCCAAACGTGGTCCATCCGCCATGCTGCGCACTCCCAAACGTGGTCCATCCGCCATACTCCGCACTCCCCATCGTGCTGCATACCCCATGCTGCGCACTCCCAAACGTGCTCCATCCGCCATGCTGCACACTCCCAAACGTGCTCCATCCGCCATGCTGCGCACTCCCAAACATGCTCGATCCGCCATGCTGCGCACTCCCAAACGTGGTCCATCCGCCATGCTACGCACTCCCAAACGTGCTCCATCCGCCATGCTGCGCACTCCCAAACGTGCTCCATCCGCCATGCTGTGCACTCCCAAACGTGGTCCATCCGCCATGCTGCGCACTCCCAAACGTGCTCCATGCGCCATGCTGCGCACTCCCAAACGTGCTCCATCCCCCATGCTGCGCACCCCCCATCGTGCTCCATCCCCCACGCTGCACCAGCATCAGCCTCTCTACCCGCAGCATCAGCCTCTCTGCCCGCAGCATCAGCCTCTCTCCTCCCAGCATCAGCCTCTCTACCCGCAGCATCAGCCTCTCTCATCCCAGCATCAGCCTCTCTGTCCCCAGCATCAGCCTCTCTCATCCCAGCATCAGCCTCTCTCCTGCCAGCATCAGCCTCTCTCTTCCCAGCATCAGCCTCTCTCTTCCAAGCATCAGCCTCTCTCCTCCCAGCATCAGCCTCTCTCCTCCCAGCATCAGCCTCTCTCCTCCCAGCATCAGCCTCTCTGTCCCCAGCATCAGCCTCTCTGTCCCCAGCATCAGCCTCTCTCATCCCAGCATCAGCCTCTCTCATCCCAGCATCAGCCTCTCTCATCCCAGCATCAGCCTCTCTCCTCCCAGCATCAGCCTCTCTACCTGCAGCATCAGCCTCTCTCATCCCAGCATCAGCCTCTCTGTCATCAGCATCAGCCTCTCTGTCCCCAGCATCAGCCTCTCTTATCCCAGCATCAGCCTCTCTCCTCCCAGCATCAGCCTCTCTCCTCCCAGCATCAGCCTCTCTCCTCCCAGCATCAGCCTCTCTGTCCCCAGCATCAGCCTCTCTCATCCCAGCATCAGCCTCTCTCATCCCAGCATCAGCCTCTCTCATCCCAGCATCAGCCTCTCTCCTCCCAGCATCAGCCTTTTCTGTCCCCAGCTGATGCCTTTTTGGTCCCCAGCATCAGCCTCTCTCCTCCCAGCCTACCCCAGCCTCAGCCTCTCTCCTCCCAGCATCAGCCTCTCTCCTCCCAGCCTACCCCAGCCTCAGCCTCCCCCAGCATCAGCCTCTCTTCTCTCAGACTCCCCATCCCAGCCTTCCCCAGGATCAGCCTCTCTCTTCCCAGCCTCCTCCAGCACGCCGTGCTCCTCTGCCGACACTCACAGATCCAATCGCATACACTCACACACACCCACACACACCCGATCGCATACACTCACACACACCCGATCGCATACACTCACACACACCCGATCGCATACACTCACACACACCCGATCGCATACACTCACACACACCCAATCGCATACACTCACACACACATTGACGATATTGCACATACGCGCTGATACTCACAACATCCGGAGATACCACATGCTTCTGGCCATGTGATCCTCCGGCAAGTCCTGGAAGCTCACAGCACAATATCGCCGCCGAGAAGCAAGCGATATCCCAGGATGTTGTATGTGGATGCGATGTGATGTGTGTGTGAGAGTGAGTGTGATCTGATGTGTGTGTGTGTTCTGTTATGTGTGTGCGTGTGTGTATTTTCCGCCGCTGCAGGACCTTGATGTGTGGATGCGATGTGTGTGTGAAGTGTGTGTGAGAGTGAGTGTGATCTGATGTGTGTGTGTGTGTGTGCTGTTATGTGCGTGTGTGTGTGTATTTTCCGCCGCTGCAGGACCTTGATGCGCTGGCAACTATGCTACCATGGTTACCAGCGCATCTCGTCCCCCGCTCGCACGGGAGCCCACACCAGCATACGGCGGCCAGCCCCAGCAATGCGAGGGTATGTGTCGGCTGGTTTGGCGGCGTACGCTGATGTGGGCTCCCAGGGGTACAGTACTCACCTGGTAGTCGTGGCTCCACGTGACCGTGTCGGTTCGGGGAATGCGGGGGGGCTAGCGTGCATTGCGTGAGGAGGGCGGGGCGTGGCCGAGTTGCCAATGCCTGCAGGGTGCCGGGGCGAGAGGCCAATCTGTGAGGGGGCGGAGCCTGGGCGAGCGGCCGGCCAATCCGTGTGGGGGCGCAGCCTGGGCGAGCGGCCAATCCGTGCGGGGGGCGGGGCCATGGCGAGCCCAGCGGCCAATCAGCTTTGTGTCACCGTAAGGACACAATTTTGGAGCAAGACAGACAGACAGACAGACAGACAGAATAAGGCAATTATATATATAGCTATATATATATAGCTATATCAGAAAAACATGGTAATTAATTAGACATCCCTTGGGTAAACATGCCACAATTCATAGTTACTTCATAAGCACACGGGGAAAATTCACTCTCCTAAATTGGATATAACACATTGACAATGGAGAATTTCCATGTACATATAATTAATCTTTATTCAACAATTATAGAAAATAGAAGACAATACAAGAAAAATAGGACAGGAAATGGATACAAGTGCCCTTGCTATACCTATATAAATTAATGTATAATACACATAATAATCCAAAAGGGTAAGGACCTAAAGTGCAATATACTTATAAAGTGTTAATGCACTGGCAACAAGCCAGAAATCACCCCTGTAACAACATCAATTCCCAGTTATTAGTATACAGGGTGATACACAGGAGGAAATTAAGGTAAACATGCACTCATAGTGATAGTATGTCTATATACATAATAAATAGACAAAGTGCAAGATGCTAATAAAGTGCCAATACATAGAAAAAAACGGGAATTACCCATGTAACACCATCGGTTCACATTTACTCATATATAGAGGTGCAACACCATTATAGAAATTACAATATAAACATGCACTCACAATACTAAAGTGTCAAAGTGAAAAGAAGCCTTACCCAATGTAAATGAGTCATAAACAAGGAAAAGACAAGGGCACATGAACCAGCATGAGGTTTTGATGCATTTTTTTTGCCAGGACGTGTAGATTGGCTGCATGAAGATGGTTTAAACATTTCATCACTATATTTTCATCTCTTTACCCAAAAATGCAAAAATAAAATAAAACATTTTTTACGTCGTTTCAGTGCAGTTTTCTGTTAAGAGGTGTAAAGTTGGTGCTGAAATGTCTGCACCAGATTTCAGGCACCAAATTTGCACCTCGTAGCAGAAAACCTCACCGAAACAAAGTAAAAAACGGGGTTTTTTTTGCGTTTTGGGGCAAAGAGATGCAATTTGGTGACACCAAATTTTTACACCCTATTCCTGCACACAATCTACACCTCTTGACAAAAAAAATAAAATGGCATCACTACCGCATCATATCGCATGCGCTAGTGATGCACTTTTTTTTTTTTTGCCAGGAGGTGTGGATTGGGTACAGGAATATGCTGTAGAAATTTCAGCACCAAATCTGCATCTCTTGGCAAAAACAAGTGGTTTTCTGCCAGGAGATGCAGGTCTGTGAACTCAGTGACCTCACCTGAAGTGGGGTCACTGACTTTACTGATGTCAGGTTACCAGCGATCACAGGTAGAGGACAGTGGGAACCTCCATCTGTGACCGCAAATAACCTTGGTGACATCACCGATTATCACAAGGCTTATCTCTGCCTGAAGCTCACAGCGGGCAGTCATTGTTCTATGGACGCCCGCTGTTACTTCAGATGTAGTAGAGCTGGAATTGTCGTGGACACTTGTGTGGATTATTGGAATTTCACTATTATTCTTTAGGTTAGAAGGTTAGAGATATACATCATTTCATATCTTTTTCTATTATTCATCTTTACATTAATGGTATACATGCATTACACTAATGTTATTACTTTTATTTCACATGTTTTTCTGTTATTGGCCTCACACTACAAGTTGGGTTTCACTTGCATCATTCAAAATTTATTAATTTGTTTTGAAGTTTTTCCCCCACTTTGGTTTATCAAAGTTCCCTTTTCCCCAATATAAAAAAGAATTTCAGAAAACCTTTTCTATGAAACCTAAAATACAGTATCGGGTCATCCCACTAGACATGAAAATATGCACCACTGTGGATTAAAAATGTCGAAGATTGGGACTTTGCTCTTGCAGATAACCTATGATGGAGGCGTAATGAGCACCTGTTCTCACTGGTAGCCAAGATCAACATCCCACCTAACCCTATTAAAAAACACTACTTTTAGTACTCTCAGCTGGCAGCAATGTAAGTGAGAAGTTTAAGAGGTTGTTGGGGACTGAGATATTTATGAACCATTGTTAGGATCATCAATATCAAATTGGATTGGATTGTGCAAGAATTGTTTTCTTGTGCCACAGCTCAGATCACTTCCACCTCAATGAGGAGGTTGTGGAGGTACCAAATGATTTAAAATTTATGACCTATCCTATGAGTAGTTCATCAATACAGTCCTGGACAATGCATTTAAACATTTAAAAAACCTTGAAGATAGTATTAGGCCTGGTGTGATGAGGTCTGCATAATAGCTTGGACTCCCAACAAGCAAAGCTGAAGTTATTAATCTTAGCCAACTGCCTTATAGAATTAAAGAGGTTGTCCTATGAACAAAGTACATTTTAATTAACTGATCCTGAAATAATAAGTTCCACAATTGGATATGTTAAAAAATAATCATCTGTCTGAGATATTCTTAAAATTGTCTCTCCAGGACTGGAGACAAACTCTAGCGCAGCACCACCTATTGGAAGTAGCGATCCTAAAAGTTAAATGTGGATTTTTAACAACCCTTTACATATAACTTAGGATATATACAGTTAGGTCCAGAAATATTTGGACAGTGACACAATTTTCGCGAGTTGGGCTCTGCATGCCACCACATTGGATTTGAAATGAAACCTCTACAACAGAATTAAAGTGCAGATTGTAACGTTTAATTTGAAGGTTTGAACAAAAATATCTGATAGAAATTGTAGGAATTGTACACATTTCTTTACAAACACTCCACATTTTAGGAGGTCAAAAGTAATTGGACAAATAAACCAAACCCAAACAAAATATTTTTATTTTCAATATTTTGTTGCGAATCCTTTGGAGGCAATCACTGCCTTAAGTCTGGAACCCATGGATATCACCAAACGCTGGGTTTCCTCCTTCTTAATGCTTTGCCAGGCCTTTACAGCCGCAGCCTTCAGGTCTTGCTTGTTTGTGGGTCTTTCCATCTTAAGTCTGGATTTGAGCAAGTGAAATGCATGCTCAATTGGGTTAAGATCTGGTGATTGACTTGGCCATTGCAGAATGTTTCACTTTTTTTGCACTCATGAACTCCTGGGTAGCTTTGGCTGTATGCTTGGGGTCATTGTCCATCTGTACTATGAAGCGCCGTCCGATCAACTTTGCGGCATTTGGCTGAATCTGGGCTGAAAGTATATCCCTGTACACTTCAGAATTCATCCGGCTACTCTTGTCTGCTGTTATGTCATCAATAAACACAAGTGACCCAGTGCCATTGAAAGCCATGCATGCTCATGCCATCACGTTGCCTCCACCATGTTTTACAGAGGATGTGGTGTGTCTTGGATCATGTGCCGTTCCCTTTCTTCTCCAAACTTTTTTCTTCCCATCATTCTGGTACAGGTTGATCTTTGTCTCATCTGTCCATAGAATACTTTTCCAGAACTGAGCTCGCTTCATGAGGTGTTTTTCAGCAAATTTAACTCTGGCCTGTCTATTTTTGGAATTGATGAATGGTTTGCATCTAGATGTGAACCCTTTGTATTTACTTTCATGGAGTCTTCTGTTTACTGTTGACTTAGAGACAGATACACCTACTTCACTGAGAGTGTTCTGGACTTCAGTTGATGTTGTGAACGGGTTCTTCTTCA
This sequence comes from Anomaloglossus baeobatrachus, assembly GCF_048569485.1. Classification (NCBI taxonomy): domain Eukaryota; kingdom Metazoa; phylum Chordata; class Amphibia; order Anura; family Aromobatidae; genus Anomaloglossus; species Anomaloglossus baeobatrachus. The sequence goes on along the minus strand of NC_134356.1, from coordinate 503,151,408 downwards.
CCAAAGAAAGTATGCGGCGATCATCCACCACTGTTGTCATCCGTGGACGCCCAGGCCTTTTTGAGTTCCCAAGCTCACCAGTCAATTCCTTTTTTCTCAGAATGTACCCGACTGTTGATTTTGCAACTCCAAGCATGTCTGCTATCTCTCTGATGGATTTTTTCTTTTTTTTCAGCCTCAGGATGTTCTGCTTCACCTCAATTGAGAGTTCCTTAGACCGCATGTTGTCTGGTCACAGCAACAGCTTCCAAATGCAAAACCACACACCTGTAATCAACCCCAGACCTTTTAACTACTTCATTGATTACAGGTTAACGAGGGAGACGCCTTCAGAGTTAATTGCAGCCCTTAGAGTCCCTTGTCCAATTACTTTTGGTCCCTTGAAAAAGAGAAGGCTATGCATTACAGAGCTATGATTCCTAAACCCTTTCTCCGATTTGGATGTGAAAACTCTCATATTGCAGCTGGGAGTGTGCACTTTCAGCCCATATCTATATATATAATTGCCTTATTCTGTCTGTCTGTCTGTCTGTCATGCTTCAAAATTGTGTCCTTCCGGTGACATTGTGTCCTTACGGTGACACAAAGCTGATTGGCCGCTGGGCTCGCCATGGCCCCGCCCCCCACACGGATTGGCCTCTCGCCCCGGCTCTCTGCAGGCCCCGCCCCCCTCACGCAATGCACGTTCGCTCTGGCCCAACTGACACGGAGCTCCGATTCCCAGGTGAGTACACACACACACATCACATCACACTCACTCTCACACACACCTCACACATCACATCCACACACTCACAACATCCTGGGATATCGCTTGCTTCTACACCGGCTCCGTCAGGATCCCAGCAGCGCCAGACATAACCTTGCGATGCTGGGATCTTGACGGAGCCCGTGAACGCTGGTAACCATTATACACATCGGGTAACTAAGGTCCCTTAGTTACCCGATCTGTATCATAGTTACCAGTGTACACCGGCTCACACTCACTCTCACACACACATCACACATACATCACATCGCATCCACATACTCACAGCATCCGGCGATATCGCTTGCTTCTCGGCCTCGATACTGTGCTGTTGTGAGCTTCCAGGACCTGCCGGAGGATCACATGGCCAGAAGCATGTGGTATCTCCGGATGTTGTGAGTATGAGCGTGGATGTGCGATATCGTCAGTGTGTGTGTGCGTGAGTGTATGCGATCGGGTGTGTGTGAGTGTATGCGATCGGGTGTGGGTGTATGCGATCGGGTGTGTGTGTGTGAGTGTATGCGATCGGATCTGTGAGTGTCGGCAGAGGAGCACGGCGTGCTGGAGGAGGCTGGGAGGAGAGAGGCTGATCCTGGGGAAGGCTGGGATGGGGAGGCTGATGCTGGAGACAGAGAGGCTGATGCTGGAGACAGAGAGGCTGATGCTGGAGACAGAGAGGCTGATGCTGGGGACAGAGAGGCTGATGCTGGGGACAGAGAGGCTGATGCTGGGGACAGAGAGGCTGATGCTGGAGACAGAGAAGCTGATGCTGGGATGAGAGAGGCTGATGCTGGGATGAGAGAGGCTGATGCTGGGATGAGAGAGGCTGATGCTGGAGACAGAGAGGCTGATGCTGGGGACAGAGAGGCTGATGCTGGAGACAGAGAGGCTGATGCTGGAGACAGAGAGGCTGATGCTGGAGACAGAGAGGCTGATGCTGGGGACAGAGAGGCCGATGCTGGGGACAGAGAGGCCGATGCTGGGGACAGAGAGGCTGATGCTGGAGACAGAGAGGCTGATGCTGGGGACAGAGAGGCTGATGCTGGGATGAGAGAGGCTGATGCTGGAGACAGAGAGGCTGATGCTGGGGACAGAGAGGCCGATGCTGGGGACAGAGAGGCTGATGCTGGAGACAGAGAGGCTGATGCTGGGGACAGAGAGGCTGATGCTGGGATGAGAGAGGCTGATGCTGGGGACAGAAAGGCTGATGCTGGAGACAGAGAGGCTGATGCTGGGGACATAGAGGCTGATGCTTGGGACAGAGAGGCTGATGCTGGAGACAGAGAGGCTGATGCTGGGGACAGAGAGGCTGATGCTGGAGACAGAGAGGTTGATGCTGGGGACAGAGAGGTTGATGCTGGGGACAGAGAGGCTGATGCTGGGGACAGAGAGGCTGATGCTGGGGACAGAGAGGCTGATGCTGGGGACAGAGAGGCTGATGCTGGGGACAGAGAGGCTGATGCTGGGGACAGAGAGGCTGATGCTGGAGACAGAGAGGCTGATGCTGGGGACAGAGAGGCTGATGCTGGGGACAGAGAGGCTGATGCTGGGGACAGAGAGGCTGATGCTGGGGACAGAGAGGCTGATGCTGGGAGGAGAGAGGCTGATGCTGGGGACAGAGAGGCTGATGCTGGGGACAGAGAGGCTGATGCTGGCGCAGCATGGCGGATGGAGCACGTTTGGGAGTGCGCAGCATGGCGGATGGAGCACGTTTGGGAGTGCGCAGCATGGCGGATGGAGCACGTTTGGGAGTGCGCAGCATGGCGGATGGAGCATGTTTGGGAGTGCGCAGCATGGCGGATGGAGCACGTTTGGGAGTGCGCAGCATGGCGGATGGAGCACGTTTGGGAGTGTGCAGCATGGCGGATGGAGCACGTTTGGGAGTGCGCAGCATGGCGGCTGGAGCACGTTTGGGAGTGCGCAGCATGGCGGATGGAGCACGTTTGGGAGTGCGCAGCATGGGGTATGCAGCACGATGGGGAGTGCGGAGTATGGCAGATGGAGCACGTTTGGGAGTGCGCAGCATGGCGGATGGACCACGTTTGGGAGTGCGCAGCATGGCGGATGGAGTACGTTTGGGAGTGCGCAGCATGGGAGATGGAGTACGATGGGGAGTGCGCAGCATGGCGGATGGAGCACGTTTGGGAGTGCGCAGCATGGGGGACGGAGCACGATGGGGAGTGCGCAGCATGGCGGATGGAGCACGTTTGGGAGTGCGCAGCATGGCGAATGGAGCACGTTTGGGAGTGTGCAGCATGGCAAATGGAGCACGTTTGGGAGTGCGCAGGATGGGAGATGGAGCACGATGGGGGGTGCGCAGCATAGGGGATGGAGCACGTTTGGGAGTGCGCAGCATGGCGGATGGAGCATGTTTGGGAGTGCGCAGCATGGGGGATGCAGCACGATGGGGAGTGCGGAGTATGGCGGATGGAGCACGTTTGGGAGTGCGCAGCATGGCGGATGGACCACGTTTGGGAGTGCGCAGCATGGCGGATGGAGCACGTTTGGGAGTGCGCAGCATGGGAGATGGAGCACGATGGGGGGTGCGCAGCATAGGGGATGGAGCACGATGGGGAGTGCGCTGCATGGGGGATGGAGCACGATGGGGAGTGCGGAGTATGGCGGATGGAGCACGTTTGGGAGTGCACAGCATGGCGGATGGAGCACGTTTGGGAGTGCGCAGCATGGCGGATGGAGCACGTTTGGGAGTGCGTAGCATGGGAGATGGAGCACGATGGGGAGTGCGCAGCATGGCGGATGGAGCACGTTTGGGAGTGCGCAGCATGGGGGATGGAGCACGATGGGGAGTGCGCAGCATGGCGGAAGGAGCACGTTTGGGAGTGCGCAGCATGGCGGATGGAGCACGTTTGGGAGTACGCAGGATGGGAGATGGAGCACGATGGGGAGTGCACACCTCCCCCCAACACACACACACACACGCGCGCGCGCACACTGCACAACACACCACACACACACACTGGGAACCACAAACAACTGCCCTACACAGACACCCACACACACACAGACAACGCTGCACACACAAATATACGCACATACCGCACAACACACACATTGCACAAAACATACCTCCCCCCAAAACACACCACACACACACAAACCGCGCAACACACACACAACGCTACAGACACACAGCACTCCACAAACAACGCAACACACAAACAACACCGCTCTCACCCCCCATCACACCCAGACAACACCCAGAACATGTACAGCGCCCTACACAAACACTTGGTAACTACACACAACAACATCTATATATATATATATATATATATAACAAAAATTATACATGAACTACACAATATGTAAATTCTAGAATACCCGATGCGTAGAATCGGGCCACCTTCTAGTTATATATATAATTGTATTTCTGAACATGTTTTTGTAAACAGCTAAAATAACAAAACTTGTGTCACTGTCCAAATATTTCTGGCCCTGACTGTATGCCAGATCAGAATCCCAATTTGCAGACACGGTGTTTCGGGTGCTTGCCCCTCGTCAGTGAGATATTCTTATACATATATCCCTGCTATGTACTGTGTAATAGTTGTGTCTGACCGTACAGGGACATGGTCTGATCATACCACATCTTCTGGGCATAATCTTAGGGAGGGAGCACAAGTCAGTACACAAGTACGTATATAACCAAAAAGCAGTTGTTTACGGCTGCTATTTTCTGAGGTAACAGATTTACCTTTCTGTTTTATCACATGAGCGATTGCTTCTGCCAAGTGAAGTCCTGTGAACTCATAATAAATCACGCCAGTGACATATAAGCTCAGCTCCTACAGTTGAAACCAGACGTTTACATGCACTATCATATATGCATGTTTTTTCACTATCTAACATGAAATTAGAATCAACCTTTCCCGTTTTGGATCAATTAGGATTACCAAAATTATTTATATTTGCCAAATGCCAGAATAATCAGAGAGAGAGAAAATGTTTTAAGGCATTTTTATTACTTCCTGCAAAGTCAAAAGAAATCAGCCAAGATCTAAGAAAGAGAATTGTGGACTTGCACAAGTCTGGTTCATCTTTGGGTGCAATTTCCAGATACCTGAAGGTGCCTCTTTCATCTGTTCAAACAATTATACGCAAGTACAAACAAGATGTGAATGTCCAGCCATCATACCGCTCAGGAAGGAGACAGGTTCTGAGTACCAGAGATGAATATGCTTTGGTCAGACATGTGCATATCAACTCAAGAAGAAAAGCAAAAGACCTTGTGAACATGTTGGGGAAAGCAGGTAAGCTTGTGTCATTGTCTACAGTGAAACGAGAACTGTATCAACATGGGCTGAAAGGCCACTCTGCCAGGAAGAAGCCATTACTCCAAAAGAAACATAAAAAAGCCAGATTAATGTTTGCAAATGCACACAGGAACAAAGATCTTAATTTTTGGAGACATGTCCTGTGGTCTGATGAAACTAAAATCTCTTTGGCTATAATGACCATCGTTACGTTTGGAGGAAAAATGAGGACGCTTTGAAGCCTAAGAACACAATCCCAACTGTGAAACACGGGGGTGGCAGCATCATGTTGTGGGGTTGTTTTGCTGCAGGAGGGACTGGGGCATGTCACAAAACAGATTGCATCATGAGGAAAGAAGATTATGCAGCAATACTGAAGCAACATCTCAAGACATTAACCAGGAACTTAAAGCTTGGGGGGTAAAGGGGTCTTCTAAATGGACAGTGACCCAAACTATATAGTGCCAAACTGGTTACAAAGTGACTTAACGATAACAAAGCCCTGATCTCAATCCTATTGAAAATTATAAAGATAAAGCTGGAAAGGACAGTGAAAGCAAGGCGACTTATAAACATGGCTCAGTTACACCAGTTCTGTCAGGAGGAATGGGCCCAAATTCCTACCAACTATTGGGAGAAGCTGGTGGAAGAATATCCAAATAGTTTGACCCAAGACGTACAGTGTAAGGGAAATGGTACCAAATACTAATGAAATGTATGTAAACTTTTGAATTTGCAGAAAGTAATAAAATTGGCTTAAAACATTCTCTCATTCATTATTCTGGCATTTGACAAATATAAATAATTTTGGTTCCTAATTGAACTAAAACTGGAAAGGTTTATTCTGATTTCATGTCAGATTGTGAGAAAAACATGCAGATGTGTCTTTTTTAGATAGTGTATGTAAATGTCTCATTTCATCTGTAGGTCACTAATTTGAGTTATGATGAGCTGAGAGGGCTGGAAATATGGAAGAAACAGCCACTACTGTGTTAATTTAGACAGTGAAATGTGTTACCTCAGAAAGAAGTAGGTGTGAGCCCCTGCTGTGCTGTCTGTCTACTCACTTATCATAAGTGACTTAGGCTATGTGCACACGTTGCATTTTTTTCAGCGCGGAAAAAAACACACCCTCTGTGTTTTGGGAAAAGCATCAAAAACGCATGCGTTTTTCGTGTGTTTTTCATGCGTTTTCCATGCGTTTTCTTCAGGTGCGTTTTTGACCACATGATCCAGTACACAGTGCCAGCCTTCCTGCAGAGATGTGAGTGTTGTCCACGGGAGAACGCAGCTGCCCATGCCCACAATTTGGGTTCAGGCTGCTGTGGAGCTCTATGCTACCTGCAGAGAATGCTCTTGTCTCCGCAGCATAAATTGACATGCTGAGGCTCGGGAAGCCACGCCGCAGGTCAGTTTATGCTGCGGAGAAAAGAAGCACAGTGGGCATGGGATTTCTAAAATTCCTTCCACTGTGCTTCTACTGCACAATGCAGCATTATGGACGCAGGGAAAACACTCTGCGCCCATTGTGGGCACACAGCCTAAAATATGTCAATGGATGTCAAACATATATATAACGTCCCACCCCCCCCTGCATATTCTAAGCTGGCGCCCTTTAGTGCCTTTCATGTGGCACTAAAGGGTGCCTAGCCTTGTATTTAGCCCAAAAAAAAAATAATTAAAATAAATGACATGGGGTCCCCCATATTTTTGATAGCCAGTCAGGGTAAAGCAGACAGCTGTAGCCTGCAAACCACAGCTGACAGCTTCATCTTGTCTGGTGATCAATTTGGAGGGCTCCCCAAGCTGTTTTTTTTTATTTATTTATAAATAATTAAAAAAACAAACAAACGTGGGGTCCCCCCCCCAAATTAGATCACCAGCCAAGGTGAAGCTGACAGCTGGGGTCTGGTATTCTCAGGATGGGAAGAGCCATGGTTATTGGACTCTTCCCAGCCTAAAAATAGCAGGCCACAGATGCCCCAGAAGTGGCGCATCCATTAGATGCGCCAATCCTGGCGCTTCGCCCCAACTCATCCCGCGCCCTGGTGCGGTGGCAAACGGGGTAATAAATGGGGTTGATACTAGATGTGTAATGTCACCTGGCATCAAGCCCAGCAATTAGTGATGTCACGGCGTCTATTTGATACCAGACATAACTAATTGACAGTAATAGCAAAAAAAAATGACAACCAAAAAAAAATTTATTTGAAAAAAAACAATCCCCAAAAACATATCCTCTTTCACCAATTTATTGAAAAGTAAAAAAATTGGGTCCGCAGTATCCATTTTTGACGTCCCACGTCGCCTCTGGACCTTCTAGAATATGGGGGGCACGCTCAGGGAACGTGTCCCCCATTTTCTAGTAGTGCAGACCCTCCATTTGAGGAGAGTGGGTGCAAAGAATCTGCACCCACTCTCCCCGGGTCACAGCTGCACAGTGCCGAGCAGCAGCAGCCAGCGCAGCTCACACTAAACACAGGAAGCCGTCAGCTGCTCGGTACATGTGACCGGCGCGCACTGTGAAGGAGGAGGGGGCTGCGGGGGATCAGCGCTGTGACAGGTATGGGGGTTACCGGGGGACACCGGGCGGAAATAGGGGTTGACCTGGCAGGGCCTGGGGAGCGGTTTTCTGTCGCATGTGTTATTGCACATGCGACAGAAACAGAGGAGTAGGGCGGCCAGTGCGCTGCTGTGCGCGTGGCCATGTTGTCTATTCGGGAGGGGGTCGGGGCAGGCACTTTGGCGACACCAGGGGCTTTCCTGAACTTTGCCAGGAAGTGAGGTCCACAGGAAACCTCTTGACCTCACTTCCAGGTAAAATGCCTGCGTTCTCTATGCCGACAAAGCCCGCGGACCGCAACAAAAAAGCAGCGAACTGCGGTGTAGCTGCATTCTGACCCACATAAATGATTTCAATGGGGGAGAGAACGCAGCCACAACGCACAAAAGAAGTGACATGCTGCTTTTCTTTCCGCACCGATTTTTGGCATCCAAAACGCTGCGTTTAGAAACGCAGCGTGTGCACTGATTTTTCAGCTTTCTCATACACTTTGCTGGGAAAGCTGAACGCATGCAATTTGCCACTGAAACGCTGCGGTTCTAAACGCAGCGTTTCCGTGGTAAAAAACGCAACGTGTGCACACAGCCTTAGCCAGGAGCTGTTTTATGTATTATCCGTGAACTGGAGCACTTGTAGATGGTCGGACACAGCAAACAGCACACAGCAGAGGCACATTTATAAGGTTATTAAAACATTTTTTTGACCCAATTTCAAGTTCTATTGATTAAAATGTGCTTTCTTCACAGGACAACTCCTTTCATATGCAGCCAATGCTGGATGTAAGAGCAGGTATGCATTACCCATGTAGCTACTGTAATTACAGTGGAGAAAATAAGTATTTGATACACTGCCGATTTTGCAAGTTTTCTCACCTTTTAAGAATGGAGAGGTCTGTAATTTTTATCATATTGTACACTTCAACTGTGACAGAATAAAAAAAGTCCAGAAAATCACATTCTATAATTTTTAAAATAATTAATTTGCATTTAATTGCATCCAATTAGTATTTGATACAATAGAAAATCAGAACTTAATATTTGGTACAGAAACCTTTGTTTGCAAGTGCAGAGGTCAGACGTTTCCTGTAGTTTTTAACCAAATATGCGCACACTGCAGCAGGGATTTGTCCCACTCCTCCTTACAGGTCTTCTCCAGATCATTGAGTTTTAGCTCCCTCCAAAGATTTTCTATAGGGTTCAGGTCTGGAGAATGGCTAGGCCACTCCAGTACCTTGAAATGTTTCTTACGCAGTCACTCCTTAGTTACCTTAGGTGTGTGTTTTGGGTCATTGTCCTGCTGAAAGATTCAGCCATGACCCATCTTCAATGCTCTTACTGAGGGAAGGAGGTTGTTGGCCTAGATCTTGCGATACATGACCCCATCCACATTCTCGTGAATATGGTGCAGTCGTCGCCGTTTTGTAGAAAAGCGGACCCAAAGTATGATGTTTCCACCCCCATGCTTTATGATTGGGAAAGTGTACTTTGGGTTTTACACATCTTTCTTCTTCTTCCTTTAAATACGGCAAATGGAGTTGATACAGAAAAGTTCTATTTTGGTCTCATCTGACCACATCACCTTCTCCCATGCCTCCTCTGGATTACCGAGATGGTCATTGGTGACCTTGAAATGGGCCTGGAAATGAGCAACGGAACCTTGCGTGCCCTGCAGGATTTTAATCCATGACGGTGTAGTGTGTACTAATGGTAATATTTGAGATTGTAGTCCAAGCTATCTTCAGGTCATTGGTCAGGTCCTCCTGTGTAGTTCGGGGCATATTTCTGACCTTTCGTTGAATTATTCTTATGCCACAAGGCAATATCTTGCATTTAGCCCCAGACTCATTAAGATTGACAGTCTTTGTCATGATTCCTATGTGCAAAACATTCTGTATTGTTCTGCTATGCTCTCCTGCAGAGCCGGTATATATTTGCTTATGGTGCAGAGCGTTTTGCAGGATGACTGCTTTGCTGGTTGTTTCACAGCACTGGGTTTCACACTGGTCCTGGGAGGTGCTCTTGCAGATGCTTCTCATTCTGCTTCATTAGGGAGCATAGAAAAAAAACTGTAAAGCCCCCTTCACAAGTGCGTGAAAAACACGCACGTGTGTTACGTTATGTTTTTCGGGTCCGTGTTCCATTTTTATGTCCGTTTTTATGGTACGTGTGGCATCCATGTGAATGGCGTATGCTAGCCGTGTGTGCGTGTGGAATGTCCGTTTGTGCGTGAGATACGTAAGTGACATGTCCGTGTGTTGCCCGTGTCAAATGTTCATGTGTGATGCACAATGTCGTTGATACATACCCGCTGACAGCAGACAGAGTTGCGCGATGAGAATGAACTCGGGTGAACTTCACCCGACTTCATTGTCATACCACGGCTCTGTCTGTGTGTCGCGTACTGATTAGCGGTCACCCGTGAAGGACTCACCGGTGACCGCTAATCCCCTGAGTGACTGAAGTGAGCAGCACGATTAGCGCTGCCGTTACTCAGGTTACCCGCGGCCAGCTGGAGTCACCCACCCGACACCGCAACTCACCTGTGACTTCATCGCTGTCACTCGAGCGACTTGCTGTCACAGTTGGAGGATCCAGCGGTGGCCACGAATTACCTCAGTGACAGCTCAGCTGATCGCGATACTCTCCTTAGTTGCTGCGTGGTGCTGGCAGGAGTGGCGGTGTTCTACTGCAGCTCCTCTCACCTTCATGTAGCAGAGCTGGAAGAGACGCGGGACCTCCGTGGATTACGCCGGACATGGATAGGTTTTTGGGGCTTAATAAAGTGGTGAAGGAGGGTATTTGTTAGTGTTTATTATTGCAAATAAAGGATTTTTTCACTGTGTGTTTATTAACTTTAAATTACAGGTTAATCATTGGGGGTGTCTCATAGACGCCTGCAATGATTAATCTAGGACTTAGTGGCAGCTATGGGTTTCTGCCATTAACTCCTTATTACCCCGATTGCCAACACACGAGGGCAAATCGGGAAGAGCCGGGTAGAGTCCCAGAATTGTCGCATCTAATGGATGCGGGAATTGTGGGCGGCTGCTGGCTGATATTGTTAGGCTGGGGGGCTCCACATAACGTGCGGCTCCCCATCCTGCGAATACCAGCCTTCAGCCGTATGGTTTTATCTTGGCTGGTATAAAAATTGGGGGGGGGACCGAACGCCGTTTTTTTTAATTATTTAATTTTTTATTTTACTACACATTATAGACCCGTCCACTGGCTGCTGAGATTGGTTGCAGTGAGACAGCTGTCACTCAGTGTGGGGGCGTGTCTCACTGCAACCAATCATAAGCGCCGGTGGGCGGGGAAAGCAGGGAATACTAGATTGATTAATGAGCGGCCGGCTTTTTCAAAATAGTAAAAGCCGCCGGAGTTTTTTAACAGCTGTGCAGCGCCGCGCCGGTGATCAGGGAACGGTGAGTATGAGAGAGGGGGGAGACTGACCGACAGACAGAGAGGGACAGACAAGACAGAGAGACCGACCGACAGACCGAGAGAGAGAGACCGACCGACGGACTGAGGGAGATTGACTGACATACACAGAAAAAAAAAGACCGACATCGCTAGAAAAAAAGCACAAAACGTACACGGAGCATACGGAGATGCATCCGTGTCACGTACGTGTGTTCACGGACCCATAGACTTACATTAGGTGCGTGTGTGAGTGTTCCGTGGAGAAAACAGACATGCATCCGTGTAATACGGATACACATACGTTTCACGCACACGGACACACGAACTGTACAGAATAACGCACGTGTAACTACAAACATTAAATAACATTAGAGCACGTGTGTCTGTGTCTCTGGTACATACGGAAACGGACCAAATACACACGTGTTTCACGGACGTGTGAAGGGGGCCTAAGGAAGTGCAAAATAGAGTCTTATCAGGTAGGAAACGGTTAAGTAAAAGCAATGGCACTCACCTATTAAGGTTGTGCCAGTCATAACTCCTAATTACAAGTTAGAAAATGACAGCAGCAGCCCCGGAGAAACAATGTACATATAAAGTGGAGGGATATCGGTTGTATGCCCTGAACAAAGAATAAAGAGGTGAAATAATCAACACTGGTTCCTCTGATGATAGCGCGGCATACAACCGATCTCTCACTGCTTTATGTGTTCATTAGGGAACGTGATGGCTCAGGACGCAGCCAGTCATAATTCCTGTTTACAGTTGTGCTATTGGCGCCAGTGGTGCTCAGTGTTCTGGTCTTGATCTCTCGAGTCCGGGTTGTTTACCCGTCTCTGCCTGTCCTCCCCTGTTTCCATTGTGACTTCCTGGCTTCAGACCTTGGACTTCCTCCTGACCACATCCCCGCCTGCTCCGTGTATTTTGTACGTGCTCTCCTGGAAGCCTGTCTGACTACATCTCCATTTACTGTATACAAGTGTGTCTAGCGCCATCTTGTGACCGTCATCACAGTCATCTTGTGTTTCTTCCATTTTCTAATAATTGCGCCAACAGTTGTTGCCTTCTCACCAAGCTGGTTGCATATTGTCCTGTAGCCCATCCCAGCCTTCAGCATGTCTACAATTTTGTCCCTGGTGCCCTTAGACATCTCTTGGCCCTGGTGGAGAGGTTGGAGTTTAATTAAGTGTATGGACAAGTGTCATTTACAACGATAAAGAGTTAAAACAGGAGCAATTAATACAGGTAATAAGTGTAGAGTAGGAGGGCTTCTTAAAGAAAAAATAACAGGTCTGTGAGAGCCAAAGTTTTGCTGGTTGATAAGTGATCAAATACTTTTTTCATGCAATAAAATGCAAATTAATTATTTGAAAATCAATGTTATTTTTTTTTAGATTCTGTCTCTCACAGTTGAAGTGTACCTAAGAGAAAAATTGCAGACCTCTCCATTCTTTGTAGGTGGGAAAACTTGCAAAATCTGCAATGTATCAAATACTTATTTTCCCTACTGTATTTATCAGTTTTAAGAGCAAAACTGAATTGTATTATACATCTCATCTGTGATTTCATTAACCTAGTATGACAACATCCAAAAGAGAAATGCTAACAAATACATTTTTCACAACACATTTTCTAACAGGGCATCAAACAGCTAACCACATGTAAGTATCTAGCAGAACAGACATTTCAGCAGTCAAAAAAGGAACTGATGAATCCCTTTTAGCAATTCAGGGGTTACTTCCAAGCCGAGAATAGAAAAGACAACTACAATTACAGTCTTTTTTATCATATATGTTGACAGGAAATGTGCATTTTAGCTTGGTCTTTGATGGTTAGACTGCCTGCAATCAAACAATGATCCTGAGAGGGCATACTCACTTATGGCTAAAGGAAACCAAATAATTAAAGGATTATCTAGAGACACAACAACATTTCAAAATAAAACTCCTTTGTGGTGACTGTTGGGCACTATTACATGATGTGAATGACAGAGATGAAGCCTGTCCACAATGGGAAAGATGAGCATATTCATTCTGCATGTGATTACCAAAAGCCTTTTGTAAGATCAAGTGATATTACCGGACAAAAAAACTAGGTTAAAGTAACATAATAGCTCTCCTCGGATGCATCACGGCAGTGAACACTGCACTTCTCTTTACTTTTGTGCTTCTACAATGATTTCCTAACAAGTAAAACTAGTTTACCTTTTACACAAAGCATATAGCTTACAACAAGATTATCCCTGACTTTGATGAATGAAGCAAACATTATAAAATCTCATTTTAATCAGTTTTTAAACCGCTACAAATGAACACATTATTAAAGGGGTTGTCTAGGCTTGGGACGAAAGCCTACAATTACTCATTGCAGACTACTGAATCGTGACAGTGTGCGATGGTCACTCTGTCATGATTCTTTGGTATTACCAGTGGGTCATCAAGTTACATGCTGACCTTATAATGTGCCAATTAGATTTTTCTGCCTTCTCTTAACTTATTTGTATGGAGAGACCGGTGCACATTTAGTGAGCAGACGACGGCAAGTATGCAAACTGCAAGTATGCAGTCACATGGCCCCCGGCTCACACCGGCAATACCAGATACAGCTTGCACACAGCACAATGTCATGATTCAGCAGTCTGTGGTAACATTGCATGGCTGCACACTTTTATCTGAATGAAACAGACAAAAAAAAAGAGCTCGGCACTATCAACAGAAACAAATGGGGATCAAAACAACAAAGTGAAACACTGCAAGTCAAAATGCGTGGTAGTGCACAGCCGAACGTCCAATGTGTGACGTTTGTCTGGCACTACAGACACAGGGTGACTATCATGGACAGACTAGAGGCAAGCCGCCCACTTAGCAGCATCCCAAGAACCCCGAAACCTTTTAACCTCTGTACAGAGATCTGTAATTACAACAAGGTCCAGGAGATCACTGCCTATGGAAAGGATGCAATTCAGAGAAGAATGGTAGTAAGGCAGGGTCAAAACCAGGAGGTCCACAACAGGCAAAATCAGCAGGCAACAGGGTTGTCAGTTAATCAGGCTGTGAGGGCCTAGGCTATGAATCAATTGTCCGATATAATAAGATAGTCTGTCTTTGTATAACCATTACTTAAATGCTATCATGTATACCAGGTTGCACATCCTGGAATGTATTATTGAAATTAATCATGCTAAACTGAACAAAGCAGGCATTCAGGAGGCTAGCTTAGACTGGTCTCTTGAATGTCAGTAACAAACTGGCTGACATACCTGCATAGACTTTGCTTATCTCCAGTTACCTTATCAAGGACAGTATAGTCATGTAGGACAGTATAGTCATGTAGGAAACTGTAGCCAAATAAGGGATTAAGGAAAACCACGTTGGATAATTGGTTAACAGCACTACAAATGTACTGAATGAATTGTATAACTGTGTTTGTTTTACAATATACGGGTTAGAAGAGCACTGAGCTTCTCCCGGATAGAGATACGTCTCTGTGTGGTCATTTCTCCTGATTCATATACATCTGCGCAGTTCTAATATGGAATCCTCCTCCAAAACCCAGAGAGACCCCCTAGAGTTCTTCCCCAACAAGGCTATGGTCAAACTGTAGATGGCAGCAAGGTACAAAAACGGCAGGCAGGTAAATAGTTAGAAATCGGGCAGAGGTCAAAACACAGGTAGCAATAGTACAAGGTCAAGGAACCAGAGACGCTGCAGTGAATATACAAAGGCTATATCTGGCGGCGACCAGTAGACTGGAGAAGGAATAAGAAAGTTGTGGTACCTTCCCATTGGCCATTACTGAAAGGTAGTAACTTCAGTTAGAAGGTACACACCACCACAATCAGCCAGTGGTACTACAGGTCACAGTCAAACCCAGCGTAGTGGATTGGCGGAGCCTGCACACACCAGAGCCACTGGTACTGACTCCTCCCTCATCACCAGCACTGCCCACGGTGGCACCTGGTGACCGAAGCAGAAGTCACAGGAGCGGACTTTGGTGGAGATGTGACACAATGTATGGAAAAGCAACATTACATATTAGTGGAAAAGCAAAGGCGCAATCACCATATACAGCAAAAAAAGATTGCTTCTTTATCAAAGTCCTTTAAAACGTGGGCAGGATAGGAGAATGCACGGTGTAACCAGAGAAAGGCCTTTTTGCATATGACTACGCTTCTACAGGTCTAAATGTAAGATGAAGTAGCTGCACTAACTTTTAGCTCACCACAATTTAAAATGTTACACATACAAAAAAAAAGCTAAATAAATAATAAAACATGCAAAAATGGGGGCATTCTATACACAGAAACTAATAGAAAGTCTACAGCTATGAACTCAGTTATAAAGATGGCCTAGGCTTTAAGAAGATTGAAAACACCCTGAAACAGAGCTGCAGCATGGTGGCCAAACCATACAGTGGTTTAATAAGACATGTTCCATTCAGAACAGGCCTCGCTCTGGTGAACTAAAGAAGCTTGTGGAAGGATATCCAAAACGTTTGACCCAAGTCATACAGTTTAAGGGCAATGATACCAGATACAAATGAAATGTATGTAAGCTTTTGACTTTGTAGAAAGTAATAAAAATGCCTTAAAACATTCTCTTGCTCTCTCATTATTTTGGCATTTGGCAAATATAAATAATTTTGGTTTCTAAATTACTTAAAATGGGAAAGGTTTATTCTGATTTCATGTCAAATAGTGAGAAAAACGCATACATGTGTGTCTTTTTAGATAGTGTATGTAAACCTCTGGTTTCAACTGTATGCACATATGCAGTATATGTATACAGCCATGGTCGAAAGTGCTGTCATGTTGGCATCCTTGAAATTGTTCCACAAAAAGAAGTATTTCTCCCAGAAAATTATTTTGTTTCCTGTGTGTGTATTGAAACAACACAAAGAAATAGAAAAAAGGCAAATTGGATATAATTTCACACAAAACCCTAAACTGGGAGGAACAAAATTGTTAGCACCTTTCCAAAATTGTGAGTAAAAAGCTTTGCACCTTTGGCAAATAACAGGCATGGGCAATATGAAAATTACATCTGAAACCAGATAAAAAGGAAAGAAGTTGACTCAATCTTTGCATTGTGTGTCTGTCTGTGGCACACTAAGCACGGAGAACAGAAAGAGAAGAGAATTGTCTTAGGAATTCAGTTCCAACATTGTTGAAAAATAACAACAATCTCAAGGTTACAAGTTCATCTCTAAAAGTCTTGATGTTCCTTTGTCCACGATGCACAACATAATCAAGACCTTTACAACCCATGGCACTGTTGCTAATCTCCCTGGACTTGGACGGCAGAGAAAAATTGATGAAAGGTTGCAACACATAGTCTGGATGGTGGAAAAGCAGCCCCAAATCAAGTTCCTAAGAACTTCAAGCTGTCCTACAGACTCGGGTGAATCAGTGTCAGTGTGAAATATTCGTCAACATTTGAAGGAAATTAAATGCTATGGCAGGAGATCCAGGGGTACGCCACTGCTGACACAGACATAAAAAAAACTAGAATGGAGTTTGCCAAAAAGTACATTAGTAATTGAGTACTCTATAATCCTTCTGGGAAAGGGTCTTATGGACAGATGAGACCAAGAAAGAACGTTTTGGTAAAGCACATCATTCTACTGTTTACTGAAAACAGAATGGGGCCTATAAAGAAAAGAATATGGTACCTAGATTAAAAAATGGTGGGCATTCAAAGATGTTTTTTGGGGGGTTTCTGCCTCTGGCACTGGGTGCCTTGACTGTGTACAAGGCATCATGCAATCTGAATATTACCAAAGGATTTGGGGTCACAATGTAGTGCCCACTGCCAGAAAGCTGGGTTTGCATCCTAGGTCATTGGTCTTCCAGCAGGATTATGACCCAAAACATACAGTACAGACCAAAAGTTTGGACACACGTTCTCATTCAAAGAGTTTTCTTTATTTTCAGGACTCTAAAAATTGTAGATTCACATTGAAGGCCTCAAAACTATGAATTAAAACATGTGGAATGAAATACTTAAAAAAGTGTGAAACAACTGAAAATATGTCTTATATTCTAGGTTCTTCAAAGTATCCACCTTTTGATTTCATTACTACTTTGCACACTCTTGGCATTCTCTTGATGAGCTTCAAGAGGTAGTCACCGGAAATGGTCTTCCAACAGTCTTGAAGGAGTTTCAAGAGATGCGTAGCACTTGTTGACCCTTTTGCCTTCACTCTGCGGTCCAGCGCACCCCAAACCATCTAGATTGGGTTCAGGTCTGGTGACTGGAGACCAGGTCATCTGGCCAAGCACCCCATCACTCTCCTTCTTAGTCAAATAGCCATTTCACAGCCTGGAGGTGTGTTTGGGGTCATTGTCCTGTTGAAAAATAAATGATAGTCCAACTACACGCAAACCGGATGGAATAGCATGCCGCTGCAAGATGCTGTGGTAGCTATGCTGGTTCAGTATACCTTCAATTTTGAATAAATCCCCAACAGTGTCACCAGCAAAGCACCCCCACACCATCACACCTCCTCCAACATGCTTCACGGTGGGAACCAGACATGTAGAGTCCATCCGTTCACCTTTTCTACAAAGACACGGTGGTTGGATCCAAAGATCTCAAATTTATACTCATCAGACCAAAGCACAGATTTAGACTGGTCTAATGTCCATTCCTTGTGTTTTTTAGCCCAAACAAGTATCTTCTGCTTGTTGCCTGTCCTTAGCAGTGGTTTCCTAGCAGCTATTTTACCATGAAGGCCTGCTGCACAAAGTCTCCTCTTAATAGTTGTTCTAGAGATGAGAAGGTGTGTCCAAACTTTTGGTCTACACTGTACTTCAAAATGCACACAGGAATGGATGTAAACAAAGCCCTGAAGAGTTCTGAAGTGGCAGCAATGAGTCTAAATCAAATTGAACATCTGTGAAAAAATCTTAAAATTGCTGTTGGTAGGGGGCGTGTCCAGGATGCTGAGCTGAGTGGACGTGGGGAAGAGGAGCTCCTGTTGACCCTCAGCTAAATCAGCACTTATCATAAGCATAAACCTACTCACCGGCTCTCAGGATGGGACCACGGAGGATTATACCATCGCAGCAGGCATCGGTGCCCCCCCCGCTGCACACCACGGCGCTGGATACTTTCTTGGGCCTGGAACAGGGTCCAGGGGAGGCCCGGACGCCATCTTTCCAGGAGCATGGAGGGGAAATGGAGGCACTGGCCCGGCCTGCTAAGCAGCAAGAGAAGGAGGAGTGGGTGAGCGGGGACACAGGGGAAAGTGGAGGAATCCCTGCAGCAGTTCCAACAGGGAATGCCTTGGCTCAGCAGCCCTGCACTGCATCGGATCCTCAGGCACAGCAGCAGCAGGCCCAGGAGCACATAGTGGCTGTGGGAGATAAGGTGGAGGTCGGGGGGCAGCCCTCCCCACTGCCGGGAGAAGGGACTGTAGCCACAGCTGGTAATATCAGGGAACAGAGCAGCCTGCTTCCCCCCTCTGGGCCTCGGTGTGGAGATCAACTTCCCCAGCTTCCCCAGCACCAGACTAAAACTCCAGTGTCTATTACTGCAGGTGCTCACCTTAAAGGGCCAGACACCTTCTATAAGGACATGCATGATTTCATAAGTAAACTTCCTTCTAAAGAGGACTTTCAATGCCTCATACATGAGGTTAAAGCAACTTGCAGGTCAGAAATAGCTGAAGTGAGGAGAGATTTGCAGCAATTGTCTGGCAGAATTGAATCCCTGGAGGAAGAGCATGACATCACCAGATCCCATGTATCAAAATTACACAAACTGGCAACATCGCAACAAAAAATAATGGAGGATATGCAGTCTCACATAGAGGATCTCGACAACAGAGGACGCTGTTGCAATGTCCGTGTGAGGGGGGTCCCAGAGTAAGATGGGCCCGAGGACACAAACTCCATACTACAATCCATCTTTAATGAAGTGTTGGACGCTCCCCCTTCTAACATCATCAAGCTGGACAGGGCACACAGGGCTTTACAGCCGAAGAATTTATCCACCCAACCCCGGGACATCATTTGTTGCATCCACGACTTCTCCACCAAAGAACTGATCATGGCTAAGGCTAGAATGAGGCGCACGGCATCTGTGTTCAATGGCAAGGAAATCCAGCTTTTCCCGGATCTTTCTCGCATCACACTCCAGAAAAGGCGGCACCTCAAACCCCTCCTCACGAGCCTGAAGGAGCACCAGGTTCCATACCGCTGGGGTTACCCGTTTGCACTAACAGCGCGCAGAGGGGGTAAATTGGCGACCCTTCGCACTCCAGCAGATACCACTCTGTTCTGTGAAGCACTGGACATTCCAGCGGTCTGTATCCCAGATTGGGACTTGCAAAGGTTGGAAGGTCCGCCCCCTCCCGTGTGGTCCAAGGTGAGGGGTGGAGGGCGTGGGGCTTTGGGGGGGAGAGGAGGTAGGGGCCGCGGGTCGCTCCCCTCCCCGGCTCGCCGTTGAGGACACTCCTTAACCTGGTTGGTGCCTATTTCTTATACCCTCTGAGTTCCAGTGGCTGAGCATGCTTTGTGATACTGTGACTCTCTCTACAGCAAGCCTCTGACTGTCCATTGTGTCATCTGCGGCCCTCTGGGTCTGTTGAGCTGCATAAGGGGGGGGGGCTGTAGCCACAATGATGCCGTGGGGGGTAGGGGGGTTGGCGGGAGCCCGGTCCCCTTACTTGGAGTTAGTGGTTGAGGTTTTTTTTTTTTTTTCTCCCTTGTTTCCTTTAGGCACGGGCCCGTGCCCACTGGACTGATCCCCGTGGGAGGGCTACTGGGGAGTGAGGTGGGTGGCTCTCTCAGCCCAGACGGGTTGGGGAACCTCCCTCTAGGTCTCTCCCTTCCGGGTTTACCCCCCGGGAATCTATGCCTAAGGTTTATGCATTTTGGTTAATGTTCTTAATTCATGTTCATTTCTATGTTTGTCCTTGTCTTCCCCCCTCCCCGATGTTTTTTCCTTATGTGTCCTTTCAGGTACCACCCCTTCTAGAGTCCCTGGGAGCTGCGGCCCTTTGTCGTATGGACCGTCTCCTCTGGCCGGCTTCACAGGGGAAGTCATGCCCCCGACGGTATAGGTGTGCCATTAGCTTTTTCTTACTTCTAAGTTTTAGATATGACCCGCATTATCTCTCTTAACGTAAAAGGTCTGAATTCACCCCGTAAGAGGAAATTGCTGCTACAGGAACTGAAAACATCAGGTGCAGACATAGCCTTTATCCAAGAAACACATTTTGTGGAATCAAACACTTTCAAATTTGCATCCCACCGCTTTCCCATCCAGTACTCGGCTTACTCGGGCTCCAAGAGGGGGGGAGTTGCTATTTTAATATCCTCCAGTTGTCCTCTACAAATTACGGGTTCTCACTGCGATCCAGAGGGTAGATATGTGATTCTGGAGGGCCAACTGGGGGGATCCCCGCACATACTGGCCAACATTTATGCACCTAATGAAGGGCAGATACGCTTTCTTAAGAAAATACTCGATCTGATAGGCGGACTGGCACTGGCCTCTACGGTGTTGGGGGGAGACTTTAACATCCCCTTTTCGGAGGTGGCCGACAGACTCTCTGTGGGTGGACACCCTCCATCGGGTGCTTCGAAAAATTTGTCCCGGGACTTTCGTAGGCTCATTAGATCAGGCGCTTTATACGACGCTTGGAGGGTGGACCACCCGGGAGAGAAGGCCTTTTCCTTCTACTCGCATCCGCATCAGACGCACACCAGAATAGACTATTTGTTCATTGACTCACAGCTGCTGGGGCGTCTTGAGCGGGTGGAGATGGGATCCATTACGTGGTCAGACCATTCCCCACTCACAATGGACTTCAAGAAAGATGGTCCTCGACCTAGGCCTCAGCATTGGCGCCTTAATGAATCTCTGATCAAAAATCCCGACACTAGGGCCTTTTTAAATAAGCAACTGGTCGAATTCTTTCAGTTGAACACGGGCACGGTCACGTCGCCGGCAACACTCTGGGAAGCCCACAAGGCAGTGATGAGGGGACTATGCATTAGAGAGGGCGCCAGGGCTAAAAAGAATGCCACAAGTCAGCGGGACTCTATAACGGCCCATCTTAAGCTACAGGAGGGGAGACTGGCGGCTGCCCCATCACTGACTATTCTTAGGAGAGTCATCAGCCTTAGAGAAAAGTTGAGAGACTTGGCAATTGGCAGAGCAGAAAAATTGCTAACCTTTTCCAAACAAAGATACTATGAAAGGAGTAATAAGGCTCATACCTTACTCGCCAGGCAGCTTAAGGAGCGCGCTACATCCTCATGCCCTCAGGCTCTGCGCGACGAAAAGGGCATTATCCACTATCACCCCGCTTCAATAGCTGACATTTTTTTCAATTACTACAGCAAGCTTTATAACCTTCCGGTTCCCCCGGGCATGGCTTCGCGCGGGGCTGGGGCACTTGGGGACTATTTTTCGGCCCTTGAGCTCCCTTCACTGCCTTGCGGAGCAGCCGCGGCTTTGAATGAAGAGATTACTACAGAGGAACTGGAGCAAGTTCTGGAAGCCCTGCCTGGCGGGAAGTCACCGGGCCCGGACGGCTTTACTTATTTTTATTACAAGGTGTTTGCGGCGGAGCTCCTCCCACACATGGCCGCCTTGTTTAACTCTTTCCTTCAGGGTGACCCTATCCCTCCATCCATGCTACACTCCCATTTAATCCTCCTGCCCAAGCCACCCAGGGACCCATTGGACTGTGCTAATTATAGACCAATAGCCCTTTTGAACTCCGATTTGAAGATGTTCACCAAGCTCTTGGTGGCCAGGCTTAATCGATGGTTGCCCCAACTCGTGTATAAAGACCAGGTGGGTTTTGTCCCTTGCCGTCAGGGGGGTGACAACACCAGGAAGGTCATAGACCTGGTGGATGTGGCAAATCGGACGAAGCAACAGGCGTTGGTGTTGAGTCTAGATGCAGAGAAGGCTTTTGACCGCCTTGCGTGGCCTTTTCTCTTCAAGACACTGGAGGTCTTTGGGATCTCGGGTGGCTTTATGCGGGCCTTGAAGTCCCTGTATAGCGCTCCTACGGCCTCTATCAAACTCCCCCTCCACATCTCTAAGCCTTTTCTCATCTCCAATGGCACCAGGCAGGGGTGCCCCCTGTCCCCCCTCCTTTTTGTGC
The DNA here is from genome assembly GCF_048569485.1 of Anomaloglossus baeobatrachus. Lineage (NCBI taxonomy): Eukaryota > Metazoa > Chordata > Amphibia > Anura > Aromobatidae > Anomaloglossus > Anomaloglossus baeobatrachus. The sequence continues at coordinate 503,129,274 of NC_134356.1, read as the reverse complement.
TATGCATAGAGCCCCTCGCGGCCTCGGTCAGGAGCAACCCAGACATCTCGGGGGTCCTGGTCAGGAATAAACCGTTTAAAATCTCGCTTTTTGCCGACGATGTGCTCATTACACTTACTAACATCCATGTGTCCCTTCCAATTTTAATGTGCACCTTGGGTAGGTACGGGAGCCTTTCGGGGTATAAGATCAACTCTAGCAAAACGGAGGCAATGCCCTTGAATCTCGACCCGGTGGCCCTGGATTACCTGCGTTTGAATTTTAAGTTTCGTTGGAAGACAGATGCGGTCAAGTACCTGGGGGTTAACCTCACATCTACTTATGATTCCCTCTATAACCTTAACTTCCCCCCCTTTTCCGAGAGCTGAGAAATCTTTTGAGCAAGTGGTTGCCCCTCCCTCTTTCGTGGATGGGGCGTATTGCGGCGGTTAAAATGAGCTTGCTCCCAAAATTATTATATTTCTTTGAAACCCTCCCAGTTAAGGTACCAATAAAGGAGCTGAAGTCCCTTCAGGCGGCTATCCTTAGATTTATTTGGTGTAACAAACGTCATAGGGTGGCCAGGGAGGTGTTGATGGCTCGGAGAAACAGGGGGGGGCTTTCTGTCCCGGACATCCTAAAATACTATTGGGCGGCCCATCTTAGGAGGATCCCCTGTTGGGTGTCCCTTTGGGCATACAACAGGTGGACTGAGATTGAAAAACTTTGGCTGGCGCCTATACATCCAAACACGCTCCTGTGGCCCCCGGCCCGGTGTGATTCGCCCCCCCCTCTTCTTGGACCGATGCAGTTCACTAGGGACCTCTGGGCATTTTGCATTAGAAGATTTCCTTTGGCATCCCCCTGCTCCCCTCTGGTGTCCTTCATATACCAACCCTTGCTCCCAAGCAGTCTGGAGTCGGACATGGTGCACCCCTGGCTCAAGGCAGGTCTATTCAGATTTGCAGACATTATAGATGGAAGTACAATGCAGATCCATTCCTTTGAGTACCTTAGAGATAAATTCTCTCTCTCTAATCGAGAGTTTTTCCAATATCTGCAGATCAGAGACTTGGCTGGCTCCTTGTTTGGCAGGGCAGGGGCCTCGATTCCCACAGATTTTGAGAAAATTTGCAGAAGGGGCACTGATACTAAGGGACTAATTTCGGAAATTTACATTTTGCTTTCTGAGTCACGGGAGGGGCCCGAGGGGTCTTTTCCATACATGCGGAAATGGGAGTCTCTATTGGGAAGGCGGATACTTCCTCAGGAATGGGCAGCAATCTGGGGAAACGCCGCCAAGACGTCAATATGCACACTATATAAGGAAAATATCTATAAAATTTTGCTATTTTGGTACCACACTCCAGATTTCCTTCATGGCATAGACCCCTCCATACCGGCTTGTTGCTGGAGATGCGGGGGAGGCAGGGGCACCATTCTGCACATATTCTGGTCCTGTCCAGGGATAGTCCCCTTCTGAAAGCGGGTTAGAGGGTTGATCCATAAAGTACTATATATAGAGGTTGATCTTGATCCCCTGATCTATGTTCTGGGTCTTGGGAATGGGGGATTGGGAAAAACGGCCTCTAAGCTTTTGTCCCACATCCTTACGGCGGCCAGATGCTTAATTGCAAAGAATTGGAGGCAGCCAGGGACACCCTCACTCCAGAGCCTCAAGTATAGATTACTGGACGTTAGACGCATGGAACATCTCACGGCACTATTGCATGACACAGTTGACCGTTTCCAGGCCGTGTGGGCACCATGGGACTACTTTGCGGGACAGGAGGATCTGTGAGACTGAGGCCTATGGGTCCTATGGAAGGAGCATGGACTCTTGAAACCCTTCCCTCTTCCCTCCTATTTCTCCTCTCCCCTCCTAACCCTCCTCACCTGTCCTGTCATTGTTTGTCTAGGTTCGATAAGAATTCTGAATTTTATGTTTTATTTTATGTATGAAAAACGTAAATTGAAAATCTCAATAAAAATTCAAAGTTTAAAAAAAAAAAAAAAAAAAAATTGCTGTTGGTAGAAAACATCCTTCAAATATAAGAGACCTGGAGCAGTTTGCAAGAGAAGAGTGGTCCAAAATTGCAGTTGAGAGGTATAAGAAGCTTGCTGATGGCTATAGGAAGCGATTGATTGCAGATATTTATTCCAAAGGGTGTGCAACCAAACATTAAGTTGGGAGTACCAACTATTTTGTCCGGCCCATTTTTATACTTATGTGAAATTATGCTAAATTTGCTTTTTTTTCCCCTCAGGTTTTTGTGCTGTTCCAATACACACAAAGGAAATAAATGTGTATAACAAAATGTGTAATTGCAATAATTTTTTGGGAGGAATACTTCATTTGGCCATATGACTGTCTATATATTTTTTTTTTATATACACACATACATTTATATACACACAAACACACACGCAAATGTTTGGTATCTCTATAGCCGTAGTAACCAGTAAAATAATTTAGGCACTAAGCCTCTTAATCCTACTGCCTGAGCACAAAGTTCACTTATTTTGGACTTTAAAGTCATTAAAATCGTATAATGAATGTAGACGAGTTCCTAGAAGTCTGCGTTCATTTAAACTTTTGTCCCAATTTCAAGAAGATGAGCAATTTCAAAAGGCATGGAATGAAGCACATTTAGAACATGCTTTCAATCTGATGTGTTTAATGTTAAAAGAAAACGAAAAAGAGAATGAAAAGTTACAATTGAATTACGCAAAGCAAAAACTAAGCTGAGAACACGTCTAACAGAATTACAGTTTGAGGCTTTTTTTAAATAGATAAACAAATTATTCCTATTCAAGCAGAAATAAAAGACAGGAACAAAATATAGATATGTTTGAAAGACAAGCATGAATTTGACCCAGGACATCATTTTGAATAAATGGCAAAAACAACTTAAAAATACAGATTTTTGGACAATTGGCTTGAATTCCAGTTGTTCAGATAACCCATCCGTGTTTTCAAAATCATTAATGTTAAAACAAGATAAAGAAAAATAGATCCTTTAAGGAAACAAGTCAGAAGGGTGCAGAAAAAAAATGTAAAAAAATGGCTCAGAAGAGAAACATTTTCCTGGCTTTACAATTGGAATATTCTACTAGAGGAGATAAAACAATAATTAATACTTCTAAGACAAATTCGGATCATGACTGTCTTCACTGCTTTAAAAAGTACTAAATGATTGTTCACAAGAACTTCGATATTGTGGATTTTGAATAGATTTCTTCAAAACTGTGAGGAAACGGAATGTATATAAAATGTTACAAAAAAAAAGGAAAAAGGCATCAGAAATAAAAGTAGGGGAATCTCCAACTATTGTGGACCCTTTGGGATTCTATATTCCTGCCCGGTTTTGAAGAAAATGAGAGGAATTGTGTAGCTTTGCCAGCAGGTTATGCTAATTTAAAGATTGAAAATTAATGTTCTATGGAGATTTTTTCAAGACGGTAATCAATCAAACTTTTCTCCACTTATTCAGCAAGGTGGATCTTTGGATTTGTTTTTTAAGTATGTTATTAATGAGCTATAGGCACTTGTTTACCCAACCAACCTTCCTAATTCAGCTTCTTCTGAATTTTGTGCATAAAACATTTAATAGAGAATGAGGAAATAATAATAATAATAATAATAATAATAATAAAAGCCGATACAGGTGGCGGCGATATTGATGAGCTTTCCATGAGCAGTATTTCTTCAGACAAGACAACTGGGTAAGAAAAGACAAATGGGTAAGAAAAATGTCTACTGTACATCATACTGTCGGGAAATCCTACATTTAAATATCAAAATCAGCTACTTACATTTCTTCTTCTATATGTTGAAAAGGGAACTATTGCTTAACAGATAGCAGAAAAATATCTATCTTTTCTTCAAAAACAATATTGGATTTTTTTGCCATAAAACACTGAACCATCCCACAGGATGACTTGTTTCAGGGGTTGATTCACTGTAAGGCATATGCTATGATGATTCAGAAGTCTATGGTCACAGAATGAGTACGGACTTTTAGAAAAACACCAGGCAACCTCTTGAGGTGGACACCACAATAGGCTCTTTTTCCAAAGGGTATCAAAATGGATCAATCACACAGAAACAATAGACAGCTTAGGTTTTAATTATATAAAATGACTAAAAGGGGAGTCTGACAACCCAATTTTACACTGCAGAGTAGCCAAATTGCCTTGTGGAAGGAGTAACTGTACCTGCGCAGGAGAGAGCATACAAATCAGTGTCTCCTTGTTTTTCACATTGCTCATCTTCTATGCCACCACTTATGTCCAGAAGTAAGCACACAAATCAGTCTCTCCTCACTTCTGACATTGTTACACAGCTATACCCGAGTGATGTCATCAGCGAGGAGAGAGTGATTTCTCTTGCACTGCAGTGATACAAGAGAAGATGTAGAATGTCCAAAGTGAAGAGAGTCTGATTTGTGTGCTATTTCCTGCACATTGACAGTGATCACATAGCAGAGGTTTATCTATAGACTGTGCTGGCTCTTGGCAAGTCCTTGCTGTAAATTAACCTACATTGTAGAAGGAGCGGCAGTAATCTAAATAAGAGGTGTGATGCAGTGACAGCAAGGGTGGTAGATGGGAGATGTATTCCTCCTAGCATCTGCCTTTTGCACTGGTGTGCCGAATGGAAGGGGGTGAAGCCCTGGCATGGACCTCCTCTGCTATTCAGGGTTCTTGGGGCAACGCCCGAGTTGCACGGCTGCATATTTAGGACAGCATAAATAGGCAGCCAGAACTTCTCAGGGTGTGGGTCTTTGGGCTGGAAAGCTGAAGCAGGTCTTGTGGGAATAACATACCTGAAAGGCCTGGCACGTCCATGACCTATGCTATGCTGTTTGATAAGCTGGACTTTTGCTTTGCATATCTGTTCTTTCTCTCTGCTACCATTGTGAATAAAACACTGAGTTCTGGACAGATAACATGTGTGTGCCTCTTTACTGCTTCCCTGCCATTGTTTACCAGAACTAATACCAACAGAGGGTAAAATAATGCACAAAGGCATTTAGCCATGCCAATGGTGCACTTAGAGCCTTCATTTACATATTAAAATAAAGTTATTTTTTTGGAGCAATAGAGGAATAGATGTCTAAACAAAAATATTTTTTTTTTATTGTTGCTTTATCTCCTACTAAGTAATATTGTTGGTAGTGATTGGCAAACCCGCACTGTAAAATTTAGGATCCATAGGGATACCTAGTATCTGCACTGACCCCAAACACAAAGTTCTCAGGGAACTCCGTGTAATATCCAGATTCGGCCACCTGGATACTTAAAAAAAAAAAAAGAAAAAGAAAGAAAATCTAATATATAAAGCTGAATGTATGTGTGTATGTATGTATGTGTGTATGTATGTGTGTGTGTATGTATGTGAGTGTATATGTCCGGGATTGGCATCTGCACCGTCGTAGCTACAGCCACAAAATTTTGCACACTCACACGTCTGGACCCCGAGAGCATCATAAACTATGTTGTGAGGCGAAATTTTAACCCCACGCATTTCAATTTACCAATCAATTTTGCCCCTATCTACATAATGGGGAAATAGTGAAACAAAAAGTGTATCCGCACCATCGCATTTACAATCACGAAATTGTGCACAGACCCCTCATGTGACCCAGGGAACGTCGAAGACTATGTTTTGACAGGAAAATTTAACCCCGTGCTTTACAGTTACTCTCCAAAAAACATGCCTTCATTAAAGTAAATGGAGCCTGGAACTACAGGTTATTAGTAGGAGCTGTGATTGGTTGCTATAGGAACAAAAGACATTCATAGTATAAGAAGCTTATATGTGAGGTAATAAGATGTCGGTGGGGAAACGGATAGAGAGAGACAGACAGAGAGACAGACAGAGAGATAGAGACAGACCTGGAAAGAGACAGACCTGGAAAGAGACAGACCTGGAAAGAGACAGACCTGGAAAGAGACAGACCTGGAAAAAGACAGACCTGGAAAGAGACAGACAGGGAAAGAGACAGACGGGGAAAGAGACAGACGGGGAAAGAGACAGACGGGGAAAGAGACAGACGGGGAAAGAGACAGACAGGGAAAGAGACAGACGGGGAAAGAGACAGACGGGGAAAGAGATAGACAGACATGCAGACAGGGACAGAGACAGGCAGACAGGGAAGGAAGAGACAGCCAGAGAAACAGACAAAGATAGATGGGAAAAGACACAGACCTTGATAGAGACAGATGGGAAAAGCGACAGAGAAATAGAGACAGACAAAAAAAGAGACAGACAGACAGAGACAGGCAGACAGGGAAAGAGACAGACAGGAATAGACACAGACAAAGAGACGGGGGAGACAGACAGGGAAAGAGACAGATCTGGGAAAGAGACAGACCTAGAAAGAGCCAGATGGGGAAAGAAACAGAGAGATAGAGACAGACAAAAAAAAAGAGACAGACAGAGAGGCAGACGGGGAGAGAGACAGACGGGGAAAGAGACAGACGGAGCACCATACTTGGCCAATTTAGTTAAATCTGTGTGGAATATCTGTGGCGTTGAAATATATGTTGTGAAATGCTTCTATTAGCTTAGTTTTTGCATTTTAACAATTACATTTCTATCTATTTGTTTTGTGGTTTTTGTGTGCAGAATACATTTTTGTTAATACATTCTATTTTGTTAACAACAGTTATTAACCCGGGAGAAGCCGGGTACTACAGCTAGTAGGGAATAAAGCAGGAGAGTAATACTTTCCGAGTCTCCTGAGTGGCTGTAAAACTATTTCAGGGGCCACTCATTACCTTCATACATATTAACTGCTTTCCCTGCCTATCGGCAGTCCCAGCATCTCTGAATGGTTGTAGTCAGTCCACAATCCCACCCTGTGTGACAGCGTGTCTCACTGCTTGGAATCACACACGCTGTCTGCATATCTATAACGGTGTAAAAATAAATGAATAAAAAAAATGGCATAGGGTCCCCCCATTTTTTGATACCCAGCACAAATAAAGCATATGGCTACAGGCTGCAGCCCCCAGCTGTGTGCTTATCTTGACTATGTATATCAAAATATGAAGAACCTCATGTGGCTTTTTTTTTTTTAAATAATTTAAAAAACCAGCTTGTGGCCCCCCAATTTTGATAGCCAGCTATGATACAGACAACAGCTGGTATTTTCAGGCTGGGGAGATCCATGCTTATTGCCCCCCCAGCCTAAAAATAGCGACCTGCAGCCACCCAGAATTGTCACATCCATTAGATGCGACAATCTATGCACTTTACCTTGCTCATCCCGATTGCTCTAGAGTGGTGGCAATTGAGGTAATATAAGGGGTTAATGACAGCTCACAGCTACCACTAAGCCCTAGATTAGTAATGGGAGGCATTTATGAGACCCCCCTATTACTAATCTGTAAGTGAAAATAAATAAACACAAACCCCCAAAAAAATCTTTATTTGAAATAATATACTAAAAAATACACCCTCTTTCTCCAATTTATTAACTCCAGATATCCACTTCTGACATAATCCACACAAGGTACTACAACGATTCTGGCTCTGCTACATACTGAAATCACAGCCTGTGGGCACAGAACATGTCCGCACTGAAATCACAGCCTGTGGGCACAGAACATGTCCGCATGATGTGGCTTTAGGCAAAGACTTACTGAGCCACAGCTGTGACATCATTCAGTTTGTGTTCACAGCTGGAGGTTCCCATGGTAACCTTGGGTGACCTCATTGAACTCCGTGACCTTACTTCAGGTGAACTGAGTTCACAGACCAGCATCTCCTGGAAGAAAACCACATTTTTTTGTTAAGAGATGAAGATTTGGTGCTGACATTAATATACCATATTCCTGCACGAAATCTACATCTTCTTGCAAAACAAAACGTATCAAAACACGATGCGGTTTTAATGCGATATACATGCAATTTTTTTGCAAGGAGATGCAAAATTGGTACAGGAATATGATGTAGAAATTACAGCACCAAATCTGCATTTCTTGGCAAAAAAAATGCACAACAGTTTTGATGCCATTTTGGTGCAGTTTTTTCCCATAAAATGCAAATTTGGTGTAGAAATCTGGTGCAGACATTTCAGCACCAAATTTGCATCTCCTGGCAGAAAACTGCACCAAACAGCTTCAAAACAGTTTTTTTGTGCATTTTTTACCATTATATGCAGATTTGGTGCTGAAATTTATAAACCATATTCCTGCACCAAATCTGCATCCCCTGGCAAAAAAATGAATCAATATCACATCAAAACCACATGGCATCTTGATGCGGATTGTTGCCAGAAGATGCAGATGTGACTTCAGCAAGTAGCAGAGCCGGAATCATTGTTGGACCTCGTGTGGATTATGGCAAAACTCGTTTTTTGGTGTTAAAAAATTGGAGAAAGAGGGTGGTGTTACTTAGAACTGTTTTGACAAGTCTCCACAACCTTAAGTCCTCTTCTCTCCAGACATGTGGGGAATGCAGTTGTTTCCCACCTGTCTGGACATTTGGCGGTAGGAGGGGAAAAACACCTTTAAAGGGTTTGCCATAAATTAGCATAAGTTAGTCCAACTATTACCTCCCATTCAAATTAATGGGACATAAACAGTAATGCTAAGTAGCGGCCATTAAGCAATGTTTGAAGGCTACTGAGTTTCGCCACCTACATATCATAGCCGGCCTATGCAGATTTTATCTGATTGGTGGGGGACCAAGTCTTGAACATTCACCAATCTCACATATTTTATTGATAAGCCTTTGAGATGTCAATCTCGGAAACACCTTTAATAATCTGTTCTCTATACTCTTCTTGCTAATTTAGGCGCTTATCAGTTTTCACTTTATTTTAAAAAAAGACAAATGAACAAAAGTTTCCAGATCCACTTGGATCTTCAGCATTTTCCAAGCTTTTAATTGACTTTGGACCACTCAAGATTTGGAAAAAAAAATGACTTTTCAATACTTGTCTGAATATTAAATCACGGTTTTACAGCTGCCAAAACATTCAGCATCTCACAGCAAAACAATGGTGTTAGAGGGAAGAAAGAGGAGAACGAACTTTTTATGACAAGTAAATTAAAAACAACAGGGCTGAAAATACAAAACTGCAATTTAGATATAACAGAAGATGAATACATAAAAATGCTCATCTACAATACCATTCTCCAAAGATAAATAATGTAAATAAAAAGGAAGGTAATTTATAGCAATCCATTATCAAAATAGCTCTCTTTGTTCAAATAGTTTTTATTAAGTTTTTAAATTTTTTTTAACAAAAGGGAAACAAAAGAGGAGAGGAACAAAAGGGAGGTAGGGAAAATAAAAGAGAAGGCAAAGGAGAAAAAAAAAATATTAAGAACAGTTTTAAAACCAGAATAACATTTACATTATCTCAACTAATATAAAAACCATTATAGTTATATAAGATATAATTTATGCTCAGCGTTCTACATTTTATACGGAGATATTTTACAAAAGGAAATAAAAGAGTAAATTCTTATGAGAGTTACCCTTGTACTCTTGTCAGGGTCGAAAGAGGAATCCAAGTTCGACCTAGGAGAAAGTTCAGTTTTGTTTGTCAACCAAACAGTAGTGGATCTATACCGTGTGAAAAATTATTAGGCAAGTTGTATTTTAGAGGATTTTTTTATTATTGATCAACAACTATGTTCTCAATCAACCCAAAAGACTCATAAATATCAAAGCTTAATATTTTTGGAAGTTGGAGTGTTTTTTTTTTAGATTTGGCTATCCTAGGAGGATATCTGTTTGTGCAAGTAACTATTACTGTGCAGAATTATTAGGCAACTTAATAAAAACAAATATATTCCCATCTCACTTGTTTATTTTCACCAGTTAAACCAATATAACTGCACAAAATTTAGAAATAAACATTTCTGGCATGCAAAAACAAACCCAAAACATTAGTGATCAATATAGCCACATTTCTTTATGATCACACTCAACAGCCTACCATCCATAGATTCTGTCAGTTGCTTGATCTGTTTATGGTCAACATTGCGTGCAGCAGCCACCACAGCCTCCCAGAAACTGTTCCGAGATTTGTACTGTTTTCCCTGCTTGTAGATCTCACATTTTATGAAGGAACCACAGGTTCTCTATGGGGTTCAGATCAGGTGAACAAGGGGGCCCATGTCATTATTTTTTCATCTCTTAGACCTTTACTGGCCAGCCACGCTGTGCAGTAGTTGGATGTATGTGATAGAGCATTGTCCTGCATGAAAGTCATGTTTTTCTTGAATGATACCGACTTCTTCCTGTACCACTGCTTGAAGAAGTTATCTTTTAGAAACTGGCAGTAGGTCTTGGAGTTGAGTTTCACTCCATCCTCAACCCGAAAAAGTCCTACAAGTTCATCTTTGATAATACCAGCCGATACCAGTACCCCACCTCCACCTTGCTGGCATCTGAGTCGGAGTTGAGCTCTCTGCCCATTACTGATCCAGCCTCTGGCCCATCAAGAGTCACTCTCATTTCATCAGTCCATAAAACCTTTGAAAAATCAGTCTTAAGAGATTTCTTGGCCCAGTATTGATGTTTTATCTTATGTTTCTTGTTCAAAGGTGGTCGTTTTTCAGCCTTCCTTACCTTGGCCATGTCCCGGAGTATGTTACACCTTGTGCTTTTTGATACTTCAGTAACGTTGCAGCTCTGAAATATGACCAAACTGGTGGCAAATGGCATCTTGGCAGCTTCATGCTTTATTTTCCTCCATTCATGGGCAGTTATTTTGCGCCTTTTTTGCCCATTACGCTTCTTGCGACCCTGTTGGCTATTTGCCATGAAACGCTTGATTGTTCGGTGATCACGCTTCAAAAGTTTGGCAATTTCAAGACTGCTGCATCCCTCTGCAAGACATCTCACAATTTTGGACTTTTCAGAGCCCGTCAAATCTCTCTTCTAACCTATTTTGCCAAAGGAAAGGAAGTTGCCTAATAATTAAGCCCACCTTATATAGGGGTTTGATGTCATTACACCACACCCCTGCTCATTACAGAGATGCACATCACCTCATTTACTTAATTGGTAGTTGGCTCTCAAGCCTATACAGCTTGGAGTAGGACAACATGTATAAAAAGTATCATGTGATCAAAATACTCATTTGCCTAATAATTCTCCACACAGTGTATATGACATATCACTCTAATGTAAAATCCCTACAAAGTCCAGGAAGACTAATGAAAAAGTAAACATTTCTTATAATCCAGATAGAAACATGCTGAAAATATAGTCTATGATCTAGTATAAAGGTTAAGAAAAAATCAGCCCAGATGAATAATATAGAAACAGATTACTGTATTATCATTTTATTAATTGTTGTAAGATTGTTAAGCCTTGATCTGGTGAAGTGATTTGGATCACTTTACTTCCATGGAATATTATAAGTGTTGCTAAATGAGTCAATTTATATCTAATGCCATGTAGGCCGGGGCCACACGGGGCACTAGTGCGATGCTCTCATGACACTCGGCTCACGCTGGCAGCACAGCAGGGGCCAAGTGTCATGCTAGTATCCATGCAACTGAGGTCCGACTGTGAGAGCGAACCTCAGCTGCGGGGGCCGGGCTGGCACTGCGGAGGGGCGGGCTGGCACGGAAGAGGGGAGGGAGGGATTTCTCTCCCTCTCTCCTCCGTTGCCGGCTATTGCGATTCTCGCTCTGCACACGTGGTACAGCGAATGCAGTGCGATTTTTTTTCTTGCCCCACTCACTTGAATGGGTGCGAGAGAAAAGAGTCTCACATTACAATCGCAGTATGCTGTGATTGTTTTCTCGGTCCGATTAGGACTGAGAAAATAATCTCTCATGTGTGCTGACACACAGGCTAAAATTGATCCGAGTGGAATGCGATGTTTTATCGCACTCCACTCGCACCAATTTTCTCGCCGTGTGGCTTAGGACTTACAGTTGTTTTCAAAATAATAGCAGTCAGTATCTTCAATAACATGAGTTAAGCCCAAAATGTTTAAAATATTTTTATTTCCATGAATTGGGAACGTTGCACACTGTTTTCTAAATCAAATCACGCAAAGAAATGTATATAATTTCTAACTACTTTACGGACAATATCAAAAAAGGAACATTGGGCTGTTCAAAAAAATAGAATGTCTGATTTGTCTTTACATACTCAAATTCTGTCCTCTTTTTCTTTAGATTTAGCATTCCTGTGAATCAATAACCTAATATTTAGTTGTATAACTACAGTTCTTTAGAACTGCTTCACATCTATGTTGCATTGAGCCAACCAACTTCTGGCACCTGTCGACTCTTATTCCAACCCAGGATGCTTTGGCTACATCCCACAATTTATTTGCATTTGCTGACTTTGCCTCAGAAACGGCATTTTTATGTCATCCCACAAGTGTTCTATCGGATTAAGGTCTGTGGATTGGGCTGGCCACTCCATAACCTCAATTTTGTTGGTTTGCAACCAAGATTCTGCTTGTATACTGGTATGTTTAAGGTCGTTGTTTTGTTGAAACACCCATTTCAAGGGCATTTCCTCTTTAGCATAAGACAACATGACCTCAAAGTATTTTGATATATGTAAAGTGGCCCATGATCCCTGGTATGCAGTAAATAAGCCCATCACCATAGTAAGAAGCATGTCCATATCATGATTCTTGCACCACCATGCTTCACTGTCTTCAGAATGTACTGTAGCTTGTATTCAGAGTTTGGGGTCGTCTGAAGAACTGTCTGCAGTCCTTGGAAGCAAAGAGAACAATTTTACTTTCATCACTCCGCAAAAAGTTTCTCTATTTTTCCTTAGGTCAATTGATGTGTTCTATGGCAAATTGTATCAGCTACAGTAAGGCGGGCTCTGCACGTTGCGACATTGCAAGCCGATGCTGCAATGTCACACGCGATAGTCCCCGCCCCTGTCGCAGCAGTGATATCTTGTGATAGCTGCCGTTGCGAACATTATCGCTACGGCAGCTTCACATGCACTCACCTGGCGTGCGACGTCGCTCTGGCCGGCGTCCCGCCTCCTTCCTGAGAGGGCGGGTTGTACAACGTCAGAGCGACGTCACACGGCAGGCGGCCAATAGAAGCGGAGGGGCGGAGATGAGCAGCATGTAAACCCCGCCCACCTCCTTCCTTCCGCATAGCCGCCGGCGGCTGGTATGGTGATGTTCGTCGCTCCAGCGGCTTCACACACAGCGATGTGCGCTGCCGCAGGAACGAGGAACTACATCGTACCTGTCGCGGCACCGGCATTATGGAAATGTCAGAGAATACACCAATAATACGATAACGACGCTTTTGCGCACGTTAATCGTATCATCTAGAATGTACACACTACAATGTTGAAAGTGACGCCGGATGTGCATCACTTTCGATTTGACCCCACCGGCATCGCACGTGCGATGTTGCAATGTGCAAAGCCGCCCTAAGTCTTTTTTTATCAGTGGGGCTTTGCGGGGATTTTTTGCTAATAGATTAGCTTCACACAGGTGTCTTCTAACTGTCACAGTACTCACAGGTAACTTAAGACTGTATTTGATGATCCTGGAGCTTATCATTGACTGAGCTTTTGCCACTCTGGCTATTCTTCCATCTATTCGAATGGTCGTCTTCAGTTCTCTTCCACTTCTCTGTTTTTGCTATCCATTTTAAAGCATTGTAGATCATTTTAGCTGAACGGTTGATAATTGTCTGCACTTCTTTATAACTTTTACCCTCTCCAATCTACTTTTTAATCAAAGTATGCTGTTCTTGTGAACAATGTCTGGAACGATTCATATTTCTTAGCTCTTCAATGAAAAATACATGTACATTATATGCTGGCTTCACCCCTAAATAAGGGGCAACTGATTCACCCCTGTTTCATTACAGAACGATTGACCTCACTAATTTAACTCCACACTGCTTTTTTTTTTAACACACCCCCTTTCAGTTAATTATTCAAATGCACAGACTCAAAAAACTGCAGATCATGAATGCTGGGTCTGCTGATTTTCTAAGAATCTACTGCATTAACTAGTAAATTGTTTGACATATGGTAATTTCATGTCATATTGGACTGCTATTATTTTGAACACTTCTGAAAGAGCTTTAGGGTGCGTGCCCACAATCAGTGTTTGCAGCGTTTGGGATGTAGTGTGTTTTTGCTTCATCCAAAATGCAGCATTGTACAGTAAAAGCACAGTGGACGGGATTTCTAGAAATCCCGTGCCCGCTGTGCTTGTTGTTTCCGCAGCAAACATTGACCCGTGGTGCGGCTTTCCAAGCCGCAGCATGTCAATTGTTTGCTGCGAATATGCTTGCGTCCTTCATGGGGAGAACACAAGCGAGGGATCGCAGCGCACTGAACCCTAATTGTGGGTACCAGCAGCTGCGCTCTCCTGCATTCTCCTGCGGAGGAGACTCGCTGCCCCGCAGGATGCAGTGAGTCCAGTGAGATCCAGTGAGTCCTGATCGTTGGCACATACCCTAAGTGATGTTGGAGAAGGATCTTCTGGCTTGCATAGTTGTAAACGTATTTAACCTTTAAACTTCCCAACCTTGAAAGTCCTGTGTACAGTTAGGTCCAGAAATATTTGGACAGTGACACAATTTTTCGCGAGTTGGTCTCTGCATGCCACCACATTGGATTTGAAATGAAACCTCTACAACAGAATTCAAGTGCAGATTGTAACGTTTAATTTGAAGGTTTGAACAAAAATATCTGATAGAAATTGTACACATTTCTTTACAAACACTCCACATTTTAGGAGGTCAAAAGTAATTGGACAAATAAACCAAACCCAAACAAAATATTTTTATTTTCAATATTTTGTTGCGAATCCTTTGGAGGCAATCACTGCCTTAAGTCTGGAACCCATGGACATCACCAAACACTGGGTTTCCTCCTTCTTAATGCTTTGCCAGGCCTTTACAGCCGCAGCCGTCAGGTCTTGCTTGTTTGTGGGTCTTTCCGTCTTACCTCTGGATTTGAGCAAGTGAAATGCATGCTCAATTGGGTTAAGATCTGGTGATTGACTTGGCCATTGCAGAATGTTCCACTTTTTTGCACTCATGAACTCCTGGGTAGCTTTGGCTGTATGCTTGGGGTCATTGTCCATCTGTACTATGAAGCGCCGTCCGATCAACTTTGCGGCATTTGGCTGAATCTGGGCTGAAAGTATATCCCGGTACACTTCAGAATTCATCCGGCTACTCTTGTCTGCTGTTATGTCATCAATAAACACAAGTGACCCAGTGCCATTGAAAGCCATGCATGCCCATGCCATCACGTTGCCTCCACCATGTTTAACAGAGGATGTGGTGTGCCTTGGATGATGTGCCGTTCCCTTTCTTCTCCAAACTTTTTTCTTCCCATCATTCTGGTACAGGTTGATCTTGGTCTCATCTGTCCATAGAATACTTTTCCAGAACTGAGCTGGCTTCATGAGGTGTTTTTCAGCAAATTTAACTCTGGCCTGTCTATTTTTGGAATTGATGAATGGTCTGCATCTAGATGTGAACCCTTTGTATTTACTTTCATGGAGTCTTCTCTTTACTGTTGACTTAGAGACAGATACACCTACTTCACTGAGAGTGTTCTGGACTTCAGTTGATGTTGTGAACGGGTTCTTCTTTACCAAAGAAAGTATGCGGCGATCATCCACCACTGTTGTCATCCGTGGACGCACAGGCCTTTTTGAGTTCCCAAACTCACCAGTCAATTAATTTTTCCTCAGAATGTACCCGACTGTTGATTTTGCTACTCCAAGCATGTCTGCTATCTCTCTGATGGATTTTTTCTTTTTTTTCAGCCTCAGGATGTTCTGCTTCACCTCAATTGAGAGTTCCTTAGACCGCATGTTGTCTGGTCACAGCAACAGCTTCCAAATGCAAAACCACACACCTGTAATCAACCCCAGACCTTTTAACTACTTCATTGATTACAGGTTAACGAGGGAGACGCCTTCAGAGTTAATTGCAACCCTTAGAGTCCCTTGTCCAATTACTTTTGGTCCCTTGAAAAAGAGGAGGCTATGCATTACAGAGCTATGATTCCTAAACCCTTTCTCCGATTTGGATGTGAAAACTCTCATATTGCAGCTGGGAGTGTGCACTTTCAGCCCATATTATATATATAATTGTATTTCTGAACATGTTTTTGTAAACAGCTAAAATAACAAAACTTGTGTCACTGTCCAAATATTTCTGGCCCTGACTGTATGTTCTGCTTGTCTGGTATTTCCAGTACAATCTGGCAATCGCTGGGAACTCGGCTTAACTGACAGCCGAGCCCTGGCTCTCATAGCGAGGGATGGTTCCCATGCCGTCCCTTGCGGTTTAACCCTCTGAATACCACTATCAACATCGGTTGCAAAATGTAGGGGTCTGGGAGAGGGATTGCACCCCTTCTCCCCTCCCATCAGTGCCACTGCGATGTTATCACAAGGGTTTAGTTGTTACCATTGTGACTCGAAAAGTGTGGTCATCAACAGTTGAACAGAGGCCGAACGGAGTCCGAAGTAACTCTGCTGCTTCTATAGTGATATAGCCCTGATGTAATTGCACAGCAGAGAGCACAGGAGAAATGTGAACTGATCCAAAATGTTCTTTACCCCAAATTGACACCAAATAGTATTCAACTCAAAGCAAAAAAACACAAGTCACCACAAGTCCGTCCTCTGTTAACGGTAATAGGGGGCTTCCATATTACTGGCAGCACAAAGGTTCTAGAAAAGTGCTATAGCGCCCCCCCCACCCACCCCAGCACCAAATAACAAATCCAACAAAATCTGCGCTCCCAAATCCAAATGCCCCCCTCTCTTCTGAGCCCCACATTGTGTCTAAACCACAGTTGGTGTCTACCACAAGGTAAGCACAATGTATGGGCACTACAATGTACAGTACCAAGGCTTATTTTCAATTTTTAATCCTGCAACATTCATTGCATTTGATTCTAAGGGTGTTTTCCAGAGACTAAATTGTAACTACATCTGTAATGAACTCCCAGAGGGGTGTACATTTCTAAATTTGATCACTTGAGGGGGTTTCTGATGTTCTGGCACTTAGGGGCTCTGCAAATGGAGACCGCAAGCTAATCTGGCAAAATATGTGTTCCAAAAGTCAAATAAAGCTCCTTCTCTCCTGAGCCTTGCAGTGCGGCCAAACAGTACTGTATAGTCCCATGTGGGGTATTGCCACATTTAGGAGAAACTGTGAAACATTATGTGGCCTTTCTTTACCTATTGCCCTTGTGAAAATTGGAAATCTGAGATTATAACAACATTTTAGTGGTAAAAATGTAATAATTTTTTTATCACTGATGAATAGTATAAAATTTTGAGACTCACCTGTAGTGTCAATATGCTCACTGCACCTCTTAATTCATTGAGGGCTGCAGTTTTCAAAATGGGGTCACTTGTGGGGGATTTCTGATATTCTGGCACCTCAGTTGCTCTACCAATGTGACATGGCATCTCCAAACCATTAAAGCTAATTTGGCACTCTGTCCCTACTTCACTTTGTACTGTGCATCAAAAGTAGTTTTCGATCACATATAGGGTATTGCAAACTCAGGACAAATTGCATAACACATTGTGAAAATGAAAAATTTTGAGTTAAAGCAACGTGTTTGTGGTTAAAAATGTATTTTTTCATTTTCACGGCTCGACATAAAATTCTGTGAAGCACCTGGGGGTTCAAAGTGGTCACCAAACATCTAGATAAATTCCTTGAGGGGTCTAGTTTCTAAAATAGGTTCACTTTGGGGAGGTTTCCACTGTTTAGGCAAATCAGGGGTTCTCTACACGCAACATGGCGTCTGCTAACGATTTCAGACAATTTTTCACTCCAAAAGTCAAATGGCATTACTTCCCTTCTGAGCCCTGCCATACACCCAAACAGTATTTTTCCACCACTTATAGAGTATTGGCTTACTCAGGAGAAATTGCTCAATAATTTGTATGGTGCAATTTATCCTTCTACCTTTTTGAAAATTAAATATTTGGGGTTAAACGACATTTGCTGTAAAAATTTATTTTTTTAATTTTCATGGCTCAACGTTCTAAAATTCAGTGAAGCACGTGGGTGTTCAAGGTGCTCACCAAACATCTAGATAAATTCCATGAGGGGTCTAGTTTTTAAAATGGGGTCACAGGTCGGGGGGTTTCCACTGTTTAGGCACATCAGGGGCTCTCCAAATGCGACATGGTGTCTGATATCTACTCCTGACAATTTTGAGCTCTAAAATTCAAATGGAGCTCTTTTCTTTCCGAACCCTGCAGTATGCCCAAACAGTAGATTTTCCCCATAAATGGGGCATCAACATACTCAGGAGAAAATCCACAACAAATTGTACAGTGAATTTACTCTTATTATCCTTGTAAACATGCAAAATCTGGTAATATTTTTGTGGAAAAAAGTAAAATTTTCATTTTTTCCTTCCACATTGCTTTAGTTCCTGTGAAGCACCTAAAGTGTTAATAAGCTTCTTGGATGTGGTTTTGAGCAGATTTGGGGATTCAGTGTTTAGAATGGTGTAACGTTTGGATATTTTCTGACACTTAGGTCTCTCAAAGTCACTTCAAATGTGATGTGGTCTCTAAAAAAATTGTTTTGAAAACTTTGTTTGAAAAATGAGAAATTGCTGATAAACTTTGAACCCTTCTAACTCCCCTACGTAAAAAAAATAATGTTTCAAAAATTGCACTGATGTAAAGTAGACATGTGGGAAATGTTATTTATTAACTATTTTGTGCGACATAATTCTCTGGATTAAGGGCATAAAAATTTAAACAGTTCAAAATTTTGCCAAATTTCAGATATTTTCACAAATAAACGCAAAAAATATCGCCTTAAATTTACCTGCATCATTAATTACAATATGTCATGAAAAACAAAATCTCAGAATCACTGGGATATGTTGAAGTGTTCCAGAGTTCTTACATCATAAAGTGACACTGGTCAGAATTCCAAAAAATGGCCTGTCAGGAAAGTGAAAACAGGCTGGGGGGTTTAAAGAAAAGGATGGAGTTATATGGAGACAAGAGATGGTTGTCATCTCGAAGCAAGAAATTTGTTTCCTATTAACCCTTTTACGACTTTGGATATATCTGTACATTCTATTTTTTGGGTGCTTTCTGACCTAGGACGTATAGTTATGTCCTAGCAATCGTGGGGCACAAGGCGCTGTGCTCCCCGCAATCACTGCCGGGGGAATGGCTGATGTTGCAGTCGAGCCCTGGCCCTCACAGCCAGGGATTGTCCCCGTGCCGTTCCTGGCTGTTTAACCCCATAAATGCCACAATCGATATCATCTCAGGGGGTTGAGAGAGGGATCTCCCCTTCATTCGGTGCCCCCACGATGTGAGGGCCCGATCGAGGCGCTGTGCTCCCCGCAATCACTGCCGGGGGAATGGCTGATGTTGCAGTCGAGCCCTGGCCCTCATAGCCAGGGATTGTCCCCGTGCCGTTCCTGGCTGTTTAACCCCATAAATGCCACAATATCATCTCAGGGGGTTGAGAGAGGGATCACGATCCCTCTCCCCTTCATTCGGTGCCCCCACGATGTGAGGGCCCGATCGTTGTCATGGTGACCCGAGGTGATGACAACATGATCACTGACTCTTTCCTCGGTGCAGCTCTGACAGCTGCGTTGTTCTGCAGTGATAGAGCACTGAAGAACACCACACCAGCAATCAGAGTAGTATAAGGTAGTGTCCCATATAGAGACTAACTAAAACAAAAGTTGTTTTTAAAAGAGTGAAAATATAAAAAACAAAAAAACTAAATAAAAGAACAAAAAAGTAAAACATTATTGCAATAAATTGTTTTTGTTTCTTGTTACACAAATATAACAAAGTACACATATTTGGTATTGGCACCTCCGTGATAACACTATCTATAAAACTGTTACACTAGTTAAACCTTTCAGTGAACACTGTAAAAAAAATAAAAAGCAGCAAAAACTATGTCTTTTTATCATACAGCTGAAACAAAAAGTGGAATACAAAGGCGATCAAAAAGTCAGATAAAGATAAAACTGTTACCGCTGAAACCATCAAGCTGCTATACATATACGTCAGTGAAAAAAATAAAAAAAAATGATAGTTTTTGTATTGTTTTACTCTGAGAGCTATTTTTTTTACTATAAAATAGTTTTTATGGTGAAAAAGCGGCAAAACATGAAAAAAAAAACTATATAAATGTGGTATCGCTGTAATTGTACTGACCCAAAAAATAAAACTGTTTTATCACTTTTACTTCACTGCGAACAGCATAAAAAAATTAAAAAAAAACCCCACAATTCCTGAATCGCTGTTTTTTTTTTATTCTACCTCACAAAAAGTGTAATGCAAAGTGATCAAAACATATTATGGCCCTGAAATGGTACCAATAAAAACTCTAATTCATCCAACAAAAAACAAGCCCTCACACTTCATAAAGCAATGCAAAAACTGATTTTTTTTATTCCCTCTAGGGACATCAGGACCTCAATCCTAGTTAAGGTGACCATTTGATAAGTCCATTAAAGGACTATTGGGATGCCCAGGAGGTTATGAGGATCCTATTGTTTGGAAGTGGATGGATCGCCATCTGATTGGGTGAGACCATTCCATTTTTTCCTACCTTTAAGGCCCCTTTCACACGTCAGTGATTCTGGTACGTTTGTGCTTTTTTTTTAAACATACCAGAATCACTGACATACGCAGACCCATTATAATGAATGGGCCTGCTCACACATCAGTGATGTTTCACTGCACGTGTCTCCGTGCGGCGTACCCACGTGTGCGTGATTGCCGCACGGAGACATGTCCATTTTTTTCTGGCATCACTGATGTCCCACGGACCACGCAGTGGTGTGATCTGTGAGACACGTGCCAGAAAAAAACGTGCTTTTAAAATAAAAATCATTTTTACTCACCCGGCTCCAGCGACGCTCTCTGCAGCCCGTTCTGCCGGCTGCTTCTGAGCCGGCTCATTACTGTCACGCATATTCATTATGCACGACACAGCCGACCCGGAAGCAGCTGCTGCGGGGGTCAGCGCCGGCCGGATGCTGCACCGCGGGAGCGATCAGCACCATGGAGAGCGGGAGCGCGCACAGGTGAGTTGATTTCTAAATGCAATCACGGGCCACGGAGAACGGAGCCCGGATTGCACTTAGACAACCCACGTGTGCAGTGATTCACGGCACACGGAGGGACATGTGCGTGTTTTACACGCCAGTGAAAAACGTCAGTGTTTTTCACTGACGTGTGAAACGGGCCTAACACAGGGCTTGTGGACCTTTTTGGTACTGTGGTTGGCCAAGCCCTGCAGGTGAGCTGTCCTAGTCTGTGTATTGAACAGGTCAGCACACTAATTTTGTTATCTATACAGGCGCAGTCCTGGCCTTGTTTGGAACCCCTATACATGCTAAAGGGTTTGATTGTTATGTGTTTTTGGTTTTAAGATAACTTCTGTGAAGTAAGGATCTCCTGCTTCCTTTTAAGGAAATTTGTTAAAGGTTATATTTTAATGATTTCTGTACCCCGATTTTGCTGCTCTGTTGCTTACGATACCTTGAATGCGGTACATTACCAGGGGCTATTTTTAATTGTTTTATTCTGAGAGCTATTTTTTTTTACTATAAAATAGTTTTTATGGTGAAAAAGTGGCAAAACATGAAAAAAACTATATAAATGTGGTATCGCTGTAATTGTACTGACCCAAAAAATAAAACTGTTTTATCACTTTTACTTCACTGCGAACAGCATACATTTTTTTTTAACAAAAACACAATTCCTCAATTGCAGATTTTTTTTATTCTACCTCGCAAAAAGTGTAATACAAAGTGATCAAAACATATTATGGCCCTGAAATGGTACCAATAAAAACTCCAATTCATCCAACAAAAAACAAGACCTCACACTTCATACAGCAATGCAAAAACTGATTTTTTTTTCCCTCTAAAAATGTTATAGTGTACAAGTGGCAAAACATAAAAAACTATAAATATGGTAATCCTGTATTCATACTGACCCAAAAAATAAAATTGTCTTATCACTTTTATAGCAAGGTAAATAGCATAAAAATAAACAAAAAAAACCCCAACCATTTCTGAGATGCGGTTTCTTCTTGTTTCTGCCTCACAAAAAGTGGAATAGAAAAAGTGATAAAAAATTATGTGGCCAAAAATGGTACCAATAAAAACGCCAACTTATCCTGTAAAAAACAAGCCCTCACATGACTCTGTCGGCAGAAAAATAAAAAAAACAATAGCTTTCAAAATTCAGTGATGCAAAAAAAAACAAAATATTTTGTTAAAAGCGTTTTTAGTGTGAAAGTCGCCAGACCTAAAAAAAAACTATATAAACCTGGTATTGCTGTAATCATACTGACCGGAGAAATAAAGACGTCTAATCATATATACAAATGAACAGTGTAAAAAATAAATAAAGCCAATTCTTCAACTGCTATTCGTTTGTTCATTCTGCCTCCCAAAGATCGTAGTATGGATCGGTTCAGATTTATTCTGCGCTCTAAGTTGAGCACTTAGACTAGGTATTATGACTAAGGGTATGGGCCTGTGATCAGGAATAGCAGCGCTTTCGATGCAGCGCATTTTCACAGCATCCAAATGCTGTGTTGTACAGTACAAGCACAGTGGCTGGGAATTATAGAAATCCCAAGCCCACTGTGCTTCTTTTCTCCGCAGTGTAAACGGACATGAGGCGCGCCCGAGCGTGACAATTAATGCTTGCAGGGATGTGAGTGTTCTCCGCAGGGAGAGCAGAGCAAAAGTCTACAGTGACCCAATCCTGATCATGGGCACGGGCAGTTGCAAACTCCTGCGGATAACACTTGTGTCTTAGCAGAAGACAAGACACACTGCGTCCAGGATGCAGCGTGTGCAGATCATGGGTGCAAACTCTAAATCTCTGAAAAATGTGATTCAGACAAATTTCCAAACGAAAAATTCAAAATTCACTGTAATAGGGCAGAGGGAGTCACTGTGACCTCACTTCTGGCCTGTTATCTGGGTGTCCATTTTTTATGCCTCTTTTTAGACATGTACAAAAGCACGATGATCAACAGTTTTGTTCACCTTTTGAAAGACAGACACCGCTGAACAAAGGCTAAACAGAGTACAGAGTAACTCCTCTGCCTCATTAGTGAATTGATCTGTCAGGGGTTTCCCCTGAATCACGTATTTTGGAGAGGAAGATGGAAACCCCAATGTAAGTGTTCAGCATAGAGCACAGGATAAAGGTGACCTGATCCAAAATGTTTTGTACCCAAATTGGCACCAAATAGCATTCAACTCAACCCACAAAACACAAGTCCCACTCAGGTCCATCATCTGTTAATGGAAATATAGGGAGTTTCCATGTTACTGGTAGTACAAAAGCTCGGGAGATGTGCTATGGCTGTTCCTCTCAAAAAAGAAATCCAGCAAAATGTGCTCCCAAAGCCAAATGCCCCCTCCCTTCTGAGTACCACAATGTGGCTAAACCAGATCTAATGTCTCCATATTTAGCATTATTGTAGTAAGGAGAGCCCGCTTAGTTTATGGGGTGCGTGTCTCCAGAAGCACGAGCTGGGTCCAATGTACTGGGCATGACTATGACTAATTTGCAATTTTTAATTTTGTAACATTCACTGCAATTGACACCATGGGTGTTTTCCAGAGACTAAGGGCGGCTTTGCACGTTGCGACATTGCACGTGCGATGTCGATGGGGTCAAATCGAAAGTGACGCACATCCGGCATCGCAGTTGATATCGCAACGTGCAAATCCTTTTTGATACGATGAATGAGCGCAAAAGCGTCGTTATCGTATCATCGCTGCAGCCTCCGACATTTCCATAATGCCGGTGCAGCGACAGGTGCGATGTTGTTTCTCGCTCCTGCGGCAGCACACATCGCTGTGTGTAAAGCCGCAGGAGCGAGGAACTTCACCTTACCTGCCGCCGGCTGCAATGAGAAGGACGGAAGTGGGCGGGATGTTTACATCCTGCTCATCTCCGCCCCTCCACTTCAATTGGCCGCCTGCCGTGTGACGTCGCTGTGACGCCGCATGACCCGCCCCCTTAGGAAGGAGGCGGGTCGCCGGCCAGAGGGACGTCGCACGGCAGGTATGTGCGTGTGAAACTGCCGTAGCGATAATAATCGCTACGGCAGCTTTCACTAGATATTGCACGTGCGACGGGGGCGGGACTATCGCTGCAGCATCGGTAACACATTGTTACCGATGTCGCAGCGTGCAAAGCCCGCCTAAGTCGTCACAACACTTGTAGACGAATACACAAAAATTAATAAAATAAAATAAGCATATTTAGTATCACTATATCCGCTAAAGTGATATCTATCAAACAAAAAATGTATTGAACAGTTAACACCATAAAGAGAAAAACAAGCCCTTACATATAGCTCAATGCATAACAAAATAAAAATGTCTTGGGTTTCAAAAAATGGCAACCCGGTGTGGGAATGTATTACTGTTCTTAATAATGTGATTATCTATGTAGAATAATCATTTACTGTGCATACTCTACAACACAAGATTAATTGAGCAGTACCTTGGAAAGTGATTTTTCGTTGGCTTTGAGAGTTGCTAGTCCTGCACAACAAACCAAGGCACTTGAACTTGATAGGCCGGAACTTGGCGGAATGGTTCCATCCACTAAGCAATTCATCCCTTTGGGTCCATCCAGACTGAAATGCTCCTTGAAAGTATAGAGTTTATGTAAATTAGAAATAAAAAAACTAGAAAATGAATACCGAAGACACTGCCTTCATGCATGAGGAAACTTATAATACAATGAGGCACATTAACCTAAGACTGGTTGCATTAGAGAAATTATAAAATCCATATACTGTAGTCATCTCTTTGGTATCTAGAGAGAGATGACATACCTACCCCCACAAGCAATATATGGGATTACTTATAAATGGAAGAAGAAAGAGAGAACTAACACAATATCTGGCCCCTGTTCACCCAGAACCCACTGGTTTGCACAGGTAATTGCATTGGTTATCTGCTGGGAAACAGACAAAGTATGAGGTTTGTATATTCAGGGCTTGAAAAGCATGATGTGTCACCTCTGAAGTCAGCTCTGCTGAATGTCAAAAGATTGCTCTAGACGTTTTGGTGCCAGTGGTCAGTGATAAATATTAGGATTTGTATTGATACAATATTTTTGGGAGACACATTTAAAGCTTTGTGATCTAGAGGGGAAGAACATGTACTCTAATATAATTGTGTGATCAGCACATCAGCCCCAAATTAATATTAGTGAAATAAATTACGCTATCCACGTCATGTTTCATCTCTATATAAAAGGTAAAATCATGATAAGAACCATGACCACAATATTTTCTGGGACCTCCATGGGCGATGATATAATGAAATTTAGAATCTCTGAAGCCACATCCGATGACCAGCCCTGTTCTGAGTCACTAGAGGGGATGTATGTGGGAATAACTTGTGTTAATAAAAGCAAATTCAAAATTATTATCAAGTTTTTCAATGCCAGGAAGATACACTGCCATGTAGGATTGTCCATGTTTCAGTGGAGTTCTTCCCTCCATAAAACGGAGTCATTTCAGTGACATAGATTTTTCACTTTTCTTTTGTTTATTCCTTTTATTTTATGTAATTGTATATACTTTGTTTTGTCCCCTTTGTAACATCTTTTGTACATTTTTATAAAAAGTAACTATTTTTCAGATTAAATAAATAAAATTTAACAGCTTTGTTCCTCATGCTCTATAAACAGCATCTCAATTGGCCTGAATAAGCAATTGGTGATGGCAGCTAGTAATTTTTCTTGAGCTAATGTGGAACTTGGTAATCACTATGAGTTTCACAATAATCAGTCTAGTAGTGAGAGCAACCGTCGTCTCCTCCAATAACCTTTGGTCAACTGTGTATTGTCCTGACGATTGAGGCAGCGGAGTACTCTCTATGACATATTGGTGTCAAGCGGTGGGATTATAGAGCATTAGTGATTTGGTTTGAGCAATCATTCCTGCCACTATAAACTTGCACAGTCATTGCAGGATTCTGTTTAGAGTTTTGAGGATTAAAGTGTCTAATCATACCTGGCACATTACTATATGTGTAGCAGTTACACCCTCCCCTCTTAATTGTTTTTCTAGTCTTTTATTTAGAAAGTGACTGCTAAGATGACAGCTGCTTATAATAATCTTGAGAAAGCGGTGCTGATCCATAAGTGTGAATAGTGAGGTTTCATTGGGTCGACAAGGCCAAAGAGATGTAAATCTATGCCTTGGGGGAGGATGATGTGAGTGTCCAGCACAATGAGGCACCAGAGCTTAGGACAAGTTAAGCACCAGGAGACCTAGTTATGGATCTGTACCGCCCCTGTAGTAGTCGGACTGCTCGGATCCGGGGTTGCTGTGGCTCGAGGGTCTCCGGACTCGGGGGCTTACGACCACTCAAAAATGAAAGGGGGCTATTTACAGGGGATTAGTGTTTATGACGTCACCCGTGATTCGCGGTAAGAGGAGTACCGCCGCTGCCGATGGGAGTACCCAGGGGAGATGGAGCGGGGCAGCCAGATGACGTTCCCTCCATGGGTAGGGTAGGCCCTGGGACTCTGGATGGTGGAGATGAAGGGGAGTGTGGTGCAGGCCAGGTGGGCAAACTCAGGGGAGATCAGCGTACTCAGTCAGGATGTTGGTGCGACCATTAAGCAGACTCTGAAACAGGAGTAAATCAAGTCTCTGGGTGCTGCTGCTACTCAGGGGAGCTTGTCCGGGAATCTGTCCCCGTTGGTATTGCTGATGGTTCTGGACCTGCCTCGATGCACTATGTTTAGACTTTTCTGAGTGACCCTTCGGCCTGAAGCTTTCGGGGTCCTGCTCCCTACAATTAAATAGAGGAGCTGTGCTCTTGATGGCTGACACTTGGGATTTCAGTGGGCCGCATAAGCTGGAAAGTCCGATCCCTTTCGTTGGTGCCTTCGATCTGAGCTCTTGGGGAAAGTTCATGAAGATACTATAGGTTAATTATCAGGTTGTGTGAAGCTACTCCCTGATCTAGGGTCCAGTACCCCGCTGTGCTCGGTACCAATCCGGTTACTAGATTTTCCGGTGCCAACCGTTCTCCAAAACTAACGGGTACTTTACACGCTGCGACATCGCTAGCCGATGCTAGCGATGTCCAGCGCGATAGCACCCGCCCACGTCACAC
The DNA here is from genome assembly GCF_048569485.1 of Anomaloglossus baeobatrachus. Classification (NCBI taxonomy): domain Eukaryota; kingdom Metazoa; phylum Chordata; class Amphibia; order Anura; family Aromobatidae; genus Anomaloglossus; species Anomaloglossus baeobatrachus. The sequence continues at coordinate 503,102,138 of NC_134356.1, read as the reverse complement.
ATGCGATATGTGGTGATTGCTGCCGTAGCAAACATTATCGCTACGGCAGCTTTCCACGCATATACCCGCTCGGCGACGTCGCTGTGACTGCCGAACAATCCCTCCTTCAAGGGGGAGGTGCGTTCGGCGTCACAGGGACGTCACCGCAACGTCACTAATCGGCCGGCCAATAGAAGCGGAGGGGCGGAGATGAGCGAGACATAACATCCCGCCCACCTTCTCCCTTCCACATTGCTGTTGGGACGCAGGTAAGGAGATGTTTGTCGCTCCTGCGGGTTTACACACAGCGATGTGTGGAGCTGCAGGAGCGACAAACAACATCGTACCTGCGGTCGCATCGACATTATGGAAATGAACGACATGACACAGATCAGCAAGATTGTACGCTTCTGTGCTCGTTCATTGTTCCACCTAGGATTTACACGTTGAGATGTCGCTACCAGCGCCGGATGTGCGTCCCTAATGACGTGACCCTGACGATATAGTGGTAGCGATGTCGCAACATGTAAAGTACCCCTAAGTCTTGGCACCCTTCTCTAATATCCTGCGACCGGGTCTCAGACTCCTCCGGTCCTAGACACCATCTGCAACCTAGCCAAAGTCTCCCAGGGAACTCCAACTTCCTTCAGCTCCTCACTCTCTGAGGGCTACTTCTCAACTATGTCCCTCCCAACAGTCTGCCTGATACCTAGGCGGGTGGCCCTTTTCCAGCTAGACCACCCACTGGTGTGCCTGACAGGGTGTGGTGTGATGTGTGGCTAGGATTTGGATGCTGATAGAAGCAATACCAAAGGTTAGGATCCCAGACCCATGGGGGGTTGAGCTCTGCAGTTCCCTGTGACACCCTGATAGATTCAGGAGTGTCACAGCGCTGGCACCAGAACTACCTAACTCAAAGAGGGCTAGCAGCCATCACAGCTCCCAGAATAAAATTAACTTGAGTGCCATTCCTTCTGCAGCAAATGGGAGAATGTAACCCTCATGTCTGCATGCAGCTGGTGCTACAAGGGTGCAAAAATGCAAAGTAAAACATGAGTTTGCAGAAAGTAAAGCTGAAGAACAACCTGAGTGTGAGGCCGCTAAACGACATGCTGAGAGAGCCGAGTGTCAAGTAAAACAGAAGTAGCACTTGAAATTATACAGCTTCATAAGGAGCAATCTACCACCCTGCACAGTGAGTCCAGCAATGCCAACATCTTTAAACCTGGACCCAAGCATTTTCTTTTGATGGAAAGATACGGGAACTTGGACATACAGTGCCTTGAGAAAGTGTTCAGCCCCTTTGAATTTTTCATCCTTTTCCCACATTTTATTCTTCAAACATAAAGATAAAAAAAATTAAATTTATGGTGAAGAATCAACAAGTGGGACACAATTGTGAAGTTGAACGAAATGTATTGCTTATTTTAAACTTTTATAAAAAATAATAAACTGAAAATTGGGGTGTGCAATATTATTTGGCCCCTTTAAGTTTATACTTTGTAGCGCCCACCTTTTGCTGCGATTACAGCTACAAGTCGCTTGGGGTATTTCTCTATCAGTTTTGCACATCAAGTGACTGAAATTCTTGCCCATTCTTCCTTTGCAAACAGCTCGAGCTCAGTGAGGTTGGATGGAGAGCGTTTGTGAACAGCAGTTTTCAGCTCTTTCCACAGATTCTCGATTGGATTCAGGTCTGGACTTTGACTTGGCCATTCTAACACCTGGATACGTTTATTTGTGAACCATTCCATTGTAGATTTTGCTTTATGTTTGGGATCATTGTCTTGTTGGAAGACAAATCTCCGTCCCAGTCTCCAACAGGTTTTCTTCAAGAAGGGTCCTGTTTTGGGCTCCATCCATCTTCCCATCAATTTTAACCATCTTCCCTGTCCCTGCTGAAGAAAAGCAGACCCAAACAATGATGCTGCCACCAGCATGTTTGACACTGGGGATGGTGTGTTCAGGGTGATGAGCTGTGTTGCTTTTACGCCAAACATATCGTTTGGCATTGTACCCAAATAGTTCAATTTTGGTTTCATCTGTCCAGAGCACCTTCTTCACACATGTTTGGGGTGTCTCCCAAGTGGCTTGTGGCAAACTTTAAATGACAGTTTTTATGGATATCTTTGAGAAATGGCTTTCCTCTTGCCACTCTTCCATAAAGGCCAGATTTGTGCAGTGTACGACTGATTGTTGTCCTAAGGACAGACTTTCCCATCTCAGCTGTAGATCTCTGCAGTTCATCCAGAGTGATCATGGGCCTCATGGCTGCATCTCTGATCATTCTTCTCCTTGTTTGAGATGAAAGTTTGGATAGACGGCCAGGCCCTCTTAGATTTGTTGCAGTGGTATGACACTCCTTCCATTTCAATATGATCACTTGCACAGTGCTTCTTGAGATGTTTAAAGTTGTGAAAATCTTTTTGTAACCAAATCCGGCTTTAAACTTCTCCACAACAGTATCACGGACCTGCCTGTTGTGTTCCTTGGTCTTCATGATGCTCTCTGTGCTTTAAACAGAACACTGAGACTATCACACAGCAGGTGCATTTATATGAAGACTTGATTACACACAGGTGGCTTATATTTATCATCATCAGTCATTTAGGATAACATTGGATCATTCAGAGATCCTCAATGAACCTCTGGAGTGAGTTTGCTGCACTGAAAGTAAAGGGGACGAATAATATTGCACGCCCCAATTTTCAGTTTATTCTTATTTACAAAAGTTTAAAATAAGCAATAAATTTTGCTCAACTTCAGAATTGTGTCCCACTTGTTGTTGATTCTTCACCCTAACATTAAAATTTTTATCTTTATGTTTGATGCCTGAAATGTGGGAAAAGGTTGAAAAATTCAAGGGGGCCGAATACTTTCGCAAGGCACTGTATTTCAGAGGGGATTTGAAAAGACTTGCAGACCATAACAATTGCTCGATGATGAGCTGGCCCGATACTTAACCTCAGGGCTACGAAGCAAAATTCTAGAGAGTTTTGCTACTCTCCCTTGAGAACAAGATAGAGACTATGAGAACATCAAACAGGCTCTGATAAGGAAATATCAGCTGACCCCAGATGTTTACTGCAAAAGATTGTGGACCCTGCAACATGGGCCATGTGAAAGCTGAGGTGATGTAGTGGATGGACTCAGAACAAACTTTGAGCAGTGGGTCCAGGCACTATCAGTTACTACCTTTGAAGGACCTGATGATGGTGAAGGACCAACGTCTGCATCTTTTTTCCTCTTGAAGTGTGATAGTTTGTGATGAACCGGGAACCAAGGTAGGCAACCAAGGCAGCACAGATTGCTGAGACTTATGTGGCCATTTATATGCCTGAAGTGTGGGGGCGCTGCCAGCTGGAAAGGGGTCAGACCGACAACCACCATCAATGCCCCTGCCAGCCAAACTTCAGCAGGTCTTGCCTCATCTGCAAGCACACGGCCTGCATCTGACTCCAGATGATACTATACCTGTGACCAACCAGGATGAAATAATATCACTTGTCCAGAGAGGCAGAAGAGGAACCCCACATTCAAGGCCCAGTGCAGCTGTTTTGTGAGTGGGGCAATTGGGAGGCCCTGTGAAACCTTGCAACCGGTTACTGTGGATGACATTGTCACTTTTGGCTGAATTACACTAAAGTAGAACACATGCCCATGCACCCTGAATTTGTGTTTAATGAAGAACTTATCCCTGGGAAACACAAGACTGTCACCGGGATTTGGGGTGTTTTCAGACTTTTATCGATGGCCCAAGTTTTCCTAGACTGAGGGTGCCGGGAGGGAGTTAAGCGAAGTGGGGGTATCTGAAAACCTCCCCACAAATTTTCTATTGGGGACTGATCTGGGACAATTGGTGACTCAATACATTCCTGACAACTCTCATCGATCTGGTAGTTCATGTAAACTAAATGTTGATGATGTGGACATCAAAGTTGTACATGATAATAAAGTGTCTGATTGTACAAGGGAACTCAATCCATGTCATGCTGCATATTTATGTTACTGAGGATCCCCTCAAAGGAGTAAGAATCAACGCTAAGTGCGATGGACGAGGTTGCATGCAGCTTGTCTGGGTGAAGAAGGACTGTGACATGGGCAGTGGTAGCTGCTAAATGATTAACACTCATCCTGAGGTTTCACAGAGTGATGTGTCTCATTGTACAGGAGACCTGATGAATGTCACACTGCGGGTGAGGTTGCTTAGGATCCACTTAAAAGGAGTAGAATCAGTAATAAGTGAGATGGAAACAGGTACGTTGACCACGAAGATGGTTGCATGTGGCTTCTCAGTGTCACGACGGACTGTGACATGGCCTGTGGTTCTTGCTCCATGATTAGCACTGATCCTGAGGAATTACAGGAGGAGGGGGAAGTGTGCCCCACAGCCTGACAGGATAATGGCAAAGAGTTACCCATACAGTGGCATGCAAAGGTTTGGGCACCCCTGGTCAAATTTACTGTTATTGTTAACAGTTAAGTAAGTTAAAGTAGAAACGATCTCTAAAAGGCATAAAGTTAAAGATGACAATTTTCTTTGCATTTCAGGCAAAAGAAAAAAATAATAAAATAAAATATATATATATATATATATATATATATATATATATATATATACATACAGTTAGGTCCAGAAATATTTGGACAGTGACACAATTTTCGCAAGTTGGGCTCTGCATGCCACCACATTGCATTTGAAATGAAACCTCTACAACAGAATTCAAGTGCAGATTGTAACGTTTAATTTGAAGGTTTGAACAAAAATATCTGATAGAAATTGTAGGAATTGTACACATTTCTTTACAAACACTCCACATTTTAGGAGGTCAAAAGTAATTGGACAAATAAACCAAACCCAAACAAAATATTTTTATTTTCAATATTTTGTTGTGAATCCTTTGGAGGAAATCACTGCCTTAAGTCTGGAACCCATGGACATCACCAAACGCTGGGTTTCCTCCTTCTTAATGCTTTGCCAGGCCTTTACAGCCGCAGCCTTCAGGTCTTGCTTGTTTGTGGGTCTTTCCGTCTTAAGTCTGGATTTGAGCAAGTGAAATGCATGCTCAATTGGGTTAAGATCTGGTGATTGACTTGGCCATTGCAGAATGTTCCACTTTTTAGCACTCATGAACTCCTGGGTAGCTTTGGCTGTATGCTTGGGGTCATTGTCCATCTGTACTATGAAGCGCCGTCCGATCAACTTTGCGGCATTTGGCTGAATCTGGGCTGAAAGTATATCCCGGTACACTTCAGAATTCATCCGGCTACTCTTGTCTGCTGTTATGTCATCAATAAACACAAGTGACCCAGTGCCATTGAAAGCCATGCATGCCCATGCCATCACGTTGCCTCCACCATGTTTTACAGAGGATGTGGTGTGCCTTGGATCATGTGCCGTTCCCTTTCTTCTCCAAACTTTTTTCTTCCCATCATTCTGGTACAGGTTGATCTTTGTCTCATCTGTCCATAGAATACTTTTCCAGAACTGAGCTGGCTTCATGAGGTGTTTTTCAGCAAATGTAACTCTGGCCTGTCTATTTTTGGAATTGATGAATGGTCTGCATCTAGATGTGAACCCTTTGTATTTACTTTCATGGAGTCTTCTGTTTACTGTTGACTTAGAGACAGATACACCTACTTCACTGAGAGTGTTCTGGACTTCAGTTGATGTTGTGAACGGGTTCTTCTTCACCAAAGAAAGTATGCGGCGATCATCCACCACTGTTGTCATCCGTGGACGCCCAGGCCTTTTTGAGTTCCCAAGCTCACCAGTCAATTCCTTTTTTCTCAGAATGTACCCGGCTGTTGATTTTGCTACTCCAAGCATGTCTGCTATCTCTCTGATGGATTTTTTCTTTTTTTTCAGCCTCAGGATGTTCTGCTTCACCTCAATTGAGAGTTCCTTAGACCGCATGTTGTCTGGTCACAGCAACAGCTTCCAAATGCAAAACCACACACCTGTAATCAACCCCAGACCTTTTAACTACTTCATTGATTACAGGTTAACGAGGGAGACGCCTTCAGAGTTAATTGCAGCCTTTAGAGTCCCTTGTCCAATTACTTTTGGTCCCTTGAAAAAGAGGAGGCTATGCATTACAGAGCTATGATTCCTAAACCCTTTCTCCGATTTGGATGTGAAAACTCTCATATTGCAGCTGGGAGTGTGCACTTTCAGCCCATATTATATATATAATTGTATTTCTGAACATGTTTTTGTAAACAGCTAAAATAACAAAACTTGTGTCACTGTCCAAATATTTCTGGCCCTGACTGTATATATATATATATATATATATATATATATATATATATATATATAAAATTTTTTTTTTTTCATAAAAGGAAAATGGGCCAATGCAGAAGTTAGGGCACCTGCATGGTTAGTACCTAGTACCACCTCCTTTGGCAACTATCACAGCTTGTAAACACTTTTTGTAGCCATGTAGCCAGCCAAGAGTCTTTCAATTTTTGATTGAAGTATTTTCATCAAATTTTTCCTTGGAACAGTCTTCCAGTTCTGTGAAATTCCTGGGTCGTCTTGCATGCACTGATAATTTGAGGTCTAGTCACAAATTTTCAATGATTTTCAGATCAGGGGACCGTGTGTCACACAACATGCGTAGCGAGCACGTTCAGACATCAGATGTCTGAAGCACAAAAAACCCAACAACTATACTACAAACAAAGGGAAATATCAGGAACACAATAACAAGGTTGGGCTCTGGCACTAGCGAGAGGTTAGATGGACACCTCCTGCCTTTATCTGGCAGTGTACCACTGTATTCTGCAATCCTAGCCAGACTCAATACAGGCTCCACACCTGTCACCGAGCAGGAATACCTGAAGCCCTAAAAAATGCCTACCTTAGTCCTAGCTAAGGAGTGGGGTGGTATGGCTCACGAGGCCCACTGCTGCACTAATACAACAAGAGGGTAGGTGAGACAAACGGTAATACAATCAAAAATGTAAAAGATCCAACTTCATTAGGCAGCTCCTTCACCAAGGGGGCCAGCATACAAATGGCTTTTTATAATCAGCAAGGCTTGCTGGGAAACCTAGCTATTTAAACACAATAAGGGCATGGCTACAGAGCAGCTACAGCAGACCTTAACTGGTGGAGAGCTGCTAGCAGAAAAACTGACATTAACTACTTCAGGAGAGATCAGGGGTTCCAGTCAAAAAGCTGTCAGTCTCCAAAATCAGGGAAACAACCATGACACTGTAAGAGTCACTGTAAAATCTTTAGCTTACGCCTTTTGAGGTAGTCTATTGTGGATTTTGATGTGTGTTTAGGATCAATATCCAGTTTGAGAAGCCATCCTCTTTTCAACTTCAGCTTTTCAACAGATTGTGTTGTTTGTATCAAGAATTTGTTGAAATTTAATGGACCTCAATCTTTTCTCCACCAGTGAAATTTTCACTGAGCTATTGGCTGGAACACAACCATAAAGCATGATTGATCCACCCCTATGCTTAATGGTTAGTGAGATATTTTGTTCATGAAATTCTGTGTCCATTTTTCTGAACACATAACTTTGATCATTGTGACCAAAGAGTTCTATTTTAACCTCATTGGACCACAGAAAGGGTTTCCAAAATGCATCAGCCTTGTTTAGGTGTTCTTCTGCTTACTTCTGAAGATTCATTTTATGGTGAAGACGCAGGAGAGGTTTTCCTCTGAAGACTCTTGCATGAAGGCCATATTTGTGCAGGTGTCTCGGAACAGTAGAACAATGTACCACAAGTCTAGAGTCTGCAAAATGTTCTTGAAGGCCTTTTACAGTCAAGGGGGGCTTCTGATTTACCTCTCTAGCAATCCAACAGTAATTTATCTTAGTCTTCCAGACCTTATCTTGACCTCCACTGTTCATGTTAACTGACATTTCTTAATTACATTTTTAACTGAGGAAAGGGCAACTTGAAAATGCTTTGCTATCTTTATAGCCGTCTCCTGCTTTGTGGGCCTGAACCATTTTCAGAGTGCTAGGCAGCTGCTTAGAAGAACCCAAGGCTGTGGTTTTCTGGCACAAGGTTAGAAGCTGTGTTTTTATAAAGCTGCAAAATTTGCATCACCTGGCCTTTCCTAACAATGATAATGTCATAAGCCATCACCCTAAAAAGCTAATTTAGATCTGAAATCTTGGTCAAGTTATCTGAACACACAAACCTCCAAAGTTGTCCAAACTTTTCCCTCAACCCATTTGTCTTTTTGTAATTTTAAAATGTAAAAGATGAAAATGTTTTGGTTTTTTTTTTACTTAACATACAAAGCAAATGTGTCATCTTTAGCGATGGGTGGACATGGACTGTAAAAGTCCAGCTCTGTGAGAGTTAAAAGTACCCGAGTGCTGAGCCTGGACTTCTCTGGGATCTCCGGATAACTATCCAGAAACTTGAGTAATGAAAAAAAAGGAAAATTAAAGAAAGAAAAAAAAAATAAAGCAAGCACGCTATACTTACCGGTGCGGCTGTACACTGCTTCCGGGTTCCCCATTCTACTTACGGGGCCACTCATTCACGTTATGCGTATGCACTGTTTTCCCCATTCACCGGCAGTCCTGGCGTATGATTGGTTGCAGTCAGACAGCGCCCCCACCCTGAGTGGCAGCGTGTCTGCTTGCAATCAAAGACCCTGTCTTCGGGTCACTGTAGATTGATGTAAAAATAAACAAACAAAAAAGGAAGAGGAACCACATGCATTTTTTTTTTTTAAAATATATTAAATAAATGATTTTTAAAAATGGTGTGTGGTGCCCCCCAATTGTAATACCCAACCATGATAAAGCCTGATAGCTGGAGGCTGGTATTCTCAGACTGGGGAGATCGATGCATATTGGGCCCCTCCAGCCTAAAAATAGCAGCCTGCAGCTGCCCAGGATTGTTGCATCTATTAGATGTGGTGTTTATGGTCCTCCACCTGTGACCACAAATAACCTGTAACCTGAGTGATGTTACTGCTCATCACTGCAGCTCATTCTCTGCCTGAAGCTCACAGAGGTTGTTATAGTCTATGCCCGCGCGCTGTCACTTCAGATGTAGCAGAGCTGGGATGGTTGTGGGACCTTGTGAGGAGTAAATCGGACCCAGCTATTTTGGGGTTTAATAAAGGGGTGAAAGAAGGAGTTTTTTTGTATTTTATTTCAAATAAATGATTTTTCGGTGTTTTTGTTTATTTATTTTCATTTACAGTTTACTAATGCGGGGGGGGGGCTCATAGACACTTCCCATTACAAATCTAGGGCTTAGTAGCAGCTGTGAACTCTCATTAACCCCTTATTACCCTGATTGCCACTGCACCTGGGCAATCGAGATGAGCCGGGAAAAGTTCTGGGATTGTCGCATCTAATGGATGCAATAATCCTGGGCGGCTGCAGGCTGCTATTTTTAGGCTGGTGAGCCCAATAAGCATGGGTCTCCTCAGACTGAGAATACCAGCTCCCAGCTGTCGGTCTTATCATTGCTGGGTGTCAAAATTGGGGGGTACCGCACACCGTTTTAAAAATTATCTATTTAAATAATTAAAAAAAAAAAGACACATGTGGTTCCTCTAATTTTGATACCCAGCCAAGCTAAGCACACGGCTGAGGTCTGCAGTCTGTAGACATATGCTTTATCTGTGCTGGGTATCATAATATGGGGGGACCCTACATCAATTTTTTATTTATTTATTTTTACACCAATCTAGAGCCACAGATATGGTCTGTGATTTCATGCAGTTAGACACTTTGTCATACAGGATGGGGTCGCGTCTGACTGCAACCAAACACAGATGCCAGGATTGCTGGTGGGCGGGGAAAGGAGTGAATATCTATGAGCGATAATGAGTAGCCCCGCAAGTAACGTTAGAGCCTCGTGTTGACTGGTAAGTATAACGCGCCTGTATTAATCCCCCAATTCCTTCTACCACCATTTTTAAGTGCCGGATTCTGGTCCCCATAGACTCATACAAGGACCAGCGTCTGTCCAGATATTCGGGATGAATTTCAGGCTGGAACTGTTTTGTTTTGTTTTTTTAAACTCAGTTATCTCAGACGATCTCAGGAATCTGCGAGTCTGCCCATCACTAGTCATCTTTTACTGTATGCCTTTTAGAGATCATTTCATGTTCAACTTGCATAACTATTCACAATAATGTCAAGTAATTTTGACATGGGGTGCACAAACTTTTGCATGCCACTGTAACTTGTGTTACTTATAACCTGTTAGAATGTTGGTCAAGTATTAGCCATAACCTCTCAATATGATGGAAAAGTGTTACCTATAAGGTGTCATGCCAGGGCAAAGGAATGCCTGGTGTGAGGTGCAAGAGGAGGGGTACACCAGGGAACATGGAAAGGAAGGCCTTGATGATAAAGAGAGAAGTCAGGGGTCACCATCTAACTTACCTGTGGCTGATTTCTGAGCTCCCTAATGTCCTTAGATGGGTCCTTCCCCCTGTATGGGATCATTTGCCTAGACCTTGACTGATTCTGATCAGTGAGCAGTCCAGCAAGACACTAGTCTTGCTACTAATATAAAGGCATCATGAAAAAGAGGAGACAAACAAGGGAGAAAGAAACAACAAAAGAACTCCAATTCTTCTCCAGCAAGAGACTCCACCACATTCACTGTAAAGATAACCACAGCTTTCTCCAGAGACAACTCCTTCACAGGTCAGTATAGAATGAACTATAGCCTGCATATGAGAGAGTAAGGAGTGTGTTTATATAGCGGAAGGGAGTGGCTGCAGCTGGAATTAACAACTAACTGTCAATCACAGCAGGTTAGAAAAAAAAAACGTAACCTCTTCAGTCGATTAGTTTGCTTATAGTTAAAAATGTCTTTTTCCAATTACCTTTGAGCCCCTGAAATGAGGAGGCTTTGTAAAAAAAATGGGCTGTATTTCCTAAGCGATTCACAGGATATTTGTGTTCAATCCATTTAATTAACTCTCAAAGTCTACATTTTAAACTTCTTTTTATTCTGTGTTTTTTAAAAAAAAACTTGTAACATACAATATATATGTCAACAATAATAATGACAAGTTTTAGAAATTCATTTACCATCATTTACAATCATCATAACAAAACCCCAATACCCTCTCTCCCCCCTCCCTCTCTGCGTGTGTCCTCTAACTTATGTTGTCCGTTATTATGGAATTGGGTTACGTTCACTTATATTTTCCAATAAATACTACGATGTGTGTTCAAACTGGGATCTAAGTCTGGTTCTATTGACATCCGGCAATGTGGGTATGAATATGGACCATGTGTCAAAAAAATTTTTTGTCAACTTTTCCTTATCTGAGAGAGCATCCAGCCATTCCATCTTGAATACAAACATAACCATAGTTTTAATAAGTGATAATGATGGGGGTTCCAGACTAAGCCACTTATGTAATATACTTTTTCTGGTGGCCGAGGCCATAATAATAAGAGCTGCTTTAATATGTCTTGGTAGTTTTAGTTGTTCTTCTTCCAAAATATTAAAAATAGCCCATTGTGATGTCAGTGGGAATTTAATGTTATATTTGGATTGTAGAACTGAATGGACGCTCCCCAGACCCCCCTAATCTGCGCACAATCCCAAAGGTGATGAAATGTCTGTCTTCTCTTTGCCACATTTGGAACAATTGTAATTTGCTCTCGAGTTTATTTTTGACTGAATATAGGGGGTGATGTAGGCCCTATGGAAAATCATTAATGCCATATCTGTGTAACTACTAGCTGATATAAATTTTCTTTGAATCAGTGTGGCCTTAAAAAACTCCTCAGTTTCATATTCCGGTATGACCTCCCTCTATTTTGAGGATGCTCCGACTCCGCCTCCCACGACCAATGGGGTCTTAATCTCGCATATATATGGCTTGTTGAGAAAACCTGTGTCTTAGCTTGTTTCAAGAATTTGTCTAGGTCTGACCCTCGCTCGGATCTTGGTTTACTAGCTATGCATTTCTGTGCAAAGCTGCGAGCTTGGAGAAACAAAAAGGGGTTTCCAGCAAAAGCTTGGAAGCGTTGTGATAGTATTTCATATGGAAGTATTGAATACCCAGAACCCATTAGGTCCGCCACAAAGATACACCCCTGTCTTGCTAGTATGTCATATTGTATTGGGGTCCTGCCCCTAAGAAATCTCGGGTTCCCTACAAAAGGCTGGAATGGTGTGTTACAGGCGCTAGCCCCACATAATTTCCGTATCCTTCTCCATGTTTGAACCGTCTGTCATATTGTTGGAAGCTCCCTAATCCCATTCGGAACTTCATCACCCTTCAAATGCACCAAAGCTGTTAGTGAAGTGTGGGGGTATAATTGTCGTTCCAATTGAACGTTGGCAAAGTCTACACTTTAATTGCATCTCAGTTGTTTAATCTTAAATAAAAATTAGTGACATAGAGCCCGAATCAGGGATGGCAATTTGACTTTTTATTTTTTCTAGACAACTTATCAAAAAATCACAGACAAACAATATTTTTTTACAGACAAATTGGGAAAGCAAAATAAATCATTATTATTATTATTATTATTATTATTATTATTATTATTATAAGTGATCCATGTCTACAGGCCATAATTCTGATATGAAGACATCAGCTGCATTTATCGTGAACTGTAAAATTATGAGAATTACATTCAAAATAATCTCCATAACTTTTCTCAGCTTGAAAAATATTACGAATGTCTTAAAAAAAAATTACGCCCAGTGCAAAAAAGTGCCTTATTTTTACGGACTGTCCTGGAGTTTCTGGACAATTGGCAACTCAGATCACGAAGATTCACTGTCCAAAGATTTTTGGACCTAACTGGCATCGTGGAACTAAGGCTGCTTTCACACTACGTTTTTCTAACATGCGTCATGAACGTTTTTTAACGCAAAAACGGATCCAATGCAAATGCGTTTTCATTTCAATAAATTTGCAATGGACTCACGTCAACATGCGTGTACATGCATTTGCGTGAGGATCCAGCGACTTGCAGTTTTTTAACTTTTTTCAAAAACATTACTTGTAGTGTTTTTAAGCTGCGTCCAAATACTGTTTTTCACTGGATCCTGACCATACTGCACGCAAACGCATGTGAACGCTGGCATGCTGATAGACAGGATCCTGCTTGCTCTACTGAGCATGCCCAGAAACCAGCCTGGGATGATCAGTCTCTCTCTCCCCCTCTCTCTCTCCCCCTCCCTCTCTCCCCCTCCCTCTCTCTCACGCCTGAGAGTGGCAGACGCTCATAACCAAGGTGAATATCGGGTAAACAAGCAAAGTGCTTCGCTTAGTTACCCAATGTTTACCTTGGTTACGTGTGCAGGAAGCAGGCAGCCCGGCTTCTAGCAGTTGCGGACGCTCGTAACCAAGGTAAATATCGGGTATCCAAGCAAAGCACTTCACTTAGCTACCCGATGTTTACCTTAGTTACCAGCGTCCGCAGTTGTCAGATGCCGGCTCCCAGTCTATCACGTTCAGTTCCCCTCACTCCCGATCACATGACTTCAATGCCCGCCCATAAACTTCAAGTGACAGGACCCTGCAAAATAACACATGCGTTTGCATGCGTTTTTCTTTGTAAAAACAGGATCCACTTTTACAGCAAAAAAACGTTCATGACGCATTTTAAAAAAAACGTAGTGTGAAAGCAGCCTAACTCTTTCACAATTTATTTGTACGAAAAAAATGGTGCCTTTGCAACATTCAATTTGTGCAAAAGAAACCATGTCTAGATTGACAGAAAAAAAGTGTGTTGAAGGAGTTAATGTAGAACTTAGCACTTTTGTACCGAGCACCATCTTCAGTTTACAGATAGATGCTAGAACAATCTATATTCTACAGCCTTTACAGGAATGCCATTTGGAGATCCGTGCTATTTTCAGAACGATGTCTAATGTTACAGCTTATGTTAATGCCATGCCTTGGCTTGGGAGTACAGCTTCACTGTTCCCAATATCCCAAACATTGTAGGATACACCCCACCTGCTTCGTATGTGTTATCTTAAAACCTCAGTATCCAGTATACAACAGCTGATCCCCTTAAGCCGTGTTTGTGTTAAAGAGGCAATCACGCTTGCTCTGCAGCTTTTTAGTTTGCTTTGGGGTGGTTATTTTTATAAGGATCAATTGCAGAGCTGCAGGCCACAAAAATATTTCAAAGCAGATAGAAATAAAGCAGAAAACTTCTCTTGCTATTAACTTTCAATTGCTGCTTTTATAAACACATTAAGGGTCATTTAATTTAAAACATACAAACACACGGCACTTTTCACTGTGTACTAATGCTAATTATGCATGTTACATGGCAATTCTGGCATTCTGTATCTCTGTACGGCTATGTGCGCACGCTGAGTATTTGTCTGCCAGAAAATTTCTGCACCAAATCTGCATTTTCTGGCAGAAATATGCACCAAAAACGTTTTTGTCTTGCGTTTTTGCCACGCGTTTTTCATAATAAAATCAATGGTTGGAAGTGCTGAAAAACGTTGTCAACAACACACCAAGAATGGATATGCTGCAGATTATTTTCTGCACCAAATCTGCAAGGAGAACAATAAGCAACGTCTGCACAATACTTCAGAATTCTCACTGACTTTGCTGGCATAAAGATAGGCATGCAAATTTGTGACAAAACTGCACTCAAGAATGCAGTGTGTGCACATGGCCTAAGTTACGGTACATTCTCATCAATTTTAAGAATTGAGACCAAATATGTGTACGTACATTTTTATTTTTTTAAAGTGTTCCTATCACCCAAGCCCGGCTCCAGGTTTTTGTGGGCCCTGAGCGAAAGAGTCTCAGTGGGCCTCATGCACACATAGACATGCACAGATACATACAGCTACAGGCATACGTACACATATATATTTAAAGAGAAATGCACAAAAACACATACAGTATATATAGACATAAATCTAGACACAATCATATACACGGACATACATAGATACAGATCATACATGCACACACAGACACATTAGAGATATTTCTAATATTGGGAAGCCGGCAACAGCCTCATTCACCTCCCCGCTTGTCTCCATCCAGCTCCTCCTGGGCATGTGTCGGTGCCACGCTGATTGATGGCAGTCACTAAACAGACATGGCCGCACATAGAGAACACTAACACTGCTTTATATACATCAGAAGAGAGGTTGGGGACATACATATTACTGGGGGGGCATGCATATTACTGAGGAAAGGGGTATACAGCAATGGGGGGGGATACAGCTCTAGAGGGGGGCAGTGGCTCTGGGGTGGGGGGACAAAAAGTTCTGAGGTGGGGGGGTTACATACAGCTCTGAGGGGGCATACAGCACCAGGGTGGAGGAGACATACAACTCTGGGTTATAGAAGTATGCAGCCCCCATATTCCTGCATATAGTATTATGTAGCACCCATTTAGCATTATGCAGTCCCCATATTGCACTATGCAGCCCTCATATGGCACTATGCAGCCTCCATATGGCACTATGCAGCCCCCATATGGAACTATGCAGCCCCCATATGGAACTATGCAGCCCCCATATGGAACTATGCTGCTCCCACATGTCACTATGCAGCCCCCCATATGGCATTGTGCAGCCCCCATATAACATTAAGCAGTCCCCATATAGCACAATGCAGACCCATATAGCATTAGCCACCCTCATGTAGTATACTGCCCCCATATAGCACAATGCAGACCCAGATACCATTAGGCATTCTTATGTAGTATACAGCCCACATATAACACAGTGCAGACCCAGATAGCATTAGGCACCCTCATGTAGTATGCAGCCCGCATATAGCACAATGCAGACCCAGATAGCATTAGGAACCCTCATGTAGTATACAGCCCATATAGCATCAGGCACCTTCATGTAGTATACAGCCCCATATAGCACAGTACAGACCCAGATAGTAATAGACACCTTAATGTAGTATACAGCCATATATAGAACAGTACAGACCCAGATAGCATTAGGCACCTTCATGTAGTGCACAGCCCATATATAGCACAGTGCAGATCCAGATAGCATTAGGTACCCTCATGTAGTACACAGCCCCATATAGCACAGTACAGACCCAGATAGCATTAGGCACCTTCATGTAGTATACAGCCCCATGGTCGTCTGGCCAGAGTGACTAGTACATACTCACTTCTCGTCGTTCCCCCGCTGCTCCTGTCTCCTCAGCGCGTCCACTGCTGTCGCTCTGACCTCACTGCAGGCGCGCAGTGGTGTCGTCACCGCGCTCCGCTGCAGAGCTGTCAGAGCGCCGACAATCCAGACACAGCGGGGAGAATAATAAGAGAGGGAGCGCGCCACTCCCTCTCTCATCATCACTTTCAATTGTACCGGCACCTGCGATGCCGATGCAATTGAAAGCGCGATCCTCGGCGGGGGGAGGCTGCTGACAGCACGGGCCCTGGGCTCCCCTGAGTAGCGTATGCACTCCTGCCACCGTGAGTGGGCCCCCCCCCGGCAGCCCAGGGCTCCGGCAGTTGACCGGGTTTGCCGGGTGCTGACGCCGGCCTTGCTATCACCAATCTAGTGCTGCCCGTTATATTTAATAAAAGAGTGAGCAGCCCAATACTGCTGACTTTATTAAATATAAGTTACTATCAAAATGGCTCATAATGCCTCTGAAAGATCCTGAATTCTGCTTAAGTTGGGAATGAATTTTCAGGTTGTGGAATCCTGGCTTGCAAAGCAGGATCCCACAAGCTTCCGTGGCCACTCTCACAGTAAGGATTCAGTCACATCTGAGTGTAAAATATAGCTCCATTGTTGTTCCTGAAGTGTCTTGGAGTGAAATGCGAGTGACATGCAAATGTCATTCCGTATGTCATGCCAGTGCTATGCAAGTGAATTTTTCCCCTCACCTAGTCTCTGTATGTGATCTCTGTGTGATGTCTGTGTGACATGTGTTTTTAATATGGAGCTTTACATACTGTCAACAGCTGGATGGATGGATGGATGGATAATGTGGCACTAATAATGTGGGTCCCTGTTTTTTTTTTGTTAGCCAGCTAAGGTGAAGCAGACAGCTACAGCCTGCACACCATAGCTAGCAGCTTTACCTTGGCTGGTCATTCAAAACAGAGGTCACCCCACTCTGTTATTTAAAATTATTTATTTAAAAAAAAAAACGTGGAGTCCCCCCAAATTGGGTCACCAACCTAGGTAAAGCAAACAGCTGTAGGCTAGTATTCTCAGGCTGGGGAGACACATTGTTATTGGGCCTTCCCCAGCCTTAAAATAGCAATACGCAGCTGCCCCAAAAGTGGCGCATCCATTAGATGCGCCAATCCTGAGGTTTCCCATTGGCTCTTCCTGTTGCCCTGGTGCGATGGCAAATGGGGTTATAAATGGGGTTGATGTCAGGTGTGAATTGCCAGTTGACACCAAGCCCTGGTATTAGTCATAGGTGGGCATCTATCAGACATCTCCATTACTAATCTAGTAGTTGAAAAAAGGAAAATAAATTTTATTTTCACAAACACCCCCGACTACATCCTTTGTTTACCAATTTATTGAAAACTTTTCCAAAAAAAGGTCCAAAGTAACCCATTGCAACATCCCAAGACGTTCCCCAAAAGTGAACGTGAAAGACATAAAGAGAAAGTTTTTAAAGAAATTAAGAGAAGAGACATTCTCATTCACCAATTTATTTCCCTGGCAAATCCCTAATCCCTAATCCGTGTCCAGCGTAATCCAATAAGGGGGTCCCACAACGATCCCATACTCGTTGTACCAGTCAATGAAGAACAGAATGTTCCCTATTGGCTGGGAGAGCAGTGACTGCAGGCTCACACGCTGCTGTGAGAAGCATTGCCGTGACCCAGGATGACCTCATGAGGTCAGCCCAGGTCACAGCAGGGGCGCACACAGCAGTGTGTGAGCGGACGCAGGCATGACGAGAGGTGACGTCCTTAGGTTAGCTCAGTTCATTGCCTGTGGCAGTCCTGTGACTTCCACTTCCATGCTTAGAGATACTTGGTGTTAGAATGGGCGTGGCCATGGATAAAATAAATAAAAATTGAAATTTGCATATGTATTCACCCCTTTTGCTGTGAAGCCCCTAAAAAATTCTGGTGCAAGCAATTACCTTCATAAGTCAAATGCTTAGTGAAAGGAAGGCCACCTGTGTGCAATCTAAGTGATCTAAGTGTCACATGGTCTGTCAGTATATACACCATTTCTGAAAGGCCACCACAGAGGCTGCAACACCATTAAGCAAAAGGCAACACTAACCAAACAACACCATGAAGACCAAGGAGATCTCAAAACATGTCAGAGACAAAATTGTTGAAAATTACACGTCAGAGTTGGGCTCTAAAAAAATAGTCCAACCTCTGATCATATCCCAGAGCACCATCAAATTCATTATCATCAAATGGAAAGAACATGGTACCACAACAAATCTGCCAAGAGAGGGCCACCCTCTAAAACTCTCAGCCCGGGCAAAAAGGTCATTATTCAGACTGGCAGGACAGAGACCAAAGGTAACTGTGATGGAGCTGCAGAATTACCAAGCAAATACTGGAGTATCTGTCCAGACGATTACAATAAGCCATACACTCCATAGAGCTGGCCTTTATGGGAGAGTGGCCAGAAAAAAAAAGTAATTACTTACAACTAAAATTTGGAAGGCTCATTTTGAGTTTGTGAAAAGACATGTGGGAGACTTCCCCAATTTATGGAGGAAAGCGCTGTGGTCAGATGAGACGAAAATGTTACTTTTTGGCCTTCAATCTAAACGCTATGTTTGGCGCCAAACCAACACAGCTCATCACCCCAGGAACACCATCCCCACGGTGAAACATGGTGGTGGCAGCATCATGTTGTGGTGATGTTTTTGGGCAGCAGGGACAGGGAAAATGGTCCTATTCGAAAGTGCAAAATACAGGGATGTTCTTGTGTAAAACCTGGTCAGTGATTTGTGACTAGGACAGAGGTTCCTCTTCCAACAAAGACAGTGCCCCAAAGTGTAATGCTAAAGCAACACTTGAGTGGTTTAAGGGGAAATGTGTAAATGTATTGCAGTGCTCTAGTCATTCTGAACCTTAATCCAATTGGAAATTTGTGGTCAGACTTGAAGTTATGACATATTCATGGGTGGGGGTTCAACTGCTGGGATATGCACCTATCAGTACAATGGGAAAATTGTCATTCCCATTAGAATGGAGCAGTGGCGCACATCCTCAACCGCTGCTCCATTCTTTCCTTATAGGGTTGCTGAGCGCTCCACAGAGAATCACAGCAGTTAAATATCAGCCCTTTAAAAGGAACCTGTCATGTGGAAAAATGCTATTACCCTGCAGATATAGGGTGAATCTGCAGGTTAATAGTACTCTAAACCTGTCCAGCGCCTGCACATTAAACCTCGCTGCCAGGAGGAAAAGACTTTATGCTTCCCGGCAGAATTCTGGTATCAGTCATGGAGGCAGTGCCAGCATAGGTTCTGTCACGGCTCTGTGTATGGAGAGTGGCGGATGTAACTGAGCCCCCCAAAATGACTGATAGCTCTGTCTAATGCTGAGTGGGGCAACTTGCCTAATACAACTATATTACCAACTAATATAACTATTAATGGCAAATTTATGAACATTTTGAGACCTGCAACAATCCTTAGAATTAAGAAGCTTTTAATTTAGCGCTGCACTCCCTACACAGCTCTTCTTTGCAGTTGTGCTCAGGGCAATATACTTGAACACAATGACTTGAAAGGAATTGCTGCAGTTCCTCTCAGCATCACATCCTCACAAGTCTGCAGCCTGATTCTGGAATAAAAAGAGGCTACAGTGCTGACTTAGTATGGGAATCAAAGCACAGCTTCATTAAATTCATTATATTGATACCAGTTCTGGGATCTCTCTTTAGAGAGGGCCTTTCATATGTCATAAATCCTTATTGTTTGTTTATTTCCTCCCTGTACTTTATTTCCCCCGGGGAACATATAATCTTTACCTCTGTGGGTGCTTTGCAGTGAGTTTGAGCTTTTATTTTCCCGTCTGTCGGTATTTGTGGGATTCTTTATCCCGGTCCCAATCTTCCCCAGAGGGTGGGGGGGGGGGGGTTGTTAGACCAGGGCTGCTTAGGATTCAGGGTCACGTGGGCATTCCAGGTCTGGCTACCATTCAGCTTACCCTGGAATCAGGGACATTTTAGGGCCTCCTAGTCTGAGCGTCAGTCTAGGTGCCCATACCCCTGGTTACTGTGTCATAACAGAGAATGAGGAGTCGTAATCCACTGTCACTCATCTATTGCAACTGCGCATACACGCACTTCCGGGTATCACTGCGCACGCGCGGCGTGCGTGTCACATGTCACTGTTTTTTTTAATTATTTATTTTTTTTACTGCACAGTATAGACACGCCAACCGGCAGCTATGATTGGGTGCAGTGAGACAGCTGTCACTCAGCGTGGGGAGCGTCTGACTGCAACCAATCACAGGCGCCTGTGGGCGTTGAAAGCAGGGAATACGAGATTGATTAATGAGCGGCTGGCATTTTCAAAGTAATTGTTGCCGCGTATTCTCGGCACAGCTGTTCCTCGCCGCGCTGGTGATCGGGGAGCGGTAAGTATGAGCCGGAAGAAGAAACAGACCGAGCGCCAATGTAAGTATGACTGTGAACATCATGAAAAAAGGTAAAAATACTGAATTAAAAAAAAAATAATAAAAAAAAAAAACCAACATCGTTCGTTTAAAAACTCACACGGACGAAACGTGCTGAACACGGACATACTCCGTGTGCGGTCCGTGCAGGCACGGACCCATAGACTTTAGCGGGTCCGTGCCTGAGTGCTGTCGGCCAAAAACGGACATGTCGTCCGTGTCGAAAAGCGGACACACGTACTTACCACACGGACGCACGTTCCGTGTGATTTTATGCGTGTGTGCCATCCTCCATAGAGTAACATTGGTCTCCGTGTCTCCGGTACGTGCAAAAACGTACCAAACACGTACCGGAAACACAGATGTGTGTTGCAGGCCTAAGGGATATTGCCAGTAAATTTTATTAGGCAATTAACTTTGAATATTCAGTGTATGGGATGTTACCCTCAAAGCAATAATTGTATTGTGGACATTTAGCAATACAATATTTATGAACTATTTTTACTGCCAATTTCCCTTCTATAATATTAATTGTTTAGGCACCACCAGGGTGTGCACCCTTTTCTATGCTCCTCTCTTTTCTCTCTTGCACCTAATTATTAATAATAAAAGCATTATAAAATTTGAAGATGATGGTTGATCGCGTTTTTTCTTTTTCCTTTCCTTGTGCATGTTCTATGCGATTTGTCTGGTGTCTCTACACATCCCACACCTTTCCTTAATTGGATTGAAAACGTCACAAATAACATGGTCTTGTGGTTGTTAAAAAGTATTTACTCATCTGGCTAACAAGACTAGGTTTACAAGAAGATAAAGTGATCTCTTAAAGGCGAAAAAGCGCTGGAGAAAAAAAACAAAATTACAGGAGTACAGAATTTACACCAGATTAAAAATGACATATATTTCCACCACACACCAAAAAGCATACAACCGTTCACCAACAACTGGGTCACCACACACACACAAAGACCGATACCGCTAGAGCTATCTTCGGCATGTGAGGCTGGGTTCCACCATGTTTTAAATTGCGTAGGTGGCTGTGATAGGATGTCATCAACCTGTGACCCCAGTAGCCATCCACCACCCGGCAGGAATTAACTCCTGCTAAACCCAAGAGCAGAGAGCACAAAACAGTCAACGCTCGACTCTGAGCAAATAAAATGCCTGCCAGACTTTGCAATGTGAATGGAGTCTGGAGTCACCATGACACAAGTTTTGTAAAAAAGTTTTTTACATTATTCTAATTTAGCACCTCAACTAGGAGTGCTATGGAAGGGTAAGAAAACTTCTTACATTACATAGAAAAAAAACCTAACAATTCTAGAGGGAGGTCTGGCGCTGCAATCCATTCACCACCCCAAGGCCACGTGCACATGTTGAGTATTTGTTCAGTTTATTACCTCTGTATTTGTAGCCAAAACTAGGAGTAGGTAAAAATATGCAGAAGTGGTGCTGTGTTTCTATTATACTTTTCCTCTGATTGTTCCTCTCCTGGTTTTGACTTAAAATTACTGAAGTAAAAATATCACCAAATACTCATCGTGTGAACCTAGGCCTAACTCCTGAATGCACAATTTTTGTCAGGGAGCTGTAAAGTGATTACTGCTGTGATAATAGTAGGGAAGATGCCGGAGATACTGGACCGTAAGTAGTTTACACAGAAGGAATTTAAAAAATGTTTTTTGTTTAATATGGATATGGTAGTCACATGTTTCTTGTTGATATGGAGGGGGAGAAAATTTTGACCGAAATGTCCCTTTAGATATTGTTAAAAATTGTCCAGAACCTAAACCAATACTGTACACCTCTGACCTAATCTCGCGATACCGCCCCAAAATGTAACCACCAGTCCTCAAAAGGCCTACTTTGCTGCACAGGTAAATCTGCCACTCTATCCAGAGCACAGCGCTCCCCTGCCTACTGGTTGCTGGCAGGCAGTCACTCCTGATCAGGCCATCAGCGTTGGTAGGCTGCTGGCCCGAAATTGTGCTCTCCAGATGCCGTTATATGAGGCAGCTTTACCTCGACAGCAATGGAAGTGTTAGGCTGCGTGCCTACGATCAGGGTTTACAGTGTTTTGGATGCAATGTGTTTTTGCTATGTCCAAAACTCTGCGTTGTACAGTGCAAGCACAGAGGATGGGATTTACAGAAATCCCATACCCACTGTGTTTGGTTTTCCCGCAGCAAAAACTGACATACAGTGCAGCTTCCCGAGCCATAGCATGTCAATTCTTTGCTGCGGAGACGCAAGGATTCTCCGCAGGGAGAACACAGCGAGAGACTGCAACTGGCGAGCCTGGATCATGGGCACAAGCAGCTGCAGTCTCCTGTAGGCTCCTGCGAAGGATACTCGTGACCCTACAGGTCAGGACCCGCCGTGTGCAGGATGCAGCGGGTCCTGATTGTGTGCACATACCCTTATGGGGCTGAAGCTCACAAGATAAAAATAATGCTAAGTACAATCTCAATTTTTAAGCATTTAGATAGTAGAAAAACATCAACTATAAAATAACCGCATCATACTGCAGTTTTTTTTAGAGTACCTACGTTTTCTTCTCTAGAACGTGCTCGCTATATCTCTTCAAAGCACATTATTAATGCAAATGCTAATCAATCATATATTCTTGGAAAATTATTGCCAGGATACAAGGCAGGATACTCAGAACTCATGTCACTGTGATAGATGGAGGCTGCAGCAATTTATCTTTCCCTTAGTTTGGGAGTTGTCATCTTCAATCAGAGGAATGTTACTGGGCTTTTGACCTCCTTTTGCAAAGACTCGCATGGAAATTAAAGTCTAGATTTGCATGAACCCAAGTTCTAAATTACCTCTCTGTTTTCAAGTTATTTAATCAGTGTATTTTCTTATTAGGCATGATGTCATTTGTATCGTTGAATCATAGGATGCTGGCTTACAATTGCTTTTAATGAGTTTACCCATGCACATGTCACAGATGGGCTCGCTGAAGGTCTGCTCATTATTAAAGCAGGATGCCTCCGCAGAACGACATTTACTCTAATGCTATTAACTCCTTCCATAGCCACATAGTTCCTATGTCTGTATGGTGAGCTATTCATATGATACAGAAATAACAGTAAACAGTAAATGGGCAATAGACGTCTGAACATACTGCATCTTCCAGAATAGTATTTACCTGAATTCCTTTCAGTCCACATAGAAAGTAACTGTGCCACAAAGGTTTGGTCTTATTAATCTGAATGTCATTAAGATCTAAGGAAAAGTCCCTATAAAGAAAAGAAAAAGTTACAATCGTGAGAATGGATCATTTCATAGCTCATGGCTGCCACATGCTGGCAGAATAGGGTAAAACAAGCAAGAAGAATATATGTTCTAGCAAGATGATGCTTGCAAGATAAGCTTGCAATTATTACCATCTTTTCAGTTAGCCATTAAAAGGTATCAACCAATGAGGACTCTCTGTTCTTTTAAACAATTTTTTTTAGCAAGATGATGTAATTTGGACCATAATGTTGGTAAAATATAATGTAAACATGTATTCTGTGATTTTTTTTTATTTTTTTTTAAGAAAAAGTCTAAATTTAAACAAGTTTGTAGTAAAAATATATACTTTTTTTTTTAAGTAAGCAACATTAAATCGTCTCAAATGTTTCTTCCAAGATTTGCAAAAATGTAAAAACTGAGATTGCATTGTAAAATTATTGTACTAAGGCTATGTTCACACAGGGCGTTTTGCTGCAGCAAAACCTGATCTCTTGGCGCTAAAAAAGTTGTGTAAGGCTGCTTTCACACCTCAGGTTTTTGCAGTGCGGCTCAATCCGGCTCAAAAACGTATGCAACGGATGCGGCGAAAAAAACCAGATTCATTGCATAAGTTTTTCCATGCGGCCCGTCCGTTTTTTGACGGATGCGGCTTGATACTGAGCATGCGCAGTGCAAAAAAATGCATCCGGCGGCCGGATGCAGTTTTTGACGCAAAACGCCGCATCCGGCGTCTATAGGCTTGCATTGTAAATCGCGTCGCACCGCGCCAGATCCATTGCGATGCAGTTTTTTCGCCGCACAAAAAAAAGTGCCAGGCAACGTTCCGGCCGCCGCATGGGCTAAATATGCCGCATCCGGCAAAAACTGGACACAACGCAAGGCCATGCGGCACAATACGGCGCTAATGCAAGGCTATGCGGGAAAAAAACGCAACCGTCGGCAAAAAAAAAACGCAGAGCGCCGTATTGTGCCGCACTGCAAAAACAGGATGTGTGAAAGCAGCCTAATTTAGCTTTGTTTTTGGCGTCATTTGTCTATAGTACATGTTTAAATAAAGTTAGTTTCATTTACCATAAAAGCAACAATGATGCAGCAAAAAAAAAAAAAAATCAGGCAATAAAATTCTGCAAAAAAAATTCTGCAAAATATGCAGCTGAGGTTTTTTTCACGCTCGTTGCTTTCAATGGTGAAAAAAGAAGCAAAAACGCTGAAAGAGTTGACATGAGGCTTCTTTCAAAAACGCAGCAGATTTCCATTTCAGTCAGGAAAAAAAACAGCAGGTGCGTGAGATTTCTGGACTCTCATACATTTTGTTGGTACTCTAAAAAGCAGCTTTTTATTTGCATAAAAACAATGGGGAAAACACTACAAAGACTCACTGTGTGAACATAGCCATAAGATATCTGCACTAAAAATATAGAGACTAGCCATAGGAGCTTGTAGTTTAGGAAAATCTGCAGTTCTCGGAGTAAATGGGTACACGTCTAAGGGCCGTTTCACACATCCGGCATTTTGCCGTATTGACGGATCCGGCACACTCCACTACAGTGTTAATACTGTACAGTGGCATCGCGGCATGCTCCGGTCACATGCTCCGGTCACATGACATGTGCCCGGAGGTTGCCGCAATGCCATTGTACTGTACTATACACTGTCCTGTATTGTGCTGGATCCGTCAATCCGGCGAAATGCCGGATGTGTGAAACGGCCCTTAGAAAGTAAGATTTTAATCAATATCTCACTAAGACAAGACTAATTTCCAAAATTTTGACAAGACTGAATTTCATAGAACATTTTTTAACACATAACATGAAATTCAGCTTAATAATATAATTTTCATTACAAAGTCTTCAGTTTTACTCAAATTAGTTGATGCAAAAATGAATACACCCCACATCAAACACTACTTTTGTATATTTTGTATGACCGCCATGATTTTTATGCACAGCAACAAGTCTACTAGGCATGCAATGAACACGTTGGTGACATATTGCAACATGTATCTTTGTCCATTCCTCAAGAACTACCGCTTTAAAGCCCTGTGCGCACACTGCGTTTTTTCTGCAAATTTGCTGTGGTTTTGGAAACAGAATAGGTCCAGTTTTTGCTCATAAGCTTCATGCAGTCCTTCCCCAACAAAGTATGAGAAATCCGAAATGCTGTGCGCACGTTGCTTCTTTTTTCCTTACAGGTTTTGCTGTAGTCCCTGCATTTTTCCCTGTGTTTTGCCATTGATAATGTTAAAGAAACGTAGGAACAAAAACGCAGGAAAAAAACACACCAAAACGTGGTAAAATGCATGCCTTGGGTGCGTTTTTCGACCAGAGGTGCGTTTTTTGCTGGAGAAACAAATCTGCAGTGTGCGCACATAGCCTTAGGGCGCGTGCCCACGATCAGTGTTTACAGCATTTTGGATGTAGCGTGTTTTCACTGCGTCCAAAACGCTGCATTGTACAGTACAAGCATAATGGACGGGATTTCTAGAAATCCCGTGCCCACTGTGCTTGTTTTTTCCGCAACAAACACTGACCTGCAGTGCGCCTTTCTAAGCCGCAGCATGTCAACTGTTTGCTGCAGATTTGCATGCGTCCTCAGTAGGGAGAACACAAGCGAGAGACCACAGCGCTCCGAACCCTGATCGTAGGCATGAGCATCTGCGGTCTCCTGTGTTCTCCTGCGAAGGAGACTCGCGGCTCCGCAGGTCAGGGCCCGCTGCGTCCAGGATGCAGTGAGTCCTGATCATAGGCACATACTCTTAGATCAGTGTTTCACAAACTCCAGTTCTCATGGCCCCAACAAGTCATAAACTATGACGAAAAAAGACATGGATCGCACATCCCAAAAATACAATGAACTAAAGCCGCTAGGCAAAAAATTAAATAATAGAACATGAGGTTCTTTGTTACCATTCTGATCAGATTGTATTAAGCCCACTGCCACTTCACGACGAATCTCTGAGTGGGTCCCTATTCTAAACCTAATAGTGTGGCGCTGTGCACCAACCACCGCAGCAACAAAGCACCAGCAGGGCAGGTGACCTGGTGCCCCACAGCACCCATGCTGCAAGGCGAAGCCCCCATGGCCCCAGGCCACACCTCCCCACTGACACGAAACCACCACGACAGCGGCCAGCACACAGCACCTGCCCACTGTGAGAGGAGCTGCGCACTCACCTCCCACAGGCTCCCATATGTGAATTAGGAGAAACAAAGGCTGAGGGCTCACTCACACTTGCGCTATTTTGACGCAAACGGAATCCGTCACTAATGTAGTACAGTTCATTTATTTACAGTGGAAGCGCGACATCGTGTGGACACAAGCGGGTACTGCATGACACACACACGCGCCATAGTAATGCGCTTCCACTGTAAATAAATGAACTGTACTACATTAGTGACAGATTCCGTTTGCGTCAAAATAGCGCAAGTGTGAAACTAGCCTGACCCCTCTTGCAGTCTCCTGCTGATTAAAATCACCTGTGCCGAATGGGGAGAGAGCAGATCCAAGCAAAAAACAAAGGGGTATAGACTGTTATATAACAAACTATGAAGAAAAAAGACATGGATCGCACATCCTAAAAATACAATGATCTAAAGCCGCTAGGCAAAAAATTTAAAATTAAATAATAGAACATGAGGTTCTTTGTTACCATTCTGATCAGATTGTATTAAGCCCACTGCCACGTCTCGGCGAACCTCTAGGAGGGTCCCTATTCTAAACCTAATAGTGTGGCGCTGTGCACCAATCGCCACCGCAGCAACAAAGCACCATAGTGTGTTATACAACATACTATCCCACTCTGCTTTTTGCTTGGATCTGCACTCCCCACCATTTGGCACAGGTGATTTTAATCAGCAGGAGACTACAAGAGGGGTCAGCCTTTTTTTTTTTGCTCCCAGTTCACATATGGGAGCCAGTGGGAGGTGAGTGCGCAACGCCTCTCACTGTGTGCTGGTACTGTGTGGTGGATGCTGTTGTGGTGGTGTCGTGTCGGTGGGGCGGTGCAGCATGGAGCCTTGGGGGCTTCGCCTTGGAGCATGGGTGCTGTGAGGCACCAGGTCACCTACCCTGCTGGCGCTTTGTCGCTGCAGCAGTGGTTAGTACACAGTGCCGCACTACAAGGTTTAGAATAGAGATCCACTCAAGAGGTTCGGCGTGACGTGGCAGTGGGCTTAATTCAATCTGATCTGAATGGTAACAAAGAACCTCCTGTTCTATTTAATTTTTTGCCTAGCGACTGTAGATCATTGTATTTTTTGGGATGTGCGATCCATGTCTTTTTCTTCATAGTGTGTTACCTTAAGTCATGTTTTAGGATTTCCTTACTATTGAACAGGTGATGGAATCATTATCAAAGCATCACCTGTGCTATATTAAGGAAATCCTGAAAACATGACCTGTTGGGGGTCGTGAGGACTGGAGTTTGGGAACCACTGCCTAAAGGCCGCTTTACACACTGCGATATCGTGACAGATATCGCTAGCATGGGTACCCGCCCCCATTGGTTGTGCAACATGGGCAAATCGCTGCCCGTGGTGCACAACATCGCCCAGACCCGTCACACTACTTACCTGCCCTGCGACGTCGCTGTGACCGGCGAAACGCCTCCTTTCTAAGGGGGTGGTTCATTCAGCGTCACTGAACCGCCGCCCAATAGAAGCGGAGGGGCAGAGATGAGCGGGACGAACATCCCGCCCAGCTCCTTCCTTCCGCATTGCGGGCGGGAGGCAGGTAAGGTGAGGTTCCTCGTTCCTGCGGTGTCACACGGAGCGATGTGTGCTGCCGCAGGAACGAGGAACAACTTCGTTACTGCTGCAGCAACGATATTTGAGAATGGACCCCCATGTCACCGATGAGCGATTTTGCACGTTTTTGCAACGATGCAAAATCGCTCAAAGGTGTCACACGCAACGGCATCGCTAAAGCGACCGGATGTTCGTCACAAATTCCGTGACCCCAACGAGATTGCTTGAGTGATGTCGCAGCATGAAAAGCGGCCTTTAGAGTCTGGATGCTTATTGGAGAGCGATGTTTAACTTGTCTCCTCAGAATTCCCCATAAGTGTTCGGTTGGATGCAGATCAGGAGACACACTTAGACACAGAATTATTATCACCCTGGTCTTCTTCTTTTTCTTCAGAAATACAAAAATGTGGATTTTGGATAATTGTCATGTTGGAAAAGTGCACGTCTACCAAGAGCATGGAGTCATGGTAGCATCTTTTCTTTCAATATAGAGCAGAACATCTGTGAATTCATGATAGCATCACTAACACCCGCAGCTCCACATAAATACACTGCCACCACAATGTTTCACTCTCGTCAGCAAGTATTATTCTCAATTTTTCTTGTATTTAGTGAAATTTTGATGACAATCTCACTTTGCAATGGGGTGTATTCATTTATGCTGAGGACTGTGCAGACCACACAGTGCATAATAATGAATGTTGTAAAGTCAGATTGTTTTGCAGGAACAACTGATAAGACCATATTATAGTTAGTTACTTAAATTGCCTCAAGAAAGATCACTATTCATTATCATGCCAGAGCTTTATTGCAACATAATTGCCCTTTAAAAAGGAATGTTGGGGTTCAGCAATACTGCATCTTTGTAGCATCCATAGCACCAACACTATAATACACTTTTTAGTTAGACAATGAAGCATAATCCATTCATAAGTGGCACAACCTTATAAAATCAGAGGAATCTGTAGTGATAAGGTTTTAATAATTAAACATTTTTTTTTTTTTTTAGATTTTTGAATAACACATAAAAACCTTACTCCCCACATATATCGAAACTGGGGTGAATAATGCCAGTCTTGAGGAGGATAGTGTTACAGACACACCTGATTACTTAGAAGGCACACGTCTCTTGATGAATCATGATAGTCTGAAAAGTAGCATGTGCCTCGCTACAAATCTTAGGGCGGCTTTGCACACTACGACATCGCAGGTGCGATGTCGGTGGGGTCAAATTGAAAGTGACGCACATCCGGCATCGCATGCGATATCGTAGTGTGTAAAGCCTTGATGATACGATTAACGAACGCAAAATCGTCGTAATCGTATCATTGTTGCAGCGTCGGTGTAATTCATAATTACGCTGACGCGACGGTCCGATGTTGTTCCTCGTTCCTGCAGCAGCACACATCGCTGTGTGTGAAGCCGCAGGAGCGATGAACATCTCCTACCAGCGTCACTGCGGCTTCCGTAGGATATGCGGAAGGGAGGAGCTGGGCAGGATGTTTACATCCTGCTCATCTCCGCCCCTCCGCTCCTATTGGCCGCCTGCCGTGTGACGTCGCTGTGACGCCGCACGACCCGCCCCCTTAGGAAGGAGGCGGGTCGCCGGCCAGAGCGACGGTCGCAGGGCAGGTGAGTGCGTGTGAAGCTGGCGTAGCGATAGTTTTCGCTACGCCAGCTATCACACGATATCGTACCTGCGACGGGGGCGGGCACTATCGTGTGCGACATCGCAGCATCGGCCTGCGATGTCGCAACGTGCAAAGCCCGCCTTACTCCAGTCAGTGATTGAAGATTTGTGGCATAAGGTATGCCGCAACTAGTCATGAATTAGACAAGCGGACATCGCAATGGCCCAACCCGTACTAGAGCCTCAGATACTGGTGGAGGTGACCAAACCAGCCTTGAAAATGCCAAAAGGCGCCAAATTTTTCCAAAAACTCCATGTTGCACAAAATTTTGTGGTTTGTCAAAGCGTTTTATAACAGATGTCTGGTGTAATTACCTTGATGGATTGATGTCTTTATGATCATTTATATTTTAAGATTTTAGTTAACGCGCCTTCTAAAGAAACCTAAATTAATCAAATGCTTCTTTGTCAGGTGAGAGGATCTTTTGGTTTGTGCAAGATCATCGTTCTCGGCAGCGCACGCATTCTCCTGAGTAAATAGGACTCGTGCTGCTGAGAACAATGTAAGGCCAGCGTCACATGGTACGATATATCTGGCGATATGTTGTCGGGGTCACTGATTCCATCACGCACATCCGGCATCGTTAGAGATATTGTACCGTGTGACAGCTATGAACGACTGTGAACGAGCAAAAAAACTCACCTCATCGTTGCTCGATGACACGTCGTTCATTTTCAAAATGTCGGTCCTCCTTCTGTGTTCTGGTTGTTCATCATTCCCGAGGCAGCACACATCGCTGCGTGTGACACCCCGGGAACGACGAACACAGCTTACCTGCGTCCCGCCGGCAATGCAGAAGGAAGGAGGTGGGCGGGATGTTACGTCCCGCTCATCTCCGCCCCTCCATTTCTATTGGCCGGCCGCTGTGTGACGTCGCTGTGACGCCGAACATCCCTCCCCCTTCAGGAAGAGGATGTTCGCCGCTCACAGCAACGTCGTTCGGGAGGTAAGCGCGTGTAACAGGGGGTTAACGACTTTGTGCGCCATGGGCAACTAATTGCCCGTGACGCACAAACAACGGGGGCGGGTATGATCGCTCGTGCGATCGCACGATAGATAGGCCAGCGTCACATGGTACGAAGTCCATGAGTACTAAACAAGCTGTGCTAGATCATTCAGTGCTCATCATTAAAGGATCAGTAGTCACTTAATAACCTGTCTGCAGAGGCAGACTGCACTTAAAGGGAACCTGTCACCAGGTATGTCCTTTATGAGCTGCGGCCACCATTAGTGAGCCCAGGCCGCGCTGTATAACATAAAAAACAGATTTATAATACTCAACTAGGGGGCGGTCTGGTCCGATGGGTGATCTTGCTCTCGGTCAGGCGCCTCCTCCATTTTGTGCGACCGCCGTCCTCCTACCCAGCCCCGTGTGGATGACGCGTCCTGCGTCATTCACACAGAAGCCTCCATTGCGCTCATCCGCATGGATGTAGTTCGCATGCACAGGTGGCCTTTGACCTTTCCTCGCGCCTTACAGTACTATTCTCTGCCCTCAGCTGGGCAGATCAAAGTTTGCATGTGCAGGACCACAATGCGGGTTTGTGTGAATGACGCAGGATACGTCATGCACATGGAGTTGGGCAGGAAAATGGTTATCGCACAAGATCGAGGAGGCGCCGGAACGACACCAGCGACACCCATCAGACCGAACCACCCCCTAGGTGAGTATTATAAAGGTGTTTTTACGTTCTACAGAGAAGGCTGAGCTCTTATATATACAGTATTCTGGAATACTGTACATAAGAGCTGACTGGTGGTGGCCACCGCTTATAAGGGAAAAACCTGGTGACCGGTTCCTTTTAAGCGCAGTCTGCCACTGCAGACAGATTATTAACACTAGAAGTCCTAGAGAGGGGTCATTTAACATTTCTACCTTTGGAACCCAGAGACCGGTTGAATGACCTGAAGGATTTTAACTAACATCCTATAATCACCGTCTTTTCTTCTGTAATTAAGGCCATTACTGTCGCACCACAGGAGGTTGTTGTTTTCCATTGAGTTTAGCAATTTAGTTTCTAGTTAGTTCTATTCAGTTTATTGTTTGTCATTTGACCCTCTTTCGAGACTTCAGGAGGGAGCTCGAAATTTCTGGGACTTCTAGTGTTAAAGGGCTACTGATCGGTAAAGATTTATAAACATCGCTTGTCCTAAGTGAAAATTAACCCTTATAGCAGTCCAGTCCAGTGTCCCAATTGACTATTAGAGCATTCATCGTAAGCAGAAACCTCAAGGTTTTTTGGTAGAATTCTTGTCTGCTTAGCTGTATAGATTGGGTTGAGATAATTTAAATTATGAATCCAATTATGTGTAAATTGAATAATATTTCTATGGTACTTCTGAAGGCCTAAAAGTAGCAGGACTGAAACAGTGTATACACAGTTAAGGCTTGAAATGCATCTCGAGTATGATGTACGCACCTCTCCTGTCACTCCCTGAGTGTCTGTACTGTATCATTTGTCAGGTTTCCAGGTTTTCCAGTTCTCTTTTGAATGAGCTTGCCCTCAGTTAACATGGAGTTTAAGGTTCTGTTGCCCTACTTCCTGTCCAGCTGCTTAAAAGGCCGCCTCTCAGCCCAGTCCAGTGCCTGAGTATACTGCTTGCTGTGTGCTCCTGCTTTGCTGTTTCTACTTCCTGATTGCCTTGGATTCTCCTGAAACTCGACCGACTCTGGACCATACCCGGTTTTCTTCAAGCTGTGCCCGGACTCCGTCTGCCGTCTTTGATCAGCACTCTGCCCGGTTCGTAACCACTCTGGACAATCATCCCGTACGGACACTCCTGGACTATACCACTTGCCCCTTGTGTACCGGCTGCCGCACATTTAGGCCTTCCGGGGTTGATTGCCGGACAGTCCCTGTACAGGGGTTCGCTCTGGTGGTCTCCCTGGGGGAGTCCGGTGCGTGGCCCCGGGAATCCCCTTCGCTCCGTTTTGTGTGTTGTTTTACTGTGTTTATTCCCGTTGTGTATCTACCGTGGTGACATATTAGATAACATCTTGTACCAAGAACTCGTCTCTGTTGTCATTGCCCTAACGCAATCGAAATCCCCAGAACATACAGTAGTATTACATCATTTCTTGATAACTGTATTAAACTATGATGTTTTTCTTGTCAATTGACTCCCATTCATTTCAGCTATTGTAATTTGCAGTCTGCTGTAGTGTTTGTGCAGACAATACATGAAGGAATGTCCGATATAGCAGCTCCCAGAGATGTTAAGGCTAAGTTCCAGAGGCAAGTATTTGCTACGGACATCCAGCAGCAGAGGTCCTGCAGTGATACCTGCAGAAGTGTGCACTGCTATGGGTATCACTGCAAAAAGGTGCAAGGGTAAAACTCGTACATACATCCACAGTATGAACTAACATCCTGCAGATCTAAAACAGAGTATAAAAACAAAATGAGCAAATACCCTGCAGTAAGTAAATAATAAATAGTACATGTGAATAACACAGGGTATTTAATTGACACTATTTTGATCAAAAAAGCATAAAAGCCGTCCCTCCGTAAATAAGGTACAAGTAAAAAAAACTAAAGCAAAACCAAGAAAATGAGCCAAACAAATGTTGGCAGAAATGCAATATGTAGGTGCAAATTCACGCTATGGTCATTAGCAGACAAAACCTAGAATAAACACAGAACAAGCAAATACTCTGCCATAAGTAAATAAATACATAGAACATGTGAATAACAAAGGGTACTTAGTTAACACTATTTTGATAAAACAAAAGCATAAAAGCTGTCCCATCACAACAAGGTACAAGTAAAAAATAAATAAAGGAAAACCAAACAAATTAGGCAAGCATACAGTTCAGAACAAATATTTGGACACACCTTCTCATTCAAAGAGTTTTCTTTATTTTTATGACTCTGAAAATTGTAGATTCACATTGAAGGCATCAGAACTATGAATTAACACATGTGGAATGAAATACTTAACAAAAAACTGTGAAATAACTGAAAGCCACCTTTTGCTTTGATTACTGCTTTGCAAACTCATGGTGTTCTCTTTATGAGCTTCAAGAAGTAGTCACTGGAACTGGTTTTCACTTCACAGATGTGCCCTGTTAGGTTTAATAAGTGGGATTTCTTGCCTTCTAAATGGGGTTGGGACCATCAGTTGTGTTGTGCAGAAGTCTGGTGGATACACTGCTGATAATCCTACTGAATAGACTGTTAGCTGCTTTTTCTTGCCATAATACAAATTCTAAGTAAAGAAAAATTAATGGCCATCATTACTTTAAAAAATGAAGGTCAGTCAGTCCGAACCATTTGGAAAACTTTGAAAGTGTCCCCAAGTGCAGTGGCAAAAACCATCAAACGCTACAAAGAAACTGGCTCACATGAGGATCGCCCAAGGAAAGGAAGACCAAGAGTCACCTCTGCTGCGGAGGATAAGTTTATCAGAGTCACCAGAAATCGCAGGTTAACAGCAGCTCAGATTAGAGACCAGGTCAATGCCACACAGAGTTCTAGCAGCAGACACATCTCTAGAACAACTGTTAAGTGGAGACTTTGTGCAGCAGGTCATCATAGTAAAATAGCTGCTAGGAAACCACTGCTAAGGACAGGCA
The DNA here is from genome assembly GCF_048569485.1 of Anomaloglossus baeobatrachus. Classification (NCBI taxonomy): domain Eukaryota; kingdom Metazoa; phylum Chordata; class Amphibia; order Anura; family Aromobatidae; genus Anomaloglossus; species Anomaloglossus baeobatrachus. The sequence goes on along the minus strand of NC_134356.1, from coordinate 503,067,337 downwards.
ACAAGCAGAAGAGACTTGTTTGGGCTAAAGAACACAAGGAATGGACATTAGACCAGTGGAAATCTGTGCTTTGGTCTGATGAGTCCAAAATTGAAATCTTTGGATCCAACCACCGTGTCTTTGTAGAAAAGGTAAACGGATGGACTCTACATGGCTGGTTCCCACCGTGAAGCATGGAAGAGGGTGTGATGGTGCTTTGCTGGTGACACTGTTGGGGATTTATTCAAAATTGAAGGCATACTGAACCAGCATGGCTACCACAGCATCTTGCAGCGACATGCTATTCCATCCGGTTTGCGTTTAGTTGGACCATCATTTTTTTTTAAAACAGGACAATGACCCCAAACACACCTCCAGGCTGTGTAAGGGCTATTTGACTAAGAAGGAGAGTGATGGGGTGCTACGCCAGATGACCTGGTCTCCACAGTCACCAGACCTGAACCCAATCGAGATGGTTTGGTCTTGAGCTGGACTGCAGAGTGAAGGCAAAAGGGCCAACAATTGCTAAGCATCTCTGGGAACTCCTTCAAGACTGTTGGAAAACATTTCCGATGACTACCTTGTGAAGCTCTGCCCCCGTCCATTTTGAGGCCTGCTGACACATAGCATGGTGAACTACCAGAGTAAAGGGTGCTTTACACGCTGTGACATCGCTAACGATATATCGTTGAGGTCACGTCGTTAGTGATGCACATCCGCCGCCATTAGCGACATTGCAGCGTGTGACACCAATGAGCGACGATCAACGAGCACGAAAACGTGAAAAATCGTTGCTCGTTGACACGTCGTTCATTTCCTTAATATCGCTGCTGCTGCAGGTACGATGTTGTTCGTCATTGCTGCGGCAGCACACATCGCTATGTGTGACACCGCAGGAACGACAAACATCTCCTTACCTGCGTCCACCGGAAATGAGGAATGAAGGAGGTGGGCGGCATGTTCCGGCTGCTCATCTCCGCCCCTCCCCTGCTATTGGACGGCTGCCGTGTGACGTCGCTGTGACGCCGCACGAACCGCCCCCTTAGAAAGGAGACGGATCGCCGGCCAGAGCGACGTCGCAGGGAAGGTAAGTCCGTGAGACGGGTGTTAGCGATGTTGTGCACCATGGGCAGCGATTTGCCCGTGTCGCACAACCGATGGGGGCTGGTACGTTCGCTAGCGATATCGGTACTGATATCGCAGCATGTAAAGTACCCTTTAGGAACCGTCCTGACTAGGTACACCTTGTCGAAGTTCGGCTTCTACCCTCTTTTGAGCAAAACAGTGTTGACTAAGTACGCTATGTTATTTACATGTACTACTATCATTTATTAATCTACTTTTTACAGTGTATTTGCTCATTTGGTTGTTATCCTAGGTTTTGCCTGTTAGTGACCACAGTGTGAATGTGCACCTACACGTTGCACTTATACCAACATATCGTATGTCTGACTAATTTCTTTGGTTTTGTGGATATATTTTGCAGCAAGTGCATAATATTTCTTTGCTGCACTTTGCTGCCTTCTCAATTGCTGTTTTGCACCATGAAAACTTAGTTATAAAAGGAAGAAAATAGAAATGAATTGCTAGAGAAGGACAAACATTATTTCCCTTTTGTATACCTACATGTGATTAATGATACTAAAATGCAATCCATGACACACCATTAACTGCTGCATTTTATATACTCTCTATATAACGTTTCTGTCAATCTAAAAAGTCAGAATGTGACATTGTGCGTCCTAATTCATTAAGAAAATATTTTAATGTGTAGCACAATCAGCGCAGGATGACAATGCTGCTAATGCTGGATTTTAAAAGCTCTGGAAATCTGGACCATGTTAGCTGAGCATTCCACTTATCTCATCCTATTGAATCAATAAACCCACTCAATAAAAGATGTTCAGAGAAAACCAAAAGGCTAAATTGGAACATTACTGGAATTTATGCACTCTGTGGATTAAGATATTATTGGCAATAAACGAGCTCATCCTCCATATGCCTGGGGTTAGCCTTGGGGCACCTGAATGAGAACTAGCTGTGGTCTGTAAAATGCTAACAATAATGTAATAAGACAACTAATATCAACATAAAGGAAAACACACCACATGGATACATTGCAATCATTTAATCAAAAATTCGTAATTTAACTCAAATTGGAACATATGATTGCAAAGCTTTAGCAATCTAAACAGTATGAAAAGAGGCTGTGACAAATAAAAGGCCTTCAGAAATGCCCAGAGGTCTAAAGAGTGGCTGCGGCAAGAGCAGGCCGGACAGTTCCCTGAAAACCAGGAGTTGCAGAAATCGTAGCTCCATCTGTGATGTTACCCATTAATAGTTTTTTTCTGTTTTATTACTTCTGAAACAACAAAAAAAACTTATTTTGTTGTTTTTTTTGTTTGTTTTAAATGCTCCTTCACAGTTCCAGGCTGCAACGCATGAGACCAAGGTTAAGGGAATGGGTGATCTGCAATACCAAGACAAGGTATCCAGCTTCGGATTATTCAGTTTGGAAAAACAGAAAAAGTGGCCATCTGATTACAATATATAAACATATGAAGGTACAGTACAGAGACCTTTTTAATGATCCTTTCAACCAATGGCTTGAGACAAGGACAAGGGGGCATCCACTATGTCTAGAGGAAAGAAGGTTTCTCCATCATCATAGACAGCCATGGAGGGCCTGGTTGGTTTTCTTGGGAACCAGTGTGATTTCAGTATGTGGAGTCGGAAAGGAATTTTTCCATTAAAATGGGGCAATTAGCATTGGTTTCATAGGATTTTTGCCTTCTTGTGGATCAACATGTCAGGTTATAGGTTGAACTCTGTGGACTTGAGTGTTCTTTCAGTCTTAACTCCTTACCATTATCTGCTGTATATATGGAAAAAGTCGGAAACGGTCTAACATGGTGGCTAAAAATGGCTATGCAATCTGCAACTCTGCAACTGGTAATCATTTACCAGCATGCCAATGTAGGGGTGCATCATTTTTTGACCAATCAGCTGCCCCACGACGTGACTGCAGGGTGACAATGGGATTGCTACGATAGCCAGTGGACTGTTGGAAATATCTGTGCCAGTCATTACGGAGCGCCATTAAAACCCAACCTGTGGCCGGCTTCTAAACACATCAGGATCTTTTCTATATACAACACTAGTGTGGTATTGCTGTACCTCACAATCAATCAGGTGATCACAGATTTAAGTCCCCTAAGGAGACTAACGAATACAGTAAAAAAAAAACATTTTAGAAAATGTGGAGAAAAAAAAAGACATACAAATCACCTCACATTGAAAAAAAAAGTAAAGATATTTTTTTAAAAAAATACACATGTGGTATCGCCATGTCTATAAAAGTCCAATCTATCAAAATATAAAAATAATTAGCCTGATCAGAAAACACAGCAAACAGAAAAAAATACAAAAACAACAAAATTGTTGGGTTTTTTTTTCGATGCCGCAACACCACAAATATTGATGTAAGAAGCAATCAAAATGTCATATTGTTGGAATATGTTTAGTGCAACAGCTTAATTCCTGTCTATGAGTGTTTAGTTGCTATGTTTGTATGCTGTTTAATAAAGTTGTTAAAAAAAAACAAAAACTCCAGAAGGTCTCACAGGAAGAGAACAAAGCAGAGAGACACACAGAAATGATTTCCTGCAATTTATTAAGCTAAAGCCCGCTTTACACGCTACAATATATCTTACAATGTGTCGGCGGGGTCACGTCGTAAGTGACGCACATCCGGCATCGTAAGGTACATTGCAGTGTATGACAGGTACGTGCGATTGCGATTGAACGTTAACACGTTCATCGCATGCACGCCGTTCAATTCCTAAATATTGAAGCCAGATTGTTCATCGTACCCGGGGTAGCACACATCGCAGTGTGTGACACTCTGGGAACGATGAACAGATCTTACCTGCGTCCTGCGGCTTCCGGCCAGCAATGCGGAAGGACGGAGGTGGGCGGGATGTTTACATCCTGCTCATCTCCGCCCCTCCACTTCTATTGGCCGGCTGCCGCGTGACATCGATGTGACGCCGAACGTCCCTCCCACTCCAGGAAGTGGACGTTCGCCGCCCACATCGAGGTCGTATGGACGGGTAAGTACGTGTGACGGGGGTTAATCGTTTGTGCGGCACATTCAACAAATTGAACGTGCCGCACATATTATGGGGGCGGTTACGATCGCATAGGATATCGTATGCGAAATCGTAACATGTAAAGCAGGCTTTACTATGTTTGTTCCTACAGACAAATAGTAACAAAGAGCAAAACAAGATCAAAGCAAAGGCAGCCCAGAGCAACAGTGCGGAACAGAGAAGATGTCCACTAGCAGCAATCCTGTATCAAGCCTGACTAACCAGAACTACCAGTCCTGGAAATTCAAGGTGAAGATGCTGCTCATAAGAGAAGGTGCATGGAAATATACTCAGGAACCTGTGCCTCATCCATTACCAGATGACTGGCTAGAGAAGGATCAGAAAGCGCAAAGTACTATCTCCCTCAGTATAAATCATAATCAAATTGTGCATATATGCAAATGTGCAACTGCAGAGGAGATGTGGGATGAGCTACACAAAGTGCATGAAAGATCAAATCTCAGCAATAAGCTTTATCTCATGAGAAAGCTGTATCAGTCTAAGCTGTGTGATGGCCAGAATATGCAGGACTATAAAAGAAACACCCTAGATACTGGGGAGCGCCTCAGGGGCATTGCAGAAGATATTAAAGATTTTCATGTTGCTGCACTTTTACTAAGTGGCCTTCCAGAAAGGTATGACACACTTCTCACTGGGACAATATGCAATTTTGTGACACTCATATAACACGTATATATGTCATGTTTAAGGTTTGGATAGATGGTTTCATGGAGGTACCCAATACATTTATTTACTTTTTGATAATTTTATACAACTTTATCTGAAGGTAGCAAAGATCACTATATACTCCTACATGTGTAGGTGTACATATACAGATTACAGATGACACTAGTAATAACAGCCCACTAATAACTGTTACCAGGGATCTTAAAGACACAAGAGAAAATATATTAAAAAATAAAAACAGACGTCTGGTGTAAATACAATGTGACAAATATAGTGTGTGGGTTGAATAACCACTGTTTTTGATATATGGGATGGGACGTCAGAATAGCAGTGAGCAAAACTCATTACCTTAAGATTTCCAACATTCTTTAACAATAAAAAATTGGAAACAAAAAAAAACTTTGAAGAATCTGTTGTATGCCCCACTGGAGAAAGAATGATGGACCGCTCACATGATCAAGCTCCTCATACTGTATTCTTTGCATATCCACTACTCACCATAAGAATGAAAAAAAGGATGACATAATTGACAATGTGAAGGAATAAAAAAATTGACATTTTTCGTGGGTGTTCAGAATTAAATCAGATCTTTTTGTCAATTATGAGCTTCGTGTTATTTTAGCAGAGCAATTCTCATATAAAATAATGTAGCCTCCGTGGAAAACGAGAGAGGAATTCTCATCCAGCTTTTCTTACTGATGGTTAGGATCATATCATAACAAGATCTCCTTCTCTGCTCCCCTCTCATCTCCTCTTCCCACCATTGCATCCAAGATTTCTCCCGTGCCTCCCCCATACTCTAGAATGCTCTGCCACAACACATCAGACTCTCGCCTCTCTTGACAAGCTTCAAAAGGAACCTGAAGACCCACCTCTTCCGACAAGTCTACAACCTGCCGTAACCCTCAGTCTGATGCAGCGCCGCACAATCAGCTCTACCCTCACCTACTGTATCCTCACCTATCCCTTGTAGACTGTGAGCCCTCGCAGGCAGAAACCTCTATCCTCCTGTACCAGTCTGCGCCTTGTATTGTTTATGATTATTGTACTTGCCCTATTATGTATACCCCTTTCACATGTAAAGCGCCATGGAATTGATGGCGCTATAATAATAAATAATAATAATAATAATAATAATATGTTTCTTGGTCATGGAAACTGTCAGAAAAGTTGGCTCAAAAGATTACACAAGTCCTAACAATAGATTATAGCTGACTCAGTGGAATGATGTTATACTGATACACATGTTCAAAAGTAAATAATAAAGTCTATGGCGAATTTCAAGTTCCAGCAATGATGAAAAAATACTTACAGATACGATGGATTTGTATTGGACAAGTGCAAAACATGAGAGTCAACCGGCCGAACAGCTGCTAATATATCCTGTTCAATTGCCATTGGAAGAACGGCATAACCGCAGTAGTCAATGTGCTCCCCTATAACACAAAACAGAATCCTAGATTTGTCAGCAGTAAGTCATTCCCCACTGTGTGGTACATATACAACTTCATCAGTTATGGTGCTGCCTCTAGCATCATTCTCAAAATGCCATATTGCACTAACAGGACAGTCATGTAGGAAATGGTTGTCTTCGTATGAATCTTTATTTTTTGTACTTGGGGAAGAATCATGGCCAATGATACTTAGAAAGATTTCAATTGCCTGATTACGTATTGAAAGCAATCAAGGAGAGAAGATTTCTGTTCCTGCAGGCTGCCAACAAGCATAAAGAGGTGTGCCGTAAGGAAGAAGGGTGAAAAATGGAGCACATTTCACCCTTAAAATTGTGATATTGAACAGAACGGGATGAAGTAAAATAGGGATGTGATGGTAAAAATAACTAGTATTTAGCAGTTTTCCATGTGAGTGTCCCTTTGAGGCACAAAACATGTAACAGATTAAACGTACTGAAGCAATATAAACACTCCGGACCCGATTAATCATTTGCCCTTTATTGAAATCACTTTTCTTTCTTTGTCTTATTGTAGTCAATGACTTTTTTTTGCACAAATTCTATAAAATGGCGCACATGATTCATAAATTTGACATAGCATTAAAAAATGCTCCTTTTTGTCTTTATGCAGTTCTTGTAACTTTTAAGCTCCAGAAGTTGTAAACCCTTTAAAAAGTTGCAAAATATACAACAAATATGAAAATTCCTCCAATAACTTTACTCTACAGGGAAACTGGAGTGAGAGGAGTCAAAAAAAAAGGAAAAAAAAAGCAACATTTGGGAAAAGTCACTCATTATGATTCCACCTAAAACATCTATATACACAACGTTGCTGAGGGAAAAAAAATAAAAAAAAATTAAATAAAAACAACTTTAAAAAAATGGTGCAGAATGTATAGAGAATAAAGTGCACATTTTAAAGTCACTAAAACAAAACAAATTATTCTAGCAATCTAAATAGTACATTTGGATAAGGAGTCACTCCACCTCCCCTCTTTTAAGGTTATACCAGCATTTCATCACAAAACGTTTGAGCTTGTCTGTGGAAATTTGTGCCCATTCAGGCAAAAAGATTTGTGAGATCACATGCTGATGTTGGATGGTTGGGTCTGACTCAGTTGCTGGTCAACGTCTCAATGGTGTTTGATGGAGTTGAGGTCAGGGCTCTTTGCAGAGCCAAGTTCCTCCACACCCAAACTCATCAAACCATGTTTTAATTTACTTTGTTTCATGAAAAAAAACAAGTGGTCACTGGAACAGATAAGGAATTTCCTGCAATGATTATCAAAACACAAGAAACAATCAGTTGAGATGTCTCTTGTATACTGTAAAATTTACATTACTCTCCTCTGGAAATATGGGATCAAGACTCGGCAATGGAGCACCATCCTTTTAAATCACGGTAGTGTCTACTACAGTATACTGTATACAGCTATCTCAGTCTCAGATTCATCCAGTTTGTCAAAAAGGGAAACATGGTTCATAACGCCAAAGAACAGGGGCGGCTTGTATCTCTGCAGTGAATGATGCATCATACAATCAAGTGATCTTTCAACTTGGTGGTCCCGTTCTGCGACTTTATGTGGTCACCGCCTTGTAACTAACATGTTGTTATTCCTAGACATCTTCAATTGCACAATAATAGCGCTAAAGCATCATTCAGACGTCCTTTAATTTTTTCCATGTGAGAAAATGAAACTGCTGCATCTAATTTTCAGAACACTGATTTTGGTCCATGTGTCCATTTTTATTATCAGCATGTTAAAAAAAAATAAAAAAAACACGGCCTATGAATCTAAGTGAGCGAGTTGGATCTGTGCCTCATATCAAAAACGTCCATTTTTTTTTTCGAACACTCAGTCTTCAAAAAAGAAAACAAAATTCCCACACACAGACACTTGAACAGCTCCATAGGCATTAATAGGTATATGTTCTATTTGTAAAAATCACATATAGAGCATATATACGAAAAATGGATGTCTTAATGAGGCCTTAGGGGTACTTTGCACACTACGACATCGCAGGTGCGATGTCGATGGGGTCATGTCGAAAGTGACGCACTTCCGGCGTCACTCTCGACATCGTAGTATGTAAATCCTAGCTGATACGATTAACGAGTGCAAAAGCGTCGTAATCGTATCATTGGTGTAGCGTCGGCGAATTCCATAATTACGCTGACGCGACAGTCCGATGTTGTTCCTCGCTCCTGTGGCAGCACACATCGCTGTGTGTGAAGTCGCAGGAGCGAGGAACATCTCCTACCTGCGTCACCGCGGCTCCCGTAGGATATGCGGAAGGAGGGAGGTGGGCGGGATGTTTACATCCCGCTCATCTCTGGCCCTCCGCTCCTATTGGCCGCCTGCCATGTGACGTCGCAGTGATGCCGCACGACCCGCCCCCTTAATAAGGAGGCGGTTCGCCGGCCAGATCGACGTGGCAGGGTAGGTAAGTGCATGTAAAGCTGCCATAGCGATAATGTTCTCTACGGCAGCTATTACAAGATATTGCTGCTGCGACAGGGGCAGGGACTATCGTGCTCGGCATCGCAAGCATCGGCTTGCGATGTCGTAATGTGCAAAGTGCCCCTTACAGTTGGCTGGAGCAGATCTAGCAAATCAGAAATTTTACAAACTGAAGATGAAAACCTATTATAGTAATTTAATTTATAACATTTACTGCAGGATTTTTACATTAGAATTACTGCAGCAAATATGAGCTGGAGCGTCCACACTAAACTGTGCGGATATCTCTACTGTGCTACTTCTGTACAAAAGAAAAACATATACCGCCAACCTCAATCTTCAGATTTGGACAGGTGAAATCCATCACGAATATCTACACCATGAATTTTGTTTCATTGTTTAGATAAAATAATTTCATAAAATCTCATCTGGTACACTAAAATGTGGTGGATTTGCCATCTGAACTGCAAATCCACTGTGAATATGTCCCATGTGAATAAGCCCTAACGATGCCACATTTAAAGTCAAAAAGCAGTTTATCATAGGTGTCCCTGAAATGCATGAAATTTTACAATTAGTTTGGGTAGCAATAGAGAAAAAATATTATTATTAGTAGGCCTAAGAGTCACTACCTAGGTCTTTGTACAGGTCTTGATGCCCGATTCTGAGCTGTGTACCTAATGAGCAATTCCCCTGATGAATCCTAGTGGAGGAAACGTGTTAGGCGGCTTTGTGGACTTGTTAGGGCTTTTTTGTAGAGGAGGGTCAGATTTGGACTGCCCATGTTAGGGCGGGAGTCTGGGTGATACAAGGTTAAGCATAGACTCGTCACAGGTTTAGAGCTCAATGCCTGGAGAAGGACCGATGCCATGCGTCACCATATCAATGACCCTACCGTATGAGACCTACCTCTATGGGTGAGACTGTTTTATTTTTTACGTCACCACTGTGATATTTATTTATTATCTCATCACTATGACAAATAGTTGCCAGTAAATTCACCACTGTGACAGTGTAGGACAATATATTTACACACCCTTTCAGAGCCTGGCTGTGTTGGAAGGCATTCTGTGCTTATGGGAGGTTTTTATAAAACTCAGCTGATATGCTAATTTGGGAGTTCTGAGGTCTTTTGTTCCTAGGAGCACGGGATTACAATATTGATTTTCATATTGTCAGGCGAGGATGAAAATATCAAAAAGGTTTATTCAGACATAAATTTATATTAATAACTTTATGACATACCTAACATCTAATTCTGTTTTATATGAAAATTCCTGAATTAAATTTATGCTGATATGCGCATGTTGTAGCAATGGTATTGGTGTAACTTTCTGAGTTGCCTACAGAGTTTATACTGCTAACCTGTTGACTTGGATATAGGACCCTGACACATACTACATGTATTCTAGACGGTCACATTGTATAATAGCGATATCCAAGTCAATATTTTTTGTCCAATGGATGGGAGATAAGTATGGATACACTTGTATTATGGCATTTTAGTCACTTTTTGCACTTTATGATATTTAGATAAAACATAACTTTTATTGTTACTTTATCAGATTATAATTTTTTCCTCTATTGCTGCCCAAACAAATTGATTTTTTGAGGAATCTGTGCAAACACTTATTGTGGTTGTCTGCTGTGCTGTTATTATAACTTTTACGATTAAATTAATTTGCTCATTTGCTGATTTAAGTGATTATTTGACTTCTTTGAAACAACATTCCAGAAAACCTGCAGAATTTTAAATTATGGACTTAAAAAGCAATGAGGGGTATTTACTTTGACCGTTATTTCATATTCTGGTCATAATCCATAGTACGCCATATTATACGGAAGCCATAGGCCTAAATATGCACTATAACTTTAAGCAGGTGCATATAGTTCTCTTGGAGGTGGGTAGCCCTGAACTCTCCTGATAAGCACAATTTGTTTTAGTGGGGTTTTTTTAAAGGGCAGCACAAAAAATAAAAATTGAAAAACTGAATTTTTGCACACACTTGCACAGATAGACATACTTTTGGCTTATTTTTAATATAATTCTGTCCAATAAGAACCCCTAATGCGGGCTGTCAACCCAAATTTTGCAGCATTAAACTAGAACTATAGTTGGTGCAGGCGATTCAGCTGCACCTGAGCCCTGGCGCTTTGGCAGCGGGAGGTTAAGGGCTAAAAGCTCTTTGTCCCCTGTTAGAATACCAATACTATTAAAGGGGTGGTCTACTACTTGGGCAATTCCTTTCTCCATGCGCATGTTTCCCTGATTTAGGCCTTGTGCGTATACTGCGTTTTTACCTGCGGTTTTGCTGCAGAAATTTTTTGAGAATTGTTTGCAATCTTTCTGCAGACATTTCCCAGCAAAACCTATGGGAAAAAAAAATAGCTGTGCGCACACTGCGTTTTGTTCTCAAGAAAATTCTTTCTGCAGAATTTCTTGAGAAAATGTGCATGTCACTTCTGTTCCGCAGGTACCTGCGGTATTCAACTCCATTCACTGTAATGTAATCGCGAAATACCGGGGGTATACCGCAGGTAGCAAATGATGTGCGGTATACCCTTGGTATAGCCGCGGTTTACCTGCGGTAATTTTTACCTGCGGTTTGCAGGGGAGTGATGTCATTATGCCAGGAAGAGGAAGCGGAGCAGAGAGTAAACACACACATGTCAGACACAGACATATAGTAAACACACACATCACTCTCACACAGACATATAGAATACACACACATATCACACTCACACACAGACACGGACATATAGAATACACATACAAATCAAACGTGCATATATATAAAAAAAAAAAAAAACGCGGCCTCCGCTGTCTTTTTACCGTCCAGCCGAGGTAAACACACAGCGGCGGCCCAGTATTCTCAGGCTGGGGAGGGCGAGGGACAGGGTTAATGCCTCCCACCTCCCGCAGCCGAGAATATCAGCCCGCAGCTGCCCCGGGACTGTCGCATCCATTATGTGACAGTCCTGGAGTGTCCCGGCTCTTCCAGATTGCCGTGATGCGGTGGCAATTCGGGGTAATGAGTTAAATGGCAGCGCATCACTGCCATTTAAGTCCAAGCTTAATCATGGCAGCATCTATGAGACAGCTTTCATGATTAACCTGTAAGTAAAGTGAATAAACACACACACCGAAAAATCCTTTATTTTAAAAAAAAGACAAAAAGTCCCTCTTTCACCATTTTATTAACCCCCAAACACACAGCTCCGGCGTAATCCACCGAGGTCCCACGTCGCTTGCATCCAGCTACGACTGACACACTGTACTGAATGCAGCCTCGTAACGAGACAGCAGAGAGGTAACCACAGGTCATTTCCCATGGTCGGTAATGTGAACACACTACCGCTCGTGAGAAATGCAGTGTGTGCTCACAGGGACTCTATCTATTGATTGATAGAGGACAGATCAACCTATTGATTATCTATCCCTCTATCCTTCTATCTATCCATTATCTATTTATTTATCTATCTATCCCTCTATCTATCTATCCTTCTATCTATCTATCCATTATCTATTTATTTATCTATCTATCCCTTATCTATCCATCTATCTATCCTTCTATCCATCTATCTATCTATATATCTCTCCATCTATCTATCCATTATCTATCCATCTATCTACCCTTCTACCAATCCTTCTATCTATCCATCTATCTATCTATCCTTCTATCTATCCATCTATCTATCTATCTTATATATCTATCCATTATCTATCCATCTATCTACCCTTCTACCTATCCTTCTATCTATCCATCTATCTATCTATCCTTCTATCTATCCATCTATCTATATATCTTATATATCTATCCATTATCTATCTATTTCTTTATGTACTGTATCTATATCAGAAGGAAATTACCTTTTTTTTTTTCCTCTTTTTCAATATGCTTTATTTATAAAAAACCGCAGGGACCAACCTGCGGAAAAACCGCGGCAAAACCGCATGCGTTTTTTTCCCGTGTTTTTTTACGCAGATGCGGTAATCTTCAACTCCCAGAAGTTTCTCAAGAAAAATCACTTTTCTAGTGCGCACATAGTCTTAAAATGATACAAATACTCACCTCCGGTGCCAGAAATACCAGACTGGAGGGGAGAATAAGTTTTATTATTTTAAAAGGGGGAAATATATGAATTGAGAAGAGGTTGTCAGAGTCGTGGACAACCCCTTTAAAGACAGACCTATGATAGTTGGATGACCTGTAGGATATTTTGCATCATCCCCCAGGCTTCAAGGTACGCCAATGAGCATGCATGAATGCTTAAAGATGTTGGGGGGTTATTCGCTTAATGGGCAACGTATCTCATTAACCTATACTGTATGGCGTCACTATCAGCTTTATGTACTACATATTGACACTGGATGACACTTTTAAACCGTGCTAATCAAAGCATATTTATTATTATGTCAGTAGCAAATTTGAATATGTGAAACTTAGCAATAAATCTTATTAAAGAAAAAATAGCCTTTTTCTCACTTATCAGCAGCCTGTAGTGTCCCTTTCCCCATAGGCTCTTACAAAAATAGAAGGATGAGGAGACGTTTATGATTCAAGGTTCTTACTTATATGGCGTCTACATACTCTGCGGCATTGTCATCACTCACTTGTACATCATTATGTAGGTTACCTATTAGGTTGACTCGTCCTGGTGCCCGAGCATAAAACAATGGTTCACTACCAAATTTGGAGATAAACTTTTCCTTCAGACTCAGCAACCTGTAGATTTAAAAAAAAAAAATAGAAACATTTTAGTTTTAAATTGAAATCAGCACAAGGCTAAAAGTACATAAGGATCATATTTACCTATACAGACACTTTTTTAGATACCCTACAGTATGTGTGAATATATATACAATGGGTGAATTAAGTGTTGAATACGTCATTAATTTTCTAAATAAATATATTTCTAAAGATGCTATTGGCATGAAATTCTTACCAGATGTCGATCACAACCAATCCAATCAGACAAAGAAAACAAACAAACAATAGCTGTCCATATATTTATTGGTGTATAATAATGAGAAGTGACACAGGAAAAAAATGTATTGAACACGATTACTGAAATTCAATGAATACTTCGTACACAAGCCTTTGTTGGTGATGAGAGCTTCAAGATGCCTCCTGTATTGAGAAACTAGTCACATGCATTGCTCAGGTATGATTATGGACTATTTTTCCACACAAACACCCTTCAAATACTGAAGGTTCTGTGGACTCCATCTGTGAACACTGAGCTTTAGTTCCTTACTTAAATTTTCTATTGGATTCAGGTCAGGTGATTGGCTGGGCCATTCTAGCAGCTTTATTTGCTTTCTCTGAAATCAATTGAGAGTTTCTTTGGCTGTGTGTTTGGGATTATTGTCTTGCTGAAAGGACTACTTTCGTTTCATCTTTATCATCCTGGTAGATGTCAGCAGATTATTATCAAGAATGTCTCAGTACATTTATCCTTCCTTCAATTATATGAAGTTTGCCAGTGCCACACCATGATGTTCCCACCCAAAAACTTCACTATTGGCATTGTGTTTTTGGGGTGATATGCAGTGCTTTTTGTCTTCCAAACATGGTGTGTATTATGGCATCCAAAGAGTTCAAGCTTAGTCTCATCTGACCAGACTATATTCTCTGAGTATTTCACAGGCTTGTTTAAAAGTTGTTGAGCAAACTTTAAGGCTATGTGCCCACGGGAGTTTGTACCTGAGGATGTATCCGCAGCTCCATCCGCAGGTTTCCCGCAGCTGCTCCCCAGAATCCACAGCTATTTTTAGCTGCAGTAGTACAGCGAAATAGCTGCTGTAAACCTGCGGACATTCGTGCGGCTTACCTGCGGAAGTCCCGGCCCTATCTCCATAGTGCAGAGCTGGAATTTCCGCAGGTAATTCCGCAAAAAGAATTGACATGCAATTACGTGCGGCTGCGGGACATCCGCAGCATGTCGCGCAGGCGCATATATCCGCAGCATGGACACAGCACTCCCCATGTCCCATAGGATAACATGGGGAGTGTCTGTACATGCTGAAACCTGCGGATTTATCTGGAAAATCCAGAAAATCCGCGGATTTTCCGCAGATAAATCCGCAGGTTTAATCTCCCGTGGGCACATAGCCTAAATGCGCTTGAATATGCTTTTTGTTCAGCAATGGAGTCTTGTGTGGTGAGCGTGCATACAGGCTATGGAGGTTGAGTGCATTACTTATTGTGTTCTTTGAAAAAATTGTTCCTGCTGATTTCAGGTCTCTTTGTAGGTCTCCAAAGGTCGTCCTTGGCTCTTAGACAACTCTTCTGATAATTCTTTTCACTCCCGAAATTTGAAAACTTACGTGAAGCACCTGGTTGTGGCCAGTTTATGATAAAATTATGTTTTTCTACTTAGAGGTTATATTTACTTAGAAAATTAGTGACATGATCAATACTTATTTTACCTGATATATGAATATTTATTGACATGCACATATAAACATGTAGACAGACAGACTAATAGACAAATAGATAGATAGATGCATATTTCTCATACTAGTTTATCAGATGCAGAATACAATTTTATATTTATGTTTAGTACAATATAGAAATTTTGGATTTGAGCAATATGCCTATTTACTCCAGCATCAAAGCTTCTATTCTTGATGGAGCAAGGACTGTAAAAATCAGATTACCTTCATACAAACTCTGTGATGTTCATTCAGCTACACAATAGGTGGTTTATTAAACATTTATACATTTCCATATGAGAGTAATGTATATAAATATGAACAATGCTCCCCCTTGTGGCTGCTGGCACCACTTGCTTGCTTTGTCTGAAATACAAGTCTAACCTTGGTATGGGAGATTGTTTTCAACCAACTTTAGTAGGTATTTCTGGTCCTTTTATGGATGGCCTGTTGAGGGCTGTAGCTTTTACCGCGGCTATCTAATCATCCAAACGAAAAAGTAAACCATTGACAGAATCCCCCTGGTGTTATCAGGCTTCATCCAAGCTTGGACTGGCCCATAGGAGAGCAGGTGAGTAAGTACAGATTTATTTTTATGCTTTGCTTATAATTCGGAATTATATTCTGTAGTGCTTTACACATATCACTGTCCCCATTGGGGCTCACAACCGAAATTCCCTATTATGTATTTTTGGAGTGTGGGAGGAAACTGGAGAACCCAAAGGAAACCCATGCAAACACAGGGAGAACATACAAACTCCTTGCAGATGTTGTCCTTGCGCCTAAAACCCAGGACCAGAGTAACTATGTTAACCACTGAGCTACCTGTCCACTAGATAAAAGCATGTATATATCATTAGAAATATTGTAGATTCACATTGAAGGCATCAAAACTATGAATTAAAACATGTGGAATGAAATACTTAACAAAAAAGTGTGAAACAACTGAAAATATGTCTTATATTCTAGGTACTTCAAAGTAGCCACCTTTTGCTTTGATTACTGCTTTGCACACTCTTGGCATTCTTTTGATAAGCTTCAAGAGGTAGTCACCGGAAATGGTTTTCCAACAGTCTTGAAGGAGTTCCCAGAGGTGCTTAGCACTTTGTTGGCTCTTTTGCCTTCACTCTGCGGCCCAGCTTACCCCAAACCATCTCTATTGGGTTCAGGTCTGGTGACTGTGGAGACCAGGTCATCTGGCGTAGCACCCCATCACTGTCCTTCTTAGTCAAATAGCCCTTACACAGCCTGGAGGTGTGTTTGGGGTCATTGTCCTGTTGAAAAAGAAATGATGGTCCAACTAAACGCAAACCGAATGGAATAGCATGCCGGTGCAAGATGCTGTGGTAGGCATGCTGGTTCTGTATGCCTTCAATTTTGAATAAATATCCAACACTGTCACCAGCAAAGCACCCCCACACCATTACACCTCCTCGTCCATGCTTCACGGTGGGAACCAGGCATGTAGAGTCCATCCGTTCACCTTTTCTACAAAGACACGGTGGTTGGATCCACAGATCTCAAATTTGGACTCATCAGACCAAAGCACAGATTTCCACTGGTCTAATGTCCATTCCTTGTGTTCTTTAGCCCAAACAAGTCTCTTCTGCTTGTTGCCTTTCCTTAGCAGTGGTTTCCTAGCAGCCATTTTACCATGAAGGCCTGCTGCACAATGTCTGCTCTTAACAGTTGTTCTAGAGATCTAGAGATGAGAAGGTGTGTCCAAATGTTTGGTCTGTACTGCATAAAAAATTGATATTATACATTTATATATATATATATATATATATAAAAGTATATATATATATATATATATATAAATAAAACTCACATAGTATATATACTGGGGTGTACATAGAAATTATGAGGCCCTATAGTGACAGTTCTAATTAAGCCCCCCCCCCCCCCACAACAAGAAAAATAATATTCGTTGGAGTCACAGAAGAGCATATCTCACAGCTATACAGTCCTTACAAAGTAATTTTCCTCCTATTAAAGCCCCTTAGTTGTTCTTCACTATGAGATACTCCCATAAAGTATGATGCCAACAACAGATTCCCCAAACATAGTATGATACTCTAACAGTTAATTCCTACATAGTAACATCCCTACACCCAGTTTGATGACCCCAGATTATCCCTCACCCTGCAAAGTATGATACCCCCACAAGTGACCCCAACACAGCCCTCGATACAGTATAATGGACCCATAAATTGTAATGGCTCTTACATGTTCTACACAGTGTGATACCCCTATACAACCTTATACACTGTATGATGATCCCAACACCACCATACATATTGTATAATGCACTGAGCACATAATAATGGCCCCCACATAGTCCTGCAAACTCTATAATGGTCCTAACATAACACTTCAAACTGTATAATAGCACCAAACATAGTCCTCCAAATAGTATAATGGCCTTCACACAGCCCTGCAAACTATAAAATGGCCTCTGTATATCCTTCCAAATAGAATAATGGCCCCCACATAGCCCTGAAAACTGTATAGTGCCCCCTACTTAGCCTTGCAAAGTGAATAATGGCACCCACATAGCCCTGCAGACTGTTTTAGGGCTCCCACACAGCTTTCAAAAATGGCCCCCACTGATTTAGAAAAAAAAAACAAAACTCAGGTCCCTGCATTCCCCCGCTGCTCCGGTCTCTGCAGCGTGTATTCTGAACACAGCACAACTCCTCAAACCTACACTGAGACACCAGAGCTCAGCCGCGCAGGGAGAATGACAGGGGAGGAAGCTCATGGCTCCCTCTTCCACCATTGCTTTCAACTGTGTCAGTACCAAGTATGCCAATGTAAGAGGGTTGGACTAAGGTTATCTCGTTCCTAACCCTGAAGACACCAATCATTTTATTGTATTGTCATGTGGTGCAATGTGAATAGTGTCTTGTGTCTTTTGTATATAATGTCATGTGAATTGTGTTGTATTGTAATGTATAGTACATATAAGCTGTGATGTAGGGTATAAGATTAAAGGCATAGTAGTGTTATAGGTTGGAATGTAGTGTATGAGGTGATATGATAGTAATGTAATGTGTAATGTATAGCAGTGTTCTGTATAGTTGATAGACTGTGGGGCAAGAAATAGTATTTTTCTAATATGATGTATCATAATGTTTGTGCTGTTCTGTGGGCCCCATAGCGGTTGCGTGATCTACCACTATTAGCGGTACGCTACCGTATAGTATATTTACCATAGACTCACATTAGGTGCTATGTATAGTATGACAGTATTGATCTGTTTATCAGGGGTAATGTAAGGGGACGTGTGACAGCTCTATCACCACTGTGGATGTGATGTGAGGTGTAGTGATGGTGCTGCACTTCTACAGATGAGAGGATCAGGATCACTGCTGTCACATCCATTACAAAAATAAATGATAGGAATCTGTCTCAGCACTGACCTCTAACAGCCAATGAGTGTGTAGTGGATGGTCAAAGAGGAGTGCTAGACACTTAGGTTAGCACCGGAAGCTGCATAGTCTGGGAGACCAGCATGTAAAGAAACTGGATGCAGAGAATGAAGTGAAATTCAGAATGGCCATCACAGACAAAGTACAAGCTGACCACTGAGCAGGATCCCAAAAAACCCTGAAACCCTTTTTTTCTCTATATTGGGATTTGGATTTATTACGGGGTCCAAGAGATTGCTGCCTATGGAAAGGCTGCAGTCCAGAGAGGAATAGTCGCAGGCAGGGTCAAAACCAGGAGGTAAAAGAGAGGGCAAAAACGGCAGTCAAGAGAATCGTCAGTAAATAAGGTCGAGAAGGCAGAGGAATTGTAACTGGATTGTCTCGGAGTATATTAATGTATGGAGCCCTCATGTGCGGGCAGTTGACAATTGTTCTCTTAAATTACCATGTATGATTTTGTATCTGCTGTGTTTTCAATAAAAACTAATTGGATTAAAAAAGTAAATAAGGTCGAGGTCAAAACGGAGATGTCAGCAAAGTAATAAACAGCAGGCAGGAGAATCATCAGCAAATCAGGCCGAAGTTAAAATGGGGGACAATTATACAAGGGCAGCAAGAAGACTAAACCAGAAAAACAGCAGTACAGGACTAACAGGAGGCTATATCTAGCAGGGACCAGCAAAAGGCTGAAGACTAAAAAGTGAGTGGTGCTCTCTCATAGACTGAGGCGGGGGGCTGCTGACATCAGCTGGAAAGCACACACAACCAAGATCGACAGAAGCACCGCAGATCACAGCCACACCAACCCTAGTAGGTGGGAGCAGCTGTGCTCACCAGAGACACTGGTACTGACTTCTTCTCCATCACGAGCACTGCCTACAAGGTGAATACAGTGGTGTCTAGAGACAGAAGCCGAAGTCGCAGGAGCAGGCTCTGGTGGAGATATGACAGAATGAAAGTTATAATCAAAACACTAAATTTAAAGCAGTGTTGTATACTACAATACAGCACAGATTAGCCTAAAAAATTGGGATTTTGGGGTTGGACAACCTCTGTAAGTGCTCTATCATGCCCAGAGTACTTATCGCCTCGTCTACATACAGTATTTGATCCCTTGCTGATTTTGTAAGTTTGCCCACTGATAAAGACATAACCAGTCTATAATTTTAAGGGTAGGTTAATTTTAACAGTGAGAGATAGAATATCCATAATAAAATCCAGAAACTCACATTGTATAAATTATATAAATGTATTTGCATTTTGCAGAGAGAAATAAGTATTTGATCCCTCTGGCAAACAAGACTTAATACTTGGTGGCAAAACCCTTGTTGGCAAGCTCAGCAGTCAGACATTTTTGTAGTTGATGAGATTTGCGCACATGTCAAGAGGAATTTTGTTCCACTTCTCTTTGCAGATCATCTCTAAAACATTAAGACTTTGAGGCTGTCACTTGGCAACTCGGAGCTTCAGCTCCCTCCATACGTTTTCTATGGGATTAAGGTCTGGAGAATGGCTATGCCACTCCATGACCTTAATGTGCTTAATGTGCAGCAAGAGATCAAATACTTATTTCCATCACTGAATATTCATGCACCTATATTATCTTTCTATCTATCTATCTGTGCCCCTTTACAAGAACAATATATGGACTTGGTAACAAAATCCAAAATATGGAGCAAACCAACAGGAAAGGATTCATGAATTCCAAGTGGCATAGCTACCGATTCTCACCTGAAAATAAATAGTGTCCAAGTTTATTAGGAGAAGAGGGATATAGTTTGGTTGGTGTTACAACATGGAGCATAACGTGACTATTGATCTAGTCAAAATGTGTTTCTTCATTTTATGAGGTTGGTAGGGGGAGGGGAGTGTGTCACTATCATGAGACTATGCACCAGAAGCTAACTTTTAAAATGATACGTTGACGTACTCAAATCACTTTTTTAATTTTTCATTGTTTTTTTTAGGCTTTGTGCGCACTAGAAAATGGAATTTTCTTAAGAAAATTCCGGACCCTCTGAAAGATTCCCGCACCTGCGGTAAAAAAAACCCTCACCAAAATCTGCATTTGCACGGTTTGGTGCGGATTTGCAGCGGTTTTTCCACAGGTTGGTCCCCGCGGGTTTGTAAAATTATCTATGGCAAAACCCGCAGGTACCTATGGAAATTAAATGACATGCACATTAATTCCGGAGCGGAAATTCTGCGGCAAAACCCGCAGGGACAAAAAATGCAGTGTGCGCACAGCATTTTTTAAGCCCCATAGTTTTTGCTGGAGGCTGACTGCAGAAATGTTATAAACACTTTCTGCAGCATTCTTTCAGCGAAATCCGCGGCACTTCCGCGGCATAATCCGCAGCGTGTGCACAGGGCCTTAAACAGTAAAAGAAGAAGAGAATAAAAAAACAATTGTTTTATGTAATCATGCAAAAACTGGAACATTTTGCTTCACTTTTTCCTTTATCAGAGCACATGCAATTGACTGCACCATGTGAATGCGCCCTTATGATGCCATGTTGGGCTATCCCTATTACGATGAAGATTTTGCTGTAAGTACAGCTATTTTGTCGTGGTTAATGTGTCCCTGGACAATATGACCTTGGTCAGTTTATCATTTGTGAACATAGCTGGTCTAATTTGAGCATATTGGTGGATTTATTAGTGCAACCAGAGATATTTCTCATTTCTTGTAGCTAGGCAAATAGGAATAAAGACATTTCTTTTGGGTCAGGTATAGATTTTGTATCACATTCTCCGCCTATACTCATAATTGACAATAAGGCTATGTGCGCACAGTGCGTTTTTCGCGGCGTTTTTGCGCGTTTTTCGGGTGCGTTTTTGTCCTCAAAACTGCAGGACTTTGCTTCCCCAGCAAAGTCTATGAGTTTTCATTTTTGCTGTCCGCACACATCTGGTTTTTTTACCTGCGTTTTTGAGTTAAAAAAAAAAAAATGGACATGTCGGTTCTTTCCTGCGTTTTTCTGCGTTTTCCCCCCATGCAATGCATTGGAAAAACGCAGCAAAACGCAGAGATCAAAAACGCAGCAAAACGCAGCCAAAAACGCACCAAATCGCGGCAAAAACGCATGCGTTTTTTGATGCGTTTTTTCGACGCAGGTGCGTTTTTGTGCGATTTAGCGGCCAAAAACGCACAAAAACGCAGCGTCAAAAAGACGCAGTGTGCGAACCTAGCCTTAGAAATGAGAACGGTTTATTGGATTACAATAGGGTGTAATGGGAGTATATTCCAGGCAGGATTCTAATAGGTATTTAAAAACATGTATCCGTGCCTTGATCTTTGGCATTTATCAGCTTTGAATGCAAGTATTCCCACAATATTCTGTACCCGCCTGGTTCTTCAGAATCATTTTTATAGATTTTCTCAGGTCATGTTACAAGGCATCGTCTAGCTGGCAAATTCAGACTTCTGAGTTATGGGGAATTGCTTGGAGGAAATTGCAGCCAATGTGAAATATCAGTTTCTTCCATTTAACTGCTGCACGAGACCGCCAACCGCTGCGAGCAAACTGCAAAGCAGTAATTAAAATGCTGCGGTTGGGTACAGACGATATCATTATATTGTTATTGCCTCACAATGATTTGAGAAGTATCTCCCATTTACGTCATTCATAAAGACTATGTGGTTTAGGTGCCAAAGGAGATTTACCAGTTTTTGCAATGTGAAAATCAAGTTACGACAGAGAAAATAAAAGACAAATTGAATCTCAGATAAATCGCAGAGAAGGAGAGGACTGGCACCAACTTACTAATTGCAAGTTAACGAACCATGAGTAATGATTTTACGTTAGTATACACTCTACAGCACAAAATTAGCAGAACAAATAACAGCAGATCATTAGCGTGTAACCAGCAATCATTCAGATCAGCGCAATGTCAGAGAGAAGCCGATTCTAAGGTTGGGTTTACACATTACCCATTTATTGTGCTTTCAAACCATGCAATTTTTCCAGGTGAAATACTGCTAAAATGTAAAACTGTATATGTTTTTGACCACACAGTGAAAAGGGTCTTGTGTAAATGTGCTGCATTAAAGTATTGGAAGCTAAGGAGGACTACATACACCAATCCATCAGAACATTAAAACTACCTGTCTAATACAGTAGGGGGAAAAAGTATTTAAACAGCCACCAATTGTGCAAGTTCTCCCACTGAAAAAGATGAGATTTGCCTGTAATTGACATCATAGGTAGACCACAACTATGAGAGACAAAATGAGAAAACAAATTCAGAAAATCCCCTTCTCTGATTTGGCAAGATTTTGTTTTTGCAAATTATGATGCACGATGATGATGCATGATAAACATGCAAGATTTCTGGCTCTCACAGACATGTAACTTCTTTAAGAGGCTTCTCCGTCCTCCACTCATTACTTGTAGTAATGGCACTTGTTTGAACTTGTTATCAGTATAAAATACACCTGTCCACAACCTCAAACAGTCACACTCCAAACTCCACTATGGTGAAGACCAAAGAGCTGTCGAAGGACATCAGAAACAAAATTGTAGTCCTGCACCAGGCTGGGAAGACTGAATCTGCAATAGGCAAGCAGCTTGGTGTGATGAAATCAACTGTGGGAGCATTAATAAGAAGATGGAAGACATACAAAACCACTAATAATTTCCCTTGATCTGGGGCTCCATGCAAGATCTCACCACGGGGGGTCAAAATGATCACAAGAACAGTGAGCAAAAATCCCAGAACCACACGGGGGGACCTAGTGAATGACCTGCATAGAGCTGGGACCACCGTAACAAAGGCTACCATCAGTAACAGACTATGCCGCCAAAGTAGAACTGTTTGGTAGAAACACAATTCGTCGTGTTTGGAGGAGACAGAATGCTGAGTTGCATCCAAAGAACGCCATACCTACTGTGAAGCATGGGGGTGGCAACATCATGTTTTGGGGCTGTTTCTCTGCAAAGGGACCAGGACGACTGATCCGTTTACATGAAAGAATGAATGGGGCCATGTATCGTGAGATTTTGAGTGCAAACCTCCTTCAATCAGCAAGGGCATTGAAGATGAAACATGGCTGGGTCTTTCAGCATGATAATGATCCCAAGCACACTGCCAGGGCAACAAAAGGAGTGGCTTCGTAAGAATCATATGAAGGTCCTGGAGTGGCCTAGCCAGTCTCCAGATCTCAACCCCATAGAAAACCTTTGGAGGGAGTTAAAAAGTCAATGCTGCCCAGCGTCAGGCCTAAAGCATCACTGCTCTAGAGAAGAGCTGCATGGAGGAATGGGCCAACATGCCACCAACAGTGTGTGCCAAACTTATGAAGACTTACAGAAAACGTTTGACCTCTGTCACTGCCAACAAAGAATTTATAACACAATAATGAGATGTACTTTGGTTATTGACCAAATACTAATTTTCCACCATAATTAGCAAAAAAATCTTGCCAAATCAGACAAGGTAATTTTCTGGATTTGTTTTCTCATTTTGTCTCTCATAGCTGTGGTCTACCTATGATGTCAATTACAGGCCTCTCTCATCTTTTTAAATGGGAGAACTTGAACAATTGGTGCCTGACTAAATACTTTTTTTCCCCACTGTATCATGTAGGTCTCCCGCTCGCTACACAAACAGCTCTGACCGGTCAAGGCACGGCCTGTACATACACGGTGTCCTGTGGTATCTACCACCAAGATCTGCTCTGATCCTTTGATTTGCGAAACAGAGTGATCATGAATCAGAATCGTTTTTTCCAACACACTCACAAATATTAGATCGGATCAAGATCTGAAATATGCTGAAAAGTGCCAACATCGTTAAAGAACACTGCTAGTCTTCAACATTATTAAGTTAGGTAAGAAAGGTCCAAGTAACATCTACATGAATGAAAAGACCCAAGGTTTCCCAGCAGAATATTGCCCGATTGTATCACATTGTTTTCACCAACTTGCCTCATTCCTATAATGTATCCTGCTTTCATGTTTTCCTTAGGAAAGCAAGCAAAGTCTGATGGCCGGCCAAATAATAAAAATCAGATGAGATTTTTCAAGCCAAACCCTCCTCTTCCATTGATCCATGGTTGTAGAGTCAGTCTGGGCACTTCCACCCGTCTGCAGCCTCACCGCTCCAACCTTTCAATCATTGACAGTACAATCCTTTTTTATGAATTTGTGCTGCAATAGCTCTTCTGTTAGATTGTACTGATGAGTTAGCCTTCCATTTTCCACTGGCATCAGTGATCCCTTAGTGCCCACGCCCCTGGCGCTACTTCACAGGTTGTCCTCTCTTAACCCACTTTTGGTAGGTACTAACCAGTGCAAATCAGCAATAAAAACAAAATAATTGGCTGATCGAAACAGCTACTTTCTATTGCATAACTCACGGGAGCTCAGACAAATCATATCCATACAAAAGTAGGAGCAGTTATAGCTACCAAAAACCCTTCATTGAGCATTTCAAAGTGGCAGAGCATCTTGTTGATGCGTTCAGACCTTACTGTCGTAATCATAACATGGAGTTTAACCCCATAGCGACGGCCTAACGTCTCAAGACGTCGGAAAAACAGGGTACTTATTCTGTTCCGACGTCTTGAGACGTCAGGCCGGAAAAAGCTTGTAGCGCCCCCCAGTGACGAAAAATCTCGGGGGTTTCAGCTACCGGAGGTAGCTGAGACCCCTAAGATTATGAATCGGGGTGTTTTTTTTGGACCCCGTTAATGCGATCGCCGGTATACACCGTATACCGGCGACAACATTAAAAAAAAATAAATGGCCGGTAAAATTGATTTATTTCTCATCTGACGTGATCAAACATGTCAGATGAGAAATAAATATGAGCCCTTAGTGCCCCCAAAGCCCTCCGGTACCGGAGAGTCCCCCCACCACCCCTACCCCCCCTCCGGAAAATCCAAGATGGCGCCGACGCGCGCTGAAAACTCCCGCCGCCGCCGGCTCTGCATTCATTTCCCTCCGATCTGAAATGATCAAACATTTCAGATCGGAGGGAAATGTCCTCCCCCTGACCCCTCCTCCGGTCCACCGGAGATCTCTGGTCCCCGGAGCCCCCTCCGTTCTCCAGAGCCGCCTCCCCCCTCCCCCCTCCGGAGCGTGGAAGATGGCGGCCGCATTCATCCTGCACTTTCTGCCGCATGTGACACGTCACATGCGGCAGAAAGTTGTCCCCAGGTCCCGCCGTCGCCCCCCCCCCAGCCCCCGGTTTTACGTTACCTGGCTGCTGGTGCTCCTGCTCCGGCCCCGCGATCACAGCACGCCGCCTCCTTCTTGAAAGCTGACGGCGCATGCGCAGACAGCGGCTGTCAGCTGGAATCCTGCTGACGTCGCTACTGCACAGGCTACTCCACTGTGGACCGGGGGAGGGTGAGTGCGGTAATCTGCAGTCACACTCCTCACATGGAGAGACTGCTGTTCTAGAAAATGGGGGTGTTACGGGGGGCTGTCTGATAACCTAAAGGAGTATCAGACAGTCAGGGTCCACCGTGCAAAAACTCTGCTGCAGACTATGGCAGAGTGCAATACCTCTGTTAACTCACAGAAGGATATAATAAGTAAGTAAAGCAATTCCTCCCTTACTTGGAGGGTGTGTGGAATGATCTGTTAATAATCACAGAGACAAAGGCAATGTGTGCGAAATGGCACCTACCTAGGTCCGCTCTTCTAGTGGTGCAAAAGAGACGAACAGCAGCGTAAGCCGCACAAAGCTCCTACCTGCGTTCGCTCCACTAGTGTGCGAGGACACGAACCACTAGATATGGCACCTGCCTAGGTCCGCTCTTCTAGTGGTGCAAAAGAGACGAACAGCAGCGTAAGCCGCACAAAGCTCCTACCTCTGTTCGCTTCCCTAGTGTGCGAGGATACGAACAACTGCCAGACGCAGTATAAGGAACGTTACCCTAGCGGCAACGTCCACCTACGAGTCGAACCACAAGGCCCAGCCAGACCATGTGCCTCAGGCACCTGCCTATGTCCGCTCCCCTAAGAGGTAAGGATACGGACAGCAGCCGAAGCTGTAAGGTATAAGAACGCTACCCTGCCGGTTGCGCTCACCTAGCATAGACAGAGGAATGCCTAGAGGAACGCGCACAGAGCGTCTACTCTTATGCATGAACCAAGAGGACTGAGCGCCATGCGGCGTGTGTCAGGGTCTTATATAGACTCTGTGCCTCATCCAAGATGGAGGACACCAGAGCCAATCCGCTGCCAGAACGACAGGAGTGACGTCATGCTGGCCTATCACCGAGCAAGGCATCACAAGCACATGACCAGCGACCAATCGGCATAGAAGGTGTCAGAGACATGTGACCTCGTGTCAGCGATGATGTCACCCGCACATGTGCAATGGCTCCAAGATAGGACTTAGTCTCCGGCGCTCGCACATGTGCAGTAGCAAGAAATCTGGACTTAGTCTCCAGCGCTCGCACATGTGCAGTAGCAAGAAATCTGGACTTAGTCTCCAGCGCTCGCACATGTGCAGTAGTAAGAAATCTGGACTTAGTCTCCAGTGCTCGCAGCAACCGTAACAGTACCTCCCCCTCAAGGGCCCCCCTCCCGGCGACGCAGGTAATCGGCAACTAAGTTGGGAGCATGGACAGCCTCCTCAGGCTCCCAAGAGCGATGTTCCGGGCCGTAACCCTCCCAATCTATCAAGAAGAACCTGCGCCCTCTAACCATCTTAGAACCAACTATGGCTCGTACCTCATAGCTAGAGCGAGAGGAATCAGAGGCAGGAGAGTGCACTTCACGAGCGTGATTTAAAATAGTCGGCTTTAGCAGTGAGACATGGAATTTGTCATGAATCTTAAGATGGACGGGTAACTTCAATTGGTAGACTACAGGATTTACCTGTCGAAGAACCTCATAAGGACCCAGGAAGCGAGGAGCAAATTTGACAGAGCTCACTCTAAGTCTCACGTGTTTTGCAGAGAGCCACACAAAGTCCCCTGGAGAAAAGACAGGAGCCGGGCGACGAAACCGATCGGACACCGTCTTCATACGGTCCTTAGCTGCTTGGATCGACTCTTGAGTCCGATCCCAAACCTCTCTGGCATTAGTTGCCCAGTCGGCCACAAGAGGAGGAGGTGCAGCAGCGGGAAACGGTACCGGTACCCTAGGGTGTTGCCCATTATTGAGTACGAACGGTGTCTGCCCAGTGGCCTCAGCCAGCGAATTGTTAAGGGCAAATTCTGCCCAGGGTAGGAGAGAGGACCAGTTATCGTGGTTCTCAGCAACAAAGTGTCGAAGGTATATAATCATAGATTGATTGGTACGCTCAACCAAACCATTGGTCTCCGGATGGTATGCCGAAGAGAGATTCAACTCAATTTGCAGAAGGCTACAAAGATCTCGCCAGAAACGGGAAGTAAATTGCGGGCCTCTATCACAAATGATACGATCTGGCATCCCGTGAAGCCTAAAGACATGCTTGAGGAATAGTTTGGCTAGTACCCTGGAAGATGGGATTCTCGATAACGGTACGAGATGAACCATCTGGGAGAAATGGTCCGTAATGACCCACACAAATCTATGTCCCTGTGAACATGGAAGATCACCCACAAAGTCCATGCCTACCACCTCCCATGGTCTATCTGGCACTGGTAAAGGATGCAAGAGTCCAGCCGGTCTCTGCCGTAATGGACGGTTGCGAGCACACGAGTAGCAGGAACCGACATATCTCTTGACGTGGCTGGCTAAGTGTGGCCACCAATACCACCTCTCCAGTAACTCTCGTGTCCGCCTAATACCAAAATGCCCACCCACCTTTGAGGTGTGGGCCCATGACAGTATATCATTCTGTCGATCAGGCGGAACAAAGGTCTTGCCCGGTGGGATTTGGTCTAACGTCACAGGGGAGAGCGTATGAAAAACCCTGGAGGGAAGGATAAGACGAGGTTCGTCAATCTCCTCCTGGGTAGAAAGCATAGAGCGAGACAGGGCGTCTGCCTTGTTATTCTTACTCCCAGACAGGTAGTTGATGGAGAAGTGAAAGCGGGAGAAAAACAAGGACCAGCGGGCTTGGCGAGGATTCAGACGCTGAGCGGTTTGTAAGTACGTCAGATTCTTATGGTCTGTATAGACCTGGAAAGGATGTTTCGCTCCTTCCAGCAAGTGACGCCACTCCTCCAAGGCTAATCTCAAGGCGAGCAGTTCCCTATCCCCAATGGTATAGTTTCTCTCTGCTGGTGAAAAGGTTTTCGCAAAGAAGAAACACGGCCTTTTTCTACCTGCACCGTTCTTTTGATACAAGACCGCACCAGCACCCACTGAAGAGGCATCAACCTCTAAGAGGAAGGGCTTACTCTCATCGGGTCTTTGAAGAACGGGAGCAGTTGAAAAGTGTCTTTTTACTGCCTCAAAAGCCTGAGATGTCTCAGTAGACCAGGCTTTGGGATTAGCACCTTTCTTAGTCAAGGCCACCAAAGGGGCCACCAAAGTAGAAAAATGGGGTATGAACTGCCTGTAATAATTTATGAATCCTAAGAAGCGTTGCACCGCCTTCAAGGAATGAGGTTCGGACCATTGCAGGACAGCAGAGAGCTTCGCAGGATCCATAGCCAGGCCCTCTTGTGAGATAATGTAACCCAAAAAAGGCAATGAGGACTGCTCGAATACACATTTCTCGAGTTTAGCAAACAATGAGTGCTCCCTTAAACGGGAAAGGACACGAACGACATCCTGACGATAAGTCTCCAGATCAGGAGAAAAAATCAGGATGTCGTCCAGATACACCACTACTGAGGATAACAGTAAATCCCTGAACACATCGTTTACGAAGTCCTGAAATACTGCGGGTGCATTACATAACCCAAAAGGCATGACGAGGTATTCATAGTGACCGTCTCGGGTGTTAAAAGCGGTCTTCCATTCGTCACCCTTTCGAATTCGTACCAAGTTATACGCACCCCGCAGATCCAACTTTGTAAAAACTTGAGCTCCTCTCAATCTGTCAAAGAGCTCCGAAATTAAAGGTAATGGGTATTTGTTCTTTATTGTGATTGCGTTGAGACCCCTGTAATCTATGCAGGGACGCAAATAACCCTCTTTCTTCCGAACAAAGAAAAACCCAGCTCCCGCGGGAGAGACAGACTTACGAATGAACCCCTTCTCTACACTCTCTCTTATATAGGTCGACATGGCCTCCGACTCAGGTATCGACAGGGGGTAAACCCTGCCTTTAGGTGGAACCGAACCTGGGATAAGGTCTATGGCACAGTCATACGGCCTATGGGGTGGAAGAACCTCAGCACCCTGTTTGGAGAACACGTCAGCGAAATCCAGATAGGGTGTAGGTATGGGAGAGAGATCAGTAGATGCAACCGCAATGACCTTAGGTGGTAAGGGAAGACATCGGGACTGACATTTCGAACCCCAACTAATAATGCTGTCAGACTCCCAGTCAATGTGAGGAGCATGAGTCCGAAGCCATGGGAGACCCAGAAGGATGTCGTCTATACCCTCAGGCAAAACAAGAAAAGAAATCTCCTCTATGTGACCCTGAGACAGGGAAAGGCGCAAGGGAACTGTCCTCAATGTAATGGAGTCAGACAACATAGTTCCATTAACAACACGGACAGGAATAGGCGCCTCTAACATGATAGAGGGAATATTGTGTCCCTTTACAAATCCTGAGGACACAAAAGTCCCGTCAGCTCCGGAATCCACAAAAGCCATAATAGGCCATGTATTCTCAGATAACGAGAGCTGACCTGGGATACAACACTTAGAGGGTGCAGAAGACGTCTCTAGTAACCCCCCTCTAATGGTTACTAGGCCAGGGAGTTTCCCTGACGACTAGGACACTTGTTGGCATAGTGCCCAGCCTGACGACATACGTAACATATAGGAGGACCAGACTTGCGTAGTCTGGAAGACGTATGACCTAACTCCATAGGAGTGGGAGATGTTTCAGATGCTGAGGAAGATGGTAGTGGACCCTCAACAACTGGAATAGCCCGATGCTTAGGGCGTGAGGAAGAGACCTCGAGTCTATGTTCCCTATGTCGTACGTCGATCCTCGTTGCCACTGTTATCAAGTCTTCCAGAGAAGCAGGGACCTCACGAGTAGCAAGAGCATCCTTGACATAGCCTGCCAACCCTCTCCAGAAGATAGGAATCAACACCTTCTCTGGCCAATCTAGTTCTGCCACCAGAGTTCTAAAAGTAATGGCATAAGAACTAGTAGATAACGAACCCTGAGATAGATCTAACAGTCTCAGGGCCGCATCATGGGTAACCTGCGGACCCATGAATACCGCCTTAAGAGCATCAAGAAAGTCTTGATGTCTCAGAGTAACCACATCAGAGCGCTCCCATAGGGGAGTCGCCCATTCTAAGGCTTTGTCCTGAAGTAAGGAGATGATAAAGCCTACTCTGGACCTCTCCGTAGAGAAGCGAGAAGAGTTGACCTCTAGGTGTATCTGACACTGACTAATGAAACCACGACATGATCTGGCATCGCCAGAATATCTGTTTGGCAGAGCAAGTCGAGGATCATGTGCAGATGTCACCATGGTCTGAGGTTTATCCTCTATACTCTTGAGCCGTGACTCAAGTACTTGTATGTAACGGTGTAACTGCTGATATTCTGCCATAACTGCCAGACCCTTGGCTCAGTCCTAATGTTACGGGGGGCTGTCTGATAACCTAAAGGAGTATCAGACAGTCAGGGTTCACCGTGCAAAAACTCTGCTGCAGACTATGGCAGAGTGCAATACCTCTGTTAACTCACAGAAGGATATAATAAGTAAGTAAAGCAATTCCTCCCTTACTTGGAGGGTGTGTGGAATGATCTCTGTTAATAATCACAGAGACAAAGGCAATGTGTGCGAAATGGCACCTACCTAGGTCCGCTCTTCTAGTGGTGCAAAAGAGACGAACAGCAGCGTAAGCCGCACAAAGCTCCTACCTGCGTTCGCTCCACTAGTGTGCGAGGACACGAACCACTAGATATGGCACCTGCCTAGGTCCGCTCTTCTAGTGGTGCAAAAGAGACGAACAGCAGCGTAAGCCGCACAAAGCTCCTACCTCTGTTCACTCCCCTAGTGTGCGAGGATACGAACAACTGCCAGACGCAGTATAAGGAACGTTACCCTAGCGGCAACGTCCACCTACGAGTCGAACCACAAGGCCCAGCCAGACCATGTGCCTCAGGCACCTGCCTATGTCCGCTCCCCTAAGAGGTAAGGATACGGACAGCAGCCGAAGCTGTAAGGTATAAGAACGCTACCCTGCCGGTTGCGCTCACCTAGCATAGACAGAGGAATGCCTAGAGGAACGCGCACAGAGCGTCTACTCTTATGCATGAACCAAGAGGACTGAGCGCCATGCGGCGTGTGTCAGGGTCTTATATAGACTCTGTGCCTCATCCAAGATGGAGGACACCAGAGCCAATCCGCTGCCAGAACGACAGGAGTGACGTCATGCTGGCCTATCACCGAGCAAGGCATCACAAGCACATGACCAGCGACCAATCGGCATAGAAGGTGTCAGAGACATGTGACCTCGTGTCAGCGATGATGTCACCCGCACATGTGCAATGGCTCCAAGATAGGACTTAGTCTCCGGCGCTCGCACATGTGCAGTAGCAAGAAATCTGGACTTAGTCTCCAGCGCTCGCACATGTGCAGTAGTAAGAAATCTGGACTTAGTCTCCAGTGCTCGCAGCAACCGTAACAGGGGGGTACGTTCTGTGAGCGTGCCCCTCATATTCTAGAATGAAGTTACTGCAGGTCACTCTGCCCTAGGTTGGACCGGGGCAGTGTGAGTGCAGTATTCTCAGATTTTCTGCACCCACACTGCTCATGGAGAGCTTGCTCTTCCAGAAAATGGGGGATACGTTCCCTGAACGTGCCCCCCATATTCTAGAAGATCCAGAGTCGGCGTGGGACCTCCAAAATTGATTACAGCGACCGAAATTTATTTATTTTCAATAAATTGGTAAAAGAGGAATGTTTCGGGGAGTTTTTTTTTCAAATAAATTTTTTTTTTGTCTTTATTTTTTTCTATTACTTGACTGGGTTAGTAATGTCGGGTATCTGTTCAGATGCCGTGACATCACTAACCCCAGGGCTTGATGCCAGGTGACATTACAGCTGGTATCAACCCCATATATTACCCCGTCTGCCACCGCACCAGGGCGCGGGATGAGCTGGAGCGAAGCGCCAGGATTGGCGCATCTAATGGATGCGCCACTTCTGGGGCGGCTGCGGCCTGCTATTTTTAGGCTGGGAAGAGTCCAATAACCATGGCTCTTCCCACCCTGAGAATACCAGACCCCAGCTGTCCGCTTCACCTTGGCTGGTGATCTAATTTGGGGGGGACCCCACGTTTTTTTTTTTTTTTAAAAAACGCCTGGGGAGCCCTCCAAATTGATCACCAGCCAAGGTGAAGCTGTCAGCTGTGGTTTGCAGGCTACAGCTGTCTGCTTTACCCTAGCTGGCTATCAAAAATAGGGGGGACCCCACGTCGTTTATTTTAATTATTAATTTTTTGGGGGGCTAAATACAAGGCTAGGCACCCTTTAGTGCCACATGAAAGGCACTAAAGGGCGCCAGCTTAGAATATGCAGGGGGTGGGACGTTATATTTGTTTGACATCTATCCATTCATCCATTGTAGCATTTTAGGCTGTGTGCCCACGATCAGGGTTTGCAGCGTTTTGGGCGCAGAGTGTTTTCCCTGCGTCCATAACGCTGCGTTGTGCAGTAGAAGCACAGTGGAAGGATTTTTAGAAATCCCATGCCCACTGTGCTTCTCTTCTCCGCAGCATACACTGACCTGTGGTGCAGCTTCCCAAGCCTCCGCATGTCAATTTATGCTGCGGAGATGAGTGTTCTCTGCAGGTAGCATAGAGCTCCACAGCGGCCTGAACCCAAATCGTGGGCATGGGCAGCTGCGTTCTCCCGTGGACAACACTCACATCTCTGCAGGAAGGCTGACACTGTGTACTAGACGCCGTGTCGCTGGATCATGGCCACATAGCCTAAAAGTGAGACATTTGTTGCTACAGCAACATTTTTGTGAAGTACCTGTGGATTCAAAATGCTTACTATACTCCTGAATAAAATCCAGTTTCCAAAATGGGGTCACTTGTGGGGGGTTTCTAATGTATAGGTACCCAAGGGGCCCTGCAAATGTGACATGGTGCCTGCAATTTATCTCAACTTTTCCAGAATTCAAATGGTGCTCCTTCCATTCCAAGCCCTCCAATTTATCCAAACAGAGGTTTTTGGCCACATGTGGGGTATCCCTGTGCTCATAAGACATTGGATAAAAACCTGTTGGGTCCACGGTTTGTTGTTGTCTCTTGAAAAAGTGAGAAATTTGATGCTGAAGCAACATTTTTGTGAAAAAAATGAAAATTTTCAATATGGCAACCTAAGCTTATCAAATTCTGTGAAGTATTCGTGGATTCAAACTGCTCACTATACACCTAGATGAAAGCCTTGAGGTGTCTTGTTTCCAGAATGGAGTCACTTGTGGGGGACAGCCACTGTTTAGGCACCTCAAGGGCTCTCCAAATGCAACCTGGCGTCCGCTATTGATTCCAGCCAATTTTGCAGTCAAATGGCACTCCTTCCCTTCCGAGCCCTGCCATGCGCCCAAACAGTTGATTTCCACCACATATAAGGTATCGCCAAACTCAGGAGAAATTGCACAATAAATGTTATGCTGAATTTTTTCCTTTTACTCTTGTAAAAAAAAAAGCTACCTGGTTGAAATAACAATTTTGTGGTAAAATTTTATTTTTTTTTTTTCATGGCTCAACGTTATAAAATTCTGTGAAGCACCTGGGGGTTCAGGGTACTCACCAAACATCTAGATAAATTCCTTGAGGGGCCTAGTTTCCAAAATGGGGTCACTTGTGCGGGGTTTCTGCTGTTTAGGTACCTTAGGGGTCCTCCAAATGTGACATGGTGCCCGCAATCTTTTTCAGCCAAATTTCCTTTCCAAAATTCAAATATTGCTCCTTTCGTTCCAAGCCCTCCCATTTGTCCAAACAAAGGTTTCAGACCACATGTGAGGTATCACCGCACTCATAAAAAAGTGGTTAACAAACCTTGAGGTCAAATTTTTGGAATTACCTCTTGAAAAAGTGAGAAAATTGATGCTAAAGCAACATTTTTGAGAAAATTATTAAAATTTTCAATATGACAACGTAACGTTAACAAAATCTGTGAAGTACCTGTGGATCTAAAATGCTCACTATACCCCTAGATAGAAGCCTTGAGGGGTCTAGTTTCCAAAATGGTGTCACTTGTGAGGGGTTTCTTCTGTTTAGGTACCTTAGCGGACCTGTAAATGCAACATGGTGCCCGCAATCTATTTCAGCCAAATTTGCTTTCCAAAATTCAAATATTGCTCCTTCTGTTCCGAGCCCTCCCATTTGTCCAAACAGAGGTTTCTGACCACATGTGGGGTATCGGCGCGCTCATAAGAAAGTGGGGAACAAGTTTTGGGGTCCATTTTGTTGTGTTATTTCTTCTAAAAGTGAATAAATTTGTGTTAGAGCAACATTTTTAGGTAAAATTTAATTTTTGCTTTTTTTCATTCCACATTGCTTTTGTTCATGTGAAGCACCTGAAGGGTTAATAAACTTCTTGAATGTGGTTTTGAGTACTTTGGGGGGTGCAGTTTTTATAATGGTGTCACTTTTGGGTATTTTCTGTCATCTAGGCCTATTGAAGTCACTTCAAATGTGATGTGGTCCCTAAAAAACTGGTTTTGTAAATTTTGATGTAAAAATGAGAAATCGCTGATAAACTTTGAACCCCTCTAACTTCCTAACGAAAAAAAATTTTGTTCCCAAAATTGTGCTGATGTAAAGTAGACAAGTGGGAAATGTTATTTATTAACTATTTTGTGTCACAGAAATCTCTGGTTTAACGGTATAAAAATTCAAAAGTTGAAAATTGCAAAATTTTCAAAATTTTTGCCAATATTCAATTTTTTTCATAAATAAACGCAAAAAATATTGTCCTAAATTTGGTACTAACATGAAGTCCAATATGTGACGAAAAAACAATCTCAGAATCACCGGGATCCGTTGAAGCGTTCTAGAGTTATAACCTCATGAAGTGACACTGGTCAGAATTGCAAAATTTCGTCTGGTCATTAAGGTGAAAATTAGCTCCGTCACTAAAGGGTTAAATACCAAGAAACTCATTACAAAACTTGCACAGGACTAACCACTACACATATGGAACGTCCCACCAGACCTGCCTATTTGTAGATGCTCTGACAGTCTTCTAGCCATCACATTTTGGCCCTTGTTAGAGTCTCTCCAATCCTCATGTTATTTTTTTTCTGCTAATTGTACGACTAGTTGACATCGTGCACTGCGAGGATTTGCTGGTGTCAGAGCTGGCAACGGGGGTCACATGACAACAAGTATGTGATATACATAACCCTGACCAGAATCCGACTGCCTGGAAGTAGTCACATTGCATACGTGACGGCCGTTCATGGGCGGATTCCAGGGCTTTGGAGTCGGAGTTGTGGAGTCGGAGTCAGTGTTCATTTTGGTGGAGTCGGAGCCAGTATAACATGGACCGACTCCGACTCCTAAAATATATAATAAATTGGTTCCAGTAGTTCAATGCAGAATGTGCTGAATATTATTTCATATGAATTTGGGAAAGTTATGAAATGTCCTATAAATGGCTGTTCTATTCCTGATCTAAGGCTACAGTCACACACTGTTTTTGTTGCCTTTTTTGAGGATACGTTTTTCAGCTGCAAAAGCAGATCAGCTTTTTAAAAAACCGCATCACCTGAAAGGTTTTTAAGCTCATAGATAATGTTTTCAAAAGCAGATAAGAAAAACGTCACACAAACTCACATGCTCATTCTTTGTGAGGATCCGTTTTTGAGGCCTCCAGTTTCTCCAGTGGAAAAAGTTCTGCAAGATTACGAACTCAAAAAAGAACAGGTTCTTGCTATTGTAGCGGACAATGCTTCAAACATGATAAGTACAATTAATCTGATGAATGAGAGTAATGAACAACAGCTAGCACAGATATTACAACAGAAGAACAGCAAAATGATACATTAGAATTAGATGATCTTGTTGAAGCTGCTTCAAAACACTTTCATATTCATCACATGCGCTGTGTTGTGCACACGCTGCAGCTGGCAGTAAAGTGGGCTTTACACGCTACGATATCGTTAATGAATTATCGTCAGGGTCACGGTGTTTGTGACGCACATCCAGAGTCATTAACGATATCGCAGTGTGTGACACTTATGAGCGACCTTAAACGATCGCAAAAGCGGTCAAAATCGCTTGCCGCGGAGAGGTCGTCCTGAAACAAAAAATCGTTTTCTGTTTATTAGCGATGTTGTTCTTCGTTCCTGCGGCACCACACATCGCTGTGTGTGATACCGCAGGAGCGACGAACATCTCCGTACCTGCCTCCACCGGCAATGCGGAAGGAAGGAGGTGGGTGGGATGTTACGTCCCGCTCATATCCGCCCCTCCGCTTCTATTGGACGCCTGCCGTGTGACGTCGCTGTGACGCCACACGAACCGCACCCTTAGAAAGGAGGCGGTTCGCCGTCGCAGAGCAGGTAAATGCGTGTGATACTGCCGTAGCGATAATGTTCGCTACGGCAGCGATCACACAATATCGCATGTACGACGGGGGCGGGTGCCATCGCACTCAACATCGCTAGCCGATGCTAGCGATGTCACAGCGTGTAAAGCCCACTTAAGAGATAGTCTGCAAGAGGGACACGCTGGAACTCTGATTGGAAACATGAAGAAATTGGTTATTGTGCCAGAACCCCTAAAATTGATACCATCTTGAAGAGACGTGCAGGGAAAGGGTCAATTTTCGATCAAGCCACTTGATGGGGTAGCAATTATTTAATGATTGAGCGATTGCTTGAACTAAAACCGTTTCTTATAGATATGGCGAACCCTCAGGTAACCCTAAATGAAGGTCAATGGACACAGGTGGCTGAATTGAAGGAATTGCTTAATCACCCATTTACCGTGAATAAAAAATTAAAAGCTGAGGATTTAATTCCTGGCATTTTCATAAGGGATTGGAAGAACTTGCTATTTTGCCTGTCGCAAAGAGGAGGTTTAATCGCAGATGGTATTTCTGCTTCAATGAAACGGAGAGAGACACAGCTATTGGAAAATAAAATTCTTCTGGCAGCTGTTTATGTGGACCCAAGTCATCGTATACTGCTTGATGATCGACAGCTTACTAAAGGAAAAGAAGCTCTGACTGAGGAAGCATTTAGGATGAGTGGCCTACAGAACTGCCAGGCTCAAGAGGACTTGGGTCCTGACAGTGCTACTGCTGCCATATCTTCATCCTCATCAGATGAGGAGTTTAACTTTGACAAGTATATTGGATGACATGGAGCAGGCAAAGCGTTGCCGCAAGGAAAAAGATTTCACTCAGTCTCCTATAGCAGCAGATTGACCAGATTTCAGCAAAATGTTTCACTTGCTCTCAAAGAAATAGAAAAATTCAACCGTTCACCAAAACTGACTGTGCATGAGGCAATTCCATTATACCCAGAAATTGCTAGAGATGTTGCCCATGTGGTTACGGCTTTGCCTCCAACCCAAGTTAGTGTACAGAGGCTGTTTTCTAGCCTTAAAATTATTAGGTCAGATTTGAGGTCATCTATGAAGGAGGATCTGATGGAGGCAATTCTATTTCTTACAACAAATTCATAGACTGCACAAATGTTATTTAGTATGTTTTGGATGAAAACTGTTTTTTGCCACTTACATAGTTTATTACATAGTGTTTATATATATATTTATATTTATTACATAGTGTATTACATATTTACAATTTA
Source organism: Anomaloglossus baeobatrachus (assembly GCF_048569485.1). Lineage (NCBI taxonomy): Eukaryota > Metazoa > Chordata > Amphibia > Anura > Aromobatidae > Anomaloglossus > Anomaloglossus baeobatrachus. The sequence goes on along the minus strand of NC_134356.1, from coordinate 503,028,916 downwards.
TTACAGTTTTTTGTGTTCTAAAGTTGTATTCCAATAAATATATTTTATGTTCTATCTAAATATCTTGATTATTGTATCATAAGAATGATTAAATGTCTGATGTTCATATTGCACTACAATACATTTTTCACTTAAATATAAGCAATATATGTGGGAGTCGGAGTCGGTGCAAGGGAAATTGAGGAGTCTGAGTGGCAGGTTTGGCTTACCGACTCCACAGCCCTGGGATTCACACATCTGCAGTCGCATAGAGACACACATAAAGCGACAGCAGACTTCATTCTAGACCGGACAACTCCTTTAAAGCTAACCAATCACGAGGATTTTCCTATATTACCTAAAGCCAGTGCTATACTGACACCATCATGCTGATTCTATACATACCTTTAGTTGTCAGCTACTGTGTTTTTCCAAAAAATAAGACAGGGTCATATATTATTTTTGTTTCAAAAAATAGGGCTAGGACTTATTTTTGGGGGAGGGTTTATTTTTTTTCCATGAACAACAATCACACATTTATGCTTCAATTTACCTTGAAGGCATATGGCCAGCTTTAAGGCTAATAACTTAACCCTAACATACATTCACAATTGCTGGTGCAGTATCATTGTCTCTTATGGTAACACTTATAGGCACTCTTAAAACACTTTTTGTGGCAGTGGCACTGTTCTTCTCTATGCGGCCGGGAGGGGGCAGAAGGCGAGAGTCTGGAGCGGGACTCAGGAACAGTGGTGGTGATGTCAAACATGGCTGCTTTTGCAGGAGCGAGCAGAACTGGCCGGGAGGTGGGATCCAAGAGGCGGCACTTAAGTGGCAGGAGGTGGGACCCTGGAGCAGCAGCCAAGCCCACACCATAGGGCAGTAGCGACCAGGAGGTGGGACCCAGGTGACAACACTCAGGAGGCGGAACTCGGGAGAGGGTGAGCAAGTTTTACCCTGCCATGGTAGGAGGAAGCAGCAGGACAATTTAGCTTTATGTTATGCCTCCATGATGTTAGTAAATACAAAATGCATACAACTGCACACTAAATGCCATCAATGTATAAGGGACAAATATTTCAAAAAACTGACCCGCACATCCTGCAAGTGTGTATAGGTGGCGCTTTAGTTAGGTACCCGGAATATTGAGATTTACCTTGCCGTTGGTTTCCGGGCTTACATGCATTGGCCAATTAATAAACTAAAAATCTCATTTTTTCATATAGCAGTAATGCAGTACCAGGGTTCCCTTATACATTGATGGCATTTAGTGTGCAGCTGTAACCATTTTGTATTTGCTATGTTCTTTCAGCTGGCACCTATACACACTTGCAGGATGTGCGGGTCAGTTTTTTTAAATATTTCCATGATGTTAGTGACATAACCTAATATCACACGACATAATCTAGCACTGGGGCACTGACTAACTAGGGCTTATTTTTGGATTAGGGCTTATATTCAAGCCTAGTCCAAAAAGCCCTAAAAATCAAGCTAGGGCTTATTTTTTGGGGAGGGCTTATTTTTGGAAAAACAGGGTAGGAAGTATACTTTCTGAAATACAGGCAAGTAAAGTTGCAGAAATGTACAGCTTTTTGATTGGCATCAGCTGTCGAATATCTAATATGTGGGTGGGGTTTTGCTATCTATCCCCAACCCTGTCTGCTGCCTGGCCTCTATAGATGCTAGACTGTATGGGCTGCATTTCTAACACGCCCCTATAATGTGAGAGAAATGACTCATACTTGGAAGGAGCCCATACAGTCTAGTGTCTACCAAGGCCAGGCAGCAAACAGGGGCAGGAATAGATAGGAAAACCTGACCCACATATTAGCTATTCGGCAGCTGCTGCCAATCAAAAAGCTGTACATTTCTGTAACTTTACTTGCCTGTATTTCAGAAAGTATACATCCAATCTGACAACTAAAGGTATGTATAGAATTAAAGGAAAAAAAAACAAATTGAAGGATTCATCTCACCCATTACGAGTCCATATTCAGTGGTCAGTGCACGGGCAGATAGCAGGCCAGCTCCTGGGTGAAGATTCTTTAGGGTTCAAATTAGGTTTTTGTCCAGCACCATCCAATATATATCTTCAATCCACAAAAAACTATATCATTTTAAAAATTATATTTTTATTGTGCATATTTAAAAAAAAAATGTATCCTTTAAAAACACATGTCCATCCGTTCGTATGCGTTTCAAGCTCCTAGGAGCTCTTAAGGCCGCTTTACATGCTGTGACATCGCTCAAGCGATCTAGTTGGGGTCACGGAATTTGTGACACACATCCGGTCGCTTTAGCGATGTCTTTGCATGTGACACCTATGAGCGATTTTAAATCGTTGCAAAACGGTCAAAATCACTCATCGGTGACATCCCCCCCTATTCTCGAATATCGCTGCTGCTCGGTGTACTAAGTAGTTTGTCGCTCCTGTGGCAGCACACATCGCTATGTGTGACACCGCAGGAACGAGGAACCTCACCTTACTTGCGGCCGGCTGCAATGAGGAAGGAAGGAGGTGAGCTCATCTCCACCCCTCTGCTTCTATTGGGCGGTGGTTCGGTGACGCTGCTGTGACGTTGCTGTGACGCTGAACGAACCGCCCCCTTAGAAAGGAGGCGGTTCGTCGGTCACAGCGACGTGGTAGAGCAGGTATGTGCGTGTGACGCTGCCGTAGCAATAATGTTCGCTACGGCAGCGATCACACGATATCGCATGTACAATGGGGGCGGGTGCTATCGCGCTCGGCATCGCTAGCAATTGCTAGCGATGTCGTAGTGTGTAAAGCGGCCTTTACTCATAGCATAGACAACATAAAAATGCATTTTTATGTTGTCTATGCCATGAGTAAGAGCTCCTAGGAGTTCGAAACGCATAAGAACGGATGGACATGTGTTTTTAAAGGATAACACATTTTTTTTAAATATGCACAATAAAAATATAATTTTTAAAATGAAAACGTTTCTCGTGGATTGAAGATATATATTGGACGGTGCTGGACAAAAGCCTAATTTGAACCTTAAAGAATGTATAGAATCAGCCTGATAGTGCCAGTATCGCACTGGCTTTAGTGTATTTATGACAATCCTGGTGATTGGTTCCCTTTAATTACCGCAACATATTCTGATGTAATAACTATGTAATAATGTGATACTAATTATTTAAAATGTACTTTATTGCTTCACAATAAATAAATTATATTAAATTTGTAAAATCTAGGTATTAAAGTGGCATATATAGTGTAGTGATTGAATTTACATGTCACAAGAATAGAGAGAGACTGTTTGGCCAGTAGTACATTACAGTAAGAAGCGTTATCTGCAAACCCACCATTACTGCTCTATGCCCCCCAGGGTCCTTATCAAACATCTGCAAATCTGGTTGGTATGACACTGGGCAATACACGGCTACCCGGGAGCAGTAAAGGTAAGCTGCACACAGAACTTTTTTCTCGATACTGCGTCACTGAGCAGCACAGAATTAGTTATTTCTGTTCAGGTGAATGTACGCCTCTCCTCCACTAGATGGCGCTATGGTTTCACAGTAAACGTCTCTTCACCAACACATGCAAAGGACTCATGAAATATCGGGTCGTTTCAGTGTAAATACTTTTATGCCTAAAAATGACAAAAGTATTCTAGGAATAATAACTATGAGAAAGCTAGATATGAAATTATCTCAGAACTGATCCGCCCTGGATCTGGAAAATGTCACCCAATTAAGGCCTTATTTATTTCCACGTGTGCCCACTTTGCCTCCACACAAAAATGGAGTGTTTGGTATCCGTGTGATGTCCCGTTTCCCTTTTACGTTCTCGTGACTGTTTTTCGCCATTCCTGTGTCATAATTTTACATGACTGTAATGGCACCCGAATGCTGTCCATCATTTTCACAGACCTATCCACATGAATGAGTTTGGCCCACAGATCAGGCCAGAGTAGGACATGTCTCCAGTTTTTTCCACGTAGACCATTAGATGTAAAATAGCCCTATAGACTGTAATGGATCCAAACGCCGTCCACAGCGAATGCAGACAGCACACGGAAGATAAACACGGCCATGTGAACAAGACCAAATAAAGAGGGCGACACCACGTACAAGGAAAAACAATCCTCTGGGATCTAATTTATAGACTAGTATAGGTCAATGGTATATTTGAATATTCATATCTTCCATTTCTGCTGTCAATGGGGCAAGAAGGATTGTGTCTGTTGAGTTTTAATAAGCTGGATCCCTCTTTTCCCAGATCTCGGCAGTGGGGGGCAGTTTTTTTGTCATTTATTTCAAATAAGGGATTTTTGGGTGTATGTGTTTATTTTCTTTAACTTACAGGTTAATCATGGAAGGTATAATCGGGGAGACGCCTGCCATGATTAACCTAGGACTTAGTGGCAGCTATGAGCTGCTGCCATTAACTCCTTATTACCTCGATTGCCACCGTACCAGGGCAATTCGGGATGAGCCGGGTACAGTCCCGGGACTGTCGCATCTAATGGATGCGGCAATTCCGGGCAGCTGCTGGCTGATATTTTTAGGGTTGGGGGGCTCCCCATAACGTGGATCTCCCCATTCTGACAATACCAGCCTCTGGCTTTACACTGGCTGGTATGAAAATTGGGAGGGCAGCACGCTGTTTTTTTTAAATTATTTATTTATTTTACTGCACGATATAGACCCGCCCACCAGCAGCTGTGATTGATTGCAGTCAGAGAGCTGTTACTCAACGTGGGGGAGTGTCTGACTGCAACCAATCTTAGGCGCCGGTGGGCGGGGAAAGCAGTGAATACAAAATGGAATAATGAGCAGCCGGCTTTTTCAAAAGAGGAAAAGCCGCCGGAGCTTTGTGACAGCCGTGCAGCGCCGCGCTGGTGATCGGGGACCGGTGAGTATGAGGGAGGGGGTGGGAGAGACCGACAGAGAGAGAATAGAGACCGAGAGAGAGAGACCGACTGACAGAGATAGAGATTGACCGACATCGACAGACCTCACTCATTTCCAGTGTTCTCTGCAACATGCGATAAATGTATTTAGAAAAACGCATGTCACTAGGATGGTGTGTGCTGTCCGAGTGACATCTGTTTTTTTTCTCACACCCATAGACTTTCATTGGAGTGACTCGCGCGAGACACTCTAAAAAATCGCAGCATGCTGAGATTTTTTCTCTCAGTCCGATTTGAGCTGAGAAAAAAATAGCAGATGGGAGCTGCCTCATTGATTAACATTTGTCCGAGTGCAATGCGAGATTTTCTCGCATTGCACTCGTGCGAGTTAATCGCAAGTGTGACTCCAGCCTTACCCTACATTTCTATATTGCCTTTACTGCACTGTAAACAGCTGAATCCTGACAGTCTGCCACACTCACACTATATGGAGAGAAGGTATGCACACCAGTGACTATGCAAGGGGAATACATGTAATAGCAGTAACTGCTGTGTGAATACTGACATGAAAAATACAATAGCTGCATGTAAAAATGAAAAAATAACAATGGAATCTGCATTACTGCCATGAAATATGAATAAAGAGTAATTTAGCTATTGAATTGATCAATGCAACAGAGCCCCAAAACCTCTTCACGGTATTCTCTTATTTTTGGGGTCCCTAGCTAATGTGTGTCCTCTCATGCAGTTAAAAAAACTTACCATGTATGGGAAGCTGAGACCCAGGCTATATATGTATAATGTGGACTGGCAATAGGTGTGGGTGGGGTCAGGTTCACAAACGAAAGACTACTAACAAATAAAGAAATAACGTTTGGAACACCATTGTCATTTTTTCATTTTTACATGCAGCTATTGTATTTTTCATGTCAGTATTCACACAGCAGTTTCTGCTATTACATGTATTCCCCTTGCATAGTCACTGGTGTGCATACCTTCTCTCCATATAGTGAAGTTTTTTAGGTTTTTGCACCCTGTTCAGACTTAGAATGGTGTTCCAAACGTTATTTCTTTATTTGCCACATTCACACTGTCAAGATTCTCCTCTGTTGTCAGCTCAAGTTTTCATCACATGACCACAATTACGTGATTTGCATATTTGTAGTCACATGATGACAAGCAACTTTTTCTTAATGTTCTGCTGAAAGAAAAGGATGAGAAGCTAGTGTGACGACCTGGCCTATCAGGTCGTCACAGGGTATTGTGCAATCTGCCCTTCTGCACAGTATCCACTCCTCCTTGGTTACGGATCCTGGTCCTTTGGTGTTGCTAACAGCTGTCCCTGGGACCGCGACATGGATAGAGGAGGAAACGGAGCAACTGTGCAGGAGAATACGGACGCAGTTCCTGTTCATTCTGAATCATTGGAGGGAAGAGATGAGGAGCCTGGCAGTGGCGGTGCGAGCCCGTGAGATTGAAATCCCACGTGAAGAGAGGGTAAGCGGTTACCCAGTCCCGATTGATTGCCCAAATCCGGCCACAGCAGCTGAGGGATCCGGACCGTCCCCGCTCGTGGTGAGCACTCCACCATCAACTACCCGTCCTCGGTGGACGCCGAGCTGCCCACACCAACCCCGGCAGCGGAACCTTCAGTGTATCTACAGGAAGCTCCAGCTGCAAAGATCCAGACCACAGCCCTCATTTATGTCACGGCAGCGGTCACCCAGACACCGGCCAGACCAGACCTGACCGCATCACCGGGCCCGTCCTCAGAGGTGCAACCCCTGCAACCCCGGCTGCGGAGCAGTCGGTTCATCAGTTTACACCTGCGGGAGCGGAGCCAAGATGTCCACCCGGTCCTCAACCGCGCGGCATGCCGAGGGCTGTTGGGGCCGCCAGAGTCCAAGTAAAGCGCCAGAGCCAGATAGGGAGCTGAGGCCGGATGCCGATGCCCCCTACTGGGAACGACAACAGTACCAATTGCAGACGGAGATTGCAACCCGAGACCGGCGACGACGGGAGCTTGCCGCCCGTGATCGAGAAGAGAAGGAGCAGATAAGGAGCGCTGCTTCCCGAGTAAGAGGACCATGGCCTTGTGGAGCGGTTTGACCCCGAGCAAGGATGGAGGTTTATCCGCGAAGTGGGCCTCACAGCGGGGGTGTATATGTCCCGACGAGATGTGGCGCAGCACCTTCCTTGCGGCCACCAAGAGCATAATCTTCAGCCGGAAGAGATGGTTACCTATACCCGGCATTGCGGAAAGCAGGGCTGGTATGCCCTGGAGGTAACTAAGCATGTGATGTTTGAGGAAGGGTATGTGTCGGCATCAGTAGCGCATAGTCGCAAGGAAGTGTGGCTACGGGACCCGACAGTCTATTACTAAAAAAAAAAAGTTACAGTACCAGTAGTTGTGATGCCATAGAATTGTTAGGTATCGGTGCTTTTGTTTGTTATTTTTCATAGTTTGTTATTTCCATATAGAAAATGTTAGTAAATAAGTGCCTAATCAACCAGTTTTAATGAAAAGAGTGAAAGTTACCAGATTTACAAGTAAATTGTTGAAAAGTGTACAACTGGTACACGGACTTCGTTTAAGTTTTTATGCATAGGTAAAAAATGGACCACAGTCACAGGACTGGCGTGACCAACACAAACTTGTGTCTTGTATAATAGTTGCACCTCCTGTGCCAACCAGAGTCGCTTAAAAGACAACACCCGGGACCTTAACCCGGTCACGGACCCACCAAAGATTTCCAGGGGGAACAGGTTGTTTGGGTGGTGGGTTATTGGGATCCAGGACGCCCTTTCGGCCATGTTTTTTCCATCTCCTATATAAAAAAGTCCTTGGTTACCCCTCTCCATACATAGCAGTTTTTAATTGCAATGAGATGACACACAGTTACGGTCATAGAGCTAGGGACCCCAATATAGAGATATACCTTGACGAGGTTTTGGGGCTCAGTTACATTGATCAATGTGATTGCTAAATATCTCCTTTTTCCTAATATTCATGGCAGGTATGCATTTCATTATTCACACTTTCAAGTTAGCAAGTGGCATTTTTTATTGTATACTTCAATTGTTTTTCGGTATGCTTATAGCATTATAGTATTATCTCACTTTGATGTGCAGCCTTATCCTTATGTACTATGTATTTTTTTGGCTTGCACTCATAAAATATATATTAGTGCTCACTTCAGTTATTCTATTTAGTTGTGACTGGACTGTCGCAAGAAAGGGCTGCAATGGAGTAGGTTGAGCCTCCGTTACCATAGAAACCGGAAGTGTCCCACGGTTGGGCGACGAACTCTTAGTAAGTTTAGTAACGCTTAAGTGAAGTGCCTCCCTTGTGAGGGATGAAACCTGTTAATAAAAATGCATAATGTTAAAATGTTCCTTTATTCCCCTTTTGCAGTTAAAAACAAAAATAAACCTCTGGTGTCCTGTAGCTCGGGGACGAGCTACGTTTAACCAAGGGGGAATGTGACGCCCTGGCCTATCAGGTCGTCACAGGGTATTGTGCAATCTGCCCTTCTGCACAGTATCCACTCCTCCTTGGTTACGGATCCTGGTCCTTTGGTGTTGCTAACAGCTTAACCAATCAATATCCTAGAAACACTTTGCACCGAACCCACCAGACACACCATTGGGGGGCCTGAAGGGAATAGGGCCGCCCATATGGGGGGTTGGTAGGGAGAAGTGTGAAAGTGACAGAGAAGTGAAATGGGAGTGAAAGGAGGAGGAGGTGGAAAGTGACTCTCTGGGAGAGAGAAATCACCGGTCCGGAGCAGGGCTCCTGGAGTTATTAGGTGGCAGACGTTGGTCTGGGCCTGGTAGGAGCTGGAACCCCGGTCGCAGGGGATCGTGTCAAGGGGCACGGACTACCGAGGAGGGCAGCCGGCGGCCTTGAGCCATCACCGGGCAGGGGCCAGGGCACGACGGGGTATGTGGACCTTAGGCCAGGAAGTAGTAGTACGCGACCCGGTAATTTACCCGACGGGGGTGAAGACTTCAAGATTCATCCCCAAACCGCTCCAAAATCGGGGTACTAGCGCACCGATGGGATAGGACTTTCCCAAATATAGTCCAAAGAAATCCTATGCGTGAACCCTGAGAGCAAGCTCACTCCGTTAGCCATACGGGTGAGCTGGACCCGAAAAGTTTCAAGCTTTAGGGTCCAACTAGTTAGCCTGTGGCCTTTTCCGTGGCACATTCTAACAGCAACACAAAAGGCACGGATCCCAGCGTGCTCCCTCCAGGCTGTAGTGGTGCTCAGAATTCTGGTTTACAAGCTGTCGGTGTCATTATTCCTGGACTGAGTGAGTACGTTGAAAAGCCCCTTTTCCTTCACCCAACGGTACCCCAAACACCAACACCCAATGGGCCCCGGGGCACAAACCCCCTACCTACGGATGGGTTAAACATCCTGCTGCTACACCATCGCCACCGGGCTCCCCCAACCGCAGCGGTTGTCACCTACATTACCACACACCATGGGTTGCGTCAGGAACTTTCGATCCCCCTGTAAATATCCCCCTTTTCTGAGTGGCCGCACAACCCCCGGGTCCGGAGACCCCTCGAGCCACCGCGGATCCGGATCCGAGCAGACCAGCTGCTGACCCGGGGGCAGCACACTAGTGTGCACATGACAGCTATGTAAAAGGAGTATACACTACTCACAAAAAGTGAGGGATATTTGCCCATTGGGTGAAATTTATGGCAATCAAAAATAGTTACCACTACAGCGATATTTTATCATGACAGTCGGGTATTTAACTAGAACAAATGCATGTTATGGTTTTTCCTATTTTTGTCTGTGCGGATCAACAATGTAATATACAGATTACAGTATATTTCCAGTAAAATTTCTGCAAAATAAGAAAAAATATATAAACCCCTAAAAATGTAAACACTTTTAGAAGCGTTTAATATATTGCACAACTGACCATAATCATCTCTGATAAATGTATCGATGGAGTCAGCTGTAACAGCATTAAATCAGTCTGAGTTTCCACTGACGTTTGGGTCAAAGAAGAGTTCTGTTCTATGTGGTGAGGAGGAAGCGAAAAACAGGACTGTGGTGCAATATCTGAATCATAAGGTCCATTCATACCACAGACATGAGATATTTACTTCCTGACTACACTTCAGATATTCCCCCTTCCACACAAGCCGCACTTACTCGCACTTTGCGTTCACCTACTTGCAGTTCTAAACGCACGTTTTGGGCTTAATTGATTTGACCAAAGTTGCCTTTTTCAGAACTTTAGCGCTGAAAACGCATGCGTATTTACCGCGTTTTCAGCGCTTTTTACCTGCGTTTTGATAGATGCGTTTTGACCATCATGACACTGCTAAATAAAGTTTAAATAGTAAAACTCAATGAAAAAATTGGAAAAAAAGAAACAAATCTATAATTTTTGTGAAAAATAATGAAAATAGATTAATTTAATGAAATTATAGCGGTAATATGATATTTAATGGAAAAATAGCAATAATTTATTAAAATTCTTATTTTTAATTGTCAGACTATGTGTGTGTGTAAAGGGACATATGAAATCATTATTTTGAAGTCCAAAACGCATGTTTTCTGCACTGGAAAAACAGGTAAAACGCAGGAATTTGCTGGATTCTTGGTTTTTGCCATTTCTCATTGACTTCAATGTTAGCAAAACGCACCCAAAATGGCAAAAACAACTGACATGCTGCTTCTTTGAACGCATGGTTTTTGCCACAAAATATGCAAATTAAACGCAGCGTTTAGAAACGCAAAGTGTGGTCAGGAAATCTGCTTTTACCATTGACTATAATGGAAAACTAAAACACATGCCATTTTGCATGAAAATGCTGCAGCTCAAAACGCTGCGGAAACGCAAGAAAAAACGCAAAGTGCGTTCTCACCCTTAAAGTATATCTTCATTAAGGGGGTCATCCAGACATTAATATTTTTCAACAAACAAAAACAAAATTTTAAAGCTTTCTGAAATCTCTGCCTTTTGACAAAACTCTTAGGCTATGTGCGCACTTTGCGTTTCCACCTGCGTTTCAGGTGCTTTTTAGGTCCGTTTTGAACTGCAGCGTTTTCATGCCAAAATGCATGCGTTTTGATTTTCCAGCAAAGTCTATGGGAAATGGGGATTTCTTGTGCGCACTTTGCGTTTCCAAACGCTGCGTTTAATTTGCATAATTTTGGGCAAAAACTCAGCGTTCAAAGAAGCAGCATGTCAATTGTTTCTGCCATTTGGGCTGCGTTTTGCTAACATTGAAGTCAATGAGAAGTAGCAAAAAGCCACAAACATCAAAATTCCAGCGTTTTACCTGCTTTTTAGGTGCAGAAAGAATGTGTTTTGGACTATATAAACGCATGCTTTTCTGTCTTCAAAATAATGATTTCATATGTCCCTTTACACACAGATAGTTCGACAATTAAATTAATGAAAAATATAATTTTTTTGCTATTTTAGCCATAAATAGTATAAAACCGCTATAATTATATGAAATATAACTATTTTTGTTAAGATTTCAATAATTATATGTGTTCCTTTTTTTCCTCTTTTTTTCATTGTTTTTGATTGTTTAAACTTTATTTAGCAGTGTCTTAATGTTCAAAACGCATCTGTCTAAACGCAATGGAAAAGCAGGTAAAAAGCGCTAAAACGCGACTAAAATGCGTATCTACCGCGATTTAGTGGTCAAAATCAACTTTGGCAAAAGCAATTTCTGCCAAAGGATGCGTTTAGAACTGCAACTAGGATGACGCAAAGTGCGCACATAGCCTTAGGGGAATCTATCAGCAGGTTTCTGCTACCTCATCTGAGAGCAGCATGCCGTAGGAAAAGAGATTCTGAATCCAGCAATGTATCACTTAGATTTCTGGGTCCAGCAGTTCTGACACAATCAGAATTTTTAGCTTTAGTCATGTAGCAGAATACAGAGGGCTGTCCCCGTCCACACCAGGCTCTCTATAGAGATTGTACATTGACAGTGAGGTGTCAATCACAGGAGGGGGCGTGGCAGACTGCCCTGTGACTTTGTAGCCCTAGCAATGATAAGGGTCCTGCTGCTTAAACAAACATAGCAAATAAACAACAGAGCTGATTGTGACAAGACAGGAATCCCTGAATTTTTTCTGTGTTAACCCTTGCAGCATGATGGCTTCAGCTTACATAGCAAAAAGCTGCTGACAGATTCCCTTTAATGCACTACTCCAAAGTGTTTTGTTTCAGTTCCCCATTGAAGTGGCACTTTAAATCTAAGTACCCTGCCCCCGGTCAAATAATATCCCTGTGGCATATTAATCTTCTATTAGCGATGCTCCCATTGGCCTCCTGCAGTTTGTCACCTGCCAGCTGCTCCAGTGGTTCATGGAGCGTGCTGGAGGTCACAAATCAATGCATGTCTAGGAGAGCCTGGTTCTGACTTTCATATACTTGGCAAAGAGATCCTGAATCTAATGATGTATCACTTAGTTTATTGGGTGCAGCGGTTCAGACATAATCAGTCTTTAGATTTAGCAATGCAGAAATGCTCAGAAAGCTGCCCCGGCCCACATCAGCTTCCGTATTTACAATGTCTATAGACAGTGAGCTGCTACTCACAGCAGGAGCCGTGGTTGCACTAGTTGACCTTTAGCTGAGCTAGTTGGCAATAATAAATCTCTTGATTTTTAAAGAAACATTGCAGGTAAACAACAGCACAGCCCTTGATAAGAGATATTGCTGAAATCTGTGTTATAGCCCCTGCTGTCTTCAGACTACATAGCAAAAAACCTGCTGACAGAATCCCTTTAAAGTGACTCTGACAGCACAGAAGAACTGTAAAAAACAAGTGCAGGTGCTTGTGCATCATTGCAGGGACAATTATTTATGTACACCCTGCAATATGCTTGTTTTTCCCCTATCTCCTCCCTTCTCCGGCTTTATGAACCCAGGAGCCGTCAATCAAATTAGAGTAGAGGGCAGAGATAAATGGAAAACGAGCAGGTGAGAAATTGCACTTAAAGGGAATCGGTCACCAGGTTGAGAGCAGCATAATGTAGGGGCAGTGACCCTGATTCCAGTGATGTGTCACTTACTAGGGTGTTTGCTGTCATTTTGATAAAATCAGTGTTTTCTCTGCTGCAGATCTCGCAGTTATGCAGAGCTCATGAATATGCTGGACTACCTGGCAGCACACCAAGTAGTCCTGTAATGATAAAATCACTGTTTATTCAGCAGTAGATAATCAAGACTACACTAACCAGCTCAGTAAGTGACACACCGCTGAAATCAAGGTCTCTGTCTTTACATTATGCTCCTCTCAGATTAGGTGGCAAAAACCTGGTGAAAGATTCCCTATAAATGTTTGACCCACGCATATGATACATTACGTTTTGTTACAGTCATTCTGTGCTGACAGAGGCCCTGTGCATGGCTGTGATCGGTAGCGGTCTGACTCTAGGGACAACGACTATGGTGACACTTGAAAGTTTATACAATTATTAAAAAAAAAAAAGTTGGATCAGATTTCTAATAATATTATTATCTCTCAGTGGTTCTCCAGGACTGTGATACTGATGGGCCGTGCTTACAATAGTATTCTTAAGGCCCGTTTCACACGTCAGTGAAAAATACTGACGTTTTTAGACAGAAATATTACTAAGCCTGTTTTTTATGTACTACAATCCTGTTGCTCTCGGGGACACAGGTGCAGCTGTTGTCTCTGACTGTTATATAGGATTTGTCATATTACTTCCATCAGGAACAGCTGCTTTAGGAGATGGCAACTTTGTCCTAAGTAATTTATGCGCAATTACCATTGTAAAATTCATTCATGAATATAGTCTCTAACCTTGGCATATTCCTCAATATTTTGCCTTGATTTGTATATGTCGTCACAGAGGGGTTTTTCTTAAAGCATACAATTGCTATTTATCATCTTATCTGAGGGCTCCGACTTAGTGTTCCATGCCTTCTGGCTTTTTAAATGTTTTTACAATTGGTGTGTCTTATTTATCTAGTGTGTTCTACTAGTTGTAGCTGTGCTTCATTAATAAAGTTGTGTAATTTTGCCAATTATCTGTGTCTGGTGATCCCTGTATTGGTATACCTCTTGTTCTTGTTTATACACTGACGTGTGAAACGGGCCTTAAGAATAAAAACACGCACATGTCCCTCCGTGTGGCGTGAATCACGGCACACGTGGGTTGTCTAAGTGCAATCCGGGCTCCGTTCTCCGTGGCCTGTGATTGCACTTAGAGATTAACTCACCTGTGCGCGCTCCCGCTCTCCATGGTCCTGATCGCTCCCGCGGTGCAGCATCCGGCTGGTGCTGACCCCCACAGCAGCTGCTTCCGGGTCGGCTGTGTCGTGCATAATGAATATGCGTGACAGTAATGAGCCGGCTCAGAAGCAGCAGGCTGCACGGGCTGCAGAGGACATCGCTGGACGCCGGGTGAGTAAAAATGATTTTTATTTTAAAAGCACTTTTTTTTCTGGCACGTGTCTCACGGATCACACCACTGCGTGGTCCGTGGGACATCAGTGATGCCAGAAAAAAATGGACATGTCTCCGTGCGGCAATCACGGACACGCGGGTACGCCGCACGGAGACACGTGCAGTGAAAAATCACTGATGTGTGAGCAGACCCATTCATTATAATGGGTCTGCGTATGTCAGTGATTCTGGTACGTTTAAAAAAAGCACAAACGTACCAGAATCACTGACATGTGAAAGGGGCCTAACAGAGAACTTGTGTTTAGCAATAGTTACACGTGGGCTTATTTTTGGAGTAGGGTTTATATTTCAAGCCTACTCCAGAAAGGCTGAAAAGTCCTGCTAGGGCTGATTTTTGGGACAACACTGCAGAGGCTGCAGCAGTTCCAGATCAATAGCACAAAACACCTGATCTCCATAAGTCCATTTACCATGGGAGCCTTCTTGGCTCTTCGGACCTACTTAGGCTGGTTTCAGACGTCCGTGTTTTAGGTACGTGTGACATCCGTTTTTAACAGGGATATCACACGTATCCATGTTATTCTATGCTGTACTCAGATGGTTGTGTTTTCACACGGACCGTGTGGCCCCACTATTCCCCGCACGCACACACGGAGACATTTTTCCTCCGGCAGCACGGGTGTGACACAGCCCGCACACTGACGTGATCAGTGTGACACGGACCGGAGAAAACACGGGTTTTTAAATAAAAAGATTTTCTATATTTACCTGTATCCAGTGATGCTGTGTCCCGCTCTGCTGCTTCCCGCTCCTGACCCCTGCTCATTATACTCACTGAATATTCACTGCAGTAAGCAGAGGCTGTCATGATGTATTTTACCTTCTCACTGTATTTGCTGTAATACTATGTCAGGATGTGATGTCACTTTCCTTTGGTTGTACTTACTGAACACTTTGAAATGTCTTGGGATGTAAGTAACCATACCTTCCCCCCATCTCCTGTGTCTCTGGGCCCATAATGCAATTATCTCTTGTCCACACAGCCAGGGGAACTTCTCATTGTTTCGTAAGCAGTGGATAACGCCAACTACACAAACCTGTAGACATCTCGGAGCCAACCTTCTAGAATCTTCTAGTGGGCCCAACCATTGCATAGACCCCTACCCTTGAGGGGCGGGCCCACGAGCTCAAACAATTCACTCCTGTTTCTAAATGCAGTTGGGAGTTGAGGTTTTGAAGAGGAAGGGAGCGAGATCTGAATCTGCGGACAGACCTCGCCGTCCAGTGGATTGTGTGGGATTTCTGGGACTCTGAAAAGGACTATTACGTTGTGATCTGGCACTTTGGATTATCGGGAGGTGCCCCCGAATCTGTTTTATTTGGACTTGTCGTGTGCTGTTCCTGTATTCCTGTTAGTAAACCTGTTGGATCATCCTCGGCCTGTTGTCTCTCTTTGCTCTGATGTACACCCCGTCACAAACTGGTGGCAGCGGCGGGATCAGAGCAGAAGAAATGGAGGACAACAGCCAATCGACGTCTGAAACCAGAACCTCAGGATACAGGAACTGGACTGTGGCGAGTCTACAAACAAAGGCCCGTGAATTAGGTGTCGGCTACAAAGGACTCTCTAAGGAGCAACTAATTGAGGCATTGGAACACGCTTGCCTGCAAGATGGCACCGAGGAACAATTTCCACAGCAAGGGGAGCAAAGACGGGAGCCGGAGGTGAATACCCAAAAACCCAAAAAAGTCAATGGGTTGTGTGGTACAAGGAAAAGATGGCACTGCTTGGAGATGAGGCCACCATAGAAGATAAGAGGGAGGCCATGCGTGGAGCTGAAGAGAAGGAGCGCAGGATGGAGGAGATGGCATTGCTGGATAAGCAGCTCGCTGTGGAAGCCGCGAGAGGTTCCAGACAGACTGTAACCCCAGCACCCATCATGAGGGAACTTCCCAGAGTGTCTCGCAAAGACTTCAAGCAGTTTAATGAGGCTGCTGGTGACATTGAGGGCTTCTTCCAGGACTTTGAGCATCAGTGTCGATTAATGGAAGTCCCAGAAAGGGAGCGCGTCCGGCATCTGGTTGGGCTCTTAGAGGGTGGAGCTGCTGCAGCCTATAGAGCTATGGACCCTCGGTGGAACTGTGAGTATGCGGATATTAAACAGACTATTCTAGAACATTATGCTGTAACGCCAGACACTTACAGGACTCAGTTCCGTACTCTAGCATGTGATGAGGAAGTGTCCTTCAAGATGTATGCCCACAAACTCAAACATCTGTGGCATCGTTGGTTGGAGGCAGAGGAGGCCTTAACCTTGGAGACCGTCCTCCAGGTCCTCCTAAAAGAGCAGTTTTACTTCAAGTGCCCCGCTGAGATCCGGGAATGGGTGCGTGAAAGGAGACCAGCCACTGTGGAGGAAGCTGCAGCTCTAGCTGATGAGGCTCTCACCATCAAGCCTCAGTGGAAAAAACTACTACCCAGTGAGAAAAAAAACACCAACCCCCCAACGCTGGTGGCCCCTGGTCCTTCTGGCCCCAATGTTCACCATCACCCTAGACCGTCAACTCATGGGGACCTTCGTGTGACTGTGCCTCGCATTACTCATGCTCCACCTTTGGGAATACGACGCGGAGGAAGAATCCCAGAGCGCAGATGTTATGGATGTGGGCAGCCTGGGCACATGCAATTCCAATGTCCAGGTGTTCATAGACAGAACAGCTACAGACCGCCTTTGCCTGTTCATTACCTACAGACACCTTCACCAGGAGAAGAGCTGGATTCTGTGCCTGATGACTTGCCAAGTGACTCAGATATCCTGGCTCCCCTACCCGGAGTCTATGGGGTGCGAGCTCCAGCCACCTGTTCTTCTGATCTTCAGGACAAACATCTACAGGAGGTCGTGCTGGATGGCCAAAAAGTTGTTGGCTTCCGTGACACTGGGGCTTTCCTCACCATAGCCGATCCCCGAGTAATTCAACCACAAGCAATTCAAAAGGGACCAGGAATTGCCATTGAACTGGCAGGAGGTACCCAGAGATATATTCCAAGAGCGAGTGTGACCCTGGATTATGGCTTTGGGGCAAAACAATGTGTGGTCGGTGTGATGAGCGGCCTCCCTGCAGACGTTCTTCTAGGAAATGATGTGGGGAATCTTCATTGCCACTTTGTCGGTGCGGTAACCAGAAGTCAAGCCAAGAGAGCAGCCCATGTGGACGTGTACAACCCATCCATGGAACTGAGGCCACCAGAACTGCCATTACAGCCGGTGAGTGATTCTTCTTGTGGGGATAATATGAATGTTACTTGGGATAAAGTTCAGTTTAGACAAGAAGTAGAGACTGACCCCACCCTTGCTAGTTTTAGAACTCGGGCTGAAATAGGGCAGCTAGGGGAAAACGGAGAAAGAATTATCAGAGAAAATGGACTTCTGTATCGGGTTGCCAATGCCGACTCCCTAGATAAGCCCTGGACTTATAGCAAACAGCTGATTGTTCCTCAGAAGTACAGAATTCCCCTATTACACCTGGCTCATGACATTCCTACGGCTGGCCATCAAGGCAAAACCCGCACCGAGAGACGATTGACTCAAACTTTTTATTGGCCGGGGATTTCCCAAGCAGTGGCGCATTTCTGCCGAACTTGTGACATATGTCAGCGTAGAGGGCGACCCGGAGATCACCCAAAGGCACCCCTGCAACCGCTCCCTATAATAGAAGAACCCTTTCAAAGAGTAGCTGTTGATATCATTGGACCTCTGGCTAAACCAAGTAAATCTGGAAAGCAGTACATTCTCACTGTTGTGGACTACGCCACCCGATATCCAGAAGCCGTGGCCTTGTCAAGTATCTCTGCAGCCAAGGTGGCCGAGGCCTTGGTTATTATTTTTACCAGAGTAGGATTCCCCAGTGAGATCTTGTCGGACCAAGGCTCCCAGTTTATGTCAGAGTTGGTCCAGTGTCTGTGGCGCACCTGTGGAGTACGAGCGATCCGAACGACCCCGTATCATCCCCAAACAAATGGACTTTGTGAACGATTCAACGGCACTCTGAAGAATATGCTGAGGGCCTTCACGGACCGAGATTCAGACTGGGAGAAGTACCTACCCCATCTCTTGTTTGCCTATCGGGAAGTTCCCCAGGAGTCCACTGGGTTCTCCCCCTTTGAACTACTCTATGGAAGAAAGGTCCGAGGACCCTTAACCCTGCTCAAGGAATACTGGGAGGGGCAAGTTGAAGATACAGGAACCCCTGTTGTCCCTTATGTCCTAAAGCTGCGAGAAACCTTGGCCCAACTTGCTAGTTTTGCACAGAGTCATTTGCGTATGGCTCAAACCAGACAGAAGACATGGTATGACCGTAACGCACGCTATCGGGAGTTTGTAGAAGGACAACAAGTCTTAATGATTGTTCCCCATCGGCAGAATAAACTGCAGACCACATGGGAGGGTCCCTTCCGGGTTCTCAGAAAACTGAATGATACCAATTACCTTCTTGCTTTAGATGATCAGGGGCTAAGGCAAAAGACTGTCCATGTGAATATGATTAAGGAGTACCATGACCGGAACATTCCAATGATAGCAAGCTGTCGGTTGGCTTCAGAAGATGGTCAAGAGGATGAGGACTCTCTACCTGATCTCGTGGAAGCAGCGAGAGCCCCATCCACTGTGGAACAGGTTCCCCTGGGAGATTACCTGGACTCCTTACAGAAAATCCAGATGCTGGAAGTGCTTCAACAGAGACGGGCTGCTTTCTCATCCCAACCAGGTCGAACCACCGTCACCCAACATCATGTGGACACTCAGGGCATCCGTCCCATACAACTGGCTCCTTACCGGGTACCTGAATCAGTTCGAAACACCATGCAGCACGAACTGGAGGAGATGTTACAGCTTGGGGTAATCCAGGCCTCCCATAGCCCTTGGGCCTCCCCTGTGGTGTTAGTACCCAAGAAGGATGGGAGTACTCGATTTTGTGTGGACTATCGGCGACTAAACGACCATACCGTCAGCGATCCTTACCCAATGCCTCGTATTGACGAACTTCTAGACCGACTGGCTGGGTCCCGATATGTCACTACCTTGGATCTCAGTAAGGGATACTGGCAGATCCCTCTAACGGATGAAGGGAGAGAACGGTCCGCTTTTATAACCCCCTTTGGTCTGTATGAATTTCTAAGCATGCCTTTTGGAATGAAAAATGCCCCGGCCACCTTCCAGAGAATGGTGGATCAGATCCTCCGGGGATGTGATGACTTTGCTTGTGCCTACTTGGATGATATCGCCGTCTTCAGCCACACATGGGAGGAACATCTGAATCAAGTAGCCATTATTTTGGACCTGATTCTTGCAGCCGGCCTAACTATTCGACCCGATAAATGCCAATTGGGGATGGGGGAAGTCCAGTACCTAGGACATAGAGTGGGAGGAGGGAAGCTCCGACCTGAGCCTGCCAAAATCCAGGCTATTAGAGACTGGCCTGTACCCCAAACTAAGAAACAAGTTATGGCTTTTCTGGGCACTGCCAGTTATTACCGAAAATTTGTTTCTCATTTCAGTACTGTGGCCAAGCCTCTTACCGACCTGACCAAGAAAACAATGCCCCGGCTGGTGATCTGGACTCCAGCCTGTGATGAGGCTTTTAACCGGCTGAAGGATGCTTTGATCTGCGATCCTGTCCTGGCTGCTCCAGACTACAAGAGGAGATTCATTGTGCAAACGGATGCCTCTGCTTATGGACTGGGAGCTGTCCTCAGCCAGGTGAATGCAGCTGGGGACGAGCACCCCATCGCCTATCTCAGCCGGAAACTGCTGGACCGAGAAGTGGCCTATGCAACTGTTGAGAAGGAATGTCTGGCTGTAGTGTGGGCCCTTAAGAAACTACGGCCGTATCTGTATGGACGGGAATTCACTGTGGTTACTGATCACAATCCCCTCACCTGGCTGAACAGAGTCTCTGGGGACAATGGACGCTTACTGCGATGGAGCCTGGCTCTGCAGCCCTATAACTTTACCATACAATATAGAAGGGGCAGCCAACACCAAAATGCAGATGGACTGTCCAGGCAAGAGGAGCCTTGAGTCCTGTCAGCCATGCCTGCGTGTACTTAACCAGCGACCTGTAGAGGTCCCTAGTACGTACACAAGTTGGGAGGGGAAGGAATTGTCATGATGTATTTTACCTTCTCACTGTATTTGCTGTAATACTATGTCAGGATGTGATGTCACTTTCCTTTGGTTGTACTTACTGAACACTTTGAAATGTCTTGGGATGTAAGTAACCATACCTTCCCCCCATCTCCTGTGTCTCTGGGCCCATAATGCAATTATCTCTTGTCCACACAGCCAGGGGAACTTCTCATTGTTTCGTAAGCAGTGGATAACGCCAACTACACAAACCTGTAGACATCTCGGAGCCAACCTTCTAGAATCTTCTAGTGGGCCCAACCATTGCATAGACCCCTACCCTTGAGGGGCGGGCCCACGAGCTCAAACAATTCACTCCTGTTTCTAAATGCAGTTGGGAGTTGAGGTTTTGAAGAGGAAGGGAGCGAGATCTGAATCTGCGGACAGACCTCGCCGTCCAGTGGATTGTGTGGGATTTCTGGGACTCTGAAAAGGACTATTACGTTGTGATCTGGCACTTTGGATTATCGGGAGGTGCCCCCGAATCTGTTTTATTTGGACTTGTCGTGTGCTGTTCCTGTATTCCTGTTAGTAAACCTGTTGGATCATCCTCGGCCTGTTGTCTCTCTTTGCTCTGATGTACACCCCGTCACAGAGGCATCGCGGTGACAGCGCTGCAGACAGCACCGCCGAGGACAGCATGGCTGGGGACATCGCTAGTGACAGGTGAGTATCCTGCCAACAGTGTGTGTGCAGGGACGTCCAGGAGGTCATCGGATTTCCAAATGAACTCTGATGACCACCTGATGACACCCCTGTGACAACTGCGTTACAGCGAGTCTCACGATGGTGACTTCCAGGGGTTCATGAGAGTTCATTGGGAACTCCGATGACCCCCTGGATGTCATTGCACAAACTGCTGTATACCCACCTGTCACCGGTGATGTCCCCAGCTATGCTGTCCTCGGCTGTGCTGTCCGGCGCTGTCCCCGTGATGCTCCAGCTTCCAAGTCCTCGGGCAGTGAATAATCAATGGAAATAACGAGCGGGGGTCAGGAGTGGGAGGCAGCAGAGCAGAAGACAGCATCGCTGGATACAGGTAAATATAGAACATCTTTTCATTGCAGAGACACGTGTTTTACCTGGTACGTGTCACACGTATGCAAACACGGATGTCACACGCGTGACCATAACCATGCGTGTGACTGATACCTGATTAAACACGAACGTCTGAAACCGTCCTTAAGTGGGCTAGCAACTTCTAGCGATATCGAGCGTGTAAGTACCCGCCCCCGTCGCACATGCTATATCGTGTGATCGCTGCCGCAGCGAACATTATCGCTACGGCAGCGTCACACGTACTTATCTGGTCGGCGGCGTCGCTGTGACTGCCGAACAATCCCTCCCTCAAGGGGGAGGGACATCCGGCGTCACCGCGACGTCACTAAGCGGCCGGCCAATCAAAGTGGAGGGGCGGAGATGAGCGGGACATAACATCCCGCCCACCTCCTTCCTTCCGCATTGGGGCCGGCGGCAGGTAAGGAGACGTTCCTCGCTCCTGCGGTGTCACACATAGCGATGTGTGCTGTCGCATGAGCGATGAACCACCTGGATAAACAACCCTTACCGATTTTTGAGTTTGGGACGACCTCTCCATGGTGAACGATTTTCACCATTTTTGAGGTCGCTGGTCAGTGTCACACGCTGCGATATCGTTAATGACGCCGGATGTGCGTCACTAACAACGTGACCCCGACGATAAAACATTAACGATATCGTAGCGTGTAAAGCCCCCTTTAGACTTACACGGGAGTCTCCTGAAAAGGGTAAAATCTCCTGGACTGCGAGAGATCAGGAAGAGTGAACAGTCTGATCTGCGGCTGTCGGCCCTCACAGGAAGCGATGCGGCCAGAAATAGGATGAGTGTGCATGTTGTAGATTACTGACAGGGACAATGTGTAGAAAAACAACATGTAACTTATTGGGGGCACGCTCTGACTAAACAGTTCTCTAAGGCTGTGTTCACATGTTGCACTTTTGCTGCAGTATTCTTTATTAATTTTATGCAAATAAAAATCTGCCTTTTACTGAACCAACAAATCCAAAGAGATTGTAAAAATCTCATACACACTTGTTGTTTTTTTTTTACAGTTTTTTTTACAGACTGAAATGGAAAATTGCTGTGATTTTGAAAGAAGCCTCAAGTCAATTCTTTCAGCCTTTTTGCTGCTTTTTTCACCATTGAAAGTAATGAGAGTGAAAATACACAGTTGAGCTTTTTGCTACTTTGGTAGTGAATGAAAAACTTTATTAAAACATGTGCTGTAGACAAATGACACCAAAAACGCAGCAAAAAACGCAACTTTTTTACTGAGGAGATCCCGTTTTGCTGCAGCGTAGCCTGAGGCCTAATTCACACGTCAGAGATTCTGAGCATACATAAAAAAAAAGGACGGCTATTGATCAGTGTTTTGAATCAGATTTTCATCTTGATTTGTCAGTGATTTTGTCATATGCCAAGAAAAAAAGAAAAGCAAAGTTTCACCTACCGATTGTTTTAATGGACAGGACATGGATTGCAGGTGGATGGCATCCATGTCCTGTGTAATTTTCACCAAAATCTGTGGAGAATCTGCACCATAACACTCCATAAAAAATATACCCCAGGACAGGATGCCGGAGCTGTGCCCACTGCGCGCCAGGTTGGGGGTTAGGGTACAGTCACACTTGCGTATGGAAAATCGGTCCGATTCTCATGCCGAATGGCAATCCATGTGCAATGGGAGTCTGCATTTTTTGGGAAAATGTGGTCCGTGAGCAATCCGTATGTGATCCGTATGTGGTGGGTATATGATCCCTATGTGATCCGTATGTGATCCGTATGTGGTGCGTATGTGGTGCGTATGTGGTGCGTATGTGGTGCGTATGTGGTGTGTATGTGGTGCGTGTGTGATCTGGATGTGATGCGTATGATCCGTATGTGATGCGTATGCGATCCATATGCGATGCGTATGTGATGCGTATGTGATCCGTATGATCCGTATGTGATCCGTATGTGGTGCGTATGTGGTGCGTGTGTGATCCGTATGTGATGCGTATGTGGTGCGTTTTTGGTGCACATGTGCTACATATGTGATGCGTATGTGATGCGTATGTGATGCATATGATCCGTATGTGATGCGTATGCGATCCATATGCGATGCGTATGTGATGCGTATGTGATCCGTATGATCCGTATGTGATGCGTATGTGATCTGTATGTGGTGTGTATGTGGTGCGTATGTGATGCGTATGTGATCCTTATGTGGTGTGTATGTGATGCGTGTGTGATCCGTATGTGATGCGTATGTGGTGCGTATGTGATGCGTATGTGGTGCGTATGTGGTGCACATGTGCTACATATGTGATGCGTATGTGATGCGTATGATCCGTATGTGATGCGTATGCGATCCATATGCGATGCGTATATGATGCGTATGTGATCCGTATATGATGCGTATGTGATCCGTATGTGGTGCGTATGTGATGCGTATGTGATCCATATGTGGTGCATATGTGGTGTGTATGTGATGCATATCTAGTGCGTATGTGATCCGTATGTGGTGCGTATGTGATGCGTATGTGATCCGTATATGATGCGTATGTGATCCGTATGTGGTGCGTATGTGATGCGTATGTGGTGCATATGTGGTGTGTATGTGGTGCATATCTAGTGCGTATGTGATCCATATGTGGTGCGTATGTGATGCGTATGTGATGTGTATGCAATGCAATTTTCCTGCAATTTTGTGATTTGGATGCGTTTTTCTCGCATAGCACACAGATGTATGAAGAGTTATCCATATGCAATCCGTTTTTTTTCTCGCACCCATAGACTTACATTGGCGAGTCTCACGCAAGATACAGGTGCAATCGCAGCATGTTACAATTTTTTCCTCAGTCTGATTGGAGCTGAGAAAAAAAACTGCAGACCTGAGCTGCCTCATTGATTAATATTGGTTCAAGGCCAATGAGAGATTTTCTCGCATTGCACTCGTACGAGAAATACACAAGTGTGACTCGGCTCTTATACAGAAACTCCTGCCTCTAAGGCCCCCTTCACTCGTCCGTGATAAAAACGCATGTTTTTCACAGTCCGTGTTGAAAGTGTGTATGGCCATCCATGTGTCGTGATTTTGGCACACGTGTGTTCCCTGTGTGCTCTCTGTGATAGCACATGGAGATCAGGAACTTTTTACTCACCTGTCTCCGGTGCTACTGTCTCCGACGCTGCTGCTTCTGGGTCCGCAGTGCAGTGAATATTCATGAACATAATGAGCGGGCCCAGAAGCAAGTGACAACATCGCTGGAAACAGGTGAGTAAAGAAAATCAGTGTTTTCTCCGGTACGTGTCATACTGATGTCACACGGAGCACATCAATGTGCTGCCGGAGAAAAACGAACTTGTCTCCGTGTGGAACTCACAAAAACGTGTGTGTTCCACACGGACACACGACCGTGAAAAGACAGGGATGTGTTCGCAGAGCCATTGATTTTAATGGGTTTCCAGTACGCATGAAAACGGACGTCATACGCACCGGAATCATGGACGTATGAAGAAGGCCTAACGTCAACAATCGGAACAAGCCCGCTGCTGGTCACCTCACCCGATGCTATTGTCAGTCTCTGACATATTAGTGGCACTGTCCTGGCCGGACATCTGTGTGGGCACCAACTGCCCCCCGCAAAGCAATCGTGTGGGGCCGATGGGAGCCTGGGCTTTATTGGAGATTGTTGTAAAAACACGAAACTTTGACTCTCCACCTTTTCCCCATCTAGAAATGAATAATAAAAAAAAAAATTACAAAAATATTTAACTCATTTGGTACAGGCAGAAAAAGGAAAAAAATCAATTGATTATTTTGGGGGGAGGTCACGTGCACCTCCCTAAGAAAAGGCAATACAAAGTGATCAAAACCCCAAAATCCTAGAAATATAAGAAAAGCACAAAGAACAAGCCCTGATGCAGATCTGTGAGCGGAAACACTAAAAAATGTGTCTTGTAAGATTGAGATAAAAAGAATTGAGGTTTTCTTTGTTTTGTTTTTCTTTTTAACTCAGTTTAGAGTACTTTATGCCACTAAAATAATAATCTAGAAATTCTGTATCGCTGGAGCTGGAGCGGTCTGGACGATCATGTCGCCACGTCACTTTTACCACACAAAAAATACAAACAATAGCATCGCTGGAAGATGAGGAAAAACAATGGATGAGGAAAAAGAAACATTGGCAGTGAAGAGGTTAAAGGGCCCCTCAGCGATGGTCTGGTCGGTATTTGAGGACAGGTATATACTGTATATGGCCCCAAGAAAGAATATCAAGTCCTGCAGCAATGTAACATCCCCAGAAGCCATCAGTACAATGGAAGCCATCTGTAATTTAACACATCTGAAAAGTAAATGAAAACATAAAATATGGTGGAGTCTATCAGCCAGTGCCGTAGCACTACAAGGTCCAGCATGCCCAGCAGTGGATGGAGTAGGGGCGATAACTGGGACTTCATGATCATGACTACATCTGTACCCTGAGAGCGGCTCACTGCCCCCGCCACAGCGCCCCCTCTGGTGACTGACCTGCTATTCTCAGTCCCCGGGAGGTGGACGGTCGGCGGCGGAGCACAGGCGGCCATGTCTGCGGTGATGGGAGAGTTCTGTGTGCGGTGGAGAGCCCGGTGTGCTGAGAGCTGAGCACCGGACGGCTTCTTCCGGATCCACACACCTCACGGAAATCCTGTTCCTGGACTCACAGGCAGAGCAGACCGGGAGGCTGCGCTACTGCTGAATACGTGTCCTCCCGCCCAAACGTCGTCCTCCAGAGGCATCAGTCTGGCAAGAGATCTGCGGCCAATCTGTAGCGTGCACGTCTGTGGGAGATCGGTGGCCAGGCTGCAGTGTGCTCGTCTGTGGGAGATCGGCGGGTAATCTGTAGTGTGCTCGTCTGTGGGAGATCGGCGGGTAATCTGTAGTGTGCTCGTCTATGGGAGATCGGTGGCCAGGCTGTAGTGTGCTCGTCTGTGGGAGATCGGTGGGCAATCTGTAGTGTGCCCGTCTGTGGGAGATCGGTGGCCAGGCTGTAGTGTGCCCATCTGTGGGAGATCGGCGGGCAATCTGTAGTGTGCCCGTCTGTGGGAGATCGGCGGGCAATCTGTAGTGTGCCCGTCTGTGGGAGATCGGCGGGCAATCTATGCTCGTCTGTGAGAGATCGGCGGGCAATCTGTATGCTCGTCTGTGGGAGATCGGCGAGCAATCTGTATGCTCGTCTGTGGGAGATCGGCGGGCAATCTGTATGCTCGTCTGTGGGAGATCGGCGGGCAATCTGTATGCTCGTCTGTGGGAGATCGGCGGGCAATCTGTAGTGTGCTCGTCTGTGGGAGATCGGCGGGCAATCTGTAGTGTGCTCGTCTGTGGGAGATCGGCGGGCAATCTGTAGTGTGCTCGTCTGTGGGAGATCGGCGGGCAATCTGTAGTGTGCTCGTCTGTGGGAGATCGGCGGGCAATCTGTAGTGTGCTCGTCTGTGGGAGATCTGCGGCCAGTGTGTACTGTGCTCGTCTGTGGGAGATCGGTGGCCAGGCTGTACTGTGCTCGTCTGTGGGAGATCGATGGCCAGGCTGTAGTGTGCTCGTCTGTGGGAGATCTGCGGCCACTGTGTACTGTGCTCGTCTGTGGGAGATTGGTGGCCGGGCTGTAGTGTGCTTGTCTGTGGGAGATCGGTGACCAGGCTGTAGTGTGCTTGTATGTGGGAGATCGGTGGCCAGGCTGTACTGTGAATGTCTGTGGGAGATCGGTGGCCAGGCTGTAGTGTGCCCATCTGTGGGAGATCGGTGGCCAGGCTGTAGTGTGCCCGTCTGTGGGAGATCGGCAGGCAATCTGTAGTGTGCTCGTCTGTGGGAGATAGGCGGGCAATCTGTAGTGTGCTCGTCTGTGGGAGATCGGCGGGCAATCTGTAGTGTGCTCGTCTGTGGGAGATCGGCGGGCAATCTGTAGTGTGCTCGTCTGTGGGAGATCGGCGGGCAATCTGTAGTGTGCTCGTCTGTGGGAGATCGGCGGGCAATCTGTAGTGTGCTCGTCTGTGGGAGATCGGCGGGCAATCTGTAGTGTGCCCGTCTGTGGGAGATCGGTGGCCAGGCTGTAGTGTGCCCATCTGTGGGAGATCGGCGGGCAATCTGTAGTGTGCTCGTCTGTGGGAGATCTGCGGCCAGTGTGTACTGTGCTCGTCTGTGGGAGATCGGTGGCCAGGCTGTACTGTGCTCGTCTGTGGGAGATAGGCGACCAGGCTGTAGTGTGCTCGTCTGTGGGAGATCTGCGGCCACTGTGTACTGTGCTCGTCTGTGGGAGATTGGTGGCCAGGCTGTAGTGTGCTCGTCTGTGGGAGATCGGTGGCCAGGCTGTAGTGTGCCCGTCTGTAGGAGATCGGCGGGCAATCTGTAGTGTGCTCGTCTGTGGAAGATCGGTGGCCAGGCTGTAGTGTGCTCGTCTGTGGAAGATCGGTGGCCAGGCTGTAGTGTGCTCGTCTGTGGGAGATCGGTGGCCAGGCTGTAGTGTGCTCGTATGTGGAAGATCGGTGGCCAGGCTGTAGTGTGCTCGTCTGTGGAAGATCGGTGGCCAGGCTCTAGTGTGCTCGTCTGTGGGAGATCGGCGGGCAATCTGTAGTGTGCTCGTATGTGGGAGATCGGTGGCCAGGCTGTAGTGTGCTCGTCTGTGGAAGATCGGTGGCCAGGCTGTAGTGTGCTCGTCTGTGGAAGATCGGTGGCCAGGCTGTAGTGTGCTTGTCTGTGGGAGATCGGTGGCCAGGCTGTAGTGTGCTCGTATGTGGGAGATCGGTGGCCAATCTGTAGTGTGCTCGTCTGTGGAAGATCGGTGGCCAGGCTGTAGTGTGCTCGTCTGTGGAAGATCGGTGGCCAGGCTGTAGTGTGCTCGTCTGTGGAAGATCGGTGGCCAGGCTGTAGTGTGCTCGTCTGTGGGAGATCGGTGGGCAATCTGTAGTGTGCTCGTCTGTGGGAGATCTGCGGCCAGTGTGTACTGTGCTCGTCTGTGGGAGATCGGTGGCCAGGCTGTACTGTGCTCGTCTGTGGGAGATAGGCGACCAGGCTGTAGTGTGCTCGTCTGTGGGAGATCGGTGGCCAGGCTGTAGTGTGCTCGTCTGTGGGAGATCGGTGGCCAGGCTGTAGTGTGCTCGTCTGTGGGAGATCGGCGGGCAATCTGTAGTGTGCTCGTCTGTGGGAGATCGGCGGGCAATCTGTAGTGTGCTCGTCTGTGGGAGATTGGCGGGCAATCTGTAGTGTGCTCGTCTGTGGGAGATTGGCGGGCAATCTGTAGTGTGCTCGTCTGTGGGAGATCGGTGGCCAGGCTGTAGTGTGCTCGTATGTGGGAGATCGGTGGCCAATCTGTAGTGTGCTCGTATGTGGGAGATCGGTGGCCAATCTGTAGTGTGCTCGTCTGTGGAAGATCGGTGGCCAGGCTGTAGTGTGCTCGTCTGTGGAAGATCGGTGGCCAGGCTGTAGTGTGCTCGTCTGTGGAAGATCGGTGGCCAGGCTGTAGTGTGCTCGTCTGTGGGAGATCGGTGGGCAATCTGTAGTGTGCTCGTCTGTGGGAGATCGGTGGGCAATCTGTAGTGTGCTCGTCTGTGGGAGATCGGCGGGCAATCTGTGGTGTGCTCGTCTGTGGGAGATCGGTGGCCAGGCTGTAGTGTGCTTGTCTGTGGGAGGTCGGCGGGCAATCTGTAGTGTGCTCGTCTGTGGGAGATCGGTGGCCAGGCTGTAGTGTGCTCGTCTGTGGGAGATCGGTGGCCAGGCTGTAGTGTGCTCGTCTGTGGGAGATCGGTGGCCAGGCTGTAGTGTGCTCGTATGTGGGAGATCGGCGGGCAATCTGTAGTGTGCTCGTCTGTGGGAGATTGGCGGGCAATCTGTAGTGTGCTCGTCTGTGGGAGATTGGCGGGCAATCTGTAGTGTGCTCGTCTGTGGGAGATCGGCGGGCAATCTGTAGTGTGCTCGTCTGTGGGAGATCGGTGGCCAGGCTGTAGTGTGCTCGTCTGTGGGAGATCGGTGGCCAGGCTGTAGTGTGCCCGTCTGTGGGAGATCGGCGGGCAATCTGTAGTGTGCTCGTCTGTGGGAGATCGGTGACCAGGCTGTAGTGTGCTCGTCTGTGGGTGATCGGTGGCCAGGCTGTAGTGTGCACGTCTGTGGGAGATCGGTGGCCAGGCTGTAGTGTGCCCGTCTGTGGGAGATCGGCGGGCAATCTGTAGTGTGCTCGTCTGTGGGAGATCGGCGGGCAATCTGTAGTGTGCTCGTATGTGGGAGATCGGTGGTCAGGCTGTAGTGTGCCCGTCTGTGGGAGATTGGCGGGCAATCTGTAGTGTGCTCGTCTGTGGGAGATCGGCGGGCAATCTGTAGTGTGCTCGTCTGTGGGAGATTGGCGGGCAATCTGTAGTGTGCTCGTCTGTGGGAGATTGGCGGGCAATCTGTAGTGTGCTCGTCTGTGGGAGATCGGTGGCCAGGCTGTAGTGTGCTCGTATGTGGGAGATCGGTGGCCAATCTGTAGTGTGCTCGTCTGTGGAAGATCGGTGGCCAGGCTGTAGTGTGCTCGTCTGTGGAAGATCGGTGGCCAGGCTGTAGTGTGCTCGTCTGTGGAAGATCGGTGGCCAGGCTGTAGTGTGCTCGTCTGTGGGAGATCGGTGGCCAATCTGTAGTGTGCTCGTCTGTGGAAGATCGGTGGCCAGGCTGTAGTGTGCTCGTCTGTGGGAGATCGGTGGCCAGGCTGTAGTGTGCTCGTATGTGGAAGATCGGCGGGCAATCTGTAGTGTGCTCGTCTGTGGGAGATCGGTGGCCAATCTGTAGTGTGCTCGTCTGTGGAAGATCGGTGGCCAGGCTGTAGTGTGCTCGTCTGTGGGAGATCGGTGGCCAGGCTGTAGTGTGCTCGTCTGTGGGAGATCGGCGGGCAATCTGTAGTGTGCTCGTATGTGGGAGATCGGTGGCCAGGCTGTAGTGTGCTCGTCTGTGGAAGATCGGTGGCCAGGCTGTAGTGTGCTCGTCTGTGGAAGATCGGTGGCCAGGCTGTAGTGTGCTTGTCTGTGGGAGATCGGTGGCCAGGCTGTAGTGTGCTCGTATGTGGGAGATCGGTGGCCAATCTGTAGTGTGCTCGTCTGTGGAAGATTGGTGGCCAGGCTGTAGTGTGCTCGTCTGTGGAAGATCGGTGGCCAGGCTGTAGTGTGCTCGTCTGTGGAAGATCGGTGGCCAGGCTGTAGCTCGTCTGTGGGAGATCGGTGGGCAATCTGTAGTGTGCTCGTCTGTGGGAGATCGGTGGGCAATCTGTAGTGTGCTCGTCTGTGGGAGATCGGCGGGCAATCTGTGGTGTGCTCGTCTGTGGGAGATCGGTGGCCAGGCTGTAGTGTGCTTGTCTGTGGGAGATCTGTAGTGTGCTCGTCTGTGGGAGATCGGTGGCCAGGCTGTAGTGTGCTCGTCTGTGGGAGATCGGTGGCCAGGCTGTAGTGTGCTCGTCTGTGGGAGATCGGCGGGCAATCTGTAGTGTGCTCGCCTGTGGGAGATCGGCGGGCAATCTGTAGTGTGCTCGTCTGTGGGAGATTGGCGGGCAATCTGTAGTGTGCTCGTCTGTGGGAGATTGGCGGGCAATCTGTAGTGTGCTCGTCTGTGGGAGATCGGCGGGCAATCTGTAGTGTGCCCATCTGTGGGAGATCGGTGGCCAGGCTGTAGTGTGCTCGTCTGTGAGAGATCGGCGGCTAATCTGTAGTGTGCTCGTTTGTGGGAGATCGGCGGCCAATCTGTTGTGTGCACAGCCGCCTCTGTGTTCAAATGTGCTAAATTATAGTAATGGCAGTGCCCAGCTCTGCAGACACAAGCTGGGAATGACTACTTGACATTTCCACCTGGAGGACTTCATATCGTTGCACTCCATGGATGTGTGGTGACCTATTCCATTGGGCGTGTCAAGCTTTCCTCCACTTCATCTGTACTTGACATTTCCTTTTGCAATAATCCCAGGATCAGCAGTAATAAGGCCACGTTCACGTGCTGGGTATTGTCAGGATTTGGGCCGGATTCACACCTCTGAACACAGACCGCCATGTCACGATTTAGAGATAAGAGGACAAGAGTCATCCCTAGTGATAAGCGAGCACTTCCATGCTCATGTGCTTGGTACCAGGGGCAGATTAAGGCTACATGCGCACGCTGCATCTTTTTGTGTTCACAAACTGCAGCCAAAACTGCACCTTGTCAGAGAGAGCCTGGAAATGTCACAAAAAATGCTTGTAATTATAGGTGCGTTTTTGCTGCGTTTTTGCTGCGTTTTTCACAACATGCGTTTTTGCTGCATTTTTGTGACAAATGTTGACAAAAACGCAGGAAGAATGAACATGCTGCATCTTTTTGTCACAAACGTTTGACAAATAAAACGCTGACAAACTGCAATGTGCGCATAGAAAATCTGACTTCTCATAGACTTTGCTGGGAAGTCAAATGTCAGAAAGTTCTGACAACAAAAACGCAGCAAAAAACGCAGCGTGCGCATGTAGCCTTAGGCTATGTGCCCACGGGAAAGTGTCCTGCGGTTATATCTGCAGGACATTCCGCAGGAGCTCCCAGAAAACCGCAGCACAACTTTGTCTGTTTCCGTGCTGCGGTTTATTTGCGGAATGTCCTGCGGATATGGTGCGGGCATTCTGCATTGAGGATACAGTACCATGGCTTGGGCACTGCATCCTCAATGCAGAACAAGTGCTGAGTGATCGGGAGTTCATACTTACCTCCATCACACAGCACTTCTCTCCGTCTACGGCCGTGTCACTCTGTCACAGTGTCTGCACTGTGCAGGAGAAGGTGGGCGGGCCCGAACTAGCTCTGGCTGTCACATGACCGGAGCTCGTGCAGGCCCCGCCCACCTCCTCCTTCCTGCTCCTGTGCACCGAGGGAAAATGACCGGGTGTCTGCTATCAAGGCAGGTAAGTATGGGTCAAAGCAGGGGATTTCCGCAGGAATAATTGACATGCAGTTATATGCGGCTGCGGGATAACCGCAGCATTTTCCGCAACCGCACATTCCGCAGCGTGGACACAGCACTCCCCATGTCCCATAGGCTAACATGGGGAGTGTCTGTACTTGCTGAAACCTGCGGATTTATCTGGAAAATCCAGATAAATCTGCAGGTTTTCCGCGGCAAAATCCGCAGAAGCAAGCTCCCGTGGGCACATAGCCTTAGGCGTTTTTCAACATTTGTCACAAAAACGCAGCAAAAACGTTGTGAAAAACGCACCAAAAACGCACCTACAATTACAAGCATTTTTTGTGACATTTCCAGGCTCTCTCTGGCAAGGTGCAGTTTTGGCTGCAGTTTGTGAACACAAAAAGATGCAGCGTGCGCATGTAGCCTAAGGGTAACCAGGGCCCCGGGCTGTTCAGGATCTGTACCCCCCCATCCCTACACACGGGTCATGTGACGGGTGCATTATCATACACCTGAAAAACATCCACTAATCTAATATACTCTTCAGTTTAAAAAATACACTAAAGGCCTCGTCACACACAGAGATAAATCTTTGGCAGATCTGTGGTTGCAGTGAAATCATGGACATATTGTTTATTTGTACACAGCCACAAACCTGGCACTGATTGTCCACAATTTCACTGCAACCACAGATCTGCCGCAGATTTATCTCTGTGTGTGACAGGGCCTTTAGGCTATGTGCGCACTTACCGGATTTTTCGCAGATTTTGCCGCGGATTTGCTGCATGTTTCGCTGCAGAAAATGTTCATAACATCTCTGCAGTGAATCACCAGCAAATCCTATGGAGAAAAAAATCCTGTGCGCACTGGGCGGAATTTGACAGCTGCATGTTTTGCTGCGGGAATCCCGCAGCAAAAACAAGTGCATGTCACTTCTTTTCCGCACATCGCTGCGGGATTTCACTCCATTGACTCAATGTTAATCAAGAAATCCCGCAGGGAATAACGCAGGCAGCAAATTCTGTGCGGTTCACTGCGTTTTCCTGCGTTATTCCCTGCGGTATTTTGCGGTTTACCTCCGGTAATGTGCATCACTTGCTTGTGGTTTTGCAGGGAAGTGATGTCATTACAGGAAGAGGAAGCCGTGCAGAGTAAACACACACACAGATCACAGACACATCACAGACACACATCACAGACACACACACACATCACAGACATAGAACACATAGACACAGACACATAGAACACACATAGAAAGAAAACGGAAATATAGAAAAAAAAGAACGTGGGCTCCGCTGCATATTTACCTTCCAGCCGAGGTAAGCACACAGCGGCGGGCCGGTATTCTCAGGCTGGGGAGGGAGAGGGGCAGGGATAATGTCCCCCGCCTCACTCCCCCTCCGGCAGCCGAGAATATCAGCCGCAGCTGCCCCGGCACTGTCGCATGCAAAATGCGACAATACCGGCGTGTCCTCGGCTCTTCTTGCCACCGTGTAGCAGTGGTGGCAAGGTAATACAAGGGGTTAATGGTGATGGGGGACCACCGCCATTAACCCCAGGCTTGATCATGGCAGCGTCTATGTGACAGCTGACATGATCAACCCGTAAGTAAAGTGAAAAAAAACACAGACACCGAAAAATCCTTTATTTTAAATAAAACAAACAAGCCTCGTTCACCATTTTATTAACCCCCCCAAACAAAGCTCC
The DNA here is from genome assembly GCF_048569485.1 of Anomaloglossus baeobatrachus. Classification (NCBI taxonomy): domain Eukaryota; kingdom Metazoa; phylum Chordata; class Amphibia; order Anura; family Aromobatidae; genus Anomaloglossus; species Anomaloglossus baeobatrachus. The sequence continues at coordinate 502,994,796 of NC_134356.1, read as the reverse complement.
GGCGTAATCCAGGTCCGACGTCCAGTGCTGCTTCCATCCAGCCGCGACTGTCACAGACACAGGCTGAATGAAAGCAGCAGAGGTAATTACCGGTCATTTCCCACGGCCGGTAATGTGAACTCACTGCCGACCGTGGGAAATGCAGCGATCTGTCATCTATCTATCCTTCTATCTATCCCTCTGTCTATCTATCTATCCCTCTATCTATTCTTCTGTCTATCTACTCTCAGAATTAAATGACTTTTTTTTTTTTTTTTTTCTTTCTTCAATGTGCTTTATTGCATTGAATGCAATAAAGCACATCCCAACCCGCACGCGGCAAAACCGCAGCAATACCGCGAATAATACTGCGGTAAAACCGCAGCAAACCGCATGCGGTTTTCGGGTGCGGTTTCCCGCGTTTTTTTACCGCGGGTGCGGTAATCTTTGAGGGCATGCGGAATTTTCTCAAGAAAATTCCACTTCCCAGTGCGCACAGAGCCTTAGGCCTAGTATTGAACTGTCCAACTTTAATCTATAAACAAGACTATTGACCCCCCCCCCCAAAGAAAAACTGAGCAAAAACACCTTGTGTGAACATAGTTTAACAAATGCTGAAGTAAAGTACTCATCAAGTTCTCAACATGTGCACATGGCCTTTCAAAAACTAAGGTACAAACTCACCAATACTGAACGTGTGCACATGGCCTTAGCCTATGTTCACACAGGTTGCTTTTATTCTGCAGCTTGTTATTAGCATGTGTAATAAACAGAAGCGGTTCCGCACTGAACCGTGCAATATACACCAAATACCTTGGAACAGCCTCAGTCCTCCTTTTAGAAGAAATGGTAATGGGTGCATGTGGACGAGGAGAGGAGATATCCAGAACAGAAGTCCATGAAGTAGAAAACCCGTAGAAGCACACAAGGTGCGAAACGGCCGTCGTCCTTGGGGGGCCTGCACCCGGCTCTCTCCTTCCCGCTATTTTACCTGCACATTATATGGAATAAAAGCACTTTCTGGATCTTGGATGGTGTATGCCGTGGTTTTCTACTTCATGGACTTTTGTTTTTCGCATGTATTTGCATTCAACCAATGAAGAAAAAAAACCTGCAAAACCGCCCTATGTGAACATAGCTTAAGAAATACTAAGGTAGCAAAAACTCTTAGGCTATGTGCGCACCATAAAGAGCAGCGTTTCTGGTCTACAAAAAAAACCACAGGAGTCCTCCACCTGTCACCGCAAACCACAAGAGTGTCACCGCTGATCTCGCGGCTCACTTCAGCCGCAGCCTGATATGCGGTCAAAAGGGGAGGACTCCAGCTGTCACTGCACATCACCTGACTAAAGTCACCGCTGATCTTGCGCGGCTCACTTCAGCCGCGGCCTGATTTTTGGTAACCGGTAGAGGACTCCAGTCAAGTGATGTGCGATGATAGCTGGAGTCCTCCACCTGTTAACGCAAATACGGCCGCAACTGAAGTGAGCCATGTGAGATCAGCGGTGACTTCAGTCAGGTGATGTGCGGTGACAGCTGAAGTCACCGCTCATCCCCTGCAGCTCACTTCACTTGCGGCCTGACCCTCACAGCGAGCAGTCATGTTCCATGGCCGCTCGCTGTGATTGTCAGATGTAGCAGAGCTGGATGCGTTCTGGGACCTCATGTGGATTATGTCGGACATGGAGGGATGTTTTAGGGGTTAATAAAGTGGTGAAAGAAGGGGCTATTTTTGTGTTTTATTTCAAGTAAAGGATTTTTTGGGTGATTGTGTTTATTTACTTTCACTTACAGCTTAGTGATGGGGGGTGTTTCAATGCCTGCCATCACTAAGTTAGGACTACCCCTTTGCGCCCAATTCTGGTCCTCATAGACTTTATATGGGGAGCAGTATCTGGCCAAATACCAGCGATCAATCCCCGCCGACCCGGAGTCTAGTCAGAAAAACGCACCAAAACGTATGTAAAATAACAACTTGCATTTTTCATTGCAGTTTTCCACACCTCATTGAATTCAATGGGTGAAAAACGCAGTGAAAAACAACTGACATGCTGCATCTTTGTGGTCACCACAAAGACGCAGTAAAAAAAAAAAAAACTGCAATGTGCAGACAGCAAAAATGAAAACTCATAGACTTTGCTGGGGAAGGAAATTCATGCAGTTTTGAGACCAAAACTGCACCCAAAAAAAACACAGCAAAAAAACGCAGTGTGCGCACATAGCCCAATACGGAACATGTGCACGAGGCCTTGGGCTATGTGCACACGTTGAGTATTTGGTGAGTTTTTACCTCATTGTTCGTTAAGCCATGTGTGCACGTTCAGCATTTGGTGACTTTACCTCCATATTTGTAAAAAAATACTGAGGTGAAAACACTCATACTCAATGTGTGGACATGGCCTTACTGTAGTAGTGAAAATATATATGGGTATGGAATTGGTGTGGACTGAAACTACATGGGGCAGATGTCCCCGGCCTGCACTCTGTGTGTGTCCCTCCATTATATACACTAAATACATCATGATACATGCAGACAGGGCCGGCTCCAGGTTTTTGTGGGCCCTGGGCGAAAGAGTCTCAGTGGGCCCCATCCACACCTAGACATGCACAGATACATTCAGGCATATGTACACATACTTATTTAAAGAGAAGTTCACAAAAACACATAAATAGACATAAATCTAGACACAGTCATATATACTGACATACATAGATACACATCATACATGCACACACACACACACATTATTTTTATATATTTATCCTGTATATATATTTCTAATATTGGGAAGCCGGCAACAGCCTCACTGACCTCCCGGCTTGTCTAACAGACATGGCCGCACATAGAGCACACTAACACTGCTGTATATACATCACAAGAGAGGCTGGGGACAAACACATTACTGGGGGAATATATATTACTGAGGAAAGGGGTATACAGCAATGGCGGGCATACAGCTCTAGAGGAGGGCAGTGACTGAGGTGGGGTGGACAAACAGCTGTGAGGTGGGGGGTGACATGCAGCTCTGGGGGTATACAGCTCTGAGGGGTTATACAGCACCTGGGTGGAGGGAACATACAGCTCTGGGGGGTATACAGCACCTGGGTGGAGGGGACATACAACTCTGGGGGTATAGTAGTTTGCAGCCCCCATATTGTGTTATGAAGCCCCCATTGTCCTCCATATAGTATTATGTAGCCCCCATATGCACTATGCAGCCCCCATATAACATTAAGCAGCCCCCATATAGCACAATGCAGACCTAGATAGCATGTAGTATATAGCCCACTTATAGCACAATGCAGACCCAGATAGCAATAGGCACCCTCATGTAGTATACAGCCCACATATAGCACAATGCAGACACATATAGCATTAGGCACCCTCATGTAGTATATAGCCCCTATATACCACAGTGCAGAGCCAGATAGCATTAGGCACCCTCATGTAGTATATAGCCCCTATATACCACAGTGCAGAGCAAGATAGCATTAAGCACCCTCATGTAGTGCAGAGCCCCTATATAGTACATTGCAGAGTCAGATAGCATTAGGCACCCTCATATAGTACACAGCACCTATATAGCACAGTGCAGAGCCATATAGCATTAGGTATCCTCATGTAGTACACAGACCTATATAGTACAGTGCAGACCCAGACAGCACAGTGCAGAGCCAGATAGCATTAGGCACCCTCATGTAGCATACAGCTTGTATATAGCACAGCCTGTATATAGCACAGTGCAGAGCCAGATAGCAATAGGCACCCTCATGTAGCATACAGCTTGTATATAGGCTATATACAAGCTGTATGCTACATGAGGGTGCCTATTGCTATCTGGCTCTGCACTGTGCTATATACAGGCTGTGCTATATAACATAGCACAGCCTGTATACAGCACAGTGCAGAGCCAGATAGCAGTAGGCACCCTCATGTAGAATACAGTGATTAATACTCATTGGCGTAACTAGAGTTTGATGGGCCCTGGTGCAAAATTTGGACCGGGGCCCCCTCCACGTACACCGACACTTAGGGTACGTAATAATGACACTGACACTTGGGGTACAGGATAATGACGCTGACACTTGGCTCTTACCCTCAGCACCCAGGTTTCCCATGATCTGAAATCCCTCTATCAGTACCCAGCTTTCCCATGTTCTGATATCCATCTTGTCCTCAGCACCCAGCTTCCCCATGCTCTGCTATACATCTTTCCCTCAGCACCCAGCTTTCCCATATCAAAGCATGGGAAAGCTGGGTGCTGAGAGAAGATGTATAGCAGAGCATGGGAAAGCTGGGTGCTGAGAGAAGATGTACAGCAGAGCATGGGAAAGCTGGGTGCTGGGGGAAAGAGCCTTTTTCCCTCAGGACAAAACATTTCCATCCCATATTTGTATCTTTGCCCCCCCCCTTGTATTTAGATCTCCAAATACTATAATGGCCCCCACAAAGCCTTCCGTATAATATAAAGGGTCCCACATAACCCTTGATATATTAGAATGCACCCCCATAGTTCTCCATGTATTACAATGCATTTCCCCAAAGTTCTCCATGTATTATAATTCACCCCATAGTTCTCCATATATTATACTGCACCACATAGTCCTCCATATATTATACTGCACCACATAGGCCTCCAGTTTTATAACGCACACCCATAGTCCATGTATAAGGTAGCCTCCATATTCCTCCATATATTATAATGTAGCCCCCATAGTCCTATATGTATTATAATGTAGCGCCATAAATCATCATATTGTATTATGCAGCCCCATACTCCTCCATGTATAATGCACCCCTATATTCCATGTATAAGGTGTCATTCATTTTGTATTATGCAGCCCCATACTCCTCCATGTATAATGCACCCCTATATTCCATGTATAACGTGTCCTTCATGTTTATTATGTAGTCCCATAGACCTCCATGTATCATGCAGCCAGCACCCCCAGGCCTCCATGTGTCATGCAGCCAGCAAAATAAAAAAACAAGTACCTCTCTTCTCCTTCCAACCCCTGCGACCGCGGTAGTTACTCCCCTGCCCCCATATCTCACACACCCTGCTCCCCATACAGCCTGCACCCCCATATCACACACACACTACACCCCCATATCTCACACACCCTGCTCCCCATACAGCCTGCACCCCCCAGATCACACACACTACACCCCCATATGTCACACACCCTGCTCCCCATACAGCCTGCACCCCCATATCACACACTACACCCCCATATGTCACACACCCTGCTCCCCATACAGCCTGCACCCCCATATCACACACTACACCCCCATATGTCACACACCCTGCTCCCCATACAGCCTGCACCCCCATATCACACACACTACACCCCCATATCTCACACACCCTGCTCCCCATACAGCCTGCACCCCCCCAGATCACACACACTACACCCCCATATGTCACACACCCTGCTCCCCATACAGCCTGCACCCCCATATCACACACTACACCCCCATATGTCACACACCCTGCTCCCCATACAGCCTGCACCCCCATATCACACACACTACACCCCCATATCTCACACACCCTGCTCCCCATACAGCCTGCACCCCCCAGATCACACACACTACACCCCCATATGTCACACACCCTGCTCCCCATACAGCCTGCACCCCCATATCACACACTACACCCCCATATCTCACACACCCTGCTCCCCATACAGCCTGAACCCCCCAGATCACACACACTACACCCCCATATCTCACACACCCTGCTCCCCATACAGCCTGCACCCCCATATCATACACACTACACCCCACATCTCACACAGCCTGCACCCCCCAGATCACACACACTACACCCCCATATCTCACACACCCTGCTCCCCATATCTCACACAGCCAGTACCCCAACTTACCCCTCTCAAACATTCTGCACCCCTTCACATCCTTCTGTCACAGTCTGCACCCCTAACATGCCACTCACCCTGCAGCCCCCTTTCCCCTCATGTCCCCTCTTTTCTTATTACCAGTCATGTGTCCATATCTCCTTCAGGATTCAGTATCTTTGCTTTCTGCCCGGCATCCTGTGTCTCCTCCCACACAGTCACATGGGCGTGACATCATCGCAGGTCCTGCAGGATGGAGTATTCCGTCTTCTGTGCAGGTCAGGAGCTCTCCTGCAGCTCAGACACGGCTGGTGGCCTCTCCAGGTCAGGGGCCCCTCTACTGACACTGGGCTCCCCTGACTCACAGGCCGGCCCCCTGACGGTCACATTGTCGGCCACTACACAGCGGCACTACACATAGGGGCCCGGCAGCCGGCTCTGCAGAGCGGCTGCCGGGCCCTTATGTGTACTAGTGCCGCTGTGTAGTGGCCGGCCTGTGAGTCAGGGGAGCCCAGTGTCAGTAGATGGGCGGCTCACTCGTTCCCCCACTGATCCGGTCTCCTCGGCGCGTCGTCCATTGCTGTCGCTCGCTCTGACCTCTCAGCAGGCGCGCAGTGATGACGTCACCGCGGTCCTCTGCAGAGCTGTCAGAAGAACGCCGACAGTCACAGCGGGGAGAATGATAAGAAAGGGAGCGCCGCTCACTCATCATTGCTCTCAATTGTATCGGCACCTGCGATGCCGATGCAATTGAAAGCGCGATCCTCGGCGGGGGGCGGTGACAGCACGGCCACCGGGTCCCCCTGAGTAGCGGTGCGCCACTCCTGCCACCGCGAGTGGGCCCCCCCGGCAGCTCAGGGCCCCGGCGTTTGACCAGGTTTGCCGGGTGCTGGCGCCGGCCCTGCATGCAGAATATCCTGATGATGGGGCACACACATTATATGGAGTCAGACATTGAAAATATCCAAGATGGAGGTAGGGCCAGTGGGGTATGAAAATATCCAAGATGGAGGTAGGGCCAGTGGGGTACAGAGTGCTGGAGCGTTTCACCCATGGAGTTTCAATCCTCCATTCCCAATCTATACATACACAGTGTATGGATTAGGAATGGATGATTACATAAACTATATAGATCAGATGCCCCAGAACACTTTGATAGAAGACACCCTCGTCCCCACCTTATAGAAAATTACAATCCCCCCCCCTTTTCACATAGTGTGCCGCCGTTGCCCCCCCTTTCACATAGTGTGCTGCCGTTGCCTGCTGCTAGTGAACAGGTTGGCAGGCACCTCCAAAGAACGGGTCACCAGTCTGTCTCCACTCTTCAGGCTGCTGCACTCCAGCGTGGCCTGCAACAACGCTGTCACCATTACAGAAGACGCTTCTCTTTGGCAGACCGGTGGGCAGGACTCCCTCAGCTGCGCACCACCCTGAATGTTGCTAGTACGTCCTGCCCAGAACTGCCACCAGGAATTTCAGGGCCCCATACTGCCAACATTTTCTGGCCCCCTTCAGACTCCTCCTCCATCACAGCTCCGCCTCTATTCCTCAAACCTTCAGCAATAGAAAAAAGTTGTTTCCAGCATCACGGCCAAGAAATAATGTTAAAACCAACACTAGGTTGGATGGACGTCCACAAGGTATAAAACAAACACAATGCAAAAAGGGCCATAACAAATGAGAGTAATACACCAGGGTACCACTAAATAGTGGCCCTTAGGTGGGTATGTTCATCAGGGAACATGATATAAACAGAAGAACGAAACCAAGAATTTAAATTTTATTAATTATTTTATTTAAATATGAAAAAAGTGAAAAATTACAAAACACTTAAGATCAGATGCAAAGAGAATGAGAGCAGAGTTGCATAGTAGCCTGCACGGATTAAGGCAGGAGAAAAGGTAAGAGCCCCCCTCCCAGGCAGCGTGACCACACAATTTTTATACAAGTTAACAGGGAAAACTGACGGAGGTGTTCACATAGGGGAGTATAAAAACTCCTATAGTAGATGGAAAGAATATCTCAATGGAAAGTCAAATATATAGAGTCAAATGACAGGGCAAACTGGTAGAGGTATTCACATGGGGGGTGTAAAGACTCCTGGAGTGAATGAAATAGAATAACTCAGTGTAAGCTCATCATCCCGGCACTAACATTATAGACTGTTCATGTCTTTGTCAGTGGGAAAACGTACAAAATCAGCAAGGGATCAAATACGTATTTCCCCCACTCTATATACCCTGTTTTCATATCTACTGACTAATTTACATGAATTGTTTTTTTGTATATCCTTACCCAGGACATTGTTCTCTGACTATATTATACCTGTGTATTTGGCCCCGTCCCTACTTTTGGTTCTTATCTTGTACCTATTATGTATTGCACAGTTTTTTTTTTATATGGTTACTATTTGTATTTGAATAATGATTTTGTAAATTACCAATAAAGATATTTTTTTTAATAAATGATCTTTTTGGCATTTTTGTGCCCATCTTTTCCTATTGCTTTTGGGTTTGCCCAGTATAAGGCCCTGTGCGCACTGGAAAATGGAATTTTCTCAAGAAAATTCCGCAGGTATTCAAAGATTACCGCACCCGCGGTAAAAAACCGCGGCAAACCGCACCCGAAAACCGCATGCGGTTTGCTGCGGTTTTACCGCGGTATTGTTCGCGGTATTGCCGCGGTTTTGCCGCATGCGGGTTGGTATGTGCTTTATTGCATTCAATGCAATAAAGCACATTGGAAAAAAAAAAAAAGTCATTTCATTCTGATATAGAGAAATAGACAGAAGAATAGATAGATAGACAGACAGAGGGATAGATAGAAGGATAGATAGAGGGATAGATAGAGTCCCTGTGAGCACACTCTGCATTTCTCACGGTCGGTAGTGAGTTCACATTACCGGCCGTGGGAAATGCCCTGGAGTTACCTCTGCTGTCTCGCTGCGAGGCTGCATTCAGCCGTGTCTGTGTCAGTCGTGGCTGGATGCAAGCCTTGCAGGACGCCAGAGCTGTGGATTACGCCGGAGCTTTGTTTCGGGAAGGGTTAATAAAAGGGTGAACAAGGCTTGTTTGTGTTTTATTGAAAATAAAGGATTTTTCTGTGTGTTTTTTCACTTTACTTACGGCTTGATCATGTCAGCTGTCACATAGACGCTGCCATGATCAAGCCTGGAGTTAATGGCGGTGATCCGCCACCATTAACTCCTTACATTACCTTGACTGCCACTGCTACACGGCAGCAAGAAGAGCCGGGGACACTCCGGTAGTGCCGCATAATGCATGCGACAGTGCCGGGGCAGCTGCGGCTGATATTCTCGGCTGCGGGAGGTGGGAGGGAGGCGGGGGACATTAACCCTGCCCCTCTCCCTCCCCAGCCTGAGAATACCGGGCCGCCGCTGTGTGCTTACCTCGGCTGGACGGTAAATATACAGTGGAGCCCACGTGTTTTTTTTTCTATATTTCCGTTTGCTTTCTATGTGTCTATGTCTATGTGTTCTATGTCTGTGATGTGTCTGTGATGTGTGTGTGTTTACTCTCTGCACGGCTTCCTCTTCCTGTAATGACATCACTTCCCTGCAAAACCGCAGGCAAGCGATGTACATTACCGGAGGTAAACCGCGAAATACCGCAGGAAAACGCAGTGAACCGCACAGAATTTGCTGCCTGCGTTATTCCCTGCGGGATTTTACGATTACATTGGAGTCAATGGAGTGAAATCCCGCAGCGATGTGCGGAAAAGAAGTGACATGCAATTGTTTTTGCTGCGGGAATCCCGCAGCAAAACATGCAGCTGTCAAAATCCGCCTAGTGCGCACAGCATTTTTTTTCCCCATAGGTTTTGCTGGTGAATCACTGCAGAGATGTTATGAACATTTTCTGCAGCGAAACATGCAGCAAATCCGCAGAAAATCCGCGGCAAAATCCGGTAAGTGCGCACAGGGCCTAAGGGATTACAATCTCATTTACCATCCATGGAATTTCTTTCAAAACCTCTGTCTCTGAGTCTGGCTTGTCAAGTCCCAGAATAACGTCTCTCTTCATTATCTTGATTCTATGTTGCGATCTTCTATATACTGTATCAAAAGAATGTAAAAAATCCAGCCTCCTACACCCCTTAAGAGCCGGCTATCACTCACCTTTTTCCCAAAACTATGCCGCATTCTCATGGTCTTGGGGAAATTCAATTACCCGTATGTTTTATGTAATATATACAGAGTGTACATCTATATATAGTACCACAAAGATGGAATTATTATAGACATGTGTTATATATATATATATATATATATATATAATTGCCTTATTCTGTCTGTCTGTCTGTCTGTCTGTCTGTCTGTCTGTCTGTCTGTCTGTCATGCTCCGAAATTGTGTCCTTACGGTGACACAAAGCTGATTGGCCGCTGGGCTCGCCATGGCCCCGCCCCCCCCACACGGATTGGCCTCTCGCCCCGGCTCTCTGCAGGCCCCGCCCCCCTTACGCAATGCACGCTCGCTCTGGCCCAACTGACACGGAGCTCCGATTCCCAGGTGAGTACACACACACATCAGATCACACTCACTCTCACACTCACTTTCACACTCACTCTCACACACACCTCACACATCACAACATGCTGGGATATCGCTTGCTTCTACACCGGCTCCGTCAGGATCCCGGCAGCGCCAGACATAACCTTGCGATGCTGGGATCTTCACGGAGGACGTGAAAGCTGGTAACCATTATAAACATCGGGTAACTAAGGTCCCTTAGTTACCCGATGTGTATCATAGTTACCAGTGTACACCAGCTCACACTCACTCTCACACACACCTCACACACACATCACATCGCATCCACACATCAAGGTCCTGCAGCTGCGGAAAATACACACACATAACAACACACACACACATACACACACAAATCAGATCACACTCACACACACCTCACACATCACATCGCATCCAAATACTCACAACATCCTGGGATATCGCTTGCTTCTCGGCGGCGATACTGTGCTGTTGTGAGCTTCCAGGACCTGCCGGGGGATCACATGGCCAGAAGCATGTGATATCCCCGGATGTTGTGAGTATCAGCGCGTATGTGCAATATCGTCAGTGTGTGTGTCTTTGTGTGTGAGTGTATGCGATCGGCTGTGTGTGAGTGTATGCGATCGGGTGTGTGTGAGTGTATGCGATCGGGTGTGTGTGAGTGTATGCGATCGGGTGTGTGTGAGTGTATGCGATCGGGTGTGTGTCAGTGTATGCGATCGAGTTTGTGTGAGTGTATGCGATCGGGTGTGTGTGTGTGAGTGTGTGTGAGTGTATGCGATCGGATCTGTGAGTGTCAGCAGAGGAGCACGGCGTGCTGGAGGAGGCTGAGAGGCTGATCCTGGGGAAGGCTAGGATGGGGAGGCTGATGCTGGAGACGGAGAGGCTGATGCTGGGGACAGAGAAGCTGATGCTGAGGACAGAGAGGCTGATGCTGGGGACAGAGAAGCTGATGCTGGGGACAGAGAGGCTGATGCTGCGGGAGGCTGATGCTGGGGACAGAGAGGCTGATGCTGGAGACAGAGAGGCTGATGCTGGGGACAGAGAAGCTGATGCTGGGGACAGAGAGGCTGATGCTGACGACAGAGAGGCTGATGCTGGGGACAGAGAGGCTGATGCTGGGGACAGAGAGGCTGATGCTGGGGACAGAGAGGCTGATGCTGGGGACAGAGAGGCTGATGCTGGGGACAGAGAGGCTGATGCTGGGGACAGAGAGGCTGATGCTGGGGACAGAGAGGCTGATGCTGGGGACAGAGGCTGATGCTGGGGACAGAGAGGCTGATGCTGGGGACAGAGAGGCTGATGCTGGAGACAGAGAGGCTGATGCTGGGAGGAGAGAGGCTGATGCTGCAGGTAGAGAGGCTGATGCTGGCGCAGCATGGCAGATGGAGCACCTTTGGGAGTGCGCAGCATGGCGGATGGAGCACGTTTGGGAGTGCGCAGCATGGCGGATGGAGCACGTTTGGGAGTGCGCAGCATGGCGGATGGAGCACGTTTGGGAGTGCGCAGCATGGCGGATGGAGCACGTTTGGAAATGCGCAGCATGGCGGATGGAGCACGTTTGGGAGTGCGCAGCATGGGGGATGCAGCACGATGGGGAGTGCGGAGTATGGCGGATGGAGCACGTTTGGGAGTGCGCAGCATGGAGGATGCAGCACGATGGGGAGTGCGGAGTATGGCGGATGGAGCACGTTTGGGAGTGCGCAGCATGGCGGATGGAGCACATTTGGGAGTGCGCAGCATGGCGGATGGAGCACGTTTGGGAGTGCGCAGCATGGGAGATGGAGCACGATGGGGAGTGCGCAGCATGGCGGATGGAGCACGTTTGGGAGTGCGCAGCATGGGGGATGGAGCACGATGGGGAGTGCGCAGCATGGCAGATGGAGCACGTTTGGGAGTGCGCAGCATGGCGGATGGAGCACGTTTGGGAGTGCGCAGGATGGGAGATGGAGCACGATGGGGGGTGCGCAGCATAGGGGATGGAGCACGTTTGGGAGTGCGCAGCATGGCGGATGGAGCACGTTTGGGAGTGCGCAGCATGGGGGATGGAGCACGTTTGGGAGTGCGCAGCATGGCGGATGGAGCACGTTTGGGAGTGCGCAGCATGGGAGATGGAGCACGATGGGGAGTGCGCAGCATGGCGGATGGAGTACGTTTGGGAGTGCACAGCATGGGGGATGGAGCACGATGGGGAGTGCGCTGCATGGCGGATGGAGCACGTTTGGGAGTGCGCAGCATGGCGGATGGAGCACGTTTGGGAGTGCGCAGGATGGGAGATGGAGCACGATGGGGGGTGCGCAGCATACGGGATGGAGCACGATGGGGAGTGCGCTGCATGGGGGATGGAGCACGATGGGAACTGCACACCTCCCCCCAACACACACACATACGCGCGCGCGCGCGCACTGCACAACACACCACACACACACACTGGGAACCACAAACAACTGCCCTACACAGACACCCACACACACAGACAACGCTGCACACACAAATATACGCACATACCGCACAACACGCACATTGCACAAAACATACCTCCCCCCAAAACACACCACACACACACAAACTGCGCAACACACACACAACGCTACAGACACACAGCGCTCCACAAACAATGCAACACACAAACAACACCGCTCTCACCCCCCATCACACCCAGACAACATCCAGAACACGTACAGCGCCCTACACAAACACTTGGTAACTACACACAACAACATCTATATATATATATATATATATTTATATATATATATAACAAAAATCATACATGAACTACACAATACGTAAATTCTAGAATACCCGATGCGTAGAATCGGGCCACCTTCTAGTATATATATAATTGCCTTATTCTGTCTGTCTGTCTGTCATGCTCCAAAATTGTGTCCTTACGGTGACACAAAGCTGATTGGCCGCTGGGCTCGCCATGGCCCCGCCCCCCCCACGGATTGGCCTCTCGCCCTGGCTCTCTGCAGGCCCCGCCCCCCTCACGCAATGCACGCTCGCTCTGGCCCAAACTGACACGGAGCTCCGACTCCCAGGTGAGTACACACACACACACATCACACTCACTCTCACACACACCTCACACATCACATCCACACACTCACAACATGCTGGGATATCGCAGACATAACCTTGCGATGCTGGGATCTTGACGGAGCCCGTGAACGCTGGTAACCATTATACACATCGGGTAACTAAGGTCCCTTGGTTACCCGATGTGTATCATAGTTACCAGTGTACACCGGCTCACACTCACTCTCACACACACCTCACACATACATCACATCGCATCCACACACTCACAGCATCCGGAGATATCGCTTGCTTCTCGGCCTCGATACTGTGCTGTTGTGACCTTCCAGGACCTGCCGGAGGATCACATGGCCAGAAGCATGTGGTATCTCCGGATGTTGTGAGTGTGAGCATGGATGTGCGATATCGTCAGTGTGTGTGTGTGTGAGTGTATGCGATCGTGTGTGTGAGTGTATGCGATCGGGTGTGTGTGAGTGTATGCGATCGGGTGTGTGTGAGTGTATGCGATCGGATCTGTGAGTGTCGGCAGAGGAGCACGGCGTGCTGGAGGAGGCTGGGAGGAGAGAGGCTGATCCTGGGGAAGGCTGGGAGGGGGAGGCTGATGCTGAGGGAGGCTGGAAGGAGAGAGGCTGATGCTGGGGGAGGCTGGGAGGAGAGAGGCTGATGATGGGGAAGGCTGATGCTGAGGGAGGCTGGGAGGGGAAGGCTGATGCTGAGGGAGGCTGGGAGGAGGGAGGCTGGGAGGAGGGAGGCTGGGAGGAGAGAGGCTGGGAGGAGAGAGGCTGATCCTGGGGAAGGCTGGGAGGGGGAGGCTGATGCTGGGGGAGGCTGGAAGGAGAGAGGCTGATGCTGGGGGAGGCTGGGAGGAGAGAGGCTGCTGCTGGGGGAGGCTGATGCTGGGGGAGGCTGATGCTGGGGGAGGCTGGGAGGAGAGAGGCTGATGCTGGGGGAGGCTGGAAGGAGAGAGGCTGATGCTGGGGGAGGCTGGGAGGAGGGAGGCTGGGAGGAGAGAGGCTGATGCTGGGGGAGGCTGATGCTGGGGGAGGCTGGGAGGAGAGAGGCTGATGCTGGGGGAGGTTGATGCTGGGGGAGGCTGGGAGGGGGAGGCTGATGCTGGGGGAGGCTGGGAGCACGATGGGGGGTGCGCAGCATGGGGGATGGAGCACGTTTGGGAGTGCGCAGCATGGGGGATGGAGCACGTTTGGGAGTGCGCAGCATGGCGGATGGAGCACGTTTGGGACTGCGCAGCATGGCGGATGGACCACGTTTGGGAGTGCGCAGCATGGCGGATGGAGCATGTTTGGGAGTGCGCAGCATGGCGGATGGAGCACGTTTGGGAGTGCGCAGCATGGCGGATGGAGCACGTTTGGGAGTGCGCAGCATGGCGGATGGACCACGTTTGGGAGTGCGCAGCATGGCGGATGGAGCATGTTTGGGAGTGCGCAGCATGGCGGATGGAGCACGTTTGGGAGTGCGCAGCATGGCGGATGGAGCATGTTTGGGAGTGCGCAGCATGGCGGATGGAGCACGTTTGGGAGTGCACAGCATGGCGGATGGAGCACGTTTGGGAGTGCGCAGCATGGCGGATGGAGCATGTTTGGGAGTGCGGAGCATGGCGATGGAGCACATTTGGGAGTGCGCAGCATGGCGGATGGAGCACGTTTGGGAGTGCGCAGCATGGCGGATGGACCACGTTTGGGAGTGCGCAGCATGGCGGATGGAGCACGTTTGGGAGTGCGCAGCATGGCGGATGGAGCACGATGGGGGGTGCGCAGCATGGGGGATGGAGCACGATGGGAGGTGCACACCTCCCCCCAACACACACACACACACAACACACCACACACACACTGGGAACCACAAACACCGCAGTACACAGACACCCACACACACAGACAACGCTGCACACACACAACACCCAACACACAAACACCGCGGCATACATAAATATACGCACATACCACGCAACACACACACATTGCACAAAACATACCTCCCCCCAAAACACACCACACCCACACAAACCGCGCAACACACACACAAAACGCTACAGACACACAGCGCTCCACAAACAACGCAACACACATACAACACCGCTCTCACCCCCCGTCACACCCAGACAACACCCAGAACATGTACAGCGCCCTACACAAACACTTGGTAACTACACACAACAACATCTATATATATATATATATAACAAAAATCATACATTAACTACACAATACGTAAATTCTAGAATACCCGATGCGTAGAATCGGGCCACCTTCTAGTATATATATAATTGCCTTATTCTGTCTGTCTTGCTCCAAAATTGTGTCCTTACGGTTACAAACAGCGGATTGGCCGCCGGGCTTGGCCTGGCCCCGCCCACCCCCACGGATTGGCCGCTCGCCTTGGCCTGGCCCCGCCCCCTGCATGGATTGGCCGCTCGCCCCGACACTCCGCACGCATCGACCGCTCGGACACGCCCCTTCCCCCGAATTCAAACGAAGCCCCGACTCCCGCAGCCCAGACATAACCTTGCGATGCTGGGACGTGACGGAGCCGTTGGACGCTGGTAACCATGATAAACATCGGGTAACTATATCATGGTTACCAGCGTACACCGGTGCGGTCAATAATGAAGTGTCATGCAGCGGTGAAAGAGTTAAAGACACTGCAAGACACTTCATTATAGGCAGCGGGCACCCCCAGAAGAGAGAAGACAGAAGAAAGAAGACCCCGCAGTCATACTCACCAGATGCCGAACGGGAGCAGGTGAGCACATCAAGGTCCTGCAGCGGCGGAACACACACACACATAAGAACAGACACACACACATCAGATCACACTCACTCACTCTTACACACCTCACACATCAGATCGCATCCACACACTCACAACATCCCGTGATATCGCTTGCTTCTCGGCGGCGATACTGTGTGTGCAGTGACTTTCCAGGACCTGCCGGAGGATCACATGGCCGGAAGCATGTGGTATCTCCGGATGTTGTGATTGTGTTAGCGCGTATGTGCGATATGTTCAGTGTGTGTGTGTGAGTGTATGCGATCGGATGTGTGTGAGTGTGTATGTGTGTGTGTGAATGCGATCTGTGAGTGTCGGCAGAGGAGCACGACGTGCAACACAGCTGCTGGGACCGCCCACCGGTGGGCACAGGGAGAAGTGGGGTGTGTGTGTGAGTGTATGCGATCAGATGTGTGCGTGTATACTGTCTGATGTGTGACTGTGGAGCACAATGGGGAGTGCGCAGCATGGGGAATGGAGCACGATGGGGAGTGCACAGCATGGGGGATGGAGCACGATGGGGAGTGTGCAGCATGGGGGATGGAGCACGATGGGGAGTGCGCAGCATGGGGGATGGAGCACGATGGGGAGTGTGCAGCATGGGGGATGGAGCACGATGGGGAGTGCGCAGCATGGGGGATGGAGCACGATGGGGAGTGCGCAGCATGGGGGATGGAGCACGATGGGGAGTGCACAGCATGGGGGATGGAGCACGATGGGGAGTGTGCAGCATGGGGGATGGAGCACGATGGGGAGTGCGCAGCATGGGGGATGGAGCACGATGGGGAGTGTGCAGCATGGGGGATGGAGCACGATGGGGAGTGCGCAGCATGAGGGATGGAGCACGATGGGGAGTGTGCAGCATGGGGGATGGAGCACGATGGGGAGTGCGCAGCATGGGGGATGGAGCACGATGGGGAGTGCGCAGCATGGGGGATGGAGCACGATGGGGAGTGTGCAGCATGGGGGATGGAGCACGATGGGGAGTGTGCAGCATGGGGGATGGAGCACGATGGGGAGTGCGCAGCATGGGGGATGGAGCACGATGGGGAGTGCGCAGCATGAGGGATGGAGCACGATGGGGAGTGTGCAGCATGGGAGATGGAGCACGATGGGGAGTGCGCAGCATGGGGGATGGAGCACGATGGGGAGTGCGCAGCATGGGGGATGGAGCACGATGGGGAGTGCGCAGCATGAGGGATGGAGCACGATGGGGAGTGTGCAGCATGGGAGATGGAGCACGATGGGGAGTGCGCAGCATGGGGGATGGAGCACGATGGGGAGTGCGCAGCATGGGGGATGGAGCACGATGGGGAGTGCGCAACATGGGGGATGGAGCACGATGGGGAGTGTGCAGCATGGGGGATGGAGCACGATGGGGAGTGCACAGCATGGGGGATGGAGCACGATGGGGAGTGTGCAGCATGGGAGATGGAGCACGATGGGGAGTGCGCAGCATGGGGGATGGAGCACGATGGGGAGTGTGCAGCATGGGGGATGGAGCATAATGGGGAGTGGGGATGGAGCACAATGGGGGGTGCGCAGCATGGGGGATGGAGCACGATGGGGGGTGCGCAGCATGGGGGATGGAGCACGATGGGGGGTGCACACCTCCCCCCAAAACACACACACACACACACACTGCCACACACGCACTGCATAACACACCACACACACACTGGGAACCACAAACACTGCCCTACACAGACACCCACACACACAGACAACGCCGCACACACCCAACACACAACACACAAACACCGTGGCACAAATATACACACATACCGCACAACACACACATTGCACAAAACATACCTTCCCCCAAAACACACACACACCCCACACCCACACAAACCGCGCAACACACACACACACAACCCTACAGACACACAGCGCTCCACAAACAACGCAACACACATACAACACCGCTCTCACCCCCCGCCACACCCAGACAGCACCCAGAACATGTACAGCGCCCTACACAAACACTTGGTAACTACACACAACATCTATATATATAACAAAAATCATACATTAACTACACAATACGTAAATTCTAGAATACCCGATGTGTAGAATCGGGCCACCTTCTAGTACATATAGATTTTATATATATATATATATATATATATATATATATATATTCCAACCTCCTCATCTCCCCTTAATAGCTGGCCATCACTCATTTATTTCTCTCTTACCAAACACAGCACTAGGTGTTAGAGCTGTCATGGGTGAGATGAAAAGTAATCACCGGTAAAAGAAATAAAAACATTTGAACTGTCTCGCACATGCCTATAATTTAGATGCAGGGCCCTATAGACAGGAATATGGACCATATCCCTCTCTATAGCGTGTGATGGCCCATAAGACCTATAAACCTTATAATGCTCAGAAAGTCTCCTATACACAGTATAATGTTCTCATCGCCTCCTATACATAATGTTCCCATAGCCCTCCATGCACAGTATGATGCTCAATTTCACCTCTTCACACATTTTTATAGACTATATCTTCCTATACACAGTATAATAGAACATAGCCCCCCTCTTTACAATGTGATATACATCCCCTTATACACAGTTTATTGGTCCATAGCCCAGCTATACACAGTATAATGGTTCATAGTTCCATTGTATGCAGTATCATGGCCTATAAACCCCTTTTCAAATTGTATGCCCCATATCCCCTCTATACAAGGTATGGTACCCTGCAGCCCCTATAACATTATTGTGCCTCTTAATCCCCTATACAAAAGTATTACTCTCCCATATCCTGCTATACAGAGAATGATGCCACATAGCCCCCTATTTACACTATGAGTTTCATTTAGCCTCCTGATATACAGTATGAGACCCGACATAACCTCCTAAATACAAGAACAGATCTCATATACATAGAAAAACAATCACATACTCACTTTGTTCCTGTTTCGCTATGGTCTCCAATGCACTGACTGTCCCCACAGCAGATATAATGTAGTGATATCATTGCATCTGCTGTCTCAGTCACAAATACCATTTGATGGAAGAAGAAGCCGGCGGCTCCCACCTCCACCATTGTATTCACCTTGCCCTGCATCCTGAGGATGTGGAAAGCAGTGATCTCAGCACACTGGCGGCGAGCAAAGATGGGATGGAATAGTGCTGTTATAAGCCTTTCAGCTGTCTTGGGACGTAGGTCAGAAAGCCGGAAGTAGCTTAATGGACGCACATTGCGCAAGTCTGCTCAATATAATACCTGCCCCCTGATACCATATTAATAATTAAAAAAAAAAAAGGCATACACAAGTTATTCTGTTGCTGAATCTTCTGCAACCTCTGTCTCCTTGTCCGGCTTGTCAAGTCCAAGAACAATGTCCCTTTTCATTACTTTGATGCTATATTGCAATTTTTATACAAACTCCTGGGTGAATTTACCAGAACCGTATTCGATATTCTACTTACTGAATTAAAAGAATAAAAAAAACAAAACAAAAAAAAAAACGGCCTCCTCCACCCCTTAATAACCAGCCATCTCTTATCTTTTTCCCCAAAACTATGATGCATTCTCATCCTCTTGGTGAAATTCAATTATAAATTACTGGTATATTTTTATGTATTATATACAGAGTGTGCATCTATATATAGAACCACAAAGATAAAATTGTTATTTGCATGTGCTAATATTAAAATTAAAAAAAAATTCCAGCCTCCTCATCTCCCCTTAATAGCTGGCCATCACTCACCTATTTATTTCTCTCTTAACCAACACAGCACTGGGTGTTGGAGCTGTCATGGGTGAGATGAAATGTAATCACCGGTGTAAAAAATTTGAACTGTCTCACACATGCCTATAATTGAAAGGCAGGGCCCTATACACAGGATTATGGACCATATCCCCTCTATAGAGTATGATGGCCCATAACCCCTATTCACATTATAATGCCCAGAAAGTCCTCTATACACATTATGTCACCATTGCCCATACATAGTATAATGTCCCCATAGCCCTCCATGCATATTATGATGTTTAATTTGCCCTCTTTAAACATTTTTATAGCCTATATCTTCCTATACACAGTATAATAGAGCATAGCCTCCCTATTTACAATATGATACACATTATAAAGGCTCTTAGTTTTATTGTATGCAGTATCATGGCCTATAAACCCATTTTCAAATTGTATGCCCCATATCTCCTCTATACAAGGTATGATACCATGCAGCCCCTATAACATTATTGTGCCTCTTAAACCCCCTATACAAAAGTATTACTCTCCCATATCCTGCTATACAGAGAATGATGCCACATAGCCCCTTATATACACTATGAGTTTCACTTGGACTCCTGATATACAGTATGGGACCCAACATAACCTCGTAAATACAAGTACAGATCTCACATACATAGAAAAAAAAAATCACATACTCACTTTGCTCCTGTCTCCATAGTGATTTGCTCTGGTCTCCAATGCACTGACTGTCCCCACAGCAGATATCATATAGTGACATCATCGAGTCTTCTTTCTCAGTCGCAAACACCATTTGGTGGAAAAAGAAGCCGGCGGCTCCCTCCTCCACCAATGTACTCACCCTGCCCTGCATCCTGAGGATGCGGAAAGCAGGGATATTAGCATACTAACGGCGAGCAATTAGGGGACGGCGCTGTTTTTAGCCTTTCAGCTGTCTTGGGATGCAGGTCAGAAAGCCAGAAGTAGCTTACCAGACGCACGTTGCGCAAGTCTGCTCAATATTATACCCGCCCCCTGATACCATATTAATAATTTTAAAAAAAGGCCTACACTCAAGTTATTCTGTTGCTCCATCTTCTGCAACCTCTGTCTCCTTGTCCGGCTTGTCAAATGGAAGAACAATGTCCCTTTTCATTCCTTTGATGCCATGTTGCAATTTTTCTACAAACTTTTGGGTGAATTTTCCAGAACCGTATTTGATCGATCTTCTATTTACTGAATTAAAAAATTAAAAAAAAAAATCTGCCCTCCTCCACAGCCAGCCATCTCTCATCTTTTTCCCTAAAACAATGAATGCATTCTCATGGTCTTGGGGAAATTCAATTATGAATTACCGGTATGTTTTTATGTACTATATACAGAGTGGTCATCTATATAGTACCATAAAAATGGAATTGTTATAGGCATGTGCTAATATTAAAAAAAAAATCCAGCCTCCTCATCTCCCCTTAATAGCTGGCCATCACTCACCTATTTATTTATTTCTCTCTTACCCAACACAGCACTTGGTGTTAGAGCTGTCATGGGTGAGATGAAATGTAATCACCGATGTAAAAAATGTGAACTGTCTCACACATGCCTATAATTGAGATGCAGGCCACCATAATCAGGATTATGGACCATATACCCTCTATAGAGTATGATGGTCCATAACTCCATATAAATTATAATGCCCAGAAAGTCCCCTATCACAGTATAATGTCACCATTGCCCCCTATACACAGTATAATGTCCCCATTGCCTCCTATACATAGTATAATGTCCCTATAGCCCTCCATGCACAGTATGATGCTTAATTTCCCCTCTTTACAGATTTTTATAGCCTATATCTTCGAATACACAGTATAATAGAACATAGTCCCCCCATTTACATTATAATGCCCAGAAAGAAGCAATGATGTCACTACATCATATCTGCTGTGGGGACAGTCAGAGCATTGGAGACCAGAGCCAAACACCATGGAGACAAGAGCAAAGTGAGTATGTGATTTTTTTTGCCTATGCATGTGAGATCTGTACTTGTATTAAGGATGTTATGTTGGGTCCCATACTGTATATCAGGAGAACAAATGAAACTCATAGTTTCCCCAAAACTATGATGCATTTTCATGGTCTTGGGGAAATTCAATTACTGGTATGGTTTTTTTTGTACTATATACAGAGTGTACATCTATATAGTACCATAAAGATGGAATTGTTATTGGCATGTGCTAATATTAAAAAAAAAAAAAAAATCCAGCCTCCTCATCTCCCCTTAATAGCTGGCCATCAGTCACCTATTTATTTCTCTCTTACCGAACACAGCACTTGGTGTTAGAGCTGTCATGGGTGAGGTGAAATGTAATCACCGGTGTAAAAAATTTGAACTGTCTCACACATGCCTATAATTGAGATGCAGGGACCTATACACAGGATTAAGGACCATATCCCCTCTATAGAGTATAATGGTTCATAACCCCATATACAGTATAATGCCCAGAAAGTCCCCTATACACAGTATAATGTCACCATTGCCCCCTATACATAGTATAATGTCCCTATAGCCCTCCATGCACAGTATGATGCTTAATTTCCCCTCTTTACAGATTTTTATAGCCTATATCTTCCTATACACAGTATAATAGAACATAGTCCCCCCATTTACAATATGATAGACAATAGCCCCTTATACACTGTTTATTGGTCCATAGCCCAGTTATACACAGAATAATGGCTCATAGTTCCATTGTATGCATTATCATGGCTTATGAACCCCTTTAAATATTGCATGCCCCATATCCCCTCTATACAAGATATGATATCCTGCAGCCCCTATAACATTATTGTGTCTCTTAACCCTCTATACAAAAGTATTACTCTTCCATATCCTGCTTTACAGAGAATAATGCCAGATAGCCCCCTATATACAGTATGAGTGTCACTTAGCCTCCCGATAGACAGTATAAGCCCCGATATAACCCTCCTATATACAAGCACAGATCTCACATACCGGTACATAGAAGAAAAAAAAAAATCACATACTCACTCTGCTCCTGTCTCCCTGGTGTTGCACTCTGGTCTCTAGTGCATTGACTCTCACCACAGCAGATATGAGGTAATGACATCATCGCGTTTTCTGTCCCAGTCGCAAATACCATTTGGTGGAAGATAGAGCCGCCAACTCCTTCCTCCACCAATGTATTCACCCCGATCTGCTTTCTGAGGATGCAGATAACGGTGATAATGGTACACTCACCTTTTTCCCCAAAACTATGATGAATTTTCATGGTCTTTTCATGGATATTCAATTACCGGTATTTTTTTTTGTACTATATACAGAGTGTACATCTATATAGTACCGTGGCACCCTGGGCTAGCCAGGTCGTCACAGGTAACACAAACACACCCCCACCCCCATTAGACAGTAACATTAGCCAAACATAAAACCCTTGTTGCCTCCCTCCAGGGTCTGTTGTCCACACCAGGTGGGGCGGAGCCAAGCAGTTGGCCCCGCCCACCGAGGAGTTCACAGGCCTGGAGGCGGGAAAAGTGACAGTTCAGTTCAGGAGGTTGAAGTGAGAGGAGTAAAGTGAAGGGTGTCTGGGTTTGTGGCTCAGGTACTGACAACAAGGTTGGCAGACGGTGGTGGCCGTCTGCAGGAGTGGTAGATCGACGCGGAACCGTAGGACCGGGGCCGGGCGACGACCCGCCGGTACCGACCGGGGAGCGAAGTGAAGCCAGCACACACAGGCAGGGCCATCGGACCCCGACTAGGCTTCGAGTCACTGTAAACAGTCAAATCCGAGTGTGACAGGAACCCCAGGTGTTTCCTAACAGCCAAAGACCGGATTGAAGGCAACCGCCCACACCGTGAGGGTATACAGCTACCGCCTAAGGCTAGAGACCCAAGGGCCAGCGCCTGCGGGCAAACGGGCTCCTCCGGCACCCATACACCGGGGAGCGGACTACCGTTGGGAACCCATCGTAGTCAAGACAGTACACTAAGGTGCAGGGAAAGACAGCCGCCATCACCTGTCCGGGGAGAGACACAGCAGCCGGCTGCGGGACCCGTCCATCCAGCCGTTTGGTTTACCGAGGACTTTGTGCATCTCTTACTGAGTGAGTACACCCGTGCCATCCGGCACCGCGCCGCGCTGTCCCTGCAACCCTGCACCTCACCAACCCTACCTCCCCGTCGCATCACCGGGCCCTGGGACCACCGACCCCTACCCACGGAGGGGGAAAACAACATCCCAGCTGCTCCATACCATCGCTCCCGGGATCCCAGTCACCAGCAGCGGTGGTGCCCATCTTCACCACAACCCGTGGGTGGCGTCACAGACTAAATTCCCCCAAACCAACCACTCTTTTCACTCACGGGCGAGGAGCGCTGCTCGAGTCCCCGGATCCGACCCACCGCTCGAGCCACCGAGCAGCAGCCGAAGCAGCGCCGGGCCCGAGCGTTAGCGAGTACAGCGCAGTGGTGTCCTCCCCGCCCGCGACAAATTGGCGTCTGCGAACAGGATAGACCCGATCTACTTACCAATAGAAGTGCGCCTTGTGATCTCCGCCGGCGGTGTCCGGCCGAAAATTTTGAAGCGCCGCCATGTTTGGCGCGAAAATCTCCCGCTCGAGCGTCTTCTCCGAGCAGGAGCAGATGCTGATTGGTACTTTACTCACCAAGAACAATACAGAAAAATACAAGAGTGTGTAGAGAAAAGTTGGACCCAAAGCAGAGATAACAAGAGCGAGAGTACAACAAAAATCCTCCAGCAGTATCCTTAACCACTGGAGAAATTGTCTTAAAAAGAAAAAGAAGAACCCATAAACTTGATGACCAGTGGGAAGCTGAACCTTATACTGCGCTATCTTCCAATTTTGATAACAAGAAAACTTGCGTGATCAGCAAAGACAAAGGAAGGACAACAGCGACAGACTCAAGAGATTACCTAAAGAAATGTCCATAACAATTGAAGTCCAAGGAAGGGATCCCTTAGTTGTCAGCCTCAACCACCTGCAAAAAAGAAAATGATTCGTATTGTACTTGGAGACTTTCCAGAAGACTGGCCTCAGTATAATAGAGCCATAGTAGTACCAGTGATCACTTTTCCACAACCTGCAGAAACACCAGGAAGACAAGAAGAAAATGTTCCAGTTTTCAGTTAGCCATTAAAAGGTATCAACCACTGAGGACTCTCTGTTCTTTTAAACAATTTTTTTTACCAGTTCCAGAGGAAACTGCAAACGGTGAATCTGCTAATCCTATGATAAGTCTTAGAAGGCGTAGACAGTAGTTGCCCTGTCCACCAAACACACCTAGATCCACTCAGAATGCAGACACTAGAGAGACACCTAAAGTGCGTAGATCTAGTCGCAGCAACATTGGTCAACTCCCATCCAGGTATGGAGAATTGGTATAAAGAGAGTAAATTGTAACTTGGCAAAAATGGCTTAATGTTATTGAATGTTATGTGATAACTTTGACCCCACAGAGACTTTACTGTATGAACTTTTGGGTCATTATTTCAATTACAGATTTGATAAACATGGAACCACAGTCACAGGACTGGTTGTGACAAAAACTTTATTTGTAAATAGTTGCACAATAGTGCCAAAACCAGAGTACTACCTCACCAAAGAACTCTAATGGACACCGCCACCAAGGAGAGGATGGTTGCAGGAAAGGTCTGCGGTAGAGTAGGCCGAGACCTGGCCACCTTCCTCCTAGACTCGGGTTTTGGGACCAGGACCTTTGGGTAATGGTTGACGGGGGAGTGCTCAAGTTTGCAACAGTTCAAGGTATATATCTCCCCTGTGTGGGAAGAATGTTAATATTTAATGTTTAATATTTACAAAACTTTTAAAAAATGTTTTTTACCTTGTTATTTTTGCAGCCCATGGACATGCTGGAATTAACCAAGGGGGAATGTAGCACCCCTGTGGTACCAGGTGCCACAAAATGTAAGTGGAAACCCAAAGGCCGGAATATCCATGCCATTCAACACACCAGCACCTTCAGGCCACACACACAACCCCAACAACAAACTGGGAGACTGCCTAGGAACAGGTAAAAGGGACGGGCACAGACTGGATAGTCGCCACCCAATCTGTAGGGAGAGACCCAGCAAGGGGAGGGGCCACTGGTCAGTTGGAAAGTTGGCAGGAGGAAGTGTTTAGTTTGAGAGAGGTGTTCAGTCTGATGTCAGAGAAGGAAGTGAAGGAGAGAGGAGTTGAGAGTAGTAGTCGGAGGAGTGAAGAGTGAAAGTACAGAAAGAAAGGAAAAGACCTGACGTAACAACGGAGTTCTGTAACAGGAGTGAGGGACTGTGAAGTAAGGAACCAGGACTCCAGGGACCGTGGGTTACCTGTGGAAGTGTAAAACTCCACGGACCGCGGGGCGCCTGTGGAAGTCTGGAACCTAGGCTCACAGGACTCAGCACAAGGCGGGGTGCAGACCCTAGAACAGTGGGACACTTTATGGTCAACTGTTAAATCTGCCAGGCGAGAAGATCTCTAGGGTCCATCGCCAACCAAAGAGTCTGAAGCATCAACAGCAAAGAGGGGACTGGAGACTGAACCCCTTAAATAGTCCAGGCTGCCTGCAATAGGACCAAGACAGAAACGGAGGGGTTCCCAAGCAGCTCTAGGTCATGGGAGCCCATCAACAACAAGTGTGCACGGAGGACAGCCAACCCAGGTCACAGCTGGCACAGAGAACAAGGGGTGTGGGAACACCTGGAACCGGCACCAGTGGCTCTAAACACTCTAGTAAAAACAAGGCAAGTTAAAACAGCAATACTTGTGTGGACTGTTTCCTTATCGCCCCCGTACACACACTGACTGTTGCTCACTACAATCCCCATCATCCACTGCTGGGGTCTGGCCCTGCTTGCGGAGGGCCCAAAACACTTAAGCTGCACTACTCCATCAGCCCCAGCAATTCCTTGCAGCGGAGGCTTCAAATAACCTGGCCGCATACCGCAAGTGGTGTAATCGACATACTCTTTTTTCTTTTATTTCCTTTTACTTTTATCCTTTTTTTTATTTGGACCGACCCCCAGGGTCACGGAACCGGGCATCGACAGCGACCACGACTCCCCTGAGTGTCACACACGCCCGGGACCGAGTACCCCATAGCCCTGGGGCGTCACATATGTCACAGCCATTATCTGCCGAGTATTATTTGCCAACCTCCCGTGCTGCTTGGTCCTCGACGGCTATTAAACTATGATTTTCTCTGAAACACCGCAGCACTTCAGAGATAAACATACATGGCTGAGATCATAGAGCTAGGGTCTCATACATGCTGCCTGTGGAAAGGAGCACTAATATAGCTTATTTTATATATATATATATATATATATATATATATATATATATATATATATATATATAAAAAACCACTATGTACCTGATAAAACAAATGTAGCATATAAACAAATGTAGCATATAAACCACATGTACATTAAATAGGATATGTTATATATACTTTTGTAGCCAATATTCATAAACAAAACATAAACACTATAAAAACAAATATACATTACACCTTACATACAAAATGTATGAAAAGACAAACTTTATAACCATCATACACAAATATTTCTATGTACACTGTGTGTATACCGTATTTTTCGGACCATAAGACGCACTTTTTTTCCCCCAAATGTTGGGGGAAAGTTGGGGGTGCGTCTTATGGTCTGACTGTGGCTGCGGGGAATGAGGTGCTGCGGTGGAGCGGGTCATCAGGGGCACGAGCAGGCTGTAGCAGCCTGCTGTGACCACGTGGGCCCGCTCATTACATATGCACACCCATCTTCCCGCCCATTTCTCAACGCAGAAGCCGGCGCTGACAGGTGGGCGGGAGGACGAGCGGGGATGCGCGCATAGTAAAGAGCCGGTCCGCATGATCACCCCTGGTAATTACAGCCTGGAGTGATCATGTGCGGCTGTATTCATTGCCCCCTGCGCGTCATCATAGCGCGGGGTGCAGTGAATCAGTACACTCACCCGTCCCCGTGTGTGGAGCCGTTCCCCCGCAGCACGCGATGTCTTCCTGTCTGTGCCGGTCAGCTGATCGGCACAGACAGGAAGACATCGCGTGCTGCAGGGGAACGGCTCCACACACACACAGGTCAGTGGTGCAGAGAGGAAGATGATCGGTGCTGCAGGGAGTGAGGAAAAGGTGAGTATAAACGTTTGTTTTTTTTTCTCTGTGCTATAGGATACAGGCCATATACCAGGATGGTATATGAGCACGATGGGGGCATATAGCAGGATGGGAGTATATGAGCAGGATGGATGGGGGGTATATGAACAGGATGGGAGTATATGAACAGGATGGGAGTATACGAACAGGATGGATGGGGGGTATATGAACAGGATGGGGGTATATGAACAGGATGGATGGGGGGTATATGAACAGGATGGGGGTATATGAACAGGATGGGGTATATGAACAGGATGGGAGTATATGAGCAGGATGGATGGGGGTATATAGGATGTGCTATAGGATACAGGCCATATACCAGGATGGTATATGAGCACGATGGGGGCATATAGCAGGATGGGAGTATATGAGCAGGAGGGATGGGGGGGTATATGAACAGGATGGAAGTATATGAACAGGATGGGGGTAAATGAACAGGATGGGGTATATGAACAGGATGGGAGTATATGAGCAGGATGGATGGGGGTATATTGTCAGGGCCAGGCGGTCGGGCAGACCCAGGAGGTGGATCCACTGGGCCGAACTCTAAGATGGTGGTAAGGAGTCCGGTAGCTGAAGCACTATGGGCAGTAGAACAGTCCGTGCCAGTGAGTGTAACGAAGGAGTCCCTGGGACCGCGGAGTCACAGATGGTAGTCCGGGTGACGTAGCTCAGGTTCGGAAGCCGAGGTGATGTCAGGCGGGGTCCGGAACCTTTGGAGCGAGATGACGGGTCACCGCAGGGATCCGAGATGGTACGGACTGTCAGATGGCAGACGGACAGCGTGCTGGGTTCGGGATTCAGCAGGACCGGATGGCGAGGCAGGATCAGCTCTAGAAGAGAGATACGTGAGTATGGCAAGACGACACAAGGAGACCTGACTCCTAGCTTGGAAAACACGAAGATCAGGCCCCGCCCTCTTGGACAATACACCCCTATATACCCTGTACCTGTTCAGCCTCATTTCCTGTTAATGGACGCTGGCCCTTTAAGAAAGGGTCAGTGACCGCGCGCGCGCCCTAATGCGCATGCGCGCAGCCCGGGTGCCAGAAGCCAGGGAAGGAGGCTGAGAAGAGGACGCAGGGGAGCCGGCCAGGGCCTGGGAGGCCGTCGGGCGCCGCGATCGGAGACCAGGGGGCCTGGGAAGGACGGGCACCGGAGCCAAGGACCCGGGGAGCGTGGCAGGTGAGCCGGGGAGCGGGGCTGAGGACCCGGGGAGCGGAGCGGAGGACCCGGGGAGGGGTGCCAAGGACCCGGGGAGCGTGACAGTACCCCCCCCCCCCCACGCCCCCCTCCCCGCAACCGGGACATGAAGGCACGGATCAGAGGAGTGCCCACGTTCTCCCTGGGCTCCCAGGACCTATCCTCAGGACCATACCCCTCCCAGTCCACCAGGAAGAACTGTCGACCTCGTACGGTCTTCATGGCCACGATATCCCTTACCGCATAGATGTCGTCATCGGCAATAGGTGGAGGAGCCGGACTGGCAGCAGCGGAGAAGGGACCAAGGACAACCGGCTTGAGCAGGGAGACGTGGAATGAGTTGGGTATCCTCATCGTGGCCGGGAGCTGTAGCTTGTAGGAGACCTCATTGATCTTGGCGAGGACCTTAAACGGCCCGATGTAGCGAGGACCCAGCTTGTAGGAAGGTATCTTCAATCGGATGTACTGGGAAGCAAGCCAGACCAGGTCACCAGGAGAAAAACACGGAGGGTCCAGACGCCTCTTGTCAGCGTGTTTCTTCATCCGCTGGGAAGCGCGTCCAAGGGACGCCTTGACAGAGTCCCAAATGGTAGCGAAGTCACGGGCTACAGTATCAGCCGCAGGGACATCCGAAGAAGGGGATATAGGCAATGGAACGGAGGGCTGAAGTCCGTAAACGACATGGAAGGGAGATTTGGAGGACGACTCACTGATGTGGTGGTTATGTGAGAATTCAGCCCAAGGCAGAAGCGTGGACCAGTCGTCGTGATGGGTGTTGACATAGTGACGTAAGAAGGATGTCAAGATTTGATTGACCCTCTCCACTTGGCCATTAGACTGAGGATGGTATGCGGAAGAAAAGTCCAGAGTTACTCCCAGGTGTTTGCAGAGCGCCCTCCAGAAGCGGGAGGTGAACTGAGTTCCTCTGTCGGACACGATGTGGGATGGAAAGCCATGCAAGCGGAAGATGTGATGGATATAGGCTTCCGCGAGTTCCTGAGCAGAGGGCAGTCCAGCCATGGGGATGAAGTGGGCCATTTTGGAGAACCGGTCCACCACGACCCATATGACTGTGTGTCCAGAGGATAATGGCAAGTCCGTAATAAAGTCCATCGCAATGTGTTGCCAGGGAACTGAGGGTATAGGCAGAGGCAGAAGACGGCCATAGGGCAGGTGTTTGGGCGTCTTGTTTCTGGCACAAGAGGAGCAGGCAGAGACAAAAGCAGCGACGTCCTTGCGAAGGGATGGCCACCAGTAATGGCGTGCAATCGCACCCCATGTTCTCTTCTGGCCTGCATGACCGGCTGTTTTTGAGGCATGACCCCAGTGTAACACTTTTTGCCTGTCAGTCTCAGAGACATAGGTCTTTCCGGGCGGTATCTGGGCCAGGGTGACAGGGGCCACCGAAATGATCTTGCTAGGAGAGATGATGGGTTGGGTAGTCTCTTCCTCCTGTTCCATGGGCATGAAAGACCTAGACAAAGCATCAGCGCGTACGTTCTTGTCCGCGGGTCGGAAATGGAGCTGGAAGTCAAACCTGGCAAAGAATAGGGACCACCTGGCTTGCCGTGGGTTCAGTCGCTGAGCGGACCGCAGGTATTCCAGGTTCTTGTGGTCCGTGTAGATAATCACGGGGTACACTGCTCCTTCCAGGAGGTAGCGCCACTCCTCCAGAGCCAGTTTGACCGCCAATAGTTCTCGGTCACCGATGGTGTAATTGCGTTCAGGTGCTGAGAAGCTCTTGGAGAAGAAACCGCACGTCACCATCTTGCCGGAGGAGGACTTCTGCATGAGCACTGCTCCGGCTCCCGAGGAGGAGGCATCCACCTCCAAGGTGAACTGGCGGTTTAACTCCGGACGGTGGAGTACAGGCGCGGAGGCAAATGCTCGCTTCAGTGAGCAAAACGCGGCGTCGGCCGCAGGTGACCAGTCCTTTGGATTAGCCTCCTTTTTGGTCAAAGCGGAGAGAGGAGCAGTCAGGGCAGAGAAGTGAGGGATAAACTGGCGGTAGTAATTGGCGAATCCCAGGAACCGTTGGATTGCCTTCAGTCCAGAAGGGGGAGGCCAGTTGAGTATGGAGGAGACCTTCTTTGGATCCATCTGCAGTCCAGTGCCCGAGATGATGTATCCCAGGAAAGGGAGAGAAGACTGCTCAAAGACACACTTCTCATATTTGGCGTAGAGACGATTCTCTCTCAGTCTTTGTAGAACCAGCTGTACGTTCTCTCTGTGGGTCTGGAGGTCCGGAGAGTAGATAAGGATGTCATCCAGATAAACTACTACACAGATGTAGAGAAGGTCCCGGAATATGTCGTTCACCAATTCTTGGAAGACTGCTGGTGCGTTACACAAGCCGAAGGGCATCACGCAGTATTCATAGTGCCCATCGCGAGTATTAAACGCGGTCTTCCATTCGTCCCCGGAGCGGATACGAACTAGGTTGTATGCACCCCGCAGATCCAGCTTGGTGAACACACGGGCTCCTCTGAGCCGGTCGAACAATTCGGGGATGAGCGGCAGAGGGTACTTGTTTTTGACGGTGATCTGATTCAGACCCCGGTAGTCGATGCATGGGCGTAGGTCACCCTCTTTCTTCTTAACGAAGAAGAAGCCTGCTCCCGCAGGAGAGGAGGATCTCCGGATGAATCCCTTTGCCAGGCTCTCTGTGATGTAGGTAGACATGGCCCTGGTTTCGGCGGGAGACAACGGATATATCCGTCCTCGAGGTGGTGTTGTTCCTGGGAGCAGGTCGATGGCACAATCGTAGGGACGGTGTGGCGGAAGTACCTCAGACTCCTTCTTGTCAAAAACGTCTGCGAAGGACTAATAGGCCGAGGGCAGTTCCGGTAGGTTCTCTGGAACCGGAGGTCGTCGGATGGGTTGTATGGATTTCAGACACTTATGACAAGCAGGACCCCATCGGGTGATTTCGCCAGTACCCCAGCTGACTGATGGTTCGTGTGTCCGCAACCAGGGAAGTCCCAGCAGGATTTGATGGGACATGTGTGGTAGGACGTAGAGAGCGATGTTCTCGGTGTGCAGGGCACCGATACGCAGTTCGACCGGTCTGGTGACCCAGGAGATGGTATCAGAGAGGGGTCTCCCATCCACAGAGGCAATCACTAGGGGCTTCTCGAGTAGAGTAACAGGCAGCTGGTACTTGTCCACAGTGGCCTGCTGGATGAAATTGCCTGCTGCTCCAGAATCGAGGTATGCCTCAGCCGTGAAGCGCGTCTCTCCCGTAGACACTTGCACAGTCCACATAACCGGATCTGAGAGAGTCCCAGCACCTAGGGTGGCCTCTCCTACCAACCCTAGGCTTTGGAGTTTCCCGGCCTTTCTGGACAGGAGCGTAGGAGGTGTGTTCCCTCTCCGCAGTAAAAGCAGAGGCCCTTGGCGAGCCGCTCTGCTCGACGTTGTTCAGACTGTCGTACTCGGTCGATCTGCATGGGCTCGTGGACGGGAATCCCAGCTGTTGATGACTGAGGTACGGAGGGCTTCTGTGGAGGAGAAGAATGCCGTACCGGACGTCTCTCACGAGACAGCTCTTTGGAGCGCTCCTGAAAACGAATGTCCACTCGAGTTGCTAGGGCAATCAGGGCATCTAGGGTGGAGGGCACGTCACGACCCGCCAACTCATCTTTGATGCGACTCGAGAGTCCCTCCCAGAAGGCGGCTGTTAGGGCCTCATTATTCCACCCGAGTTCTGAAGCCAAAGTGCGGAAACGGATGGCGTATTGGCCCACCGTCAGTGTTCCTTGACGTAATCGGAGAAGAGATGAAGCAGACGCAGAGGCGCGTCCCGGCTCGTCAAAGGTGCTGCGAAAGGCCTGCAGGAACTCTTGAAGATCCTTGGTCATAGGATCCTCCTTCTCCCACAACGGGCTCATCCACGCCAGTGCCTCGCCCTCCAGGTGAGACATGATGAAGGCGACCTTGGCTTGGTCGGAGGCAAACAGATGTGGCAGCTGCGTGAAATGGAGGGAGCATTGGTTTATAAACCCCCTGCAGGTCTTGGGATCTCCGGCGTACCGGGGTGGTGAGGCCAAACGCAGTCGGGAAGCATCCGAAGAGGCAGCCACGGGAGCGGGGGACGTGGCTTGACTAGTGGCGGCTTTGGATGTTGAAGACGTGACTGCCGCTTGTAGCGTGGTCAGGCGAGTGTCCACGGACGTCATAAAGTTCAGCATGCGGGTCTGGACTTCACGCTGGCGTTGGAGTTCCTCTTGCAAGGCCGCTAGTGCTGCAGCGGGATCCATGGCCTGATCTTACTGTCAGGGCCAGGCGGTCGGGCAGACCCAGGAGGTGGATCCACTGGGCCGAACTCTAAGATGGTGGTAAGGAGTCCGGTAGCTGAAGCACTATGGGCAGTAGAACAGTCCGTGCCAGTGAGTGTAACGAAGGAGTCCCTGGGACCGCGGAGTCACAGATGGTAGTCCGGGTGACGTAGCTCAGGTTCGGAAGCCGAGGTGATGTCAGGCGGGGTCCGGAACCTTTGGAGCGAGATGACGGGTCACCGCAGGGATCCGAGATGGTACGGACTGTCAGATGGCAGACGGACAGCGTGCTGGGTTCGGGATTCAGCAGGACCGGATGGCGAGGCAGGATCAGCTCTAGAAGAGAGATACGTGAGTATGGCAAGACGACACAAGGAGACCTGACTCCTAGCTTGGAAAACACGAAAATCAGGCCCCGCCCTCTTGGACAATACACCCCTATATACCCTGTACCTGTTCAGCCTCATTTCCTGTTAATGGACGCTGGCCCTTTAAGAAAGGGTCAGTGACCGCGCGCGCGCCCTAATGCGCATGCGCGCAGCCCGGGTGCCAGAAGCCAGGGAAGGAGGCTGAGAAGAGGACGCAGGGGAGCCGGCCAGGGCCTGGGAGGCCGTCGGGCGCCGCGATCGGAGACCAGGGGGCCTGGGAAGGACGGGCACCGGAGCCAAGGACCCGGGGAGCGTGGCAGGTGAGCCGGGGAGCGGGGCTGAGGACCCGGGGAGCGGAGCGGAGGACCCGGGGAGGGGAGCCAAGGACCCGGGGAGCGTGACATATATGAACAGGATGGGGGTATATGAACAGGATGGGAGTATATGAGCAGGACGGATGGGGGGTATATGAACAGGATGAGGGGTATATGAACAGGATGGGGGTATATGAACAGGATGGGAGTATATGAGCAGGATGGATGGGGGTATATAGGATGTGCTATAGGATACAGGCCATATACCAGGATGGTATATGAGCACGATGGGGGCATATAGCAGGATGGGAGTATATGAGCAGGAGGGATGGGGGGTATATGAACAGGATGGAAGTATATGAACAGGATGGGGGTATATGAACAGGATGTGGTATATGAACAGGATGGGAGTATATGAGCAGGATGGATGGGGGTATATGAACAGGATGGGGGTATATGAACAGGATGGGAGTATATGAGCAGGACGGATGGGGGGGTATATGAACAGGATGAGGGGTATATGAACAGGATGGGGGTATATGAACAGGATGGGAGTATATGAACAGGATGGGAGTATATGAGCAGGACGGATGGGGGTATATGAACAGGATGGGGGGTGTATGAACAGGATGGGGAATATATATGAACAGGATGGGGGTATATGAACAGGATGGGAGTATATGAGCAGGATGGATGGGGG
This sequence comes from Anomaloglossus baeobatrachus, assembly GCF_048569485.1. Taxonomy (NCBI): domain Eukaryota; kingdom Metazoa; phylum Chordata; class Amphibia; order Anura; family Aromobatidae; genus Anomaloglossus; species Anomaloglossus baeobatrachus. The sequence goes on along the minus strand of NC_134356.1, from coordinate 502,959,814 downwards.
TATATGAACAGGATGGGGGTATATGAACAGGATGGGAGTATATGAGCAGGATGGGGGTATATGAACAGGATGGGAGTATATGAATAGGATGGGGGAATATGAGCAGGATGCTGGTATATAAGCAGGATGGGGGTATATGAGCAGGATGGGGGTTTATAGCAGGATCATATACAAGGCAGGAGGATCATTACCAGGATGGGGTACCTTAGTAGAGAATTTGGGGACATTACCCCCATAACAGTGTCAGCAGCAAATCCTCGCCCCATAACAGTGTCATGACCACATTTTTTTGCTTAAAGTTTTATTTTCCTATTTTCCTCCTCTAAAACCAGGGTGCGTCTTATAGTCTGGTGCGTCTTATAGTCCGAAAAATACTGTATACATCAGCCTTCTGGCTGGAAAGCTTTGATGAATCAGGGACTTTGTGTGTATATTCTGCATGTGTGTATATATTTGCTCTATGTGTGTATATACAGCGAGTGAAATAAGTATTGAACACGTCATCAATTTTTTAAGTAAATATAAAAAGGTGCTATTGACATGAATTTCACACTAAATATCGTCAATGACCCATACAATCCACACTGGCAAAGAAATAAAAAAACAGCTGTCCATACATATGTATCATAATGAGACATGGCACAGAGAAAAAGTATTGAACAAATAAAGAGATGTTCTAAAAGCCTTGGAAAGTCATGACACAAGCTGAAATGTATCAGTAATTGGAAAGCAAGCCTGCCACTTAGTGAAAAACAAATATAAGCTGGTTTAATTGATGGCTGATTAAAAGGTGTCCCACTACCATGGTGCCACACGAGACATCACGTGATGGGTAAGGCCGAGTACACATATCCGGCTTTTTGCCGGTTTGACGGACGCTGCACACGCCAGTACAAGTGTATACAGTACACTGGCAGCGCAACAAGCGCTGGTCACATGCTGTCATGCAGGGGCGTACATAGAAATCATGGGGCCCCATAGCAAAAGTCTGAATGGACCCCCCCCTACCAATAAAAAAAAAAAAATTACAACAAAATAATAACATAATAATCATCATACATGCTACTGGGGGCCGGCACACATTACTGAGGGTGACATACACGTTACTGTGGGCAGGTTATAGTTAGAAATAATACATACTACACGGTGTTACTGAACAACACCCACCATACCAAGGCGAATAATACATTGCAATATAATGTCGCCACTCCATGACCAAATATCACCACATAGAGTCTGAATATAATCACCGTCCTGTTACTGAGAAGAGCCCACTGCACCAAGACAAGTGGATTCACACCGCAAATCCCCCAAAAAATCTGCAATATGTGAACTTGGCCAAAAGTAGGGATGTCCTTCTTCGTGCCTCTCACTACACACAATATACATTTTCACATCTGTCTCCCCCATTTAATGATAACGATTATGACCCCCTTTATAGCATTAGGAAATACAGTAAAACTTTACAAAGTACATATATAACACACACAGACACAGCCACAGCCACAACACGCACAGCCACACACACACACGCAGCCACACACACAGACACACACACAAAGCCACAGCCACACAGCCACAACACGCACAGCCACACACACACACAAAGCCACAGCCACACGCACAGCCACACATACACACACCAACACATTCACATCCACACACACAAAGCCACACACAGCCAAACACACACACACACACACACACACACACATAGTGACACACACAATGCCCCAGCCACACACACAGCCACAGCAACACACACAGCCACACACACAGCCACACATACACACAGCCACGCATCCACATACACACACAAACCCACACACACACACAGCCACACACACGAAGCCCCAGCCACACACACAGCCACAGCAACACACACAGCCACAGCAACACACACAGCGACAACAACACACAGCCACACACACAGCCACACATACACATACCCACGCATCCACATCCACACACACAAAGCCACACACACACACACAGCCACACACACACACACAGCCACACACACAAAGCCACAGCCACACACACAGCCAAAGGAACACACACAGCCACACACACACAGCCACACATACACACATCCACACACACAAAGCCACACACAGCCACACACACACAAACACACTCGCAGCCACACACACAGCCATACACACAAAGCCACACACACAGCCCCAGCAACACACACAGCCACAGCAACACACACAGCCACACATACACACATCCACACACACAAAGCCACACACAGCCACACACGCAGCCACACACACAAAGCCACAAACACAGCCACAGCAACACACACAGCCACACACAGCCACACATTCACATACACACACATTCACATCCACACACAGCCACACACACACACGCAGCCACACACACACAGCCACACACACAAAGCCACAGCCACGCACACAGACACACACACAGCCACACATACACACATCCACTTCCACACACACAAAGCCACACACAGCCACACACACACACACACACACACACATAGTGACACACACAAAGCCCCAGCCACACACACAGCCACAGCAACACACACAGCCACACATACACACAGCCACGCATCCACATACACACAGCCACGCATCCACATACACACACACAAACCCACACACACACACAGCCACACACACGAAGCCCCAGCCACACACACAGCCACAGCAACACACACAGCGACAACAACACACAGCCACACACACAGCCACACATACACATACCCACGCATCCACATCCACACACACAAAGCCACACACACACAGCCACACACACACACACAGCCACACACACAAAGCCACAGCCACACACACAGCCACACACACACACACACACAGCCACACATACACACATCCACACACACAAAGCCACACACAGCCACACACACACAAACACACTCGCAGCCACACACACAGCCATACACACAAAGCCACACACACAGCCCCAGCAACACACACAGCCACAGCAACACACACAGCCACACATACACACATCCACACACACAAAGCCACACACAGCCACACACGCAGCCACACACACAAAGCCACAAACACAGCCACAGCAACACACACAGCCACACACAGCCACACATTCACATACACACACATTCACATCCACACACAGCCACACACACACACGCAGCCACACACACACAGCCACACACACAAAGCCACAGCCACACACACAGACACACACACAGCCACACATACACACATCCACTTCCACACACACAAAGCCACACACAGCCACACACACAAACACACAGCCAGCCACACATACACACACACACACACAGCCACACACAATGCCACAGCCAAACACACTGCCAGAGCAACACACACAGCCACACACAATCACACACACACAGCCACACATACACACACCCACACATCCACACACACAAAGCCACACACAGCCACACACACACAAACACGCAGCCACACACACAAACCACAGCCACACACACAGCCAAATAAACACACACAGCCACATACACACAGCCACACATACACACACCCACACATCCACACACACAAAACCACACAGCCACACACACACAGCCACAGCAACAGACACAGCCACACACAACCACACATACACACACACACACTTCCACATCCACACACACTTCCACATCCACACACACAAAGCCACACACACACAGCCACACACACAAAGGCACAGCCAAAGCAACACACACAGCCACACATACACACACCCACACACCCATATCCACACACACAAAGCCACACACACACACACACACACGCAGCCACACACACAGCCATACATACAAAGCCACAGGCACACACACAGCCCCAGCAACACACACAGCCACACATCCACACATCCACACACAAAAAGCCACACACAGCCACACATGCAGCCACACACACAAAGCCACAAACACAGCCACAGCAACACACACAGCCACACATTCACATCCACGCACATTCACATCCACACACAGCCACACACACACACACGCAGCCACACACACACACAGCCATACATACACACACCCACACATCCACTTCCACACACACAAAGCCACACACAGCCACACACACACAAACACAAAGCCAGCCACAGCCACACACAATGCCACAGTCACACACACAGCCACACACAATCACACACACACAGCCACACATACACACATCCACATCCACACACACAAAGCCACACACAGCCACACACACACAAACATGCAGCCACACACACAGACACACAAAGCCACAGCCACACACTCAGCCACAGAAACACACACAGCCTCACACACACACCCACACACACAAAACCACACAGCCACACACGCAGCCACACACACAAAGCCACAGCCACACACACAGCCACAACCACACATACACACATCCACATCCACACACACAAAGCCACACACAGCCACAACCACACAGCCACAGACACACACAGCCACACACACAAAGCCACAGCCAAAGCAACACACACAGCCACACATACACACACGCACACATCCACACACACAAAGCCACACACACACACACGCAGCCACACAAACACAGCCAGCCACACACAAAGCCAAAGCCACACACACACACACAGCCAAACATACACACACCCACACATCCACACACATCAAGCCACACGCAGACACAGCCAGACATACACACATACAGCCACACACACAGAGCCACACACACACAAAGCCACAGCCACAGCAACACACACAGCGACACACAGCCACACATACACACATCCACACACACAAAGCCACACACAGCCACAGCCACACACACAGCCACATACACAGCCACACACGCACACACACACAGCCACACACAAACACAGCCACACACACAGCCACACACACACACACACACATACGCACACAGCCACACACACAAAGCCACATACACACATAGCCACAGCCACACATACACACACACAGCCACACACACACAAAGCCACAGCCACACACACGAACACACACAGCCACACACACAAAGCCACAGCCACACACACAGCCACAGCAACACACACAGGTACACACAGCCACACACACACAGCCATACACAGCCACACACACACACAGCCACACACACACAAACAGCCACACACACACAGCCACACACACACACAGCCAAACACATAAAGGCACACCCACACACAAAGGGACACACACAGCCACACACACACACACAGCCACACACACGCACACAGCCACACACACAAAGCCACAGCCACACACACAGCCACAGCAACACACACAGCCACACATACACACACCCACACATCCACACACACAAAGCCACACAGCCACACACACAGCCACACACACACAACCATACACAGCCACACACGCACACACACAGCCACACACAAACACAGCCACACACACACAGCCAAACACACAGCCACACACACACACATACGCACACAGCCACACACACAAAGCCACAGCCACACATAGCCACAGCCACACACACATACACACACACACAGCCACACACACACACACAGCCACACACACAGCCACACACACAAAGCCACAGCCACACACGCAGCCACACACACGAACACACACAGCCACACACACAAAGCCACAGCAACACACACAGGCACACACAGCCACACACACCCACACATCACATCCACCCACACAAAGCCACAGCCACACACACACAGCCATACACAGCCACACACACAGCCACACACAGCCACACACACAGCCACACACACACACACACACAGCCACACACACACAAACACAGCCACACACACACAAACACAGCCAAACACATAAAGCCACAGCCACACACAAAGGGACACGCACAGCCACACACACACAGCCACACACAGCCACACACACACAGCCACAAACACACACAGCCACACACACAAACATCCACATACACAGTCATACACAGCCACACACACACACACAGCCACACACACACACACACACAGCCACACACACACACAGCCAAACACACAAAGCCACAGTCACACACAAAGGGACACACACAGCCACACACACACACACAGCCACACACACAAAGCCACAGTTACACACACACACGCACACAGCTACACACACACACACACATACAGCCACACATACAAACACACACAGCCACACACACAGCCACACACACAAAGCCACAGCCACACACAAAGGGACACACACAGCCACACACACACACACACACAGCCACACACACAAAGCCACAGACACACACACAGCTCCACACACACACACACATACAGCCACACATACAAACACACACAGCCACACACAGCAACACACACAGCCACACATACACATACCCACACATCCACACACACAAAGCCACACACAGCCACAGACACACACACACACACACACACACAGCCACACACACAAAGCCACAGCCACACACACACATAGCCCCACACACACAAAGCCACAGCCACACACACAAAGCCACAGCCACACACACACATACGCACACAGCCACACACACACACACAGCCACACACACAAACACGCACAGCCACGCACAGTCACACACACACACACACAGCCACACACACAAAGCCACACACACAGCCACACGCAGCCACACACACGAACACACACAGCCACAGCCACACACACAGCCACAGCAACACACAGGCACACACAGCCACACACACCCACACATCCAAACACACACACACAAAGCCACACACAGCCACACACACACAGCCATACACAGCTACACACACACAGCCACACACACAGCCACATACACAGCCATACACAGCCACACACAAAGCCACAGCCACACACACAAAGCCACAGCCATACACAAAGCCACAGCCACACACAAGCACACAGCCACAAACACACACACACACACACATACACACAGCCACACACAAAGCCACAGCCACACACACAGCCACAGCAACACACACAGCCACACACAGCCAGCCACACATCCACATCCACACACAGGAAGCCACACATAGCCATACACAGCCACACACAGCCACAGAAACACACACACACACACACAGCCACACACACAGCCCCACATTCACACACACAGCCACACACACACACACACAGCGATACACAGCCACACACCACACACACACAGCCACACACACAAAGCCACAGCCACACACACACACACACACAAAGCCACAGCCACACACACAGACACACACACACACACACAAAGTCACAGCCACACACACAGTCACACACACACACACACACACACACACACAGCCACAACCACACACACACAGCCACACACACACACACACAGCCACACACACACAGCCACACACACACAGCCACACACAAAGCCACAGCCACACACACAGCCACACACCCAGCCACACACACACAGCCACACACACAAAGCCACACACAGCCACAGACACAGCCACACAAAGCCACACTCACACACACACACAGCCATACACAGCCAAACACACACACAGCCACAGAAACACACACAAAGCCACAGCCACACACACAGCCACACACCCAGCCACACACACACACAGCCACACACACAAAACCACAGACACACACACACACACAGCCACACACACAAAGCTACAGCCACACGCACAGCCACACACACAAAGCCACAGCCACACACACAGCCACATCCACACACACAAAACCACACACAGCCACAGACACACACAGCCACACACACAAAGCCACACACAGACACACACAGCCACACACACAAAGCCACATCAACACACACACACACAGCCACACGTACACACAAACACACATCCACACACACAACGCCACAGACACACACAGCCACACAAAGCCACAGCCACACACACACACACACAGCCATACACAGCCACACACGGCCACACACACACACACAGCCACACACACAGCCACACACACACACAGCCACACACACAGACACACACACATACACACATCCATACACAGCCACACACACACACAGCTACACACACACAGCTACACACACAGCCACACACACACACACACACACACACAAAGCCACAGCCACACACACAAAGCCACAGCCACACACACAGCCAAACACACAAAGCCACAGCCACACACAAAGGGACACACACAGCCACACACACACACAGCCACACACACAAAGCCACAGCCACACACACACACGCACACAGCCCCACACACACATACACACAGCCACACATACAAACACACACAGCCACACACACACACACACAGCCACACACACAAAGCCACAGCCACACACACGGCCACATCAACACACACAGCCACACACACACCCACACATCCACACACACAAAGCCACACACAGCCACACACACACAGCCATACACAGTCACAGACACACAGCCACACACACAAACCCACAGCCACACACACACACACACAGCCACACACAAAAAGCCACAGCCACACACACAGCCACACACACACATAGCCCCACACACACAAAGCCACAGCCACACACACGCACAGCCACACACACAAAGCCACAGCCACACGCAGCCACACACACGAACACACACAGCCACACACACAAAGCCACAGCCACACACACAGCCAAAGGAACACACAGCCACACACACACACACACAGCCACACATACACACATCCACACACACAAAGCCACACACAGCCACACACACACAAACACACTCGCAGCCACACACACAGCCATACACACAAAGCCACACACACAGCCCCAGCAACACACACAGCCACAGCAACACACACAGCCACACATACACACATCCACACACACAAAGCCACACACAGCCACACACGCAGCCACACACACAAAGCCACAAACACAGCCACAGCAACACACACAGCCACACACTGCCACACATTCACATACACACATTCACATCCACACACAGCCACACACACACACACGCAGCCACACACACAAAGCCACAGCCACACACAAAGGGACACACACAGCCACACACACACACATCCACTTCCACACACACAAAGCCACACACAGCCACACACACACAAACACACAGCCAGCCACACATACACACACACACACAGCCACACACAATGCCACAGCCAAACACACTGCCAGAGCAACACACACAGCCACACACAATCACACACACACAGCCACACATACACACACCCACACATCCACACACACAAAGCCACACACAGCCACACACACACAAACACGCAGCTACACACACAAACCACAGCCACACACACAGCCAAACAAACACACACAGCCACACACACACAGCCACACATACACACACCCACACATCCACACACACAAAACCACACAGCCACACACACAGCCACAGCAACAGACACAGCCACACACAACCACACATACACACATACACACTTCCACATCCACACACACAAAGCCACACACACACAGCCACACACACAAAGCCACAGCCAAAGCAACACACACAGCCACACATACACACACCCACACATCCATATCCACACACACAAAGCCACACACACACACACACACACGCAGCCACACACACAGCCATACATACAAAGCCACAGGCACACACACAGCCCCAGCAACACACACAGCCACACATACACACATCCACACACACAAAGCCACACACAGCCACACATGCAGCCACACACACAAAGCCACAAACACAGCCGCAGCAACACACACAGCCACACATTCACATCCACACACACACACGCAGCCACACACCCACACAGCCATACATACACACACCCACACATCCACTTCCACACACACAAAGCCACACACAGCCACACACACACAAACACAAAGCCAGCCACAGCCACACATACAAACACACACAGCCACACACAATGCCACAGTCACACACACAGCCACACACAATCACACACACACAGCCACACATACACACATCCACATCCACACACACAAAGCCACACACAGCCACACACACACAAACATGCAGCCACACACACAGACACACAAAGCCACAGCCACACACTCAGCCACAGAAACACACACAGCCTCACACACACACCCACACACACAAAACCACACAGCCACACACGCAGCCACACACACAAAGCCACAGCCACACACACAGCCACAGCAACAGACACAGCCACAACCACACATACACACATCCACACACACAAAGCCACACACAGCCACAACCACACAGCCACAGACACACACAGCCACACACACAAAGCCACAGCCAAAGCAACACACACAGCCACACATACACACACCCACACATCCACACACACAAAGCCACACACAGCTACACACCCACACACACACACACACACAGCCACACACACACAGCCACACACACACACAGCCACACACAGTCACAGCCACACACACACACAGCCACACACACACAGCCACACATACACACACCCACACATCCACATCCACACACACAAAGCCACAAACAGACACACACACACACGCAGCCACGCACAGCCACAGCAACACACACAGCCACAGCAACACACACAGCCACACACAGCCACACATACACACACGCACACATCCACACACACAAAGCCACACACACACACACGCAGCCACACAAACACAGCCAGCCACACACAAAGCCACAGCCACACACACACACACAGCCAAACATACACACACCCACACATCCACACACATCAAGCCACACGCAGACACAGCCACACATACACACATACAGCCACACACAGCCACACACACAGAGCCACACACACACAAAGCCACAGCCACAGCAACACACACAGCGACACACAGCCACACATACACACATCCACACACACAAAGCCACACACAGCCACAGCCACACACACAGCCACACACGCACACACACACACACAGCCACACACAAACACAGCCACACACACACACACATACGCACACAGCCACACACACAAAGCCACATACACACATAGCCACAGCCACACATACACACACACAGCCACACACACACAAAGCCACAGCCACACACGCAGCCACACACACGAACACACACACACAGCCACACACACAAAGCCACAGCCACACACACAGCCACAGCAACACACAGGTACACACAGCCACACACACAGCCATACACAGCCACACACACACAGCCACACACACACAGCCATACACACACAGCCACACACACACAGCCACACACACACACAGCCAAACACATAAAGCCACACCCACACACAAAGGGACACACACAGCCACACACACACACACACACAGCCACACACACGCACACAGCCACACACACAGCCACAGCAACACACACAGCCACACACACACAACCATACACAGCCCCACACGCACACACACAGCCACACACAAACACAGCCACACACACAGCCAAACACACAGCCACACACACACATACGCACACAGCCACACACACAAAGCCACAGCCACACATAGCCACAGCCACACACACATACACACACACACAGCCACACACACACACACACAGCCACACACACAGCCACACACACAAAGCCACAGCCACACACGCAGCCACACACACGAACACACACAGCCACACACACAAAGCCACAGCAACACACACAGGCACACACAGCCACACACACCCACACATCACATCCACCCACACAAAGCCACAGCCACACACACACAGCCATACACAGCCACTCACACACACACAGCCACACACACAGCCACATACACAGCCACACACACAGCCACACACACACACACACACAGCCACACACACACAAACACAGCCAAACACATAAAGCCACAGCCACACACAAAGGGACACGCAAAGCCACACACACACACAGCCACACACAGCCACACACACACACACACAGCCACACACACATACAGCCACATACACAGCCATACACAGCCACACACACACACACAGCCACACACACACACACAGCCACACACACACACACACACACACAGCCACACACACACAGCCAAACACAAAGCCACAGCCACACACAAAGGGACACACACAGCCACACACACACACACACAGCCACACACACAAAGCCACAGACACACACACAGCTCCACACACACACACACATACAGCCACACATACACACATACAGCCACACACAGCCACACACACAGAGCCACACACACACAAAGCCACAGCCACAGCAACACACACAGCAACACACAGCCACACATACACACATCCACACACACAAAGCCACACACAGCCACAGCCACACACACAGCCACATACGCACACACACACACACACAGCCACACACAAACACAGCCACACACACACACACATACGCACACAGCCACACACACAAAGCCACATACACACATAGCCACAGCCACACATACACACACACAGCCACACACACACAAAGCCACAGCCACACACGCAGCCACACACACGAACACACACACAGCCACACACACAAATCCACAGCCACACACAGCCACAGCAACACACAGGTACACACAGCCACACACACAGCCATACACAGCCACACACACACAGCCACACACACACACACACAGCCATACACACACAGCCACACACACACACAGCCAAACACATAAAGCCACACCCACACACAAAGGGACACACACAGCCACACACACACACACAGCCACACACACGCACACAGCCACACACACAGCCACAGCAACACACACAGCCACACATACACACCCACACATCCACAAACACAAAGCCACACAGCCCCACACGCACACACACAGCCACACACAAACACAGCCACACACACACACAGCCAAACACACAGCCACACACACACATACGCACACAGCCACACACACAAAGCCATAGCCACACATAGCCACAGCCACACACACATACACACACACAGCCACACACACACACACAGCCACACACACAGCCACACACACAAAGCCACAGCCACACACGCAGCCACACACACGAACACACACAGCCACACACACAAAGCCACAGCAACACACACAGGCACACACAGCCACACACACCCACACATCACATCCACCCACACAAAGCCACAGCCACACACACACAGCCATACACAGCCACACACACACACAGCCACACACACAGCCACATACACAGCCACACACACAGCCACACACACAGCCACATACACAGCCACACACACAGCCACACACACACACAAAGGGACACACACAGCCACACACACAAAGCCACAGCCATACACAAAGCCACAGCCACACACAAGCACACAGCCACAAACACACACACACACACACATACACACAGCCACACACAAAGCCACAGCCACACACACAGCCACAGCAACACACACAGCCACATCCACACACAGGAAGCCACACATAGCCATACACAGCCACACACAGCCACAGCCACACACACAGCCACACACACAGCCCCACATCCACACACACAGCCACACACACACAAACACAGCCAAACACATAAAGCCACAGCCACACACAAAGGGACACGCAAAGCCACACACACACACAGCCACACACACACACAAACAGCCACACACACATACAGCCACATACACAGCCATACACAGCCACACACACACACAGCCACACACACACACACAGCCACACACACACACACACACACACAGCCACACACACACAGCCAAACACAAAGCCACAGCCACACACAAAGGGACACACACAGCCACACACACACACACACAGCCACACACACAAAGGCACAGACACACACACAGCTCCACACACACACACATACAGCCACACATACAAACACACACAGCCACACACAGCAACACACACAGCCACACATACACATACCCACACATCCACACACACAAAGCCACACACAGCCACAGACACACACACACACAGCCACACACACACAAAGTCACAGCCACACACACAGCCACACACACACATAGCCCCACACACACAAAGCCACAGACACACACACACGCACACAGCTACACACACACACACATAAACACACAGCCACACACACAGCCACACACAGCCACACACACAAAGCCACAGCCACACACAAAGGGACACACACAGCCACACACACACACACAGCCACACACACAAAGCCACAGACACACACACGCACACAGCTCCACACACACACACACATACAGCCACACATACAAACACACACAGCCACACACAGCAACACACACAGCCACACATACACATACCCACACACACAAAGCCACACACAGCCACAGACACACACACACACACAGCCACACACACAAAGCCACAGCCACACACACAGCCACACACACACATAGCCCCACACACACAAAGCCACAGCCACACACACAAAGCCACAGCCACACACACACACATACGCACACAGCCACAGCCACACACACAAACACGCACAGCCACACACACACACACAGCCACACACACAAAGCCACACACACAGCCACACACACACACACACACGAACACACACAGCCACACACACAAAGCCACAGCCACACACACAGCCACAGCAACACACAGGCACACACAGCCACACACACCCACACATCCAAACACACACACACAAAGCCACACACAGCCACACACACACAGCCATACACAGCTACACACACACAGCCACACACACAGCCACATACACAGCCATACACAGCCACACACAAAGCCACAACCACACACAAAGGGACACACACAGCCACACACACAAAGCCACAGCCATACACAAAGCCACAGCCACACACAAGCACACAGCCACAAACACACACACACACACACACACACACATACACACAGCCACACACAAAGCCACAGCCACACACACAGCCACAGCAACACACACAGCCACATCCACACACAGGAAGCCACACATAGCCATACACAGCCACACACAGCCACAGCCACACACACAGCCACACACACAGCCCCACATCCACACACACAGCCACACACACACACACACACACACACAGCGATACACAGCCACACACCACACACACAAAGCCACAGCCACACACACAAAGCCACATCCACACACACAGTCACACACACACACACAGCCACAACCACACACACACAGCCACACACACACACACACACACAGCCACACACACAAAGCTACAGCCACACACACAGCCACACACACAGCCACATGAACACACAGCCACACGTACACACAAACACACATCCACACACACAAAGCTACACACAGCCACAGACACACACAGCCACACAAAGCCACACTCACACACACACAGCCATACACAGCCAGACACACACACAGCCATACACAGCCACACACACACAGCCACAGAAACACACACAAAGCCACAGCCACACACACAGCCACACACACACAGCCACACACACACACAGCCACACACACAAAGCCACACACAAAGCCACAGACACACACACACACACACACACAGCCACACACACAAAGCTACAGCCACACGCACAGCCACACACACACAAAGCCACAGCCACACACACAGCCACATCCACACACACAAAGCCACACACAGCCACAGACACACACAGCCACACACACCCACACACACAAAGCCACACACAGACACACACAGCCACACACACAAAGCCACATCAACACACATACACAGCCACACGTACACACAAACACACATCCAAACACTCAAAGCCACAGACACACACAGCCACACACACACACACAGCCATACACAGCCACACACAGCCACACACACACACACAGCCACACACACAGCCATACACAGCCACACACACAGACACACATCCATACACAGCCACACACACACACAGCTACACACACACAGCCACACACACAAAGCCACAGCCACACACACAAAGCCACAGCCACACACACAGCCAAACACACAAAGCCACAGCCACACACAAAGGGAGACACACAGCCACACACCCACACAGCCACACACACAAAGCCACAGCCACACACACACACGCACACAGCCCCACACACACATACACACAGCCACACATACAAACACACACAGCCACACACACACACACACAGCCACACACACAAAGCCACAGCAACACACACAGCCACACACACACACACCCACACATCCACACACACAAAGCCACACACAGCCACACACACACAGCCATACACAGCCACAGACACACACATAGCCACACACACACACACACACACAGCCACACACACAAACCCACAGCCACACACACACACACACACACACAGCCACACACAAAAAGCCACAGCCACACACACGCACAGCCACACACAGCCACACACACACAGCCACACACACAAAGCCACAGCCACACGCAGCCACACACACGAACACACACAGCCACACACACAAAGCCACAGCCACACACACAGCCACAGCAACACACACAGCCACACACATCCACACAAAGCCACACACAGCCACACACAGCCATACACAGCCACACACACACAGCCACACACACAGCCACATACACAGCCACACACACACACACAGCAACACACACACACAGCCAAACACACAAAGCGACAGCCACACACAAAGGGACACACACAGCCACACACACAAAGCCACAGCCACACACAAAGCCACAGCCACACACACGCACACACAGCCACACACATACACACAGCCACACACACAGCCACTTACACAGCCACACACACAGCCACAGATACACACACCCACACATCCACACACACAAAGCCATGCACAGCCACACACACAGCCATACACATAGCCACACACAGCCACACACACACACACAGCCACACACACAAAGCCACAGCCACACACACAGCCACACACACACATAGCCCCACACACACAAAGCCACAGCCACACACACAAAGCAACAGCCACACACACAGCCACACACACACACACACACACAGCCACACACACACAGCCACACACACACACACACACATCCACACACACAAAGCCACACACAGCCACACACACACACACGCAGCCACACACAGCCACACACACACAGCCACACACACAAAGCCACAGCCACACACACAGCCACAGCAACACACAAAGCCACACACACACACAGCCACACATACACACACACAAAGCCACACAGCCACACACACAGCCACAGCAACACACACAGCCAGCCACACATCCACCCACAGAAAGCCATACACAGCCACACACAGCCACAGACACACACACACAGCCACACACAAAGCAACACACACAGCCACACATCCACACACACAGCCACAGCCACACACACACACACACACACAGCCACACATAACACACACAAAGCCACAGCCACACACACAGCTACACACACATACACAGCCACACACACAAAGCCACAACCACACGCACAAAGCCACAGTCACACACACAGACACACACAGCCACACACACATACACACAAACAGTCACACACACAGCCACACACAGACACACACAGGCACACACACACACACACAGCCACACACACACAAAGCTACAGCCACACACACACTGCCACACACAAAGCCAGAGCCACACACACAGCCACATCAACACACATCCACACACAGCCACACGTACACACATCCACATCCACACACACAAAGCCACACACAGCCACAGACACAGCCATACAAAGCCACACTCACACACACAGACATACACAGCCACACACACAGCCACACACACACACACACAGCCACACACACACACACACAAAGTCACAGCCACACACAGCCACACACACACACACACAGCCACACACAAAGCCACAGCCATACACACACACACAGCCACACAGACAAAGCTACAGCCACACACACACAGCCACAGCAACACACACAGCCACATCCACACATACAAAGCCACACACAGCCACAGACACACACAGCCACACACATCCAGACACACACATACACAGCCACACACACACACACACTCAGCCACACACACAAAGCTACAGCCACACACACAGCCATATCAACACACAGCCACACGTACACACAAACATACATCCACACACAAAGCCACAGACACACACAGCCACACACACACAGCCATACACAGCCACACACAGCCATACACAGCTACACACACACACAGCCACACACACACACACACAAAGCCACAGCCACACACACACACACACACACACACAGCCATACACAGCCACTGCCACACACACAGCCACACACACACAGCCATACAGCGCCACACACACACACAGCCACACAAACACACACAGCCACACACACAGCCACACACACAAAGCCACAGCCACACACAAAGCCACAGCCACACACACACAGCCACACACACACACACCAAGACACACACACAGCCACACACACAAACCCACAGCCACACACACACAGCCACAACAACACACAAAGCCACAGCCACACAAACAGCCACACACATCCACACACACACAAAGCCACACACAGCCACAGCCATAAACACACACACAGCCACACACACAAAGCCACAGCCACACACACAAAGCCACAGCCACACACACAGCCACACAAAGCCACACACACAGCCACACATACACGCACGCACACATCCACACACACAAAGCAACACACAGCCACACACAACCACAGCAACACACACAGCCACACACAGCCAGCCACACAGAAAGCCACACACAGCCACAGCCATACACAGCCACACACACACACACAGCCACACACACACACAGCCACACACACACAGCCACACACACAAAGCCACAGCCACACACACAGCAACACACACAGCCACATACAGCCACACATCCACACACACAGCCACACACACACACACACACACACACAGCCACACACCACACACACAGCCACACACACAAAGCCACAGCCACACACACAGCTACACACACAGCCACACACACACAGCCACAAACATACACGCACACACACAGCCACACACACAAAGCCACAGCCACACACACAGCCACACACACAGCCACACACACAAAGCCACAACCACACACACAAACACATACACACACATAGCCACAGCCACACACACATACACACACACACACAGCCACACACACAAAGCTACAGCCACACACACAGCCACACACACACACCCAAACACACAAAGCCACAGCCACACACAAAGCCACAGCCATACACACACACAGCCACACACACACACAAACCCACAGCCACACACACAGCCACAGCAACACACAAAGCCACAGCCACACATACACACACCCACACATCCACACACACAAAGCTACACACAGCCACACACACAGCCACACACACACAGCCATACACAGTCACAGCCACACACACACACACACACACAGCCACACACACACACACAGCCACACACACAAAGCCACAACCACACAAACACATACACACACACACAGCCACACACAGAGACACACACACAGCCAAACACACAAATCCACAGCCACACACACAGGCACACACACACACAGCCACACACACAAAGCCACAACCACACACACACACACACACACACAAACACATACACACAGCCACACACACACACACACAGCCACACACACACAAAGCCACACACACACAAAGCCACAGCCACACACACTAAGCCACAGCCACACACACAGCCACATCAACACACAGCCACACATCCACACACACAAAGCTACACACAGCCACAGACACACACAGCCACACAAAGCCACACTCACACACACACAGCCATACACAGCCAGACACACACACACAGCCATACACAGCCACACACACACAGCCACAGAAACACACACAAAGCCACAGCCACACACACAGCCACACACACACAGCCACACACACACACAGCCACACACACAAAGCCACACACAAAGCCACAGACACACACACACACACAGCCACACACACAAAGCTACAGCCACACGCACAGCCACACACACACAAAGCCACAGCCACACACACAGCCACATCCACACACACAAAGCCACACACAGCCACAGACACACACAGCCACACACACCCACACACACAAAGCCACACACAGACACACACAGCCACACACACAAAGCCACATCAACACACACACACAGCCACACACGTACACACAAACACACATCCACACACACAAAGCCACAGACACACACAGCCACACACAGCCACACACACACAGCCATACACAGCCACACACAGCCACACACACACACAGCCACACACACAGCCATACACAGCCATACACACACACACACATACACACATCCATACACAGCCACACACACACAGCTACACACACACAGCCACACACACACACAAAGCCACAGCCACACACACAAAGCCACAGCCACACACACAGCCAAACACACAAAGCCACAGCCACACACAAAGGGACACACACAGCCACACACACACACAGCCACACACAAAGCCACAGCCACACACACACACGCACACAGCCCCACACACACACACACAGCCACACATACAAACACACAGCCACACACACAAAGCCACAGCCACACACACGGCCACAGCAACACACACAGCCACACACACACACACCTACACATCCACACACACAAAGCCACACACAGCCACACACACACAGCCATACACAGCCACAGACACACACATAGCCACACACACACACACACAGCCACACACACAAACCCACAGCCACACACACACACACACACACACAGCCACACACAAAAAGCCACAGCCACACACACAGCCACACACACTCATAGCCCCACACACACAAAGCCACAGCCACACACACGCACAGCCACACACAGCCACACACACACACAGCCACACACACAAAGCCACAGCCACACGCAGCCACACACACGAACACACACAGCCACACACACAAAGCCACAGCCACACACACAGCCACAGCAACACACACAGCCACACACATCCACACACACAAAGCCACACACAGCCACACACAGCCATACACAGCCACACACACAGCCACACACACACACACAGCAACACACACACACAGCCAAACACACAAAGCGACAGCCACACACAAAGGGACACACACAGCCACACACACAAAGCCACAGCCACACACAAAGCCACAGCCACACACACGCACACAGCCACACACATACACACAGCCACACACACGCACACAGCCACACACATACACACAGCCACACACATACACACAGCCACACACACAGCCACAGCCACACACACAGCCACACACACAGCCACACACACAGCCACAGATACACACACCCACACATCCACACACACAAAGCCATGCACAGCCACACACACAGCCACACACACAGCCATACACATAGCCACACACAGCCACACACACACACACAGCCACACACACAAAGCCACAGCCACACACACAGCCACACACACACACATAGCCCCACACACACAAAGCCACAGCCACACAAACACACACACACACACACACACAGCCACACACACACACACACACATCCACACACACAAAGCCACACACAGCCACACACACACACACGCAGCCACACACAGCCTTACACACACACACACGCAGCCACACACAGCCACACACACACAGCCACACACACAAAGCCACAGCCACACACACAGCCACAGCAACACACAAAGCCACACACACACACAGCCACACATACACACACACAAAGCCACACAGCCACACACACAGCCACAGCAAAACACACAGCCAGCCACACATCCACACACAGAAAGCCATACACAGCCCCACACAGCCACAGACACACACACACAGCCACACACAAAGCAACACACACAGCCACACATCCACACACACAGCCACAGCCACACACACACACACACACACACACACACACACACACACACACACACAGTGATACACAGCCACACACCACACACACAAAGCCACAGCCACACACACAGCTACACACACAGCCACACATACACAGCCATACACACAAAGCCACAACCACACACACAAAGCCACAGTCACACACACAGACACACACACACAGCCACACACACATACACACACAGTCACACACACACAGCCACACACAGACACACACAGGCACACACACACACAGCCACACACACAAAGCTACAGCCACACACACACACTGCCACACACAAAGCCACAGCCACACACACAGCCACATCAACACACATCCACACACAGCCACACGTACACACATCCACATCCACACACACAAAGCCACACACAGCCACAGACACAGCCATACAAAGCCACACTCACACACAGACATACACAGCCACACACACACACACACACACAGCCACACACACACACAAAGTCACAGCCACACACACAGCCACACACACACACACAGCCACACACAAAGCCACAGCCATACACACACACAGCCACACAGACAAAGCTACAGCCACGAACACACAGCCACAGCAACACACACAGCCACATCCACACATACAAAGCCACACACAGCCACACACATCCAGACACACACATACACAGCCACACACACACACATACACACTCAGCCACACACACAAAGCTACAGCCACACACACAGCCATATCAACACACAGCCACACGTACACACAAACATACATCCACACACACAAAGCCACAGACACACACAGCCACACACACACACAGCCATAAACAGCCACACACAGCCACACACAGCTACACACACACACACACACACAGCCACACACACACACAGCCATACACAGCCACAGACACACACACACAGCTACACACACACACACAAAGCCACAGCCACACACACAGCCACACACACAAAGCCATAGCCACACACACACACACACACACACACACAGCCATACACAGCCACTGCCACACACACAGCCACACACACACAGCCATACAGCGCCACACACACACAGCCACACAAACACACACAGCCACACACACACAGCCACACACACAAAGCCACAGCCACACACAAAGCCACAGCCACACACACACACACACACCAAGACACACACACAGCCACACACACAAACCCACAGCCACACACACACAGCCACAACAACACAAAAAGCCACAGCCACACAAACAGCCACACACACACACATCCACACACACACAAAGCCACACACAGCCACAGCCATACACACACACACAGCCACACACACAAAGCCACAGCCACACACACAAAGCCACAGCCACACACACAACCACACAAAGCCACACACACAGCCACACATACACGCACGCACACATCCACACACACAAAGCCACACACAGCCACACACAACCACAGCAACACACACAGCCACACACAGCCAGCCACACATCCACATCCACACACAGAAAGCCACACACAGCCACAGCCATACACAGCCACACACACACACAGCCACACACACACAGCCACACACACAAAGCCACAGCCACACACACAGCAAAACACACAGCCACATACAGCCACACACACACACACACACAGCCACACACACAAAGCCACAGCCACACACACAGCTACACACACAGCCACACACACACAGCCACAAACATACACGCACACACACAGCCACACACACAAAGCCACAGCCACACACACAGCCACACACACAAAGCCACAACCACACACACAAACACATACACACACATAGCCACAGCCACACACACATACACACACAGCCACACACACATACACACACAGCCACACACACAAAGCTACAGCCACACACACAGCCACACACACACACCCAAACACACAAAGCCACAGCTACACACAAAGCCACAGCCATACACACACACAGCCACACACACACACGCACACACACAAACCCACAGCCACACACACAGCCACAGCAACACACAAAGCCACAGCCACACACACAGCCACACATACACACACCCACACATCCACACACACAAAGCCACACACAGCCACACACACAGCCACACACACACAGCCATACACAGTCACAGCCACACACACACACACACAGCCACACACACAAAGCCACAACCACACAAACACATACACACACAGCCACACACAGAGACACACACACACAGCCACACACACAAAGCCACAACCACACAAACACATACACACACAGCCACACACAGCCACACACACACACAGCCACACACACAAAGCCACACACACACAAAGCCACAGCCACACACACAGCTACAGGCAGCCACTCACGCAGCCACACATACACACACCCACACACACACACACAAAGCCACACACCCACACACACACAAAGCCACAGCCCCACACAAAGCTACATCCACACACACACACAGCCACACACCAACAGCCACACACACACAGCCACACACACAAAGCCACAGACACACACACAGCCACAGCAACACACACGGCCAAACACAGCCACACACACAGAGACACACACAAAGCCACACAACCACACACACACAGCCACACACAGTTAGAGCCACACACACACAAAGCAACAGCCACACACACAAAGCAACAGCCACACACACAAAGCCACAGCCACACACACCCACACCCATAAAGCCACACACAGCCACAACCATACAGAGCCATACACATAGCCACACACACTCACCCACACACAAAGACACACACACAGACACACACACAGCCAAATACACACAGCCACACACACAGCCACACACACAGCCACAGGCAGCCAAAGCCACACATACACACACCCACACCCACAAAGCCACAGCCACACACACAAAGCCACAGACACAGCCACAGCAACACACAGCCACACACACACACACACACACAGCCATATCAACACACAGCCACACGTACACACAAACATACATACACACACACAAAGCCACAGACACACACAGCCACACACACACACAGCCATACACAGCCACACACACAGCCATACACAGCCACACACACACACAGCCATACACAGCCACACACACACAGCCATAGCCACACACACACACACACACACAGCCATACACAGCCACTGCCACACACAGCCACACATACACAGCCACACACACACACACAGCCACACAAACACAAACAGCCACACACACACAGCCACACACACAAAGCCACAGCCACACACAAAGCCACAGCCATACACACACAGCCACACACACACACACCAACACACACACACACACACACAGCCACACACACAAACCCACAGCCACAACAACACACACAGCCTCACATACACACACCCACACAGCCACACACACACAGCCACACACACACAGCCACACAAAGCCACAGCCACACACACAGGGACACACACAGCCACACACATACACAAAGCCACAGCCACACACAAAGTCACAGCCACACAGACACACACACACATACACACAGCTACACACACACAGCCACACACACACAGCCACACACACAGCCACCCACACAAAGCCACACACACACAGGCACACACACAGCCATTCACAGACACACACAGCCACAGACACACACACACACACAGCCGCACATAGCCACACACACACAGCCACACACACAAAGCCACAGCCACACACACACACACATACACACAGCCACACCCACGAACACACACACACAGCCACACACACAAAGCCACAGCCACACACACGGCCACAGCCACACACACAGCCACACATACACACACCCACACATCGACACACACAAAGCCACACACAGCCACACACACACACACAGCCACACACACAGACACACACATACACACAGCCACACACACAAAGCCACTGCATCACACACAGCCACACACACACATAGCCCCATACACACAAAGCCACAACCACACACACAAAGCCACAGCCACACGCACACACACATACACACACAGCCACACATACACACAGCCACACACAGCCACACACACACACACGCAGCCACACTCAGCCACACACACACGCACAGCCACACACACAAAGCCACACACAGCCACACACAGCCACACACACAAAGCCACAGCCACACACACAAAGCCACAGCCACACACACAGCTACAGCCACACAAAGCCACACACACAGACACGCACACATCCACACACACAAAGCCACACACAGCCACACACAAACACACACACGTAGCCACACACAAAGCCACAGCCACACACACAGCCACAGCAACACACACAGCCAGCCACACATCCACACACACACAGTCACACACACAGCCACACACACACGCAGCCACGCACAGCCACACACACAAAGCCACAGCCACACACACAGCCACACACACACAGCCACACACACAGCCACACACACACACATCCACACACACAAAGCCACAGACACACACACGCACACAGCTCCACACACACACACATACAGCCACACATACAAACACACACAGCCACACACAGCAACACACACAGCCACACATACACATACCCACACATCCACACACACAAAGCCACACACAGCCACAGACACACACACACACAGCCACACACACAAAGCCACAGCCACACACACAGCCACACACACACATAGCCCCACACACAAAGCCACAGCCACACACACAAAGCCACAGCCACACACACACATACGCACACAGCCACACACACACACAGCAACACACACAAAGCCACACACACAGCCACACGCAGCCACACACACGAACACACACAGCCACACACACAAAGCCACAGCCACACACACAGCCACAGCAACACACAGGCACACACAGCCACACACACCCACACATCCAAACACACACACACAAAGCCACACACAGCCACACACACACAGCCATACACAGCTACACACACACAGCCACATACACAGCCATACACAGCCACACACAAAGCCACAGCCACACACAAAGGGACACACACAGCCACACACACAAAGCCACAGCCACACACAAGAAAACAGCCACAAACACACACACACACACATACACACAGCCACACACAAAGCCACAGCCACACACACAGCCACAGCAACACACACAGCCACACACAGCCAGCCACACATCCACATCCACACACAGGAAGCCACACATAGCCATACACAGCCACACACAGCCACAGACACACACACACACACACACAGCCACACACACAGCCCCACATCCACACACACAGCCACACACACACAGCGATACACAGCCACACACCACACACACACAGCCACACACACAAAGCCACAGCCACACACACAGACACACACACACACAAAGCCACAGCCACACACACAAAGCCACATCCACACACACAGTCACACACACACAGCCACAACCACACACACACAGCCACACACACACACACACACACAGCCACACACACAAAGCTACAGCCACACACACAGCCACACACACACACAGCCACACACAAAGCCACAGCCACACACACAGCCACATCAACACACAGCCACACATCCACACACACAAAGCTACACACAGCCACAGACACACACAGCCACACAAAGCCACACTCACACACACACAGCCATACACAGCCAGACACACACACACAGCCATACACAGCCACACACACACAGCCACAGAAACACACACAAAGCCACAGCCACACACACAAAGCCACACACAAAGCCACAGACACACACACACACACAGCCACACACACAAAGCTACAGCCACACGCACAGCCACACACACACACAAAGCCACAGCCACACACACAGCCACATCCACACACACAAAGCCACACACAGCCACAGACACACACAGCCACACACACCCACACACACAAAGCCACACACAGACACACACAGCCACACACACAAAGCCACATCAACACACACACACAGCCACACGTACACACAAACACACATCCAAACACACAAAGCCACAGACACACACAGCCACACACACACACACACACACACACAGCCATACACAGCCACACACACACACAGCCACACACACAGCCATACACAGCCACACACACAGACACACACATCCATACACAGCCACACACACACACAGCTACACACACACAGCCACACACACACACACACACACACAAAGCCACAGCCACACACACACAAAGCCACAGCCACACACACAGCCAAACACACAAAGCCACAGCCACACACAAAGGGACACACACAGCCACACACACACACAGCCACACACACAAAGCCACAGCCACACACACACACGCACACAGCCCCACACACACATACACACAGCCACACATACAAACACACACAGCCACACACACACACACAGCCACACACACAAAGCCACAGCCACACACACGGCCACAGCAACACACACAGCCACACACACACCCACACATCCACACACACAAAGCCACACACAGCCACACACACACACACAGCCATACACAGCCACAGACACACACATAGCCACACACACACACACACAGCCACACACACAAACCCACAGCCACACACACACACACACAGCCACACACAAAAAGCCACAGCCACACACACAGCCACACACACTCATAGCCCCACACACACAAAGCCACAGCCACACACACGCACAGCCACACACAGCCACACACACACAGCCACACACACAAAGCCACAGCCACACGCAGCCACACACACGAACACACACAGCCACACACACAAAGCCACAGCCACACACACAGCCACAGCAACACACACAGCCACACACATCCACACACACAAAGCCACACACAGCCATACACAGCCACACACACACAGCCACACACACAGCCACATACACACACACACAGCAACACACACACACACAGCCAAACACACAAAGAGACAGCCACACACAAAGGGACACACAGCCACACACACACAAAGCCACAGCCACACACAAAGCCACAGCCACACACACGCACACAGCCACACACATACACACAGCCACACACACAGCCACACACACAGCCACACACACAGCCACACACACACAGCCACAGATACACACACCCACACATCCACACACACAAAGCCATGCACAGCCACACACACAGCCACACACACAGCCATACACATAGCCACACACAGCCACACACACACAGCCACACACACAAAGCCACAGCCACACACACAGCCACACACACACATAGCCCCACACACACAAAGCCACAGCCACACACACACACACAGCCACACACACACAGCCACACACACACACACACACATCCACACACACAAAGCCACACACAACCACACACACACACACACGCAGCCACACACAGCCTTACACACACACACACACGCAGCCACACACAGCCACACACACACAGCCACACACACAAAGCCACAGCCACACACACAGCCACAGCAACACACAAAGCCACACACACACACAGCCACACATACACACACACAAAGCCACACAGCCACACAAACAGCCACAGCAACACACACAGCCAGCCACACATCCACACACAGAAAGCCATACACAGTCACACACAGCCACAGACACACACACACAGCCACACACAAAGCAACACACACAGCCACACATCCACACACACAGCCACAGCCACACACACACACACACACACACACACACAGTGATACACAGCCACACACCACACACACAAAGCCACAGCCACACACACAGCTACACACACAGCCACACATACACAGCCACACACACACACACAGCCACACACAAAGCCACAGCCATACACACACACACACACACAGCCACACAGACAAAGCTACAGCCACGAACACACAGCCACAGCAACACACACAGCCACATCCACACATACAAAGCCACACACAGCCACAGACACACACAGCCACACACATCCAGACACACACATACACAGCCACACACACACACACACTCAGCCACACACACAAAGCTACAGCCACACACACAGCCATATCAACACACAGCCACACGTACACACAAACATACATCCACACACACAAAGCCACAGACACACACAGCCACACACACACACAGCCACAACCACACACACAAAGCCACAGTCACACACAGCCACACACACACAAAGCCACAACCACACACACAAAGCCACAGTCACACACACGGACACACACACAGCCACACACACATACACACACACAGTCACACACACACAGCCACACACAGACACACACACACACACACAGCCACACACACAAAGCTACAGCCACACACACACACTGCCACACACAAAGCCACAGCCACACACACAGCCACATCAACACACATCCACACACAGCCACACGTACACACATCCACACACACAAAGCCACACACAGCCATAGACACAGCCATACAAAGCCACACTCACACACACAGACATACACAGCCACACACACAGACACACACACACACACACACACACAAAGTCACAGCCACACACAGCCACACACACACACACAGCCACACACAAAGCCACAGCCATACACACACACACACACAGCCACACAGACAAAGCTACAGCCACGAACACACAGCCACAGCAACACACACAGCCACATCCACACATACAAAGCCACACACAGCCACAGACACACACAGCCACACACATCCAGACACACACATACACAGCCACACACACACACACACTCAGCCACACACACAAAGCTACAGCCACACACACAGCCATATCAACACACAGCCACACGTACACACAAACATACATCCACACACACAAAGCCACAGACACACACAGCCACACACACACACAGCCACACACAGCTACACACACACACACACACAGCCACACACACACAGCCATACACAGCCACAGACACACACACACACAGCTACACACACACACACACACACACAAAGCCACAGCCACACACACAGCCACACACACAAAGCCATAGCCACACACACACACACACACAGCCATACACAGCCACTGCCACACACACAACCACACAGACACAGCCATACAGCGCCACACACACACACAGCCACACAAACACACACAGCCACACACACACAGCCACACACACAAAGCCACAGCCACACACAAAGCCACAGCCACACACACACACCAAGACACACACACAGCCACACACAGCCACACACACAAACCCACAGCCACACACACACAGCCACAACAACACACAAAGCCACAGCCACACAAACAGCCACACACACACATCCACAAACACACACAAAGCCACACACAGCCACAGCCATACACACACACAGCCACACACACAAAGCCACAGCCACACACACAGCCACACAAAGCCACACACACAGCCACACATACACGCACGCACACATCCACACACACAAAGCCACACACAGCCACACACAACCACAGCAACACACAGCCACACACAGCCAGCCACACATCCACACACAGAAAGCCACACACAGCCACAGCCATACACAGCCACACACACACACAGCCACACACACACAGCCACACACACAAAGCCACAGCCACACACACAGCAACACACACAGCCACATACAGCCACACATCCACACACACAGCCACACACAGCCACACATCCACACACACAGCCACACACACACACACACACACACACAGCCACACACCACACACACACACACACACACACACAGCCACACACACAAAGCCACAGCCACACACACAGCTACACACACAGCCACACACAGCCACAAACATACACGCACACACACAGCCACACACACAAAGCCACAGCCACACACACAGCCACACACACAGCCACACACACAAAGCCACAACCACACACACAAACACATACACACACATAGCCACAGCCACACACACATACACACACACAGCCACACACACAAAGCTACAGCCACACACACAGCCACACACACACACCCAAACACACAAAGCCACAGCCACACACAAAGCCAAAGCCATACACACACACACAGCCACACACACACACGCACACACACAAACCCACAGCCACACACACAGCCACAGCAACACACAAAGCCACAGCCACACATACACACACCCACACATCCACACACACAAAGCCACACACAGCCACACACACAGCCACACACACAGCCACACACACAGCCATACACAGTCACAGCCACACACACACACACAGCCACACATACACACAGCCACACACACAAAGCCACAACCACACAAACACATACACACACACAGCCACACACAGAGACACACACACACACACAGCCAAACACACAAATCCACAGCCACACACACAGGCACACACACACACAGCCACACACACAAAGCCACAACCACACACACACACACAAACAAACACATACACACAGCCACACACACACACACACAGCCACACACACACAAAGCCACACACACACAAAGCCACAGCCACACACACTAAGCCACAGCCACACACACAGCTACAGGCAGCCACTCACGCAGCCACACATACACACACCCACACAAAGCCACACACCCACACACACACAAAGCCACAGCCCCACACAAAGCTACATCCACACACACATACAGCCACACACACAGCCACACACCAACAGCCACACACACACAGCCACACACACAAAGCCACAGACACACACACAGCCACAGCAACACACACGGCCACACACAGCCACACACACAGAGACACACACACAAAGCCACACAACCACACACACACAGCCACACACAGTTAGAGCCACACACACACAAAGCAACAGCCACACACACAAAGCAACAGCCACACACACAAAGCCACAGCCACACACACCCACACCCATAAAGCCACACACAGCCACAACCATACAGAGCCATACACATAGCCACACACACTCACCCACACACAAAGACACACACACACACACACAGACACACACACAGCCAAATACACACAGCCACACACACAGCCACACACACAGCCACAGGCAGCCAAAGCCACACATACACACACCCACACCCACAAAGCCACAGCCACACACACAAAGCCACAGACACAGCCACAGCAACACACAGCCACACACACACACACACACACAGCCATATCAACACACAGCCACACGTACACACAAACATACATCCACATACACAAAGCCACAGACACACAGAGCCACACACACACACAGCCATACACAGCCACACACAGCCACACACACAGCCATACACAGCCACACACACACACAGCCATACACAGCCACACACACACAGCTACATACACACAAAGCCACAGCCACACACACAAAGCCATAGCCACACACACACACACACACAGCCATACACAGCCACTGCCACACACAGCCACACATACACAGCCACACACACACACACAGCCACACAAACACAAACAGCCACACACACACAGCAACACACAAAGCCACAGCCACACACAAAGCCACAGCCATACACACACAGCCACACACACACACCAACACACACACACACACAGACACACACAGCCACACACACAAAGCCACACACACACACAGGCACACACACACACACACACACAGCCATTCACAGACACACACAGCCACAGACACACACACACACACAGCCGCACATAGCCACACACACACAGCCACACACACAAAGCCACAGCCACACACACGGCCACAGCCACACACACAGCCACACATACACACACCCACACATCGACACACACAAAGCCACACACAGCCACACACACACACACAGCCACACACACAGACACACACATACACACAGCCACACACACAAAGCCACTGCATCACACACAGCCACACACACACATAGCCCCATACACACAAAGCCACAACCACACACACAAAGCCACAGCCACACGCACACGCACACACACATACACACACAGCCACACATACACACAGCCACACACAGCCACACACACACACACACACACACGCAGCCACACACAGCCACACACAGCCACACACACGCACAGCCACACACACAAAGCCACACACACACACACACAAAGCCACACACAGCCACACACACACACACACACGCAGCCACACACAGTCACACACACAAAGCCACAGCCACACACACAAAGCCACAGCCACACACACAGCTACAGCCACACAAAGCCACACACAGCCACACACAAACACACACACGTAGCCACACACAAAGCCACAGCCACACACACAGCCACAGCAACACACACAGCCAGCCACACACACAGCCAGCCACACACACATACACACAGTCACACACACGTAGCCACACACACACACAGCCACACACAAAGCCACAGCCACACACACAGCCAGCCACACATCCACACACAGACAGTCACACACACACAGCCACACACACACACGCAGCCACGCACAGCCACACACACAAAGCCACAGCCACACACACAGCCACACACACACACAGCCAAACACAGCCACACACACACACATCCACACACACAAAGCCACACACAGCCACAGCCATACACACACACAAAGCCACAGCCACACACACAAAGCCACACACACACAGCCACACACACACAGCCACAGCCACACACAGCAACACACACAGCCACATACAGCCACACATCCACACACACAGCGCCACACACACAACACACACACACAGCCATACACAGCCACACACCACACACACACACACACAGCCACACAAACAAAGCTACAGCCACACACACAGCTATAAACACAGCCACACACACAAAGCCACAGCCACACACACAGCCACACACACAAAGCCACAACCACACACACAAACACATACACACACATAGCCACAGCCACACACACACACAGTCACACACACAGCCACAGCCACACACACACAGCCACACACACACACACAGCCACACACACACAGCCACACACACAGCCACACACACACACATCCAAACACACAAAGCCACAGCCACACACAAAGCCACAGCCATACACACACAGCCACACACACACACACAGCCACACACACAAACATACACGCACACACACAAACCCACAGCAACACACAAAGCCACAGCCACACATACACACACCCACACATACACACACACACAGCCTCACACAGAGCCACACACACAGCCACACACACACACAGCCATACACAGCCACACACACAGCCACACAAACAAAGCCACAACCACACACACACAAACACATACACACACACACAGCCTCACACAGAGCCACACACACACACACACACACACACAGCCAAACACACAAATCCACAGCCACACACACAGGCACACACACACAGGCACACACACACACAGCCACACACACAAACACATACACACACAGCCACACACACACAGCCACACACAGAGCCACACACACACACACACACACACACAGCCACACACACACAAAGCCACAGCCACACACTCTAAGCCACAGCCACACACACAGCCACAGGCAGCCACTCACGCAGCCACACATACACACACCCACACACACACACAAAGCCACACACCCACACACACACAAAGCCACAGCCCCACACAAAGCTACATCCACACACACAGTAACACACACACAGCCATACACAAACAGCCACACACACACAGCCACACACACAAAGCCACAGACACACACACAGCCACAGCAACACACACGGCCACAC
The DNA here is from genome assembly GCF_048569485.1 of Anomaloglossus baeobatrachus. Classification (NCBI taxonomy): domain Eukaryota; kingdom Metazoa; phylum Chordata; class Amphibia; order Anura; family Aromobatidae; genus Anomaloglossus; species Anomaloglossus baeobatrachus. The sequence goes on along the minus strand of NC_134356.1, from coordinate 502,924,482 downwards.
ACAGCCACACACACAGAGACACACACACAAAGCCACACACACACGCACACACACAGCCACAGCCACACACAGTTAGAGCCACACACACACAAAGCCACACACAAAGCAACAGCCACACACACAAAGCAACAGCCACACACACAAAGCCACAGCCACACACACCCACACCCACAAAGCCACACACAGCCACAACCATACAGAGCCATACACATAGCCACACACACTCACCCACACACAAAGACACACACACAGACACACACACAGCCAAATACACACAGCCACACACACAGCCACACACACAGCCACAGGCAGCCAAAGCCACACATACACACACCCACAAAGCCACAGCCACACACACAGCCACACACACAAAGCCACAGACACAGCCACAGCAACACACAGCCACACACACACACACACACACACACACAGCCACACACACAATGCCACAGCCACACACACAGCCACACACAGCCACACACACACACACAGCCACACACACAAAGCCACAGCCACACACACAGCCACACACAGCCACAGCCAAACACACAGCCATACACACACAGCCACACACACAAAGCCACAGCCACACATACTAAGCCACACACACAGCCACAGGCAGCCACAGTTACACACACAGGCACAGGTACACACACCCACACAAAGCCACAGCCACACACAGCCACACACATCCACACACACACACAAAGCCACTGCCCCACACAAAACAACCACACACACACACACAGCCACACACACACCCACACACACAGTCACAGCGCCACAGCCACACACACAAAGCCACAGACACACACACAGCCACACACACAGCCACACACAACCACACACACACACACAGCCACACATCCACACATCCACATCCATACACACAAAGTCACACACACACACACACACACACACAGCCACACACAGACAGAGCCACACACACACAAAGCCACAGCCACACACACAATGCCACACACAGCCACAGCCATACACACAGCCACACGCACACACACACAGCCACACACACACCCACCCACACAGACACACACACACAACCACAGGCACCCACAGCCACACGTACACACACCCACACAAAGCCACAGCCACACACACAGCCACACACAAAGCCACACACACAAAGCCACAGCCACACACACAGCCACAGCAACACACAGCCACACATACGCACACCCACACATCCACACACACACACAAAGCCACACACAGCCACACACACACACAACCACACACACACACACACGCACACAGCCACACACACACACAGCCACACACACAAAGCCACACACACAAAGCCACACACACATAGATACAGCCACACACACAGCCACACACAGCCACACACACACACAGCCACACACACAAAGCCACAGCCACACACACAGCCACACACACACAGCCACAGCCAAACACACAGCCATACACACACACAGCCACACACACAAAGCCACAGCCACACATACTAAGCCACACACACACAGCCACAGGCAGCCACAGTTACACACACAGGCACAGGTACACACACCCACACAAAGCCACAGCCACACACAGCCACAGCCACACACATCCACACACACAAAAAGCCACTGCCCCACACAAAGCCACAACCACACACACACACACACACACACACAGCCACACACACACACACACACAAAGCAACACACACAGCCACAGCGCCACAGCCACACACACAGCCACACACAACCACACACACAGCCAGAGCCACACACACACAAAGCCACAGCCACACACACAAAGCCACAGCCACACACACAAAGCCACACACAGCCACAGCCATACACAGCCATACACACAGCCACACGCACACACACAGCCACACACACACACCCACCCACACAGACACACACAGCCACACACACGCAGCCACACACACACAACCACAGGCACCCCCAGCCACACGTACACACACCCACACACACAAAGCCACAGCCACACACACAGCCACACACAAAGCCACACACACAAAGCCACAGCCACACACACAGCCACAGCAACACACAGCCACACACACACAGCCACACATACGCACACCCACACATCCACACACACACAAAGCCACACACAGCCACACACACACACACACACACACACATACACAGCCACACACACACAAAGCCACAGCCACACACACACACACACACACACGCACACAGCCACACACACACATAGCCACAGCCACACACACATACACACACACACACGCAGTCACACACACACAGCCACACACAAACCCACACACACACAGCCACACACACACAAAGCTACAGCCACACACACACACAAAGCCACACATACAAAGCCACAGCCACACACACAGACACACACACACAGCCACACACACACACACAGCCACACACACAACCACACACACACAGCCACACACACAAAGCCACAGCCACACATACAGCCACAGACACACACACACACACACACACACACAGCCATACACACACACAGCCACACACACACACAAAGCCACAGCCACACACACAGCCACATACACACACAGCCACACACAGCCACACACACACACACACACACAGCCACACACACAGAGCCACAGCCACACACACACACACACACACAAAGCCACAGCCACACACACACACACACAAAGCCACAGCCCCACACACACACACACAGCCACACACAGAGCCACAGGCAGCCACAGCCACACATACAGCCACACATACACACACACACATACACAGCCACACACACAGCCACACACACACAAAGCCACAACCACACACACAGCCAGACACACAGCCATAGCGCCACAGCCACACACACACACATCCACACACAAAACCACACACAGCCAGAGCCACACACAACCAGAGCCACGCACACACACACAAAGCCACAGCCACACACACAAAGCCACAGCCACACACACAACCACAGGCAGCCACCGCCACACACACACACCCACAAATCCACAGCCACACACACAGCCACAGCCACACACACAAATCCACAGCCACACACACAGCCACACACACACAGCCACAAACACACACAGACAGCCACACACACACAGCCAGACACACAGAGCCACAGCCACACACACACAGCCACACAAACACACAGCCACACACACACACACAGCCACAGCTACACACAGAGCCACAGGCAGTCACACACACAGCCACACATACACAAAGCCACAGCCACACACACACACACAGAGCCACACACAGCCACACACAGACACACAGACAGCCACACACACAAAGCCACAGCCACACACACCCACAAACAAAATGCCACACACAGCCACAGCCATACACACACACCCACACAGCCACACACACACACACACACACACAGCCACACACACACAGCCACACACACAGCCACAGGCAGCCACAGCCACACATACACACACCCACACACACAAAGCCACAGCCACACACACAGCCACACACTCAAAGCCACAGCCACACACACAGCCTCACACACACAGCCACACATACACACACCAACACATCCACACACACAAAGCCACACACAGCCACACACACACACACACAGCCACACACACACACACACAGCCACACATACAAAGCCACAGCCACACACACACACACAGCCACACACACACACGAAGTCACAGCCACACACACAAAGCCACAGACACACAGCCACACACAGAGACACAGGCAGTCACAGCCACACACACAGCCACACATACACCCACCCACACACACACACAAAGCCACAGCCACACAGAGCCACACACACAGTTACAGCCACAAACAGCCACAGCCACACACAAAGCCACACGCACAAAGCCACAGCCACACACTCACAAAGCCACAGCCCCACACAAAGCCACAACCACACACACACAGCCACACACACAGCCACAGCGCCACAGCCAGACGCACAGCCACACACACAGCCACACATACACAACCACACACACAAAGCCACACACAGACACACACACACATAGCCACACACACAAAGCCACAGCCACACACAAAGCCACAGCCACACACACCCACACAAAGCCACACACAGCCACAGCCATACACAGGCACACACACAGCCACACACACAGCCACACACACAGCCACACACACACACACAGCCAGCCACACACACAGCAGCACACACACACACACAGCCAAACACACAGACACACACACACAGCCACAGGTAGCTACAGCCACACACAGCCACACATACACACACCCACACACACAAAGCCACAGCCACACACACAGCCACACACACACAGCCACAGCCACACACATAAAGCCACACACAAAGCCACAGCCACACACATAGCCACACACAGCCACAGACAGCCACATGTGACGGGGTGTACATCAGAGCAAAGAGAGACAACAGGCCGAGGATGATCCAACAGGTTTACTAACAGGAATACAGGAACAGCACACGACAAGTCCAAATAAAACAGATTCGGGGGCACCTCCCGATAATCCAAAGTGCCAGATCACAACGTAATAGTCCTTTTCAGAGTCCCAGAAATCCCACACAATCCACTGGACGGCGAGGTCTGTCCGCAGATTCAGATCTCGCTCCCTTCCTCTTCAAAAACTCAACTCCCAACTGCATTTAGAAACAGGAGTGAATTGTTTGAGCTCGTGGGCCCGCCCCTCAAGGGTAGGGGTCTATGCAATGGTTGGGCCCACTAGAAGATTCTAGAAGGTTGGCTCCGAGATGTCTACAGGTTTGTGTAGTTGGCGTTATCCACTGCTTACGAAACAATGAGAAGTTCCCCTGGCTGTGTGGACAAGAGATAATTGCATTATGGGCCCAGAGACACAGGAGATGGGGGGAAGGTATGGTTACTTACATCCCAAGACATTTCAAAGTGTTCAGTAAGTACAACCAAAGGAAAGTGACATCACATCCTGACATAGTATTACAGCAAATACAGTGAGAAGGTAAAATACATCATGACAATTCCTTCCCCTCCCAACTTGTGTACGTACTAGGGACCTCTACAGGTCGCTGGTTAAGTACACGCAGGTATGGCTGACAGGACTCAAGGCTCCTCTTGCCTGGACAGTCCATCTGCATTTTGGTGTTGGCTGCCCCTTCTATATTGTATGGTAAAGTTATAGGGCTGCAGAGCCAGGCTCCATCGCAGTAAGCGTCCATTGTCCCCAGAGACTCTGTTCAGCCAGGTGAGGGGATTGTGATCAGTAACCACAGTGAATTCCCGTCCATACAGATACGGCCGTAGTTTCTTAAGGGCCCACACTACAGCCAGACATTCCTTCTCAACAGTTGCATAGGCCACTTCTCGGTCCAGCAGTTTCCGGCTGAGATAGGCGATGGGGTGCTCGTCCCCAGCTGCATTCACCTGGCTGAGGACAGCTCCCAGTCCATAAGCAGAGGCATCCGTTTGCACAATGAATCTCCTCTTGTAGTCTGGAGCAGCCAGGACAGGATCGCAGACCAGAGCGTCCTTCAGCCGGTTAAAAGCCTCATCACAGGCTGGAGTCCAGATCACCAGCCGGGGCATTGTTTTCTTGGTCAGGTCGGTAAGAGGCTTGGCCACAGTACTGAAATGAGAAACAAATTTTCGGTAATAACTGGCAGTGCCCAGAAAAGCCATAACTTGTTTCTTAGTTTGGGGTACAGGCCAGTCTCTAATAGCCTGGATTTTGGCAGGCTCAGGTCGGAGCTTCCCTCCTCCCACTCTATGTCCTAGGTACTGGACTTCCCCCATCCCCAATTGGCATTTATCGGGTCGAATAGTTAGGCCGGCTGCAAGAATCAGGTCCAAAATAATGGCTACTTGATTCAGATGTTCCTCCCATGTGTGGCTGAAGACGGCGATATCATCCAAGTAGGCACAAGCAAAGTCATCACATCCCCGGAGGATCTGATCCACCATTCTCTGGAAGGTGGCCGGGGCATTTTTCATTCCAAAAGGCATGCTTAGAAATTCATACAGACCAAAGGGGGTTATAAAAGCGGACCGTTCTCTCCCTTCATCCGTTAGAGGGATCTGCCAGTATCCCTTACTGAGATCCAAGGTAGTGACATATCGGGACCCAGCCAGTCGGTCTAGAAGTTCGTCAATACGAGGCATTGGGTAAGGATCGCTGACGGTATGGTCGTTTAGTCGCCGATAGTCCACACAAAATCGAGTACTCCCATCCTTCTTGGGTACTAACACCACAGGGGAGGCCCAAGGGCTATGGGAGGCCTGGATTACCCCAAGCTGTAACATCTCCTCCAGTTCGTGCTGCATGGTGTTTCGAACTGATTCAGGTACCCGGTAAGGAGCCAGTTGTATGGGACGGATGCCCTGAGTGTCCACATGATGTTGGGTGACGGTGGTTCGACTTGGTTGGGATGAGAAAGCAGCCCGTCTCTGTTGAAGCACTTCCAGCATCTGGATTTTCTGTAAGGAGTCCAGGTAATCTCCCAGGGGAACCTGTTCCACAGTGGATGGGGCTCTCGCTGCTTCCACGAGATCAGGTAGAGAGTCCTCATCCTCTTGACCATCTTCTGAAGCCAACCGACAGCTTGCTATCATTGGAATGTTCCGGTCATGGTACTCCTTAATCATATTCACATGGACAGTCTTTTGCCTTAGCCCCTGATCATCTAAAGCAAGAAGGTAATTGGTATCATTCAGTTTTCTGAGAACCCGGAAGGGACCCTCCCATGTGGTCTGCAGTTTATTCTGCCGATGGGGAACAATCATTAAGACTTGTTGTCCTTCTACAAACTCCCGATAGCGTGCGTTACGGTCATACCATGTCTTCTGTCTGGTTTGAGCCATACGCAAATGACTCTGTGCAAAACTAGCAAGTTGGGCCAAGGTTTCTCGCAGCTTTAGGACATAAGGGACAACAGGGGTTCCTGTATCTTCAACTTGCCCCTCCCAGTATTCCTTGAGCAGGGTTAAGGGTCCTCGGACCTTTCTTCCATAGAGTAGTTCAAAGGGGGAGAACCCAGTGGACTCCTGGGGAACTTCCCGATAGGCAAACAAGAGATGGGGTAGGTACTTCTCCCAGTCTGAATCTCGGTCCGTGAAGGCCCTCAGCATATTCTTCAGAGTGCCGTTGAATCGTTCACAAAATCCATTTGTTTGGGGATGATACGGGGTCGTTCGGATCGCTCGTACTCCACAGGTGCGCCACAGACACTGGACCAACTCTGACATAAACTGGGAGCCTTGGTCCGACAATATCTCACTGGGGAATCCTACTCTGGTAAAAATAATAACCAAGGCCTCGGCCACCTTGGCTGCAGAGATACTTGACAAGGCCACGGCTTCTGGATATCGGGTGGCGTAGTCCACAACAGTGAGAATGTACTGCTTTCCAGATTTACTTGGTTTAGCCAGAGGTCCAATGATATCAACAGCTACTCTTTGAAAGGGTTCTTCTATTATAGGGAGCGGTTGCAGGGGTGCCTTTGGGTGATCTCCGGGTCGCCCTCTACGCTGACATATGTCACAAGTTCGGCAGAAATGCGCCACTGCTTGGGAAATCCCCGGCCAATAAAAAGTTTGAGTCAATCGTCTCTCGGTGCGGGTTTTGCCTTGATGGCCAGCCATAGGAATGTCATGAGCCAGGTGTAATAGGGGAATTCTGTACTTCTGAGGAACAATCAGCTGTTTGCTATAAGTCCAGGGCTTATCTAGGGAGTCGGCATTGGCAACCCGATACAGAAGTCCATTTTCTCTGATAATTCTTTCTCCGTTTTCCCCTAGCTGCCCTATTTCAGCCCGAGTTCTAAAACTAGCAAGGGTGGGGTCAGTCTCTACTTCTTGTCTAAACTGAACTTTATCCCAAGTAACATTCATATTATCCCCACAAGAAGAATCACTCACCGGCTGTAATGGCAGTTCTGGTGGCCTCAGTTCCATGGATGGGTTGTACACGTCCACATGGGCTGCTCTCTTGGCTTGACTTCTGGTTACCGCACCGACAAAGTGGCAATGAAGATTCCCCACATCATTTCCTAGAAGAACGTCTGCAGGGAGGCCGCTCATCACACCGACCACACATTGTTTTGCCCCAAAGCCATAATCCAGGGTCACACTCGCTCTTGGAATATATCTCTGGGTACCTCCTGCCAGTTCAATGGCAATTCCTGGTCCCTTTTGAATTGCTTGTGGTTGAATTACTCGGGGATCGGCTATGGTGAGGAAAGCCCCAGTGTCACGGAAGCCAACAACTTTTTGGCCATCCAGCACGACCTCCTGTAGATGTTTGTCCTGAAGATCAGAAGAACAGGTGGCTGGAGCTCGCACCCCATAGACTCCGGGTAGGGGAGCCAGGATATCTGAGTCACTTGGCAAGTCATCAGGCACAGAATCCAGCTCTTCTCCTGGTGAAGGTGTCTGTAGGTAATGAACAGGCAAAGGCGGTCTGTAGCTGTTCTGTCTACGAACACCTGGACATTGGAATTGCATGTGCCCAGGCTGCCCACATCCATAACATCTGCGCTCTGGGATTCTTCCTCCGCGTCGTATTCCCAAAGGTGGAGCATGAGTAATGCGAGGCACAGTCACACGAAGGTCCCCATGAGTTGACGGTCTAGGGTGATGGTGAACATTGGGGCCAGAAGGACCAGGGGCCACCAGCGTTGGGGGGTTGGTGTTTTTTTTCTCACTTGGTAGTAGTTTTTTCCACTGAGGCTTGATGGTGAGAGCCTCATCAGCTAGAGCTGCAGCTTCCTCCACAGTGGCTGGTCTCCTTTCACGCACCCATTCCCGGATCTCAGCGGGGCACTTGAAGTAAAACTGCTCTTTTAGGAGGACCTGGAGGACGGTCTCCAAGGTTAAGGCCTCCTCTGCCTCCAACCAACGATGCCACAGATGTTTGAGTTTGTGGGCATACATCTTGAAGGACACTTCCTCATCACATGCTAGAGTACGGAACTGAGTCCTGTAAGTTTCTGGCGTTACAGCATAATGTTCTAGAATAGTCTGTTTAATATCCGCATACTCACAGTTCCACCGAGGGTCCATAGCTCTATAGGCTGCAGCAGCTCCACCCTCTAAGAGCCCAACCAGATGCCGGACGCGCTCCCTTTCTGGGACTTCCATTAATCGACACTGATGCTCAAAGTCCTGGAAGAAGCCCTCAATGTCACCAGCAGCCTCATTAAACTGCTTGAAGTCTTTGCGGGACACTCTGGGAAGTCCCCTCATGATGGGTGCTGGGGTTACAGTCTGTCTGGAACCTCTCGCGGCTTCCACAGCGAGCTGCTTATCCAGCAATGCCATCTCCTCCATCCTGCGCTCCTTCTCTTCAGCTCCACGCATGGCCTCCCTCTTATCTTCTATGGTGGCCTCATCTCCAAGCAGTGCCATCTTTTCCTTGTACCACACAACCCATTGACTTTTTTGGGTATTCACCTCCGGCTCCCGTCTTTGCTCCCCTTGCTGTGGAAATTGTTCCTCGGGGCCATCTTGCAGGCAAGCGTGTTCCAATGCCTCAATTAGTTGCTCCTTAGAGAGTCCTTTGTAGCCGACACCTAATTCACGGGCCTTTGTTTGTAGACTCGCCACAGTCCAGTTCCTGTATCCTGAGGTTCTGGTTTCAGACGTCGATTGGCTGTTGTCCTCCATTTCTTCTGCTCTGATCCCGCCGCTGCCACCAGTTTGTGACGGGGTGTACATCAGAGCAAAGAGAGACAACAGGCCGAGGATGATCCAACAGGTTTACTAACAGGAATACAGGAACAGCACACGACAAGTCCAAATAAAACAGATTCGGGGGCACCTCCCGATAATCCAAAGTGCCAGATCACAACGTAATAGTCCTTTTCAGAGTCCCAGAAATCCCACACAATCCACTGGACGGCGAGGTCTGTCCGCAGATTCAGATCTCGCTCCCTTCCTCTTCAAAAACTCAACTCCCAACTGCATTTAGAAACAGGAGTGAATTGTTTGAGCTCGTGGGCCCGCCCCTCAAGGGTAGGGGTCTATGCAATGGTTGGGCCCACTAGAAGATTCTAGAAGGTTGGCTCCGAGATGTCTACAGGTTTGTGTAGTTGGCGTTATCCACTGCTTACGAAACAATGAGAAGTTCCCCTGGCTGTGTGGACAAGAGATAATTGCATTATGGGCCCAGAGACACAGGAGATGGGGGGAAGGTATGGTTACTTACATCCCAAGACATTTCAAAGTGTTCAGTAAGTACAACCAAAGGAAAGTGATATCACATCCTGACATAGTATTACAGCAAATACAGTGAGAAGGTAAAATACATCATGACACCACACACACACGCACACACACAAAGCCACAGCCACACACAAAGCCACAACCACACACACAGCCATACACACAGCGACAGTGCCACAGCGACACACACAGCCACACACACACAGTGATGGCACAGCACAGGAGCAACACATGTGGCACAGCTCAGGAGCAGCACACACTGATGGCACAGCACAGGAGCAACACACACACACACAGTAATGGCATAGCACAGGAGCAACACACACACACACTGATGGCACAGCAAAGGAGCAACACACACACACACTGATGGCACAGCAAAGGAGCAACACACACACACAGTAATGGCATAGCACAGGAGCAACACACAGCCACAACACACACAGTGATGGCACAGCACAGGAACAACACACACACACACACACACACAGTAATGGCACAGGAGCAACAAACACAGCCACAACACACAGTGATGGCACAGGAGCAACACACAGTAATGGCACAGCACAGGGGCAACACACACACACGACACAGCTCAGGAGCAACACACACACACACACAATGTAATGGCACAGCACAGGGCAGTTTCTGTAGTTACAGGCAGATATTTGTACAGACATTTGTACATTATAATACCTGCTCCTGTGATGTGAGATCTCGTCAGTGACTCCGGCCTCCCTGCTGCACTTCCTGTCAGTCCTCCTGGCGTCTCCTCCTCTCCTTTCTCTTTCAATTCCTTCTGTTCTCTGCTTCTCACTGTTTTTAATGCTTTGTTTGATCTTCTCTCTTTTCTATGGTCTCTACTTTGTTTTCCTGTTCATCTTTGTTTCTCCCGCACTGTACTGAAGAAGCTCTGCCCCCTCTCCTGATTGGCTGATTTTCTCCAGTCATCTCTCACTGCTCTCTGACTGGAAGAGGAAGCTGCCTGGCCACTCCCTCCTCTTCAGCACAGGCCGCACAGTGTGCAGTGAGTAAGACTGCATCTCTGCATTGCGGCCAGCCTGCAGCTATAGAATCAATGCGGGTACCCAGCGACCTAATCAGCTGCTTTGTGACGCCACGGGGGCATTGAAGAGAAAGTGAAAATGTACACACAGCGGGCAGCTGCCTCCGGGCCCCTCCACCTCACAGGCCCCGTAGCAGTGGCGTGGTCTGCCTCTATGGACGGTACGCCACTGGTGTCATGTGACCGAAGCATGTGACCCGGAAGTTGTTGGCGCGGCCACTGTACTGTATCATACTGTACTGGCGTGCGCCACATCCGTCAAACCGGCGAAAAGCCGGATATGTGTACCCGGCCTAAAACTAGCTGTCTCAAGATATTTACAACCTTAATGTTGCAAACTATATTGATAATTTGGATACAGAAGAATTTTTAAACTTCTGAAGGCTGCAGTGAGCACTGTTGAGGCCATAATATGGAAGTGGAAAGAACATCACTTTAACCCCTTCACGACCGCGGGCAGTAAAATTACGTCCTATTTTAACGTGACTTAACGACCAGGGACGTAATTTTCAAAGTTCATTTGATTGCCGTGGCCATAGCAACGGCTTTCAAATGATGTCCCCTGCTGTTTCTTACAGCAGGGTACCTTTGCTTCACCCCAGGGGGGTGGCATCGCCACCCCCCATCGACGATCGATGTTCAAATCTGAACCGCCAACCACATCTTTCGCACTGATTTCGGTAAAATTAATGCCGGAAATAGTGTGATACTGTGAGATCCGGCTATGAGATGCCGTAGCAGGTACAGCAGATCATTGGTCGATCTCAAACATGCCGCCCGCAGCCCCTGCAGCACTGATTGGAGCGATCGTGCTATGACGCGCAATCGCTGCAATCAGTGTGCAGTGGGGCGGTTTGATTTGCTGGTGGCCGCCCTCCCCAGGCCTGTGCTGGTCTGGGGACCCTCCCCCAACATGTCTGCAGCGTGTAGCACTGGCTGGTACTAGTGGTACCACGCCACCGGTGCTGCTGCCGCTCCTGTCACGTGGAGCAGGAGCGGTGAGTATTGTGCTCACCTTGCAGCCCCTGTGCGCTCCCGTAATGGCCCCTGCCCGTGCCCCCCTGCGATCTGCCCCCCGACATCCCGATCTGCCCCCCCGACATCCCGATCTTCCCCCCGACATCCCGATCTGCCCCCCGCCATCCCAATCTGCCCCCCGCCATCCCAATCTGCCCCCCGCCATCCCAATCTGCCGGCCTCCCCCGTGATCTCTATTCTGCAGCTCCTTTGGTATCTCCCTCCTCCTCTGCTCTCCCCCTCTGCTCTCCCCCTCCCCCTCTGCTGCCCCCCCGACATCCCGATCTGTCCCCCCGCCATCCCGATCTGCCCCCCGCCATCCCAATCTGCCAGCCCCCCCCGTGATCTCTATTCTGTAGCTCCTCCGGTATCTCCCTCATCCTCTGCTCTCCCCCTCTGCTCTCCCCCTCCCCCTCTGCTGTCCCCCCGACGTCCCCTTACCTGTCTTCACCGGGTCCTCCGAGGTCTTCACTGGCCCGATCACATCTGCCTCCATCGCTGGGTCCTTCTTCCTGGGTCTTCTGCTGAGCTGTCCAACTTCCTGCCTGCTGCTCCTGTAAAGCTGTTCCTCCTGCTAATCCTCTGGGTACTGTGAGTATAACTTTTTTTTTTTTCTTTTTTTCCTCTATCCCCTGTCCATTTTTCACCTCATACGTCCGTGCGTCCCGCCGAGCGCTGATCAGGGATGCAGATAACGTATCTGCATCCGTGATCAGTTTTCGGCGGGACTTTTTTTTTCCCGTATCCCCGACGCTTTTTGTATCGCATCAGTCCGTGCGTCCCGCTGAGCGCTGATCAGGGATGCACATAACGGATCGGCATCCCTGCTCAATTTTTGGCGTGATAAAAAGCATCAGGGATACGGAAAAAAAAAGTCACGCCAAAAATTGAGCAGGGATGCCGATCCGTTATGTGCATCCCTGATCAGCGCTCGGCGGGACGCACGGATTGATGTGATACAAAAAGTGTCAGGGATACGGAAAAAAAAGTATCGCATCTGTCCGTGCGTCCCGCTGAGCGCGGATCAGCATCCCTGCTCAATTTTTGGCGTGACTTTTTTTTTTTTCCGTATCCCCAGCGCTTTTTGTATCTCATCCGACCGTGCCTCCTGCAGCGGTCGATCAGTGCACTGCGTCTGTGCGTTTGAACAGTCAAATGGCGTTCCTTGTCTTCTGAGCCCCGCCATGCGCCCAAACAATTGATTTCCACCACATATGAGGTATCTGCGTACTCTGGAAAAATTGCACAATGCGTTTTATGGTGCATTTTAACCTGATACCGTTGTAAAAAGAAAAAAGCTACCGTATTTTTCGGACCATAAGACGCACTTTTTCCAACCCAAATGTTGGGGGAAAGTTGGGGGTGCGTCTTATGGTCTGACTATAGGGCTGCGGCCAGGAACGAGGGTGGAGCGGGTCATCGGGGGCACGAGCAGGCAGCAGGAGCGCCTGCCGTGACCACGTGGGCCCGCTAATTACATATGCATGCCCATCCTCCCGCCCATCTCTCAGCGCTGAAGTCGGCACTGACAGGTGGGCGGGAGGACGAGCGGGGACTCGTGCATAGCAAAGAGCCGGTCCGCATGATCACCCCTGGCAATTACAGCCTGGAGTGATCATGTGCGGCTGTATTCACTGCCCCCCGCGCAGTCATCATCAGCGCGGGGTGCAGTGACTCAGTGCACTCACCCGTCCCCGTGTGTGGAGCCGCCCCCCTGCTGCACGCGATGTCTTCCTGTCTGTGCCGGTCAGGTGATCTGTGCTGATCAGCTGATCGGCACAGACAGGAAGACATCGCGTGCTGCAGGGGAACGGCTCCACACACACACACATACACACAGGTCAGCGGCGCAGAGAGGAAGATGATCGGTGTGCAGGGAGTGAGGAAGAGGTGAGTATAAACGTTTGTTTTTTTTTCTCTGTGCTATAGGATACAGGCCATATACCAGGATGGTATATGAGCACGATGGGGGCGTATAGCAGGATGGGAGTATATGAGCAGGATGGATGGGGGGTATATGAACAGGATGGGGGTATATGAACAGGATGGGAGTATATGAACAGGATGGGAGTATACGAACAGGATGGATGGGGGGTATATGAACAGGATGGGGTATATGAACAGGATGGGGGTATACGAACAGGATGGATGGGAGGTATATGAACAGGATGGATGGGGGGTATATGAACAGGATGGGGGTATATGAACAGGATGGATGGGGGTATATGAACAGGATGGGGGTATATGAACAGGATGGGGGTATATGAACAGGATGGGGGTATATGAACAGGATGGGAGTATATGAACAGGATGGGAGTATATGAGCAGGATGGATGGGGGGTATATGAAGAGGATGGGGGTATATGAACAGGATGGGGGTATATGAACAGGATGGGGGTATATGAGCAGGATGGGGGTATATGAGCAGGATGGGAGTATATGAGCAGGATGGATGGGGGAAATATCAATAGGATGGATGGGGGGGGTATATCAATAGGATGGGGGTATATGAACAGGATGAGGGAATATGAGCAGGATGCTGGTATATGAGCAGGATGGGGGTTTATAGCAGGATCATATACAAGGCAGGAGGATCATTACCAGGATGGGGTACCTTAGTAGAGAATTTGGGGACATTACCCCCATAACAGTGTCAGCAGCAGATCCTCGCCCCATAACAGTGTGTCATGACCACATTTTTTTGCTTAAAGTTTTATTTTCCTCCTCTAAAACCAGGGTGCGTCTTATAGTCCGGTGCGTCTTATAGTCCGAAAAATACGGTACCTTGTTGCTGCAAAAATTTAAAAAATTTTTTTAAAAAAAATAAATAATTTTCACGGTTCAATGTTATCAACTTTCAGTGGAGCCCCTGGGGGTACAAGGGGCTCACTAAACATCTAGATAAATTCCTTGAGGGGTCTAGTTCCAAAATGGGGTAATTTGGTGGGGAGCTCCACTGTTAGGCACCATAAGGGGGGTCTAAAAACGTGACATGGCGTCCGCTAATGATTCCAACCAATTTTGCTGTCAAATGGTGCCCTTCTCTTCTGAGCCACGCCATGCGCCCAACAATTACTTTCCACCACATGTGAGGTATCTGCGTACTCAGGAGAAATTGCACAATACGTTTTATGGTGCATTTTTTCTGGATACCCTTGTGAAAAAAAAGCTACCTGGTTCAAGTAACAGTTCTGTGGTAAAACAAAAGAAAATTGTATTCATGGCTCAACATTATCAACTTCTGTGGAGCCCCTTGGGGCTCACTAAACATCTAGAAAAACTCCTTGAGGGGTCTAGTTTCCAAAATAGGGTCACTTGTGGGGGAGTTCCACTGTTTAGGCACCTCAGGGGGTCTCCAAACGTGACATGGTATCCGCTAATGATTCAAACAAATTTTGCTGTCAAATGGTGCTCCTTCTCTTCTGAGCCCCGCCATGCGCCCAAATAATTACTTTCCACCACATATGAGGTATCGTCGTACTCAGGAAAAAATGCACTATAAATTTCATGGTGTATTTTTTCCTGATACCCTTGTGGAAAAAAAAGCTACTTAGTTGAAGCAACAGTTTTGTGGTAAAAAAAAAAAAAATTCTTTTCACGGCTCAACGTTATAAACTTCTGTGAAGCCCCCAGGTGTTCAAACTGCTCACCAAACATCTAGAAAAATTATTTGAGGGCTCTAGTTTCCAAAATGGGGTCACTTGTGGGGGAGCTCCATTGTTTAGGCACCTCAGGGGTCTTCAAACCTGACATGGCGTCCGCTAATGAGTGCAGCTAATTTTGCGTTCAAAAATTCAAATGGCGCTCCTTCCCTTTCTAGCTCTGCCGTGTGCCCAAACATTTGATTTCCACCACATATGAGGTATCAGCGTACTCAGGAGAAAATGGACAATACATTTTATGTTGCATTTTTTCCCGATACCCTTGTGAAAAAAAAAGCTACCTAGTTGAAGCAACAGTTTTGTGGTAAAAAAAAATGTTTTTCTTTTCACGGCTCAACGTTATAAACTTCTGTAAAGCCCCCAGGTGTTCAAAGTGATCACCAAACATCTAGAAAAATTATTTGAGGGCTCTAGTTTCCAAAATGGGGTCACTTGTGGGGGAGCAACATTGTTTAGGCACCTCAGGGGGTCTTCAAACCCGACATGGCGTCCGCTAATGAGTGCAGCTAATTTTGCGTTCAAAAATTCAAATGGCGCTCCTTCGCTTTCGACTTCTGCCGTGCACCCAAACAATTGATTTTTACCCCATATGGGGTATCAGCGTACTCAGGAGAAAATGCACAAAAAATTGTAGGGTACACTTTCTCTTTTCTCCCTTGTGAAAATGAAAATGTTATGGCTAAAGTAACATTTTTGTGTTTAAAAAGTAAAATTTTCATTTTTTCCTTCCACATTGCTTTGGTTCCTGTGAAGCACCTAAAGGGTTAATAAACTTCTTGGATGTGGTTTTGAGCAGTGTGAGGGGTGCAGTTTTTAGAATGGGGTCACTTTTGGGTATTTTCTGTCACCTCGGCCTCTCAAAGTCACTTCAAATGTGATGTGGGCCCTAAAAAAATTATTTTGTAAATTTTGTTGGATAAATTAGAAATTGCTGGTGAACTTTGACCCCTTCTAACTTCCTAACGTAAAAAAAATTTCTTTCGAAAATTGCGCTGATGTAAAGTAGACAAGTGGGAAATGTTATTTCATAACTATTTTGTGTGACATATCTCTCAGATTTATGGGCATAAATTTTCAAAGTTTGAAAATTGCGAAATTTTCACACAATTTCCTAAATTTTCACAAATAAACACAAAAAGTATCGGCCTAAATTTACAACTGACATGAAGTACAATATGTCACGAAAAAACAATGTCAGAATCGCCAGGATCCGTGGAAGCGTTCCAGAGTTATAACCTGTCAAAGTGACACTGGTCAGAATTGCAAAAAATGGCCAAGGTCATTAGGGTGTTTTAGTGGCCGGGGGTGAAGGGGTTAACTTAAGCCAGCCATGACCAGATGCTCCCCACAAGACTCCATTGCTGAACAAAAAGCATATTCAAGCTCATTTAAATTTTGCTCAACAATATTTAGCCAAGCCAAGGCTAAATACAAATATTTGACCATGCTAGCAGTTCAAACACAGTCCTTCCTTGACCATACCAAATCATCAAGAAAATTGTAAAGAAAAAACAGCACCAAAGACAATAAAGTTAATTTTGAATCAATGTTTATGTATTCAATTTCCAACATATACCAATGCAGATTAAACAGGAAAATCAAATAATCAAATATATATCTTCTTTCCCATTATCAGGTATAGCACATTAAATTTGGAAATCCTGGAGAAAATACATTTTCGACGTTTGAAAAGGACATGCACCCTTTTTTAAGCCTATAGATGACCAGCATAGATTGAAGGTTTCGAACCATTGAGGCTGGTGTATATACCCCACAGAGGAGACCCTGAGGCTGGTGTATATATACCACAGAGGAGACCCTGAAGCTGCTGTACAGTATATAAACCACAGAGAAGACTCTGAGGCTGGTAAAAAAAAAAACCCAGAGAGGAGACCCTGAGGCTGGTGTATATACCCCACAGAGGAGACACTTAGGCTGATGTGTATACACCACAGAAGAGATCCTCAGGATGGTGTATATACACCACACAGGAGACCCTGAGGCTGGTGTATATATACCACAGAGAAGACCCTGAGGCTGGTGTATATACACCACAGAGGAGACCCTGAGGCTGGTGTATATATACCACACAGGAGACCCTGAGGCTTGTATTGTTGGTGATTCACCAATCAGGATGCAGCTGCTGTATGAAGTAGCAGAGCAGGGGAGTGGAAAGCGGTTACTCTGCCCACAAAGAAAATTCTGTCCTGACTTTGGTAGTGTGTACGCCGCTGTGGTCCACTATACACCTGAATGCTGCAGATCACTGGGAATTCCCCCAATGAGGCATGTGGCAATCCACGCATGCCTGTCAGTCAATGAGTTTTGGAAGGCGCTAGGCAAGGAGAGATGGAAAGAGGACGGAGAGCTGTAAGTGCTGGGATAAGTCCCCTGAACTTGTGATTCACTTGCATAAACATTGGTCAAAGGATTACAAATTACAATACAACAGAAGCAAGGATTACAAAAGGAAGTTATAGATTTACCCTGAATTAGTGACCTAACGTACATGTGATTGGTTTATGGTATGAAAACCTGAAGACAGGTTCCCTTTAAGTGATTTCATAGATCTGTGGGGTGTCCATTTAGTTACCCATCACTTCCCCATTCCAAGATGACAAGGTGCTCAGGCTATTACTGTACATATTGAAGGCCACATCCCAACCATGTTGACACTTTTTTGAAGCACCTTAAGAGATTGTTAATTTGCCAATATGCTACAGTCCTAAAATATTGCTGTGTTTTGCACAAATAATCAAATGAATGCAGGTACTAGTTCTTTAAAGGAAAAAAAAAGAAAAATCTTATAGTAAAATAATTTTTAAAATATATATAAAAAAAAATAAATCTAAAATGCTAAGTTCAACCTCGTTCCACTTTTGAAAAATTGTTCACCTCCCACCAAAATGGAATAAAAGTGACCATAAACTTGTATGTTCCCAAAAATGGTACCAACTGCAGACCCTCCCTGCCAAAAAAAAACTAGACAAAAAAACCCTTATTGAACTGCAAAATCCAGCAGGTCATTTTTATCACACAGATTAAAAGCTAAATAAAAAAAACATGGTGCAACTACAATTTTTTTTCTCATAGCTTCACCCCACTTACATTTTTTTCCCATTCTTCAGATAAATTCAGAATTACTACTTGTGCCAAAAATAACAAACCCTCATAGGCCTATGCTAACAAATAGGAAAAAAATATGAAAATTTCATCCAGATATGAACTGGGTAAAAAGAAATGATAAGAAAACTGTTAATTTCCCAATTTCAGCAGCCCATGCTGTTCTATAAGTCATATAGGACACACTTATTTCCCATTATAGTGTACCATATAATATTTCTGTTATTTTCCTCCCAACAAAAGTAATGAAAGTTAAGCTAGATGAAAGGTTTTATGCATGTGACTCACTGATTCCATATATCCCATAGATTTACAGTACATATATACATATACACAAACAGTATACAGGCCTGAGCATCCCTGGGCTCCAGGAGGGTCTTTCTTCTGGATCTTGACTGGTGGCTTCTTTTCTTCCACCGCAGAATCTAGGTGTCTCTTCTTGGCTAGCCTCTTCCCGCTCATGTCCTCCTTCACTTTATGACTCCGTTAATTTATGGACTTCACTGAGCTTGGTAATATTCTTCTCCTCTTCCTCCTTTGACTTTTGTTTAAAGTCTTCTCATCGTCCGATGAGTCCAAGATGGGTCTTGGTCTTTTATCTCTCTTCTCCCTCCAAATCAGCTCCTTTTTCTCCATAGAATCGCACTGCCCTGGTCCAGCAGACATCGTCACCTTCTCCTTCGCCAGTCTCCAACTGTCACTCTCAATTTCCAACTGCCGTCGGTGTGTTAATATTCTAATTACCTTGGCCGCATGCATGGCACTAGTCATGTGACCAGTAACTGACCAATAAGATGTGACTGTATGTGCCATAGATATATGTATTAGGTAGAACATCACATGTAAAGCGCCATAGAATAAATGGCACTATAATAATAATACTATAAACCAGACTTTCCTCTTTTTCTGGACATGTAAAATTTTAATAGTTTCTTCTTAGATATAAACAACTACATTTTCCAATGTTATTAATAAAATGGAAATTTGTTTTCTTCGTCGCTCCATTGGGAGACCCAGACGATTGGGTGTATAGCACTGCCTCCGGAGGCCACACAAAGCACTACACTAAAAAGTGCAAGGCCCCTCCCCTTCTGGCTATACACCCCCAGTGGGATCACTGGCTCACCAGTTTTCGGCTTTGTGCGAAGGAGGTCAGACATCCACGCATAGCTCCACTGTTTAGTCAGCAGTAGCTGCTGACTATGTCGGATGGAAGAAAAGAGGGCCCATATGGGGCCCCCAGCATGCTCCCTTCTCACCCCACTGGTGGTTTGTAAGGTTGAGGTACCTATTGCTGGTACGGCGGCTGGAGCCCACATGCTGTTTTCCTTCCCCATCCCCCTGAGGGGCTCTGAGGAAGTGGGATCTTACCGGCCCCAAAGCCCTGAGGCCGGGCTCCATCCACAGACCCATTGAACCTGCTGGATGTGGAGCGGGAGTGCCGTTCAGGGACATGGCCCTGCACCATTCAGGTACTCTGTGTCCCCGTACACACAGGCACAGCACACTCCAGACTTGCTGGGTGTGCTAGTGCGCCGGGGACAGTAAAGGGTTACAGTCACTGCAGCCTAGCTGAGTGACTTTATTTATTGGGAACTACCGCGCCGGACACTCCGGGAGCGGCGGCGCGGCTGGGACTTGTAGTGCGCCGGGGACTTAGCGCCGACCGCGCTTTTACGGCGGCGGCGCTTATAAATCCAGTCCCCGGCTTTTGCGGCCTAGCTCAGCTTCGTTCCCGCCCCCACCCTGTCAATCAGGGTAGGGGAGAGACGCTGTACAATCAGCAGCGCCGAGGGCTGGAGCCTTATTTACATGCTCCAGCCCTCTCACTAGACACTGTGGGACGCCGGTTTCCCGCTCTGACTTGGGGCACGCCCACGGCCCGCCCCTACTCATACGAGCTGGAGAAGGACGCCGGCAGCCATTCCTGCAGCCCGAGCTGAGAGAACGGACTCTGGGCAACCAACAGGACTAGGGCGACCACACACCCGCTTATAGGCGGGCGGTAAGCGGCACCTGAAGTGCTGACACTAAATACCGCAGTTTGTCTATTTGTATTTTAAGTACACTGCATAGGTCGCTATTTTGGGCTATATGCCCTCTTAGATGGCGACACATCAGCAGCAGGAAAGCATGGGTGCTAAGGCACAGGCTTTCTATGCTGCTTGTATTGCACGTACTGAAGTGTTCATGTGTATTTATGCTTGTATGCTATACACTGCACTGTACGGTCGCTAGTCTTGGCTATATTCGCCATAGAATGGCTAGACTACAGCAGCAGAAAAGCAAGGGTGCTGAGGCACAGGTTTTTTTCTATGCTGCTTGTATTGCAGGTGTTGCAGTGTTCATTTGTACTTATGCCTGTATGCTATACATTGCACTGTATGGTCGCTATTCTGGGCTATATTCCCCTAGATGGCTAGTCTACAGCAGCAGAAAAGCAGGCTTTCTATGCTGCTTGTATTGCATGTGCTGCAGTGTTCATTTGTACTTTATGCTTGTATGATATACATTGCACTGTACGGTCGCCATTCTTGGCTCTATAAGTCGGCAGCAGCATATAAGCAACACAGGCTTTCGATGCTGTTTTTTGCTGCATGTGATACTGTTCCACGGCACTGCTCCCCATTGGGTGCAATGCTCCCCTGTAGCACTTGGTCAGCCGGGGTCTCTACTTGACGTGGCCAAAAGAACCACCTCTCAACCCTGTCCAAGGACAGGGACGGAGTTGCAAGGGGATAGAGACTTGCAGTCCGGACAGGCCATGGGCAATCTGGATCATTGCTCCCTGGCCACCCTCACTTGGAATAAAATCGGTGCTCCGGGGGGGTCCCAGGAGGCTCTCTGTATGATGAGGCAGACGTAGCTCATCAGGACTTTGATCCTGACACCGCTCTCACTCCGGATACACCGGATGGTGACGCCATAAGGCATGATCCTATAGCGTCCATCAATGGAATGTTGGATCTTTCTCCCTCAGCTCCCCCAGCGGAGGAGTCAGCTTCACAGCAGGAGAAGTCCCATTTCAGTAGCTCAAACGTATATTGAGTATTGTTCTGGCCACGCTGACTTCAGAGAAGCAGTCCAGGAACACCACGCTTCCCAGATAAGCGTTTTCTCCAAACGTATTACGGATACACGTTATCACTTTCCCCCTGACGTGGTCAGGCGTTGGACCCAGGGTCCAAAGGTGGATTCTCCAATCTCCAGGCTTGCGGCTAGAGCCATAGTTGCAGTGGAGATGGGACTTCACTTACAGATGCCATTGACAGACAGATGGACTCTGGTTGAAATCTGTCTATGAGGCTATCGGCGTGTCGGTTGCTCCGGCATTCACAGCCGTATGGGCACCCTAAGCTTTTCAGCTGTTCTTGCGCAGCTGGTCTTGAGCACAGGTACATCTGTGCCGCAGGGGCGTCCGTAACCTCGCAATGTCTGCATTGCGACTTACCCTATTAATGCTGTCCTGGAAGGACAGTCGAGGTTTCGGTCCTTCCCAGGCTCGGGCAGGTCCCAATTGTCCTCGTCCAAAAGGGCTGAAAAGCCTCAGAGGGGCTCAGCTGCCGGCCGGGCTCAATCACGCCCAAGGAAGGCAGCCGGAGGAACCGCTACCAAGGCGGTCTCCTCATGACTCTCAGCTCTCTCATCTTTCCGCATCCGCGGTTGATGGCAGACTCGCTTGCCTTTGGCGACATTTAGCTGCCACAGGTCACAGCCCGGTGGGTGGGGGACAGTGTGCCCACGTGCACAGGACAGAGTTCTGTTCTCGTCCTCCGACTCGATTCTTCAGAACGTCCCCACCTCCCCACCGAGCAGATGCTCTTCTGCAGGCAGAAGGAGTGGTTATCCCGGTTCCTCTTCAGGAACAAGACACGGTTGTCCTCCAATCTGGTTGTGGTGCCAAACAAGGATGGCTCTTTCCGTTCCGTTCTGGACCTAAAACTGCTCAACAAGCACGTGGAGGCCAGGCGGTTCCGGATGATACCCTCCGCTCCGTCATTGCCTCAATGTCTCAAGGAAATTTCCTAGCATCAATAGACATCAAAGATGCTTATCTCCACGTGCCGATTGCTACAGAGCACCAATGTTTTTCTACATTTCGTGATAGGAAACGACCATCTTCAGTTCGTAGCTCTGCCATTCGGGCTGGCGACAGCCCCACGGGTGTTCGCCAAGGTCATGACGGCAGTGGTAGCAGTCTTGCACTCACAGGGACACTCTGTGATCCCTTACTTGGACGATCTACTTGTCAAGGCACCCTCTCAAGAGGCATGCCAACTCAGCCTGAATGTTGCGCTGGAGACTCTCCAGACGTTCGGGTGGATCATCAACTTCTCAAAGTCAAACCTGTCACGACCCAATCACTAACGTATCTTGGCATGGCGTTTCATACCCTCTCAGCGGTAGTGAAGCTTCCGCTGGACAAGCAGCGGTCACTACGGACTGGGGTGCAGACTCTCCTTCAAGGTCAGTCGCACTTCTTAAGACGCCTCATGCACTTCCTCGGGAAGATAGTGGCGACAATGGAGGCGGTTCCGTTTGCGCAGTTTCATCTACGTCCACTTCAATGGGACATTCTCCGCCAATGAGACGGGAAGTCAACATCCCTGGACAGGAAAGTCTCCCTTTCACAGACGGCAAGGACTCTCTGCAATGGTGGCTTCTTCCCACCTCATTATCACAGGGAAGATCCTTCCTACCACCGTCTTGGCCGGTGGTCACGACAGACGCGAGTCTGTCAGGGTGGGGAGCGGTTTTTCTCCCCCACAGGGCTCAGGGTCCGTGGACTCAGCAGGAGTCCACCCTTCAGATCAATGTTCTGGTAATCAGAGCAGTGTATCTTGCCCTACTAGCTTTCCAGCAGTGGCTGGAAAGAAAGCAGATCCGAATTCTATCGGACAACTCCACAGCGGTGGCATACATCAATCACCAAGGGGGGACACGCAGTCGGCAAGCCTTCCAGGAAGTCCGGCGGATTCTGATGTGGGTGGATGCCACGGCCTCCACCATATCCGCAGTTCACATCCCCGGCGTAGAAAACTGGGAAGCAGACTTCCTCAGTCGCCAGGGCATGGACGCAGGGGAATGGTCCCTTCACCCGGACGTGTTTCAGGAAATCTGTCGCCGCTGGGGAGGCCGGACGTCGACCTAATGGCGTCCCGGCACAACAACAAGGTCCCAACCTTCATGGCACGGTCTCGCGATCAAAGAGCGCTGGCGGCAAACGCCCTAGTGCAAGATTGGTCGCAGTTCCGGCTCCCTTATGTGTTTCCACCTCTGGCACCCTTGCCCAGAGTGCTACGCAAGATCAGATCCGATTGCAGCCGCGTCATACTCGTCGCCCCAGACTGGCCGAGGAGGGCGTGGTATCCGGATCTGTGGCAGCTCACGGTCGGCCAACCGTGGGCACTACCAGACCGACCAGACTTACTGTCCCAAGGGCCGTTTTTTCCATCGGAATTCTGCGGCCCTGAACCTGACTGTGTGGCCATTGAGTCCGGGATCCTAGCGTCTTCAGGATTATTCCACGGGGTCGTTGCCACCATGAGACAGGCTAGGAAGCCCACGTCCGCTAAGAACCACAGAACGTGGAGGATATTCTTATCCTGGTGTTCTGCTCAGGGAGTGTCTCCCTGGCCATTTGCATTGCCTACCTTTCTTTCTTTCCTGCTATCTGGGTTAGAAAAGGGTTTGGCGCTCGGCTCCCTTAAAGGTCAGGTATCGGCGCTATCCGTCTTTTTTCAGAGGCGTTTGGCACGCCTTCCTAAGGTGCGCACGTTCCTACAGGGGGTTTGCCATATCGTACCCCCGTACAAGCGGCCGTTAGATCCATGGGATCTGAACAGGGTACTAGTTGCCCTCCAGAAGCCGCCCTTCGAGCCTCTGAGGGAGGTTTCACTTTCTAGACTATCCCAGAACGTGGCTTTTCTGGTAGCGATCACATCTCTTCGGAGAGTGTCTGAGCTGGCAGCGCTGTCATCCAAGACTCCCTTCCTGGTCTTCCACCAGGACAAGGTAGTGCTGCGCCCCATTCAGGAGTTTCTCCCGAAGGTGGTATCCTCTTTTCATCTTAATCAGGATATCTCCTTGCCTTCGTTTTGTTCAGAGAAGGATTTACATTTGTTAGATCTGGTGAGAGCACTCAGAATCTACATTTCCCGCACGGCGCCCTTGCGCCGTTCGGATGCACTCTTTATCCTTGTCGCTGGTCAGCGCAAAGGGTCGCAGGCTTCTAAGGCCCCCTGGCTCGATGGATCAAGGAACCAATTCTTGAAGCCTACCGTTCTGCTGGGCTTCCGGTTCCATCAGGGCTGAAGGCCCATTCAACCAGAGCCGTGGGTGCTTCCTGGGCATTACGACACCAGGCTACGGCTCAACAGGTGTGCCAGGCAGCTACCTGGTCGAGTCTGCACACCTTCACCAAACATTATCAGGTGCATACCTATGCTTCGGCGGACGCCAGCCTAGGTAGAAGAGTCCTGCAGGCGGCAGTTGCCTCCCCGTGGGGGAGGGCTGTCTTCGCAGCTCTAACATGAGGTATTTCTTTACCCACCCAGGGACAGCTTTTGGACGTCCCAATCGTCTGGGTCTCCCAATGGAGCGACGAAGAAGGGAATTTTGTTACTTACCGTAAATTCCTTTTCTTCTAGCTCCTATTGGGAGACCCAGCACCCGCCCTGTTGTCCTTCGGGATTTTTGGGTTGTTTCGGGTACACATGTTGTTCATGTTGAACGGTTTTTCAGTTCTCCGATGTTACTCGGAGTGAATTTGTTTAAACCAGTTATTGGCTTTCCTCCTTCTTGCTTTTGCACTAAAACTGGTGAGCCAGTGATCCCACTGGGGGTGTATAGCCAGAAGGGGAGGGGCCTTGCACTTTTTAGTGTAGTGCTTTGTGTGGCCTCCGGAGGCAGTGCTATACACCCAATCGTCTGGGTCTCCCAATAGGAGCTAGAAGAAAAGGAATTTACGGTAAGTAACAAAATTCCCTTCTTCTAATGCCAAAAGAATATTGCAGAAACATTTTATATAAATTGTATAGCAGCTAAATAATTTTGATTAGTGCATTACAAAGTTAAAATCTGAATATACAGGAAATAATAATTTCTATCTGTAAAGATAGATAGATCTGCTGATCACGATAGTGCGCTCACGTTGTCTGAAGCCACCCGGAACCAAAATGCTGAGCACAATTATGTGGGGCATTCTGCAGTGTCGGACACTTTTATGTGCCTGACACGCAGACTGCGTTCCACGAGTGCTCGGCAGGAGGTGACGTTTTAAGGAGGGAGGAACAAGATTTACGTGAGCGCCGCTTATGTCACCCGATTGGCAGATCTCGTGTATTTATACCCAGCACTTCCGACTACCTAGCACGCCCCCCGTTGAAGCTGGGCGCGATACGTACGTCGGGGTAAGAGGCTGGCGGCATGTAGACTTGTGTACCCAGGTAAACTTTGGATTTGTGGCTGACCGATCTGTTTTGGATGCCGGGACGTTGACCGGTTTAGCATTTACAAGGCAGTGCGGACATCCTCCTTGTGGGGCTGCTCCGTGCCATAAGCAACCGGCTCGACTGTAGCAAAAAGGCAAATGGATACTGTCCCCTTGTGGGAATAAGGTCCAACCTTGTTCATAGACAGATCCGTCATCCACCAGTCACTGGGTTACTTAGCACAGAATATTTGTAATCCTGGATATTTAGTGACCAACTATGATGAAGTTAATTATATAGAGGACTTGTGGCTGACTGATCCGGTTTGGATGTCGGGACGTTGACCAGTTTTACATGTATACGGCAGAGTAGACATCTCCCTAGTGGGGTTGTTTCATGCCATAAGCAACTGGCACGACGGTAGTAAAAGGCAAGGATTCTGTCCCTAATTGGGAATAAGGTCCAGCCTTGTTCATAGACGGATCCGTCATCCACCAGTCATTGGGATACTCAGTGTATAACGGATTCTATCCTGGATATGACCCCTGTGTTTTATACGCTGGATAGAGGCTCAAGGGGACTCTCTTTTGTGGAACTGTTATTTAGATATTGATGCCCCTAACCCAGACATAATTTTTAGTGGGTCTGAGAATAACCCTATTTACTGTAATAGCACGTGTCACTTTTTTCCAGGTTTGACTCTTTTCATGTGCAATATTATGCTGCTTAAGTCTTTCTGTTTACTGTACACATCCTTTTAAATTGTGTGTTTTTTCATAAAATAAAGATTATTATTCATTATTCAGGACTTAGGAACTCCTCTTTTGAAGAAATGTTACACGTAAAATATTTTTTCATAGTGTTGTTATAAAAAAAGGAAATAATACATGTAGTTTTTGCTGCTTTGCCATAACCAGCAGCCATGTTTTTTCAAGGAGCTGGTTCTATGAAATATTGCCTTCAAATGCTCATATACAGCAGAGAAATGGCAATTCCATTTACTATGGACAGTTTCTATGCCTTTTTAATTCATGTCACTGAATGAGGACCTGTCACCAGGTCAGGTGTAACCAGGTTTTGCCCTTATTGTATTCTCACTGCTCCTCTTAGTATTCCACATTTTGTTTGTTTTTTTTGTAAATCCGCCATACGGATCTAGAGATTTGGGCCTTTATATTTACTGCTAACTTTTCTGGTCTTAACAAGGTGGCATGGCTCATTAGTAGGCGCTTGTGCGCACGTTGTGTAAGAGCATGCATTTGCAGCGTAAATGCATGCGTCCTGCGTCCCCAGCACAATCTATGTAGATTGTGTATGATACGTGCGCACAATGCTTTTTGAACGCAGCGATTTGGATGCTAAAATTTTAACCCAAATCCGTGCGTTCAAAAAAGCAACATGTCACTTATTTGGTGCGCTTTGGATGCAGCTCCCACTCTGTCTATGGTGGGGGCAGCATCCCGAGCGCATGATATCGGCATGTAATCTGCTGAAAAACTGCATCCATTACGCAGTGTTTCTGCAGCGGTTTGAAGCGCACATGTGCTGTCAAATCGCTGCAGAAATTTCAGGATTTATGTGCAAACAAGCCCTAACTATGCAGAGGAGCAAAAAAAACACGTCCCCAGAGAATCAGGGATGGAAAATGATTCAGTTAGGCTATGTGCGCATGTTGCGTAGTGTCCATGCTGAAAAATCTGCAGCGATTTGGCAGTGCATGTGCGCTTCAAATCGCTGCAGAAACACTGCGTAATGGATGCAGTGTGTCTGCAGAATAGATGCAGATTTCATGCGCTCTGGATGCTGCCTCTCCCATAGACAGAGTGGGAGCAGCATCCAAAGCGCACAAAATAAGTGACATGCTGCTTTTTTTGAGCGCAGCGATTTGGATCAAAATTTCAGCATGCAAATCGCTGCGCTCTCAAACGCAACATGTGGATGGATTATGCACAATCTTCATAGATTGTGCTGGGGACGCAGGACGCATGCGTTTACGTTGCAGTGCAATATGCAGCGTAAATGCATGAAATTACGCAACGTGCGCACATAGCCCTATTCTAATTTAATTGCTTTAGTAGGATAAAGATGTATAGATACAGAAACATACAATGACTATTAAAAATTTGATTTCTAAACTACTTATGTTTGTATATACAGATGGATGGCAGCTATTACGAATATCCAAATTAACCTAATAAAACTTACAGAAATCCATGCGCTCACCACTAAAACAATCCCAATTCAAATTTATGGAATTTGTGGTAGAAATTTCTGTAACACAATCTTCAGCCTGGGAATTCACCTTCAGGGTATGTGCATACGACTTCTTTTACAGGTAGGAGAACTTGACAAGTTTTTGAAGAGTAGAAGCTTCTGGAAACACCAGCATTTCTTTCCTACAGCCGTTATTTTGTCGTCTCCTGAGCACTTTTTCAATAGTGTTGAAGCGGTTTGGGGGGTTTTAGCGCTTTTATAACATTTTTTATAGCATCTTTATTACTGATGTTTACCATTTATATTATGTTTAGCTCCATTTAAAAAAGAAGAAAAAGTGTTTTTTCAAGAAAAAATGCATGAATAGTGCTCAAAAAGACGCCTGGACATTTTCCTTTTACCTTCTCTTATATAGTATAAAATGTATACAATAACTTGAGAAAAATAGGGGGTATTATCATGTTAGGAGTAAAGCTAGGATGCCACAATTATAAAAAAAGTATATACAGTATAACATTTTATTATTACAAAAATACAAGTATTACACTCAGATGTGACAACCAGATGAAAATTAGACATACATGATTAAAAACCAAGTCTAAATGAGACAGACAGAGGAAAAAGGTCCCACGGAGGGAGACAGACTACCCCCTGACATAAATACAGGGGAGAGAAAATATCCCTAAATCCAAGGGAAGCACATAGAAGTAAACCATAAAAAATTATTATACGGTATATATAGTATATATCCCTTGGACTGATGAAAATGAAGGGGTACTTATACGTTAGACACCACCCACAACAAGTATGGTCTAAATCAGGGCCAAAATAAACATCACAGTAACCACCAAGAATATATAGGTGTAATATCTATTATACATAGTAATACAATGGTGGTGAAGTGGCACCTGAAGACCTACCCGTAGTAAGTGGTACGTGTAGCACCCCAAGGGGGAATCTGTCAACCTCACATGCGGACCCGGTCCCGACACGTGTTTCGCGTGTGCTCAGTCTGTCTCATTTAGACTTGGTTCTTAATCATGTATGTCTAATTTTCAACTGGTTATCACATGTGAGTGTAATACTTGTATTTTTGTAATAATAAAATTTTATACTGTATATACTTTTTCGCAATTGTGGTATCTTAGCTTTACTCCTAACATGATAATACCCCCTATTTTTCTCAAGTTATTGTATGCATATCACGGGGTTCATGTGTACTATTATTAATATGAGGTCCGCTATACTTGGTATTTGCTTTCTTAATAGTATAAACTGTGTTCAGAGCAGAAAATGTCTGAAGAATGGTCTGCTCACTTCTTTTAACCTCTTGACATCATTGGAAACTTGAGTGGTTAAAGACACTGAAAAGACAACATTTGAATAGAAAGACGTTGTCACCTAGAAATGCATATGCTTTTTCTTTTAAGTGTTTAGGTAGCACTTTTTCAGGCGGGTTTTGGAGTGGACCCACCAAAAAAGATATTCTGTGCACATATCTTTATTGTCACACGTTCAGCACAACAGTTCTGTATTGTTCGCTCTTTTCCACAGTTCTATGTTTTCCTTTCTCATTCATGTTATTTCTTAACTTATCCAAGATACATGAGAAAGAATGACCAACAGGCTGCGTGCCCAAAACGGTGTGATGTACAGTACAAGCACAGTGGATGGGATTTCTAGAAATCTCATGCCCACTGTGCTTATTTTGCCCACAACCAGGGGCAGATTAAGGGTAAACAGGGCCCCGGGCTGTTCAGGATCTGTGGCCCCCCCATCCCTACACATGGGTCATGTGACGGGTCCATCATCATACACCTGAAATAGATAATTTCTGAAAAATAGTTACCGAAACTATAACCTAAAAAACATCCACTAATCTAATAAATATACTCTTCAGTTTAAAAAAAATACACTAAGGCATATTATTGAACAGTCCAACTTTAATCTGTAAACAAGACTATTGCCCAATAAAATAAATGAAAAAAATGAGCAAAAACCCCCTGTGTGAACATAGTTTAACGAATACTGAAGTAAAATACTCATCAAGTTCTCAGCATGTGCACATGGCGTTACAAATACTGAGGTAAAAAACTCACCAATAGTGAACATGTGCACATGGCCTTAGGCTATGTTCACACAGGGTGTTTTTTTTCTGTTCACACAGGGTGTTTTTTTTCTGTTCACATAGGGTGTTTTTTTTCTGCAGCAAAATCTGAGCAAAAGCTGCTGCTTGTTATTAACATGTATTTACATTTAACCAATGGGAAAAAAAATGAAAAAAACCCCTGCAAAACTGCCCTATGTGAACATAGCTTAACAAATACTAAGGTAACAAAAACTCTAAAACGGAATGAGTGCATGAGGCCTTGGGCTATGTGCACACAATGAGTATTTGGTGAGTTTTTACCTCATTGTTTGTTAGGCCATGTGTGCACATTCAGCATTTGGTGACTTTTTTTTACCTCCATATTTGTAAAAAATACTGAGGTAAAAAAACTTAAATAAATACTCAATGTGTGCACAAGGCCTTACTGTAGTAGTGAAAATATATATGGGGTATGGGATTGGTGTGGGCTGAGACTACATGGGGCAGATGTCTGTGGCCTGCACTCTGTGTGTGTCCCTCCGTTATATACACTACATACGTCACGATACATGCAGAATATCCTGATGGATACACACATACACACACCCACACATCCACATACACAAAGCCATACACAGCCACACACACAGCCATACACAGCCACACACACACACACACACAGCCACACACACAGCCATACACAGCCACACACAGCCATACACAGCCACACACACACACACACACAGCCACACATACACAGCCACACACACACAGCCACACACACACAGCCACACACACAGCCACAGATACACAGCCACACACACACAGCCACACACAGCCACACACACACAGCCACACACAGCCACACACACAGCCACAGCCACACACACAAAGCCACAGCCACACACAAAGCCAGTCACACACACACACACACATAGCCACAGCCACACACACAAACATACACACACGCAGCCACACACACACAGCTACACATACACAGCTACACACACACACAGACACACACACAGCCACACACACAAAGCCACAGCCACACACACAGCCACGGCAACACACACATACACACACCCACACATCCACACACACAAAGCCACACACAGACACACAGCCACTCACAGCCACACACACAGCCCCCCCTACACACACAAACACACACACACACACACACAGCCATACACAGCCACACACACAGCCACAACCACACAACCACGGCCACACACACACAGCCACACACACACACACAGCCACATGCACAAAGCCACAGCCACACACACACACATCCACACGCACAAAGCCACACACAGCCACAGCCACACACAAACACACGCAGCAACACACAGCCACAGCAACACACAGCCACACACACACAGCCACACATACACACACGCACACATCCACACACACAAAGCCACACACAGCCACACACAGCCACACACACACACACACACACACACACGCAGCATCACACACAGCCACACAAAAAGCCACAGCCACACACACAGCCACAGCAACACACACAGCCATACACAGCCACACACACACAGCCATACACAGCCACACACACACAGCGCCACACACACACACACAGCCACACACACAATGCCACAGCCACACACACACATAGCCACAAACACATACACATACACACACGCAGTCACACACACAGCCACACACACAAAGCTACAGCCACACACACAGCCACAGCAACACACACACACACACACACATACACACACGCAGTCACACACACAGCCACACACACACACACAGCCACTCACAAAGCTACAGCCATAGCAACACACACAGCCACACATACACATACCCACACATCCACACACACAAAGCTACAGCCACACACACAGCCACAGACACAGCCACACATACACACACCCACACATCCACACACACAGCCACGCACAGCCAAACACACACAGCCACACACACACACAGCCATACACAGCCACACACGCGCACCTACACACACAGCCACACACACAAAGCCACAGCCACACACACACACAGCCACACACAAAGCCACAGCCACACACACACACATAGCCACAGCCACACACACACACATACACACACGCAGTCACACACACACAGCCACACACACACACACACAGACACACACAGACACACACACACACACAAAGCCAGTCACACACACACACACATAGCCACAGCCACACACACAAACATACACACACGCAGCCACACACACAGCTACACACACACACAGCCACACACACACAGCCACACACACAGCCACACACACACAGCCACACACACACAGCCACACACACACACACAGCCATACACGCACAGGCACACACACAGCCACACACACAGCCACAGCCACACACACAGCCACAACAACACACACAGCCATACACACACAGGCACACACACACACAGACACACACACAGACACACACACAGCCACAGCCACACACACAGCCACACACACAAACACACACACAGCCACACACACAAAGCCACAGCCACACACACAAAGCCACAGCCACACACACACACATAGCCACAAACACATACACACACGCAGTCACACACACAGCCACACACACACAGCCACACACACACAGCCACAGCCACACACACAGCCACAGCTACACACACACACACAAAGCCACACACAGCCACACACATCCACACACACAGCCATACACAGCAACAGCCACAGCCACACACACACAAATACACAGCCACACACACAGCCACACACACACACACAGCCATACACAGCCACACACACACAGGCACACACAGACACACACACAGCCACAGCCACACACACAGCCACACACACAAACACACACACAGCCACACACACAAAGCCACAGCCACACACACAAAGCCACAGCCACACACACACATAGCCACAGCCACACACACAAACATACATACACACAGCCATACACAGCCACACACAGACACACACACAGCCACACACACACACACACACACACAGCCACACACAAAGACACAGCCACACACACAGCCACACACACAGCCACACACACA